>NC_072381.2:127898269-128505000 GCF_028885625.2 Pongo pygmaeus | reverse complement strand
GATTAATGAAATAGGCATTGATCTGATTGGTCATCAATTAACACCTCACTGCAGGCCACAATTCTTGACTTTCTTAGCAGAGGATCAAAGAGACAACTTTGTCCAGTAGCTTAAGGTAAGCCAAAAAGTAAAATAAATAAATAAATAAAGAGGGTGGGAAGTTCTGGGGGAGGTGAATATACAATAGCGCATTTAAAAACCTTATGCCCCTTTCTCAAGTGGAATACACAAGAATGTGGTGAAAATTTTAAGATAAATTATCTCTGATCACATTTCTGTATTGTACACTGGGTAAACATTTACAGTAAATCGTTTGTAAATTTCACCCTTGGAAAAACTACAATGCAATCATGTTCGTTATTTCCCAGCTTCTAATACAGTCTTTGGTGGCAGACTTATATTTCTCATATTACCTTGTTCCAAATGTGAGCTGGGGCAGCTGGCTCTTTTTCTTTCCTACATTTTCATGATTTATATAAATACTTTTGCCGCTGTATTGTATTTTATTTTTATCCTTTGCATTTTATTGGTACCAAACTACTCGTGCATTTCCAGGGCTCCCATGCGAATATTCCTATTTATTCCGTGATTATTTATTGAAAGCTATCTCATGCTCGGTTACTTTGCCACTTTCTTTTGCTTTAAACATTAAACAGATGCAGTATATTTTCAAATAATTTAAACAACACTTGATGAGTGAATTTTCCCTTTTGCCCTGGCAGGATTTTTTTCCTTCTGGTCAAAATTGGAACATTTCTGTCTTTGCTGTCAGATTGGATGCAGCTTGAGAAGCACTCCTATCTCCCAGTTGGCTGGTGCTGTTGAAACAGGCTCTGCTTTGGACCCAAATAAAGTTTTTCGTACATGGAGAAAAAGGTAGAGCTGAGAGGAGAGATCAGCATTGTCCAAGAAAACCCGCAGAGGTGATGCAAATGGGGCATTATCCAATGCGGTAGCCCCCAGCCACAAGTAGCAGGTGCAACTGAGGAGGGAATTTTTAACTTGATTTAATTTTAATTAAAAGTGGCCACACATAACAATAATTAGATTATTATTCAGCCCACTGATTGTCTGAAAGCTCACCACTGGAAATAGTTCCTTGAGGATAAGCTTTGACGTCTTCGTATCATAGTACCTGATAGTAGTACCTTAGCGTCATCTTGTCCAATTTCTCAACTAGTGGGGAAATACCTGACCCATGGCATCTGGCCTCTGCCTAAACACTTCCAAGGACAAGGATCTCATTACCTCCCCAGACAGCTCATCCCCTGATGAGCTCTAACTGCAAGAACAATCTTATACTGGACTGGGATCCAGTATACTGACAGCATCATATTGACAGCACCGGTCTAGATAATCACGTTGATTGGTTTGCTGGGTTCTGGGAGTGGTTTGGGGGGAAATGAAGTGCTGGTGTGCATGAAAGATTCAAGGTGGTTCCACTAGTGCTAGGGGCTTCACGTGAGGATGTTGGGACCATCTCAACCTCCACTTCCTGCTGCTCAGTGACCACAAGTAAGTCATGGGACCTCTCAGAGCACCAATTTCCTTACCAGTAAAATAGTCATAATAATTACAAACTTACAAAATTACCATGAGAATAAAGTGCGATTAACATAAGTGCAAGTTATAACAAAATATATTGAACACTTAGTGTTTGCTGGGTAATTGACACAGATGATCCCATTTAACCTTGATGATGACCCTATGATATAATTACCATTGTAATTATCATTATTGCTGTTCCTGTTTTAGAGATGACAGTGATGTCCCCAATCTCCCCCAACTAGAAGAAGGTGGCAGGGCTGTCCCTCGGGTCTGTGTGCTTTGCCACTGTGCCAGATGACCTCAGGAGCAAAACCCTTTAGACGTCAGGAGTGATTAATCACAACAATCATGTCTAGTTGCCATAGTGCCTTTTGTCTTGAGGGAGTTGGGAACCAACTCTACCATGGGGGAAGGCTGCTGCTTCTGGAGCAGGAGGTCTGGCAATGGCATACACCGGCCGAGTGCAGCAGCCAGGGCAGGAAACCCCTCAGCAGAACCCCACCCCAGAGCCCACCCTGTCCATTCCATCTGCCCTCCTGATGGTAGGAGTAACTCTTGCTTTCAGCATCAAGGCTTCTCTCGGTGGGCCCTGGTCATATTCTAACAGCAGCATTTCCCCAGAGTGTTCAATAGGACGATGGCCTGTGTCCCCTCATTGTTCCAGAAGTCCCCAGGCCTATCTCATGGCATCTGAAGGGGTCTCTGGTAAGTTGTCTCACTCTCTAAACAAAAGTTATCTTTATTCACACCAAAGAATAAACAAGTGGCGGGTACTGTTGAAAGAAGGCAGAGGAACATGTGCTTCTACAATCTGCCAGTATGCCAAGGTGACCATGGCTCCAGTATGACTCCAGATGGCGGGCACAGGACACCCACGGATGGCAAAGATGGCCATGGCCTGTTCTGTGCCTTCCACTTTAAGAAAAGTGGCCTTGTCAATATGCATATGTATATTTAAACCCAAAACGCCCCTGTCTGAGGCTGAGGATAAATCCACCTGGGCTGAGAATTCCATGGCACATGGAGAATGAGCCAATTGACAGAGTCCCCACTCGGGTATTCGGACTGCTTGCAGTGCAGACGCTGAGATCGTGCCTTCTTGCTTGAACAGGGACCAGGCTCAGGTTTAAGGAAGGAGGAGCCATTTGTAGAATTTGTAGTTTAAGATTTTCCAACCAAATCTCCATTGATACTCTCAAACTGCGTTTTTAAAATGCCTCTGGTCAATCATTTTATTTAAGAAATGTGGATTGAAGGCTTATGTGATTATTTATTTATTTTCTAGACCCTGGGCAACCTGCTGAAATTATGTGATTATTTCATAAAAGAGTTCACCAAAAACATTAGTGGTGGATTTCAAAGAATCACCCATTATGTGACTGAATTTTACCTTTAAGTAAAATTAAAGAGGCTTGCTAGTGCTGGTATTGGCCCCATGACCCATGCACTGGGCTTTCTGAAATATCCATTTGATGGCTCTCAAATTCCTAACAGGAGTGAAAATAGAGATGCCAGGTTGTTTGACTTTGGGACCCTGAGGGTAGTGGGGGCCCCAAAATAGCAGCAGGAAAGTTAGGTTTGTTTAGGCCCAAGGGCGGGACACAGTGCCTGTGGTGGATGGAACCCTCTGGCTTGGCTGGCAGGCAGCAGTTTTGGGTAAGAAGGCCTCCAGTTCCTCTGATTCATTCTTCAGGAGAAGCTGGGTCTCTGAGTAGTGTATCTGGCCCTTCATAGTTTCTAAGGCATGTTTAGATCTGTTATCTCATTTGACTCTTACAGCTTGTATCGCAATTTTCTCCGTTTTACAGATAAGAAAACCAAAGCTCAGGGAGAAAAGAACTCACCCAAGGCCAAGTCCTGGTTAAAAAGCAGAGCCAGAACTCAAACACAGGTTTCCTGACTCCAACCCACACACGTGGAGTCACGGGAGTTGCATTCTTCTGCTCCTTCTTGGGGACTCACTGAAGAGAAGGGGTTGGTTGGATTCTAATAAAGGTAGTTCTGAAGATTCATCTGAAGCTGCTAATTTTGTTGCTTTTATATGCAAGGTTTGTATTTTCTTGGTGCAGTTCTGGTTGTGCTGAATTTAATTATTTGTAACAAAGCATCTTCACAGCCCCTAGTAAAAATACACATAATTATGATGTATTACGATGTAGGAAGCCCCGAAAACCCTCAGCAGCCCCTTCCTGGAGAAGGTGAAACTTCCAGAATGAAGCACCCCACTGCTTTACCAAAACATCCCCCGTAATTAGGGCACATTAAGGATGCAATGCCCATAAAATTGGATTGTTTAAAAATAATGAAACTTTAAGCAGCAAAAAAAAAAAAAAAAAAAAAGAATTTTAACAACTAAAGATTTTCAGAGGGTGATTAGCAAAGATTTCCTTCCAGTTTGAATGGATTAAAATGTCACTGAAAGAGTGGAATGCAGAGAAGAAATGAAAGGGGCACCTTCATGCTCCTGAGGTGGGTGGGACCGTGGGACACCTGGCTCCACGAGAGAGAGAGGAGCAGCCACGTGGAGCTGAGAATGGGATCTGCAGGCACCATCAGCTATGGTGGGATTATGGGTTAAATAAGGCTCCATTCTTTGAAAGAAGCGCAAGTCCTTGCCTTTGGGCTTTGATTTGAACACTGTGAGAAACCACTGAACCCCAGTCCCCCAGGGCCATCTCTCCCACCTCCATCTCAGTGACACTGTCTGGCCCCCAGGCACGGCCATCACCATAACTTGCCCTGTGGTACGATGGCAGCCGATGGGTCTCCCTGGCCCTGGACTTCAGGCTGGAGATCAGAGAGAGGAGGACAGGAACCTCCCTCACTCCTCTGAGCTCCCAGAGGCTCCATTGAGCTTCTGGAATGCTCTCTAGAGAGCCCTGGAAATCAGCCCTGTGAATGCAGAATGGTGGTGGGTGGGGATGTGTGCGGCGGAGGGATGTCTGCACTTTCCTGCTGAGCTGTCATCCTGAATCTGAGGACCCTTCCTTGCCATCTGTGAATATCGGAGTGCCCCTCTCATTCACTCATGCACTAATTTATCCATTTGCTCACTCACTCATTCATTTATTCACTCAGTCACTCATTCACCCGTTCACTCACTCACTCACTCACTCACCCGTTCACTCACTTACTCAGTCACACATTCACTCATTCATCCATCCATTCACTAATTCATCCATTCACTCACTCACTCATTCATTGATCACTCATTAATTCATTCACCCACTCATCCACTCACTCATTCATTTATTCAGTCACTCATTCATTCATCCATTCCTCACTCACTCATTCATTCATTCACTCACTCACCCATTCATTCACTCACCCATTCATTCATCCATTCTCTCACTCATTAATTCATCCATTCACTCACTCATTCACCCATTCACTCATTCACCCATCCATTCATTAATTCATCCATTCACTCACTCATTCACCCATTCACTCATTCATTCATTCATTTGCTCATTCATCCATCATACACTCATTCATCCATTTGCTCACTCATCCATTCACTTATTCATGCATCACTCGCTCGTTTATTCATTCACTCACTCATTCATCAACTCATTCACTCACTCATTCACCCATTCATTCAATATTTCCTGAGTGAGTTCTCCGTGGCAGAGAAGAGGCACTGAAGTCACAGCCTGGTCTATCCAGGCACTTAAATTTTTTTTTTTTTTGAGACGGAGTCTCGCTCTGTCACGCTGGAGTGCAATGGCATGATCTTGGCTCACTGCAACCTCTCCCTCCCAAGTTCAAGTGATTTTCCTGCCTCAGCCTCCCAAGCAGCTGAGACTACAGGCATGCACCACCATGCTCAGCTAATTTTTGTATTTTTAGTAGAGACAGGGTTTCACCATGTTGGCCAGGATGGTCTCGATCTGTTGACCTCATGATCTGCCTACCTCAGCCTCCCAAAGTGCTGGGATTATAGGCGTGAGCCACCGTGCCTGGCCCAGGCACTTAAATTCTTATGAGGAGAGATCAACAATAAATCAGGACAAAATACACGATTTCAGACTGGGTTAGGAGCAGTGAAGAAAGAGTGAGGATGATATCATAGAGGGTGACTTGGCAGTTAGTGAGATCAAGGAGGAGGGTGACTGTGAGCCAGACGAGGATCCCAAGAGGATGCGCTGCCAGGCAGCACAGGTGTGTCTGCAGGAAGAATTCCCTGCACCTGGTTGCAACACCTGCATGTTTTCTGGCCAGGACCCATTCCCAGACTTGTGGTGAGGGCTCCTGAGCAGCCTGATACCCTGAGCTGGTGGCATCTGGACATTCCTCTCAAACATGAGGCCTCCCCATCTCCTGGCAAACCCACCCAGATGTACACGTTCCCTACCCCCAGCCCCACTTCCACTTTCCCTTTCTTTTTGAGTGACTTGGCCCCATCACTGCTGCCCATTGCTGTGGGTGAAACCAGGGGCAATGGCCTCTGGGATCACTGCTGGTGGACACCTCCCAGGCGCACACTGGGGCTCCCTGGCTATGGCTCATTCAAGAAGGCCCAGGCCTTTTGGAGGGAAAATGCCATTTCCTTTCTCTCCTCTTGCCTCAGTTACATCTCTCAGTTGTCAGGGCCTTTCCAGGCCAGTGTTCATGGGGTCTCCACACTTATCATCAGATTGGGTGCAACAAATGGGAACGTCGAGGTGAACACCCATGATCTGAGCTGCTCAGACTCTCAGATAGCAAGGCCAAAGTTCATGATATTCTGCTGCATGTGGGGCAATGCTGCAGTTCCCAGGCCTGGCTAGAGTGCTGTGGGTGCCCCTTGACCCGGATGCATATGCGGGCAGGCGAGGATTGGCTGTCACAATGGCAATGATGCATTACACAATGGGAGCACAGGGGAGGAAACTGAGATCGGAGAAAGCATAAAGTGCCCGGAACTAGCAGGTGTCAGAGCCCCACCTGGATCCCTGGCCTACCACTCTGCATGAGCTTCCTGTGCTGCTGTAACAGATGACCAGGAATGTGGTGGCTTAAAACAGGATTATTCTTTCACCATTACTAAGGCCAGAAGTTTGAAATCAGTATCAAATCAAGGTGTGGGTAAGGCCTTGTTCCCTCAGAGACTCTGGGGAAAAGTCTTCCTTGCTGCTCCCAGCTTCTCATAGCTGCCGGCTTTCCTCGGTTTGTGGCTGCATCACACTGTCTTCAAGGCCAGCAGCTTCAAATCTCTTGGCTCTGTCTTCCCAGTGCCTTCTCCTCTGTGTGTATAAAATCTCCCTCTCCCTCCCTCTTATAAGGATACATGTGATTGCATTTAGGGCTCACTGTGAGAATCCAGGATAATCCCGCCTGTCAAGATCACATCTGCAAAGATTCTCCGTATATGAAAATTTTATAGGTTCCAGGGATTAGGGCCTGATATTTTTGAGGGGCCATTATTCAGCCTACCACATTCTCCCACACCACAGAGGCTGCAATGTCAGCTGAGAGTTTCCAAAACATCTTCCAGCTGGCCGTGGCTTTGAGTTGAGTGGTTTCACCCAGCAGCCATCTACTAGGGGAGATCTGGGAAGCTCCTAGGGTGGAGAGCTAGCAAGCCAAGGGTGTTGGAGGAGAGCAGGCAACCCTGAACTCACACAGGTGTCTGTTGGCTCCACCCCCCACAAACATGTGGGAGGCACGTGGTTGCCACTGGGGAGAACCCAGGGAAGGAGTTGGAGATTCTGAGCTGGGAGCTGCCTTTAAGTTTGCACTAAAGCAAGGCAAAGGGTATGAGTGCCCAGCTTCCCCTGGGAGACAGGAGTGGAGCAGGGCACAGCCAGGAAAGGCTGCCAAGGCACTCTCATGAGTACAACGGTTGGTAATGAGGCAAGAACTCTGGCGTCCTGGTGCCTCCAGCAAGCACGTTCTGTCCCCTTCTGGCCACCTGGACTCCTCAAGGCACCACCATGCTCTAAACACTCAGACACATTCCCACTCCCAGAACTGTGCCGGGCTCTTTGCTTTCCTGGTGTTATTAGTTTGCTAGGGTGGCTGTAAAACATAACTGCCAACTAGGTGTTCTAAATGACAGAAATTTATTTCCTCACAGTTCTGGAGGCTGGAAGTCCGAGATCAAGGTGTCGGCAGGGTTGTTCCTTCTGAGGCCTCCCTCCTTGGCTTGTAGGTGGCTGTCTTCTCTGGGTCTTCACAAGATCTTTCCTATGTACCCATCTGTGTTCTAATCTTCTGTTTTGATAAGGACATCAGTCAGATTAGCTTGGGGCCCACCCTAATGACCTCATTTTAATTTTATCACCTCTTTAAAGACCCTATCTCCCAATACAGTCATATTCTGAGGTTCTGGGGGTAACGACTTCAACATATAAATTTTGAGGGGACACAGCCTATAGCACCTGGCATGCCGTTTCCTTTCCCATATGGGATTTTCCCACTTTTCCTTCAAGCTTAGTTCTTTTGGGACACCTCCTCTGTGAAGTCTTCCTAGAATTCCTTTCCTATGGTAGAGATCTTCATGGCAGAATGGTGTCTACACTACTGACACAGTTCTCACAGTGCATCTCACAATTAGTCACCTGTCCTCCACCTGAAGCTCAGGGACTGGGGTCACTTCACTGTGTCCCTACTCTGGTGTTCCTGGTCTGGGGTCTGGCTTTGGGGACATAATCACCAGACATTTGATAAGTGGAATTGAATGGCAGAATCGTCTGTTTTAGACTCCGTCTCTGAAGTCTTCCTTCTTTCTTGCCTGTAGTTCTGAGCTCTGTACAGCTCCCAATCTGTGTTGCACCCCTAAGACCCTCAAGCTTGAATTGAGTCATGGGGAATCTAAGGACTAACAGAGGGCAGTACATTTAGGAGAACTCACCATTCTGTCTATTGCCTGCTTTCTTATTGTGACATTCTGGCTTGTTGATAATTCTGCTTAACTGAGAATCAGTTACCATGAGTATTTTCATCTAATTGTCTTTTCTGAAGGATGAGACACAGTGACATTTACTCCTTTATTTGGAATAAAGCACCACATCCTAATAATATGATGATTGTGAAGGTTGTTTCTGGCCTGACAGCCCTGCAGAGCTACCATAGTGCTCCCTGGTTGTCACTGAAGTGAGGACAAGTTAACTTTCATGCTAATATGCATTCCTGGTGGGTAGAAAGCTGGCTAAGTTTCATTTCTTTACAGCACTTGGACTTCCTACCCACTGCTTTCTTTCCCTTTCTTCTTCGTACATTTAGTGGATGGTGACCTGGTTCTGCTCCTACACACAGCGCGAACTCAGAGTAGCCTGACCTCTCTGTGTCCCGTATATCTTCCAAATGGAGATAATCAAATTTGCTCTGAGTCTCTCCTGGGCTTCTTGTGAGGGCCAAATGAGCTAACAGATGCAAAAGAACTTTGAAAAGAGTTGCTTAAATATACGATTAAAAATCATCACGATCGCTGAAAAGGCCTACAGAGCAGGAGCCACTTCGTTGAGAAAGTGGACTGGGATGGTCTGCACCAAAACCCCAAAGACCTGTGGACTGCAGGGGACAATCCCACTCTCTGAGACGGGGGACCAAGCTACAGGAAGACACACTTCTGGCTTCCAATCCCCCTGGCCAATTTGCTCAGGCAGTCAGTCCATCCCGAGACAGCAAGAGCCAGCTGGGCAAGCCGGGGGACTGTCACTAGCCCACAGACCTGGAGCCAAGCTCCCGGGGAAGGGCATCTGCATGCAAGCCGGAGGACAGATGAGACATTTAAATTTTACCAGCTCTCAGTTATGGGCTTGACATAGAGAAATGGCTGCAATTCTTTTTATCAGCTGAGAGAACAGGCATTAAATGACAAAATATTAGCCAGGGCCTAGATTCACAAAACCTGCAAGTTCTGAGTGTCTTCATGAAATCTAAACTTCAGGCGAGGTTGGAGGAAGACTGGGCTGGGTCTGATTTCCAGGCCAGCTCTGGGAGCTCCTTGTCCACTTTTATATTTATTGTTTCACCCAATCACTTTCTTCATCCGTCTGTTCATCTGTGTCAACCGATTTTTTAAAATTTTTAATTCTTATTTATAGACTGACCTTAATAAACTCTCCTCAAGTACTGCAGGTTTGTCATTGTCACAGATGCAAACATTATTAATGGCAGGCTGGCTGACCAGGGACGATGGCTGCCCTTTAAACTCCTCTGCAGCTGCCTGGACAGCAGAACCTGGCTGGGGAGAGGGGCGGCGGTCGATGAGGTCGGGAGTCAGCTGCGGTGGCCCATTACTAAGGTGCTTCCCATCATCGTGGCCAGCCACACCCGCAGGTGGAGCGTTCTGCTCTCACACTCATGAATTGTCCCCTGCTCTCAAATGCATGGGAAAATCCATAGCAGAGGCCTTGGCCTATTTATTTAAAATAAAGACAAATCAACGGGAGAGGGAAAGAAGAGGCCCTGGGGTCGCCCCTGGGGGAGGCCTGGCAAACACTGTTTGCCAAGTTGGGGAAGTGGGATGCCTTTTGGCTGAGTCCCTCCATGAGGTGCCCTGGCCAGATTGTCCTGGCCTTGAAATAAACTCCCGGGGAAAGATTGGAAACTTCAATCCCACAGCACAGGTCAGGGCGGCCATACCCATCAGGCACAGCAGGCACAGCGCCTAGGGCCCACAGAAATGTTTTCATTTTCATTTCTTTTAAAATCAGAAAGAAAAAATGAATATAATAGTAATGTCTATATAATAATAATTCCAGCCTAGATTATATCTATCTTTTTATTTTTATTTTTGTATTTTTTATTTTTTTCTGTTCTCCCAGTTGGAAAATATATCGTTTTTAAACAATAATTTTATTTTTTTAAAGAGACACGGTCTCACTATGTTGTCCAGACTGGTTTCAAACTCTTGGCCTCAGGTGATCCTCCTGCCTTGACCCCCCAAAGTGCTGGGATTTTAGGCATGAGCCACCATGCCCAGCTGATTATATTTGTCTTGATACCCAAGAAGTTATAAAATATATATATTTTTTCTTATGGAGGAAGGGACCCACACAAGCAAAAGTGCCTAGGACTCATTAACCTCCTAGCGCAGCCTCTAGTCCAGGCTCCCAGGCTGGCTTAAACTATATTCCATACTCTTCCTGGATGGGGAATCCGTAATCTCACTAGAAGATGCAACCTGGCTTTGTGGCTTTCTTGTTACCTAAAATAATAAACATTCCAAAGACATAGGCTTGGCAGGGTAGAAAAACATTGTATCAAATTGTAAGTCAGAGCTGTTCCCATTAGCCTTAAAATTAGATATTTCTGCATTAAGTCTTGGGCACATTCTTAACAGACAGTAGTCACCAGTCTAACTGGGAAACAAGTTATGAATGCTGTTTGTTGGTGGAAGACGAACCTGCTTGAAATTTGCAGTTTTCCCTTCATGACTTAAAACAAGCTTAGCAATTATTTGGCAGAGAATCTCAAGTACCTCTTATTTTCATCTCTGGAAAGAACTGCCATCGTCAGAGACACAGTTTGGGTACTGAAGGCAGAGTGGAAGGGCAGAGGTGGCCAGGGCTTCCCTTTGCATGTGGCCACGTGGACGAAGGAGTCCTCCCTCGCCACCGAGCCCAGAGCCTGAGAGGTAAATCACGCTACGTCCCCATTAACGCCTCATGTTGTTGCACGGTGGTAATTTTGACAGCAAAATAAGCCACAAAACTGCATATGCTATTGGGTGACATGTAATTTTAACTTCATTCAGGAGCAAGACTTTTGAGACATTGTTACCTGCAGGAGCAGGCAATAAAACAAGGATGTACAGGAATGTGTCAAATAGAGGGCCTTCCTAAATTACGCCGGGAGGCACAGATTAATACATTTAATATATTCTGGTCATGAGTGAGGTGCTCATAGCAGAACAACTGCTCCTTCAGCGATATCATTCATGGGAATGAACTACGGTCACACTGACAGGCTGGAAAAATGCCCCCACTTTTCAAACTGTACAAATGGTGGTTGGACACAGTAACTCAAAACTGGACACTTCATTTCAAGTTTAAAGCTAGTGGCCCAGCCACAAACTATTACTCCATCTTCTTTATTTGTGGTCCATGGTTTTGTACTCTTTAAGAATCAAATAAATACTGGTGTAATGGTTAGCAACTGCCAGTTCAACGAAAAATACTGCTAAATTCACCAATAAGTCTTTTTTCCACACACACAAATTTATGCCCCAAGAACAGAGCCCATTCCTGACACAGGGTCTGGATAGTTTTTTAATGTAGAAGCAGACTCACTTTAGTGATAAGAGTTTAAACCTGAACTCCTTTTTCCTTTCTCCTTGCTCATAGATCTAGCGTGGGGAACAGAGGGAGGTAAACGATCAATACATGTAAGTGGAGGCACATTAGCTCGAGTCGTTCACCACTGGCAGAAGCCACACAGGGCTCTTCCCCCAGCTCCCTACCCCACGGTTCTAGCTGGACTTGGCTTCTGGAATTCCGGCTGCCGCTGGGAATCTTCCAGGTCACTAGTGGCCAAGGGGCCTCCTGGGCAACATATTGTTGATATTGTTGCTATGGATATAAACATCTCCCATTTTTTAGCTTTTATTATTTATTTATTTATTTGAGACAGGGTTTTGCTCTGTTGTCCAGGCTGGACTGCAGCAGTGTGACCATGGCTCAATGCAGCCTCCACCTCCTGGGCTCTAGTGATCCTCCCACCTCAGCCTCCCAAGTACCTGAGACTACAGGTGTGCACCACCACACCAGGCTAATTTTCATATTCTCTATAGAGGCGAGGTTTCACCATGTTGCCCAGGCTGTCTCAAACTCTTGGGCTCAAGCAGTCTGCCCACCTCAGCCTTCCTAAAGTGTTGGAATTAGAGTTGTGAGCCACCATGCCAGGATTTTTTCATTTTAGAAAACTGCTTTATTGACCGGGCCTGGTGGCTCACAACTGTAATCCCAGCACTTTGGGAGGCCGAGGAGGGTGGATCACTTGAGGCCAGGAGTCGGAGACCAGCCTGGCCAACATGGCGAAATCCTGTCTCTACTAAAAATACAACAATTAGCCCAGTGTTGTGGGTGCACCTGTAGTCCCAGCTACTCAGGAAGCTGAGGCATGAGAATCGCTTGAACCCAGGAGGTGGAGATTGCAGTGAGCCAAGATCGTACCACTGCACTTCAGCCTGGGCAACAGAGCAAGACTCTGTCTCAAAAGAAAAAAAAAAGCTTTATTGAGCTCTAATTCACATACCATACAATTTACCTATGCAAGGTGTACAATTCAATTGGTTTTAATATATTTGCAGATACGTGCAACCATCCCCACAGTCAATTTCAGAACATTTTTATCAAGCCAAAAAGAAACCCCATACCCATTAGCAATCACTCCCCATGTCCCCTCCATTCCACAACTGACTCTAGGCAAGCGCTAATCTACTTTCTGTCTCTATAGATTTGCCCTTCTGGACTTTTCATCTAAATGGACTCAAACAGTATGTGCTCCTTCGTGACTGACTCCTTTCACTTAGCATGCTGTTTTCAAGGTTCATCTTTGTGTAGCATGAATCAGTACTTTATTCCTCTTTATGGCCGAATAATATACCATTGCATGGATGTGCCACATTTTATCTATCCATTCATCAGTCAGTTGACAGACCAGTGGACCTGCTCTCCCCCCATATCTTCATAGCAGGCCTACTACATGCCACATATGTAGAGTGCAATAACATGTATATTTATCCATGGCTTCAAGGTCTTCTTCTATACACTGAACACTACACCAGGTACTATCAGTTTCTGGTAGGTGACAACCAGGGCATCAAGGCAGAAAGGAAAGCAAGTGGCATAGGCTGCCTCACCTGACACAGCAGCTCAGGATCTCTGCTCAAGGATTTTTCTCCCCAACAGCAGCCCCAGCCAGTGAGCTGGGAAATTAAACTCCATCTAATGAGGGAAGGAAGGGGCTGGGCTGCGTATTCTTTAGAGAGGTGATCACAGGGCTCCAGGGAGGTTAAATTACCCTGGCAAAGATCATACAGGGTACCCGTATGACACAGAGATCATACAAGCTGTACCATGCACAGACTGGGAGCTCAGCAAGTCTCCTCTCCCTGGGGTGAGGGGTTGGTGGTGCCTTAGTCACCGTACTAAGGGAGGAAATTCTCTAGGAGTTTGGGTGAGATCAGGAGGGGCTGGTTCCATCAAGGAAGACAAGGCAGTGCTTCAGGCACCGTGGCCCCTGCTCCTCTCTGCAGAGGGGTTGAGAAATTGAGCCCTGGGCCGAGGCTGCGAGCTCCTGCCTGACAACCATTCTCCCCTTCCTCTTCACTGACTAAATGTTGATTGTATCAGGCATCAGTATACCCAGCTCAAAGACTTCCCTTCCCAGCCACCCATTCTGCAAGGGAATGAGAAGAAAGCAAATGTTGTTGGACAAGATTATGGGTAATCTGTCTTTTAAAAAACAAGAACAGGCTGGGCGAGGTGGCTCATCCCTGTAATCCCAGCACTTTGGGAGGCTGAGGTGGGTGGATCACCTGAGGACAGGAGTTCGAGACCAGCCTGGCCAGCATGGCGAAACCCTGTCTCTACTGAAAACACAAAAATTAGCCAGGCGTGGTGGTGCACACCTGTAATCCCAGCTACTCAGGAGGCTGAGATGGGAGAATCGCTTGCACCCAGGAGGGGGAGGTTGCAGTGAGCCAAGATCGCACCACTGCACTCCAGCCTGGGCGACAGAGCAAGACTCTGCCTCAAAACATAAATAAATAAATAAAATAATTTTAAAAAAGAACAAAACGAAAACTATTTTTTGTTTGTTTTTGTTTTTTGTTTTTTGTTTTTTAAGAGTTGGAGTCTTCTTTTGTCTCCCAGGCTGGAGTGCAGTGGTGCGATTATAGCTCACTGTAGCTTCAAGTTCCTGGGCTCAAGTGATCTTCCCACCTTGTCCTCCCAAAGTGCAGGGATTACAGATGTGAGCCACTGTGCCCAGCTCAAAACTTTCTATTAGAGAATGTTTGGGAGGCTGAGGTGGGTGGATTGCTTGAGGTCAGGAGTTCGAGACCAGCCTGGCTAACATGGCGAAACTCCATCTCTACTTAAAAAAATACAAAAATTCGCCAGGCGTGGTGGTAGACATCTGTAATCCCAGCTACTCCGGAGGCTGAGGCAGGAGAATCACTTGAACCGGGTGGCAGAGGTTGTAGTGAGCCAAGATCACACCAGTGCACTCCAGCCTGGGCAACAGAGACTACATCTAAAAAAAAAAACAAAAAACCAAAATACCCGCAAAGAAAATTTTCAAGCATAAAGAAAGGTCCAGAGACAAGGGTAATGGGCATCATATATACCCCTCATCCAGATTTAATAGTTGTTAACTTTTTGCCATATTTGCTTCCTTTTTTCCTGAAAATAATTAAAAATACATTACAGACATCATATCTTATCTTCAAATATTTTAGGATACATCTCCAAAAAGGTAGAACATTTTCTCATATATCCATAATACCTTTTACATCTAACGAAATAAACAATAATTTCTTATTATTATCAAAGAACAAATCTAGCACAAACCCATATTTAGTGGAGGAAATCTCTTACAGAGAGCTGACTCAGATGGGAGAGAGGTGTCCTTTCGTCCCTTCTCCTTTTATCCTTCTGCTTTCCTAAATCACAAGCTGAAGGCTGGCACTCCAGCAGCCATCTTGTGACTCTGAGGTCACAGTCATACTGATGATAAAAGCCAGGGATGATTATGGCTAAGTGAAAAGAGGGAATGGTAGGTTGCCAGATTAGTAAAAAATAAACAAAGAAACAAACTTTAAAAATAAGATACACAAAACAAATATGCAAATAAATAAAAACACCAAAAACATGAGTTTGAGTTTCAGAACACAATGAATAATTTTTTAATAAATATGTCCTGTGCAGTATTTGGGACATAGTTATCAAAGACTTATTCATTGTTGGTTGGATGCGGTGGCTCATGCCTGTAATCCCAGCATTTTGGGATGCTAAGGTGGGTGGATCACTTGAGCCCAGGAGTTCCAGACCAGCCTGGGCAACATGGCAAAACCCTATCTTTACAAAGAATACAAAAATTAGCCAGGAGTGGTGGTACATGCCTGTAGTCCCAGCTACTTGGGGGGCTGAGGTGGGAGAATCGCTTGAACCTGGGAGGTCGAGGCTGCAGTGAGCCAAGATTGCACCACTGCACTCCAGCCTGGGTGACAAAGCAAGACCCTGTCTCAAAACAAAAACAAAAACAAAACAAAAAAAACAAAAAAGAAACACAACTTTTTATTGCTTATCTAAAATCCTAGTTTAACTGAGCATCCTGCCTTTCTTATAGCAACCCTGTAAGGGGCCCATCTGCTCATCATACCTGCTCACCACATCTGCTTATCTCACTTCTTCCTCTCATTCATTAATTCATTCAGCAAACCTTGATTAAGCACCTGCGGTGCCATGGGGTCTCTGATGGTTGTGGAGCTGCCATACAGGCCCTGTAGTGTCCATCTTTTTGCCCTCCTACATTATCCAATTAATCCATTTAAGGATCACTTATTAAGTGCCTACTATGTGCTAGGTCACAGGCAAAACCCTGTGGATAGTCAGATGGGCTTATGGGACTCACAGTCCAGTGAATAATACAGATATTAAGGCAAATACCCAGGTACTTGTGAGATGAGGAACAAAATGGGGCATTAGGGTGTCCCCATGTTCATCAGTGCTGATTACTCCCAGGTCCCTGGACACTGAGTTGTTTCCCTCCACCGGCCTTTGCCTACACTGCCCCTCCCCCTGGAAAGTCATCTCCGTGCCTCCTGATCTCACTTCTTCCCCTCATTCATTAATTCATTCAACAAACCTTGATTAAGCACCTGCTATGCCAAGTGCTGGGGGACAGAAAGCCCTTCCTCCGGGGGTTTACAGACTCACTGTCGTTCGTGAAGCCATCCAAGTGCCACTGTAGAGGGATGGCCTGTGTGACGATGGTTGTTCAGGCAGGGGGAGATGGGCCTCATTATTCCTGGGGGCGGGCAGGGGGACAGCAGGGCAAAAACAGAGTGGAGTCTTGAGGGACAAACAGGAGCTCCCTGAGCACCCAAGATGTGAATGCAGCCGTGGATGGATGGACAAGCAGATGAAATTAACTAAGCAATGAGGCTGCCCCTTCCTTGGCCTGCCTCAGCCATGGCCCCCCTTCTCCTCCCTAAAGAGAGAAGGTCAGATGTAGGGAGCCTTCAGCGTCCCCACAGGGTGGACAGAGCTGCCTGGGAGCCAGATGGCATTTCCTGGCCTCTGGTCAGGCTGCAGTCACACCCTCACTGTGACAGCCCTGAGCTGCTGGGCATTCAAATCACACGGTCCCGTTTCTTTAGTCCAAAACTTACCAATCTGCAAAACAAGGCTGGAAAGCCCCTGAGTTGGCACATTCTCCAGTCCCTTCCAGCATTTTTGGAGTCCTCTGGACGGTCAGGTCTGGGAAGTTTCGTAGCCACGATCTGGTACAACCACCCATTTAACCGATGAATGAACTGAGCTTCGAATTCTAGAAAGAACTTGTCCAAGGTGACATCCCACAGCGTGGTGCAGCCCAGCTCTGTTTGAGTCCTGGCCTTCCTGGCCCACCATGGGGCCTTTCTGTGCAATCTACAATAAAAAGCTACACCCCGTAGATTTATAAAGAGCACCTTGCAACCAACTGTTTGGGGCACCCAGCAGTGGTCAAATGTCCTTTCGCACAGACCCCAGTCCTGTCCAGGATGGGAGCCGCAGGTGGCTCAGCTTGCATTGTCAACAAACACCAGCCACCTCGCAGGATAGAGGCCACAGCTCCAGGAGCCAGCTGATGTCAGAAGGTGCCCTCTGGCAGACAGGGCATCCTAGGGATTCTGCCTTCTCTCAGCCTTATCTTCCTTTCCTTCCCCTGGAGACTGTGTCCTCCAACCCAGACTGCAGCTGTGGCCAGAAGCAAATACAGGGAAGAAGCCAGGGTCACTTTCTCCCACTGAGTGAACAGGGGAAGCTGCTGAAACTGAGCCAGAGCATGCAGCTAAGGACAGGGGGAGCTGGATCAGAGCCTGTGGGAGGCCGGGGCGAGTTGATGGAGTCGTGGCTGGTTTTCCAGGACTGGGAGAAGGTGAGGACTGGGTTAAAAAAGGCTTCTTGGAAAGGCAGCCCTGGAGTTGGGGCTCAGAAGACCTCTCAGACCTGCCAGGAAGACCCCTGATTTACTGATGAGGCCAGATAGGACAAGCAACCAGCCTGAGTCCCCCGCAAACAGTGCATGGAACCAGCAGAGGCCAGGGCTCCTTCCTCGACCCCTTGCTCTTCGTGGAGTCCACCAGCTACCTGGGCCTCAGACACAGACGGGGCCTGCAGGGGCCCGCGGAGGACGTTCCAGAGTCCCACGATGTGGCCGTCACAGGGGAGTGCATCTACTCAGGAGTGTTTGGGGCATTACCCTTCATGGATTCAAAGGTTAGGTGCCGATTCCACCTTGCCACTGGTAATGAGGAGCACAGAAGACAGATGGAGGCAGCTCCCACGCACAGTATGCTAATTCCCTGACCAGTGGACCAGGAAATGGCCAGTCATTTGTGAGACCATCGAGACTCAGAGATGCCGCCTTAAAGCTCTCTTGTCTGTAATGCCGTGTCCCCATTGAGGCTCCTTAGAGCGATCTCAGCAGCCAATTTCCAGAGTTCCAGGCAGCATGAGGAATGGGAAGAGTGATGGATGTGTGGGGCTTTCCGGGGGGTACTTTGAGGAGCCCTCCATTTGTGCTCAGGCTGCCCTGGTTCTCAGCACACACTGGGTACCCCTGGGCTCATCCCAGCACCTCTACTTCTGCTTCTGAGAAATTGAGATTGCTGTGCTCCGGGGCCTCCTCCAGGACCGTGGACGGGACCAGGTGGCAGGTACACAGCTTCAAGGGCCAGAAGGCTCCTGAGAGAACAGAATTGTGGATGCAAATGGGCATTTCTGGACTCTCTGCTGACTCTCAGCCCCATCACTTTCTCCATGACTCATGGGGCAGTGGGCGAGGGTGGGATTTGCGGAGTTTGGTCTTCATATTCTGTGATGTGCTCCTGGCCCCTTTCCTTCTGATCACTAGTCATAGAGTCCTTTGCTATGGGAAAGCCACCTGAACTGGGAAAGCCCTCCCTACCAGGATAACACAGGCCTGGAGAGCCTGACTTTGCCTGGAATCTGCAGGTGAAGTGTGTGTGTGTGTGTATGTGTGTGCAGGAGTGTGTCCTGCTCACACTGACCAAAGTATGTAAGGGATGGAGCTCTGCAGCATTGAGGCCTTAATGTAAAAGGGTGTGCACTGTCTCTTGCGGCTCCCAAGATATCACCTACAGTACATGAAGTCCTTGCTGAACTAGCAAATTGGTGCAGGAAAAATTCCACTTTAAACAAATCTCTTTAAAATAGGGACCGTCTCGTAATAAATGGTGGAAACAAAAGAGGTTTGATGTAGAGTTTGTCTTGAAACTTACAATTTGCCTTAAAATTTATGAAAATAGATGTATCTCATTTTTAGATTAAGGCTATAATTGCAACTATAATCTTAGACTGAACAAAGAATGAATCAAATGTTAATTTGGGGGGGCATACGTTTTTCAGTACAAAACTGTATGATGGCTCACTCTGTGGGCCATTCTTTGTGGTTGATTTTCACAGCATGGTCTTAGAGTGTCATTTTTGCAAAATTATCCAAAGGCTTCATGCATTTTCACAAGGGCATATCTTCACCCACGGCACTCAAATCATTCTCTTTTGAGTGTCGACTGTGTCATCCCTCTTGCCCATTTTTTTTCTTTAACTCAAGAATGGCCAGATCCTCATTTGTCAATGGCTTTTCATAGAATTCTAATGGCTCTCCAGCGTCATTTTCACAACTCCATGAAATCCTGCAGCTGTGGCACAATTTGCAGTTTCATTTTGTCATCAATTTATGTGGGCTTTGCAAAGTATTGTTGGAACATCTGACAATTAGGGAGACAGACAGTAAAGATGATCAGGACTGAGCAAAGACAGCTACAGTTCAGCAGAAGGGGACATTCCAGTGGGTGCTACTTTCATAGGTACTCAGTTCTTTAGTGAGCATAGCTTTATGATGGCCTTCACTGCCCTAAGGAAATGATCTGGATGCAGGTAATGAATCCTAAGATAATGAGGAGCCAGGAGTGTGGTGGTTCTCTTTTGATGTGTCCAGAGCCTCCTTCCTATGAGAAAGAGCAGTGCAGGTAGCCTGCTTCATTTGGCGTTTGCTCTGCTGATTCTCTCCGGACCATATCTGGCAGGAGCCTCTGAAAAGAATCAAGTCACGTCTAATGCAGTAGAGCTTTACCAAAACAGCTCCAGACCTAACTGTGACCTCCTTAAATTGCGTTCTGGTAGCCTTCCCATTATTGGATAGACACAAGGTTCAATCCAAGATGACACTTCCCTTTTGCCATTTCCCCAGGACTCAAGGAGACAGTGGGCAGTACTTTGGGAAATTCATTTCATCAAGCACCAGTGGTCTTCCAGGTCTTAAATAACAAGAGTAACAAGTAAAATTGATGGAATACTTCCTTCCTTGAATACTTCCTATGTACCTGGTATTGTTGGCAGCATTTTACAAGTATGCTTTTATTTAATTCTCACTGTCCTTTTGGTGTTAATTTCATTTTAAAGTTGAGGAAATATAATCAAATTAACATGGGAACAGAAAAGCAAACACCACATGTTTTCACTTACAAGTGGGAGCTAAATATTGGGTAAACATGGAGGTAAAGATGATAACAATAGGCCGGGTGCAGTGGCTCATGCCTATAATCCCAGCACTTTGGGAGGCTGAGGTGGGTGGATCATGAGGTCAGGAGGTCAAGACCAGCCTGGCCAATATAGTGAAACTCCATGTCTACTGAAAATTAACCAGGTGTGGTGGCTTACACCTGTAGTCCCAGCTACTTGGGAGGCTGAGGCAGAAGAATTGCTGGAAACTGGAAGGCGGAGGTTGTGGTGAGCCAAGATTGTATCACCGCACTCCAGCCTGGGTGACAGAGCAAGACTCCATCTCAAAAAAAGAAAAAAAAAAGATGATAACCACAGAAACTGAAGACTACTAGAGGGGAATGGGGGCAATGGGGCAAGGGTTGAAAAGCTAACTCTTGGGTACTCTGCTTACTTCCTGTGTGATGGGGTCAGTTGTACCCCAAACCTCAGCATCATACAACATACTCATGTAACAAACATGCATATGTACTCCATGAATCTAAAAAAAAGTTGAGATACGTATAAATATATACAAACAATAAAGCAAATACCAAAAATAAATAAATAAAGTCAAGGAAATAAAGACATAGAAAGATGATCGTTTTCCAGGTCACACAAGAGGTAAATTATGAACTGGGATTTGAACCCAGGCTGTCTGACTCTAGACCTCATCCTCATAACTAATATTGTATTGGGGACTAAGCTGGTTTTTTCCTTCTGGGTTTGAATAGTGCTGGGGGTAGAATGGGGACATTGTGGCAGTTGCACATTCAGGATCATCTCACACTGTGTAAGTGAAAGAAATGAAGACCCAGGACATCGTGCCCAACTTGCCTAATAACTTACCCAATGCAGTCTCCCAAATGAACAGCGAAGCGAAGTGAAAACCCAGGGTCTCCTAAGACTTCAACAAGCATACTTGCTGTTTAATCATGAATCCATTTTAAAAATTCTACTCCCAAGTCAAGAAACTGTCTTTTAGGAAAGGCCACCCCAGAAAAGCTGTTGCCACTGCCTCAACAGGCACAGAGGTATTTTCTCAGAGATGCCTCATTTCTTGAAGCTAATAAAATAATTGGGTTGAACAGGCTCAATGCAGACTTTCCCCTACCAGTGAGCTCTTTTATAGCCACTAAAAAGTCACTTTTTGGGGGGCTCATTATCCCTCAAGATCTTGTGCTGCTCATTTGCATATGAAAGAGGAAGTTCATAAAAGCCCTTTCTTATTTTCTAACACGGGTTCAAATCAGGGGCCATTATCATCCTATAGAAAGACCCAAATGGCATATGGATCATTCTGAAGAAGGGGGCGAGCGCCTTTTAAGAGAATTGTTTTAGTTTTTGCAGGAAATTAATCAGAGGGATGGGCTTTGTGGAGCGGGGAGCAAATCTAATCTGTCCTTTGTTCGAATTTGCCTTGCTCCAATTCCTAGCAATTGTAGACAACATGCTCTTTTGTTTGGGAGACACTTGTTACATGCATAATTAGAGACTGCAGTAGCTGTGTTTAAAGAAAAACTGTTTTCCAATGTAATGTGTGATCTTGATAATAGTATTTTCATCAAAGGTAGCAATTACATTCATTAAGCTGGGACTGGCGTGGCGGCAAGGAAATTAAGTGGAAAGTGAATAAAAAGCTCCCCTCCCCCCCTTTTATCTCCTTCTCTTTATAAGTTGAAATGCACCATGGTGAGCTGTAACTGGGAAATACATAGTGAATATAAAAAAATAAAGTCCTCCTTAACCTTTCTGAATAATGACCCTGCAGATATCCTAGGGATGGCAACTATAGATGCACTTTTCAAATTAAAGGGCTTTATTCTACCTTAATTTCCTATGCAAGTTTTAAATGAGCTCAACATATGATTCAGGTCTTTAAAGGCTGCAGGGCTCTTTAGGATTAATTCACTGTTCTTTTCACACATAAATTAATAGTTTTGTGTTCTCAAAAAAAAAAAAAACCACAACAAGGCATAAATCAACCAGTTTAGGAGAGAAACAAGGACAGTTGCCTATTTTTAATTACCCCTTTAACTATTCATTTAGGTTTCCTTATGCTTTAATTTTGAGGATATTATAAATGAAGTTCACACATTGAGGTGGAAAAATAGCCCAGGAAAAGAGTACCCACAGATTCCTAACTGTCACTGTGTTGCTGTGAGAAACTTATTCTGGAAAGACAAACCTATGTGAATATATATGTATATGTATGCATGTGTGTATGTGTGTGTGTACGTGTGTGTATGTGTGTGTGTACGTGTGTGTATGTGTATGTATGTGTATGTGTGTGTGTGTGTGTGTTTGTATGTGTGTGTATGTATGTGTGTATGTGTGTGTATGTGTGTGTATGTGTGTGTGTGTGTGTGTATGTGTATGTATGTGTGTGTGTGTTTGTGTGTGTGTGTGTTTGTATGTGTGTATGTGTGTGTATGTGTGTGTGTGTGTGTGTGTATGTGTGTGTATGTGTGTGTGTGTATGTCTGTATCTCCTCCAGGCAAATGCTCTATGCTTATTCCCCCGCATTAGAAGTCCTGCTTTAAAATGTCCTTGTAATTCCTCAAAGGGCTTGATGATTCCAATTTTATTCCACAGAGCACAGTGAGAGCCAGACATTCCTGGGCAAAATTAGGTGGAGACATGCCACCTCCTCTCAGCACCCTAGCTTCACCATTGACCTGAAATGCTTTCTGAGAAAATGAAACCAGTTCACAAAAATCAATTGGGAACCCTTTTTTTTGTGTGTGATTGGACACACACAGCTCTGCAGCAGGAATCATTACCTCTAGATTGGTTGACCCAAATGTCATGCAGATCATCTTGGAGTGGAAGCCAAAGTGCTTGGACGGTTTCGCATTTTCTGCTGGCTGCACAGCTAGACGCAGCAGTGGCCTTGATGGCAAACCTCTAACCAAGTGGGTCAGGGTATTTTACCCTTGGCTAAAGGAGTTGCTGTAATTTGAGAAAAAGTGGGACTTCAGAAGTTTTACAACTTTACTTTCTGATCTGCTCATTATCAGTTGCTTTGACTTTATTATGAGACTGGAATGTTGAATGAGGAGCCAGGAGAGCCAGCCTGTGGTCCCAGCTGGTAATTTACGCAACGGCTCAGTAGTCTGCTGAGGCTCATACACACTGTGTAACTTACATCTTACAGCAGCCTTTCAAAATGGGCATTAGTGTCATGATCACGCCCCATTCACCCTTAAGAAAACAAAACCTTACAGAGGTCAAATAACCACAATCTTGGTCAGAATTTTTGTGTCCCCCTCCTCCCAAATCCATATGTTGAAACCTAATTCCCAATGTGGTGGTAGTAAGAGGTGGAGCCTCAGTGATGAATCCACCCTCATCAATGGGATTAGTGTCTTTAGAAAAGAAGTCTGAGGGAGCTTGTGGGCCCCTTTGCCATGGGAGGATGCAGTGAAAAGGTAGCATCTATGAAGCAGAGTGAGCCCCCACCAGATAGATTCCTATCTCCCTGCACCTTGGACTTCCCAGCCTCCAGAACTGTGAGCAATACATTTCTGTTGCTTGTAAGTTGCCCAGTATAAGGTATTTTGTCATGGCAGCCATGAGACACCCACTGCAGGTTGTACACTTAAGAAGTGGTGGCGCAGACAGCCAAACTCCAGCAGTCTGATGTCAATGCCTAAGCTCTTAGTCATCTGCGGTGGGAACTTGGGAGCAAGGGCCTTTGCCTCTCTGGGCTCAGATGCCTTCTACACAAAATAAGGGGGTAGCAAGCAAATCTTAAGAATAACAGGCTGGGACTCTCCAGGGATACTAAGACTATGGCCACCTGATCCATAAGCAGCTCTGGACTCTAGCTCTAGTTCTGTGAAAGAATAAAAATCACACCCTACATCCTTTTACACCCTTAATCAGTGTGGCACCAACTCTGAGCCCTCGGCCCAATAATTCCATGGAATACGTAACTCTGTGAGGGCTCTTTTCCCCAGGAGTTCTATCTGGGTTCTGGGGTCTTGCCCAGGGCCATGGTGTAAAGGAGCCTCTTGAGCCTCCATCACCTCCTGTGCTCCTTACCTCCTTGAGAGAGAGGTCCCTTCTTCTGGCCCAGGTGCTTCCTTCAGACCAGCTTCTCTGCTTTCTTTGGGATGTGCCTGAAGTCCAGCATCTTTCGCGAGGCTGGAGGGCTCTGCCCAGGACCCAGCTTCCTGGTGTCCCCCATGCCATTCCCTCTTGCCCTCTGACGCACTTCCTTGGGGTGCTAGTCTAGGCTACTTATGGGACCTGATCATCTCTCTCTCTCTTTCCCCAACCTAGGGAAATTTCTCTTTAATTTGGGGAAAATTCTTCTCTCCGAAAGCCTTATTCTTCACATGGGACTTAATTTCCCCCTTTCCTTTCAAACCTTGTCCATCTCTATGGATTTAGACTTTTGGACAAAAGTCAGGAGGTGCTGCCACCAACCTCAACGGAGGCAAGAATCGTTGGAGCCTGCTTGAATAGCGAGAAGAGAAAAGGGAAAAAAAAAGTAATAGCTCCCCAAATTAAGCTTGCCATACTCCTTCAAAGCCCAAAGTTCTTAGAGACCATACAGCTTGCTTGGTCAGGAGCTCTGGGCACCACCTTCTACTTTGAGGGAGAAACTGCTGCATCTTCAAGAGCAGTACAGATGGACAGAAGTTTCAGGTAAAACAAAAATGCTAGATGTCTGTGCTGCCCAACATGATCGCCACTGGCCACACATGACTAATGAGCACTTGAAACATGGCTAGTATAACCAAGGAAAGGATTGTTCATTTTTTAAAATTTTAACTCCTTTAAATTTAGATAGGTATTTGAAATCATAAAAATACAGATAATTTCACAAATCATTTTATAAAGAAATACAATACAAAACCAACATCTGATTAAAAGCATAACGAAGAAGAATAGATGACTCTCATTATGAATATATATGCAATAATCCTCCAAATAAAATAGCAAAAGACCAAAAAATAATTTAAATAGACACACATGGCTGGCTGGTGGCCATTGTGTTGAACAGCACATTTCTAGAGAAATCTTGGAAGAGGAGTGTAGTCCAACTTACACTTGAAAGAATGTCTCAGGCTGTTAGACAGAAAGTGGATCGAACAGTGGGAATAGTGGAAACTGGAAGCCGGTTAAGAGGCTTATTGTGCTGTTCTGAGTGAGAAGTCATACCTTAGATTAGACTATGGTGTTAGTGGAGAAGAAAGACTGGACAGATTTAAAAATTACTTTGGAGGTGGAACCAGTGGTGGTGGCCCACTGGTGACTGGGACCCAGGTGCCACACTCCACTCTGAAACCACATTTGGAGTTAAACCGATTCATCCTCCTCACGAATTGTTTTGGACCACTCATTGATTTTCATGGATGCCCTTGATGGAGGACATGTCTTCTTCCAGTGTGGACACCGTTTCAAGCCACATGAGGTACCTGAGACAAGGATGGCACCCCCTCTATCCAAGAGGTTTATCAAACTGCAAATCCACTAATATGAGCTGGCAAATACCAAAGGTTGATTTTCCAAATGATGTTTTAATGTCCCCAAGCAAATCTTAGCTGCCCCCACTCGAATAAAGACAATGAGTAAACGAAAAGAGAAATCGTTATTAAGCAGCTATTCTTTAAAGAAAAAGCACTAACCAAACAGGGCTTCCTATCTGGCCATCCGTCTGACAGATATGTTTTCTCAGCACCTACTCTCAGCCTTTTTGGAGGCTGCTCCAGAAAGAGGTTGGGGAAAGAGAAGGTTCTTTCTATTTTACCCCAAATTAGCTAATTCCACCAAAGCTCTTCAGGGTTTTGGCTTCTCTTTCCTCCTTCTGTGTCTTTGTGTTCCAATGGTCAGTTCCATAAGTTCCATGAATTGGCTTGTCTTTCCAATAGTTTTACATGGTGCCTGAGCAACATTTTGCAATATTAGTAATTCCCATTACTCCTACATTATATTAACTACACAGGTCTAGTTGTAACATGCATGGCACGTGATTGTAATTCTCTACATTAGCTGATGGACATTGAATGTAGAATTGTGAATAGTCTTATTTTTTACAAAAAATATTTAATAACATTTAATTAAAATTTCAACTTGCCCATTGGTTAAGGGAAAGTTTGTTTCAGTCTCAAAATGCTCTTTAGTACAAAATACACTTAAAATGCCCTGAGCAACAATCAATAAACATATCCTTAGCCTTTGTCTACTTGGAAAAATCAATAGGGTTGGTACAATGGAGTATTAATGCGTAAAGGAACTGTATGTACATTTTACAGCTATGGGTTTCTGTTATAGACAGAATGTAAAATAAGGTAAGGCTCAGAGAGCTGTCCACTCAGCCAGATGTTCTCCCTTCAGACTTCCTGACCCTCCAAAGGTACCAAAACTTACATCCCTGCTATGACTTCATCATTAGTTTGCATATCCAAAAGGAAAAAAAATCCATTTCCAAGAGAAATGGTTAGATTTCAAAACACCGCACCTAAGGTGATTTATCTTATCAGCAGTTTCTTCATTAACTCTTGAACTAATAAAGTAAAATCTCATTAAAGCAAGCCCCACGGAGGCTCCTATTTTGGGGTGGAGAATTGTGAACACATTGCCCTAAATTGCTTTTGGTTCCACCGAACTCAGAGAACAGTTGGTGCCTGGCTTCTCTGCCTCACACTGGGAGAGTGAATGGGGATCCACAAGGACCTCTGACCTCAGGAGGATGGAGGGAAGGGGCCCGCCTGCTCCCCTTCTGCTTCTTCGCTAAGCAGATGGGTCTCTAGGGAGCTTGGGGTTTACCTCGTTGGTCCTGCTGGACTGGGGTGCTGGGGAGAAGTTGGAAAGGAACGTGGACTTTGGGGACGGAATCATTTTGAGCAACTACTCAAGTCTTAGTGTGCGATGAAAATCCCTTGGCAGGTTACTAAACACGCAGATTCCTAGGCCCCAGCCCCAAAGATAAGACTCATATGTCAGGAAATGTGCCTTTCTATAGACATCTCAAGTGATCTGGGGGCAGAAAGCCCAGGAGATGGCCAGTCCTTCCTGAGTACTTCATCTGACTTTTGTACCACCAGACTTATGTAAGAGTTCCTGATCTCTGTCTCCTACTCTCATCCTTCACCTGCATTTTAGACATAAATTTCCAAAGCCAGCCAGGTGCGGTGGTTCACGCCTGTAATCCCAGCACTTTGGGAGGCTGAGGCGGGTGGATCACGAGATCAGGAGTTTGAGACCAGCCTGACCAACATGGTGAAACTCCATCTCTACTAAAAATACAAAAATTTGCCAGGCATGGTGGTGGGCACCTGTAATCCCAGCTACTCAGGAGGCTGAGGCAGGAGAATTGCTTGAACCTGGGAGGTGGAGGTTGCAGTGAGTCGAGATCGCGCCACTGCACTCCAGCCTGGGCGACAGAGTGAGACTCCATCTCAAAAATAAATAAATAAATAAATAAATAAATAAATAAATAAATAAAAATTTCCAAAGCCTGCTAGACAGATCTAAAAATAAACATTGTATCCAATGACTGGGACACCCTGGGAATGGTATTCCACAGTGTGCATTTTGAGGTCTCTTGGAGTTATTCTAAAAGCACAGTGAGGTTTAGAACCAATTGTATAGAGAATGAAGAGGCACAATAGCAGAGTCTTGATAAAAAATTTCCATTTAAGGCCAAAGAAGCCAACGAAGAGCCAGTGAAAAGGAGGAGGTGCTTTGTCAAAGGAGCAAAGAGCCTGTAGGAAGACGAGGGGTGTCTGAAACTGTATAAATTGGGAAAAATATAATAGGCCACCAATTAAAGGTAAAAAGATGGCTTCTGAGAACATTGTTTAAACTCACTGACAAAATGAACACCAGGTAAAAAGGCATCAAGGAGTAATGAGGATGAGGAACTGCTGTAGAGTGACCACTATTCATCTTTTCAGCACTGTGGAGCAGTGGCTCACCCTAAAAAATTGATTTTTTAGGGTGGGAAGACATGAACATACAGTTGTCTCCCCTTTATCCATTCATTGGTGATATGCTCCAAGATCCCCAGTGGATGCCTGACACTGCAGTTAGAGCTGAACCTTATATATACTGTATTTTTTACTGTACATATGATAAAGTTTATAAGTTAGACACAGAAAGAGATTAACAATAATAATAAAATGGAGCAATCATAACAATATTTAAGTTATATAGGTATGTACAGTATCCTCAATTTTGCCACTTTCCCACAAAGCCTAAAATGTTTACTCTCTAGCACCTTTAGGAAAAAGTTTGCCAACCCCTGATTAAATGATTGCCTCTAAATCAAATTTTGACTGAAAAGGTTGGTCAGTCTGTCTTGATGTCATACCGAAAGAAGAGAAAGAGAGAAGGCTGTAAGAAAAGTTATATGAATGTGGTCTCTCTCTTTCTTAATGTTTCATTGTCATACTCACCCTTCTTGTGACGGTGTGAGATGGTAAAATGTGTGTGGGATAGGATGAAGTTGTGTGAATGGCGTAGGCACTGTGATGTGCCTACTAGTGATTCGGCCACTATCGACCTTCTGACAACGTCTCAGAAGGTGGAGCCTCTGCTTTGTGTGATCCTAGATCACCAAGCATGACAATGAAGATGGCGGGATGTCAAGAGCAGACAATGTTGATGACCAAGAAGGGGGTAGAGCAGACAACGTGGATACGCTGGACAAAGGGATGATTCACGTTCTTATTGGGATGGAGCAGAATTGTGCAATATTTCATCATGCTACTCAGAACGATGTACAATTTAAAACTGATATGTTGTTTGTTTCTGGAGTTTTTTGTTTAATATTTTCAGATCACAGTTGATGCAGGTAACTGAAACTGCGGGTAAGGGAAGACAATCATGTTTGTAGGTTATAGGAGGGAGCCCATAGGGCTAGAAAGTCTACAAAGGAAATCAAGAGAGAATAATGGCTCAAGTTCCTAGAGGAAGCCTTCTCTCTTTCTCTTCTTTCGGTATGACATCAAGACAGACTGACCAACCTTTTCAGTCAAAATTTGATTTAGAGGCAATCATTTAATCAGGGGTTGGCAAACTTTTTCCTAAATGTGCTAGAGAGTAAACATTTTAGGCTTTGTGGGAAAGTGGGCAAAATTGAGGATACTGTACATACCTATATAACATTTAAAACATAAAAACACATTCTTAGCTTGTAGGCCATAATGCAAATAGGCAGTGGCTTGGATTTGGCCCATGGGCCATACTTTGTCCACCCAATTTAAACAAAGGACATGTGTCCTTCGACTTGAGTAGAAGTTTTGAATTTTTCCTTTTTCCTTAATACAAATGCTTCATGTTCAAGGAAATATTACATTTGAATACCCTGGGTCAAATCATAGGAAATCAAATCACAACTAAAGACAAGATCCTAATCCCAAGGCCAGTGCAAATGGCCCAATTTGTACCTGAAAGGAAAAAGCCCTCTCTGTGAAGTTCTGCTTGGCAAAGCAAGCCATACATTGCTTTGATTAGGACAAGCATTTAAACCTGAACAGTGCTATTTACCTAGGGAGGTCAAACCTTCATAGGTTTCAGATCTCTTTTCTGTGCTCTCTATGTCAGAGTCTAGTCTCCTGTGAGGCTGAATAGAGCTGCCGATTTCACTTTGGCTATTTGAGAAAAGCAGAAAAATTAGTTAAAGGGAGAATGATACACAAAAGTAAAAGATATCAGTAGCCCAGTAGATTATTTTAATTTTATATTTCCTATTACACAAGTAATACAAGAATACATTCCTAATATAAAAATTCAAATAGTATAGATGATGCTAATGACCTCCAGTGCCAGCACAGGCCCCCAGAGTTAAATGCGGTTATTGGTACGGCAGTATACTTTCCACTTTTTTCTTTATTTTATTTTAAGAGATGAGATCTCACTCTCTTGCCTAGGCTAGAGTGTAGTGGCATGATCATAGCTCACTGCAGCCTTGAACTCCTTGGCTCAAGTGATCCTCCTGCCTTAGCCTCTGGAGTAGCTAGGACTACAAGTGTGCACCACTGTGCCTGGCTAATTTCCAAGTTTTTTTTTCTAAGAATTTATACACGTTTGTATTTACAGAAATATATGTAGCTTTGTATTGTTCTGCACAAATACTGTGTGACTTATTGTCTCCTTAAACAATATGACTTGATGATTTCATCTCCATACACGGATCTTCCTTATTTTTTTAAATGGCTTTTTTGTGCATTTTCGATGATTTACCTATTTCTTCTCCTACTCAGCCATTTCTAACTTTTCACTACTACAAACCATGCTGCCCTGGATGTCCCTGACATGCCTTCTTGTACCCCCTCCCAGAAGCACTGAAGATTCAAGAGACCTGGGCTTGTCATATCATTGTCAACATTCATTTTTGTTTGTTTTTGAGATGGAGTCTTGCTCTTTCACTCCGGCTGGAGTGCAGTGGTGTGATCTCAACTCCCTGCAACCTTTGCCTCCCAGGGTCAAGCAATCCTCCCGCCTCAGCCTCCTGAGTAGCTTGGATTACATGCATGAGCCACCACGCCTGGCTAATTTTTGTATTTTACTTAGTAGAGTCAGGGTTTCGCCACCCAGGCTGGTCTTGAACTCATGATCTCAAAAGATCCACCCGCATTGGCCTCCCAAAGTGCTTGGATTACAGGCATGAGCCACCGTGCTCAGCCAACAATTTGTATTTTATATTTTTATTTATTAATCCAGGTTATTTAAATTCTAGGGTTAGCTTTTTGCTTGTTTTTGAGATGGAGTCTCCTTCGGTTGCCCAGGCTGGAATGCAGTGGTGTGATCTCGGCTCACTGTAACCTCCGCCTCCAGGTTCTCCTGCCTTAGCCTCCTGAGTAGCTAGTGGGATTACAGGGGCACGCCACCATGCCCAGCTAATTTTTGTATTTTTAGTAGAGACAGGGTTTCACCATGTTGGTCAGACTGGTCTCGATCTCCTGACCTCAGGCAATCCACCCGCCTCAGCCTCCCAAAGTGCTGGGATTACAGGCATGAGACACCATGCCCGGCGTGGTTAGCTTTTTTATATCCTACCTTTTTTGTTTATATATTTACTTATCATTGTGTGTAGTGAGTGCCACCTGTAAAATTTATCTTGTTGGAATTTGTAGAAATTTTCTTTGAGACAAAATTCTAATGATCACGCATCTGCATTTGAAAAGAAACAAAAAAGTTCTCTCTCTTTATCAAACCTGTTAATTACGCCACCCAAATCCTCTACATCTGTTCTTACCTTCTACTTGACTTGGTGATTTCTAAGTCAGCAACTATGATTATGGCTTTGTCAATTTTTTTCATTGTATTTCTATTCGCTTTGCTCTATGTAGTTCCCAGTTATGTTGTTAGGGACATAGTTTGTGACTGCTGGACTTTTTTGGTGAACTCTTACTTTTTATGAGATATCCTTTAAAATTATTTTTGCCTTTAATTCCGTTTTGTTAGATATCAACATTGCTATTCCTGCTTTCCTTTTTGTAGCATGTGTACGGTCTTTTTCCATCTCTTTATTTCAACTTTGCTGTGCTGTTTTGTTTTAGGTGTTTCTAACTTTATGTAGCTGGGATTTAAATTTTTTGTTTGCACCATCTGAACATCTGAGTTTAACCCATTTGCAACTACAAATACTACTATGTTTGCCTATCTTCCCATCTTATTTTCTACTTACCATGATTTTTTTTAAAAAATGATTTTTTCCTTATATTGTGAGCTATCTGTACAAATAATTGCGTAGCCACCACTCAGATTTCTATCATGGTTTTTTGTCATTCTCCCCACCCTAGGGTAACTTTGAGTCTTTACTTTTTTTTTTCCTTTCTTTTTCTTTTTTTCTTGAGACAGGATCTCACTCTGTCTCCCAGGCTGGAATGCAATTACAGCTAAATGTAACCTCGACTTCCCAGACTCAGGCGACCCTCTCACCTCAGCCTCCGAGTAGCAGCGCTACAGGTATGTGCTACCATGCCTGGCTAATTTTTGTGTTTTTGTGTAGAAAAGGGGTCTCGCCACATTGCTCAGGCTGGTCTCAAATTTCCTGGGCTCAAGAAATTACTTATTTTTATCTTTTTAAGATCAAGAGTCAAACATAGTACATAGCAAATCCCAGGCAAAACTCTAGAGTGAGATTATTTGGTATTACCTTAGTTTTCTTTTCAGTGCTTTTCTCATCCTTCTAACTGCACCTTCCTATTGCTTTACCTACTCTCCCAGGCCTTCTCTCCAAACACACATTTCCACCACACCCGTTTGTCTCGAAGGTCCCATTCTCAGCTAGTTTCTCTGCCTCAAAGTATCTGAAACTCATTCATGAAGAATTATTAACGAATAAAGGACTGGTTGGTGGTGGTATTTTACTGGAAGGCTCCTGAAGATAAACAAGACTTAGACCCAAAAGAATAAATCTAGGAGGGCCTTCATCAGCAAGACTGCTGGAGTTTGAGTTCCATTTCTGCCATCTACCAATAAGCATCTTATCTAACCCCTTTATGCCTCAGTCTCCTTGCCTATAAAATGAGATAACCAAGAGCACCTCCCTCATAGGGCTGTTGTGAGTTAATATGTGTCAAGAGTCTAGAATCATGGCTAGCACATGGTAGGAGCTCAAGAGATGTCTGCGCTTACTGTTATCATTCTAATGGATGTAAAGAAATATTTCTTTATAGGGGTGACCTTGGTAGCTTTCTACTCAATCTTTCTGTGATGAATAGAAAAGACACCTGAATGGGCGCATATTTAAACAAGGAGCTGTTCTTATTCATGTTTGCATGGTGGTTGAGAGTCCACAGCACCTTGGACATAGTGACCACTCACTACATGTTGCTGAATGACAAAGGAAAAAAAAAAGGGACTAATACCTAGATTTCTAAAATGATGTAGAGGATAATGGGGAGAAGATAAGTTGAAATTTCCTATAGCCTTAGGCTACCGTGTACCACTGAGTAAAAAGTGCAATAATATACATTTTCTAAAAGTAATACTATAAAGCACAGGCATACATATCAGCCAGATAATATCTGTGCAGCGAGGATGTGCTCAAAAGAGGTGAACTCTTTACTGAAGAGCTGCTTATTTTGCCATTTAAAAAAAAGGGTCCTCTGGCAAAATTTTCTTTAGTATCATGAATTTAAACTTAGTCTACATTATAAGACCTCTTCTCTGAAAACAAACAAAATAGGCTTATATGACAGGCAAGCTATTGGTTTGGTAAACAAAGATGTATATATCTTACAGAAAGATTACATTATTTTCTTATTTCATCTGTATGTATAACAAACAATTTTGCTTTATAAGAGTACCAAAAATCTCCAGTTAATTTAGTCCTTTATTTTTTTTCATTCTCCATAGAATATTGGTTTTGTAACATCGAATACAATCCAATATATACCATTAAAACAATCCGATACATACCATTCTGCTTTATGAAAGATCAGCAAAAATACATAAACAAGGATATAACTAGTACATTTATAAAATACATCATAACAATGAAACCAAAGGATCCCACACAATAATCTTCACATTTGACATGCTGGTTACAGCTGAGGAGAGCCAGTGTCTTTGGCAAGTGATTCATATACGTAAGCGATGACACTGATTAATCCTAACACTTCTGAAATGTTCATTCTTTATCAGTTAAACCTAAAATAAATCAACAAGAGTACTGAAATATAACAAGAATGAAATCCAAAATTTGTTGAAAGGGGCAATGTTTAATATTAGGAAGAACACTGAATTTGGGGACTAATTCTTGTCCCCAAGTACATTTGGATTCTTGTCTTTGTTCCTGGATGATCTTAGGCAAGTAATCTGTGCTATGAATCCTTCACTTTTAAAATGAGAGAGTTGGTTGGCAGGTTCTCTAAGGTCTTTCTAGGTTTAACTTTCCATGATTTTAAAATCTTTGACACAGGCTTATTTTTGTGTTGTAAAATGAAATCTCTAACAATACTAACTTGGTAGTTGGATGGAATCCAGTGCCACTCACACACATCTGCTCAAACAGTTCTTTACCTTCTGAGCCCCAAGACAGCCCAGTCCTCAAATTAACAATGATGGCAGGCTTCAGAAGGCTAATGGCTAGTTCTCCACCAGACACAAATGCAAGATAGATCGTTTTAAAGCTCCTGAAGTCATGGTTATCAGAAGAAAAGCTATAAAGGAAGAACTACAGGGAAAACCTACAACATTCTCTTTGGAAAAATGACAAAATAACACATTTTACCATTTACTGATTCACTAACGGAAGAAGGTAGGTGCATATATTAACTATAATACATAATTTTAACTGTTATTAGTGAATATGCAAAAAATATACATACAAATTAGAACTTGATCAATAAATATAAATTCAAGGTCCAGATGCAAATGGGAAGCTCTATGATGCCGGTAATTTGAACAAGAGGTTTATTGTACTTTCACATGTTTCTAATTCTACGGGAAGAAGTTGGGATTCCTTTTACTAATGTTGGCTTCTGCTCCATTGTCTGTAAAGTCCACCTCTTTCATGTAATCACAGAAATTAAAGATGTCCAAGGCCCCTGTAGGGCATTTCATCCATGTCCTACTCTTATCAGATGACTGTCTTTTTGTTCCGAAAGACTGAATGAGTGGGTGTTCATCATCTCTCCATTTGAAAGTCAAGTAGGCTTTATCTCTTCGGATTCAAGATCTAAATTTGTCCTTGTTTCTTCCTAATATTTTAATGTAATTCCTATGTCAATTGTATTTACACAATTTTTAATATTTAACTCTGATTTGCATTACAGAAATTAGTCCACTTCAATAAACATGAATGTGCAAAGCAAAATTACTCTGGAAATGTCAGGTTTTTTAAATAAACATTATCCTTTCATTAAAGTACTAAAATGTTTCTCATGTAACAGTAATGATTATTCTAAGCAACTGCATGAGCCTTGGAAGATTTTTCATCTCTAACGCATATTCCTCTTTCAGAAGACATCAAAACTCTCATTTCTCTGTTGTCCACCTTCCTCCTGAGGGGACTCAGGAAGTGTACCACAGGGGGGGTTTCTTCTGACTGAGAATCCCTAATACTGAAAAAGTGGCATTACCAGTGATATGGTTTGGCTGTGTCCCCACTGAAATTGCAACTTGAATTTATCTCCTGGAATTCCCACATGTTGTGGGAGGGACCCAGGGGGAGGTAATTGAATCATGGGGGCCAGTCTTTCTTGTGCTATTCTCATGATAGTAGGTCTTACGAGATCTGATGGTTTTATCAGGGGTTTCCACTTTTCCTTCTTCTTCATTTTCTCTTGCCACCACCATGTAAGAAGTGCTTTTCACCTCCCACCATGATTCTGAGGCCTCCCCAGCCATGTGGAACTGTAAGTCCAATTAAACCTCTTTTTCTTCACAATCTTGAGAAATGTCTTTATCAGCAGTGTGAAAACAGACTAATACAGTAAACTGCTAACAGTAGAGTGGGGCATTGCTGAAAAGATAGCCAAAAATATGAAAGCAACTTTGGAACTGGGTAACAGGTAGAGGTTGGAACAGTTTGAAGGGCTCAGAAGAAGACAGGAAAATGTGGGAAAGTTTGGAACTTCCTAGATAGTTGTTGAATGGCTTTGCCCAAAATGCTGATAGCAATATTGACAATAAAATTCAGGCTGAGGTGGTCTCAGATGGAGATGAAAAACTTGTTGGGAACTGGAGCAAAGGTGACTCTTGTTACGTTTTAGCAAAAAGACTGGCAGCATCTTGCCCTTGCCTTAGAGATTTGTGGAACTTCGAACTTGAGAGAGATGATTTAGGGTATCTGGTGGAAGAAATTTCTAAGCAGCAAAGCATTCCAGAGACAACTTGGGTGCTGTTAAAGGCATTCAGTTTTATAAGGGAAGCAGAGCATAAAAGTTTGGAAAACTTGCAGCCTGACTATGCAATAGAAAAGAAAAATCCATTTTCTGGGGAGAAATTCAAGCTGGCTGCAGAAATTTGCATAAGTAGCAATAAGCCTAATGTTATTCCCCAAGACCATTGGGAAAATGTCTCCAGGCCATGTCAGAGAACTTCCTGGCAGGCCCTCCCATCACAGGCCTGGAGCCCAGGAGGAAAAAGTGGTTTCATGGGCTGGGCCCAAGGTTCCCATGCTGTGTGCAGCCTAGGGACTTGGTGCCCTGTGTCCCAGCTGCTCCAGCTGTGGCTGAAAGGGGCCAATGTACAGCTTGTGCTGTGGCTTCAGAGGGTAGAAGCCTCAAGCCTTGACAGCTTCCATGTGGTGTTGAGCATGTGGGTGCACAGAAGTCAAGAAATGGGGTTTGGGAACCTCCGCCTAGATTTCAGAAGATGTATGGAAATGCCTGGATGCCCAGACAGAAGTTTGCTGCAGGGGTGGGGCCCTCATGGAGAACCTCTTCTAGGGCAGTGCAGAAGGGAAATGTGGGGTCAGAGCCCCCGCACAGTGTCCCTACTGGGGCACCACCTAGTGGTGCTGTGAGAAGAGGGCCACCGTCTTCCAGACCCCAGGAAGGTAGATCCACGGACAACTTGCACTGTGCACCTGAAAAAGCTGCAGAGACTCGACGTCAGCCCATGAAAGCAGCCAGGTACAAGGCTGTACCCTCCAAAGCCACAGGGGCGGAGCTGCCCAAGACCATGGGAACCTACCTCTTGCATCAGCGTAACCTGGATGTGAGACGTGGAGTCAAAGGTGATCATTTTGGAGCTTTAAAATTTGACTGCCCCGCTGAATTTTGGACTTGCATGGGCCCTGTTATCCTTTTGTTTTGGCCAATTTCTCCCATTTGGAATGGCTGTATTTACCCAATACCTGTACCCCCATTGTATCTAGGAAGTAACTAGTTTACTTTTGATTTTACAGGTTCATAAGTGGAAGGGACTTGCCTTGTCTCAGATGAAACTTTGGACTGCGGACTTTTGGATGAATGCTGGAATGAGTTAAGGCTTTGGGGGACTGTTGGGAAGGCACGATTGGTTTTGAAATGTGAGGACATGAGATTTGGAGGGGCTGGGGTAGAATGATATGGTTTGGCTGCGTCCCCACTGAAATCTCAACTTAAATGGTATCTCTCAGAATTCCCGCGTGTTGTAGGGGGGACCCAGGGGAGGTAATTGAATCACGGGGGCCAGTCTTTCCCGTGCTATTCTCATGACAGTAAGTCTCACAAGATCTGATGGGTTTATCAGGGGTTTCCACTTCTGCTTCTTTCTCATTTTCTCTTGCTGCCACCATGTAAGAAGTGCTTTCCGCCTCCCACCATGTTTTGAGGCCTCCCCAGTCATGTGGAACTGTAAGTCCAATTAAACCTCTTTTTCTTCCCAGTCTTGGGTATGTCTTTATCAGCAGTGTGAAAACAGACTAATACAACCAGATATATATTTTATTGCATTTTGCCTGTTTATAATATATATTGCAAAACAATAGATTCATTTTTGCCTTTCCAAATATAAAATTATTTTAATATTGAATATGCTTTTTCAAACTCTACAGCCCCCTCTCTCCCTCATTCCTTATGAGATTTTGATACACTTCTTAATGGGCAAGAGATCTTTCTCTTGAGAATCACTGAACCAAAACCCAATTTCTGAATTATTATTCAGGATAAAGTGCAATAACCATGACTGAAGAAACAGTATTCAATTAAAATACAGAAATTGTCAACTGAAAAATAGTGCATGACAGAATATTCCAACACTGTACTGAATATTTTCTGATTATTAAATCAAATTACTTAAACCTTATACTTGAAAATAATGCACATTGGTTTTTAAAATGACCTACTGAAACCACCATAAAATGTATCTTTTATACAGGTTAATTATAGTAACAAATCACGTTGCTTTACATTGTTAAAATAATATTTTCTTCAATTATATGACCTACAAAATTATACCCTTATTTTCCACTGATTCTCATATTTAAAATCAGAATTTTTAGATTTTTCTAAATAAATTTTCATCAGTTTTGACTTCACTTGCAACTTAGAGTTGAATCTATAAAGTATCGGATAAAAATTGCCTACTATGTAACAAATATTTCTCTGATGCCACAAGATTAAGATTTAATAGGAATATAAACTATTTCTATAAGTAATGTTGTACTTCAGATGCCTTTATTTTTCCAAATGATGGGATGAAACTTCTGTATACTCTGAAACTAGGATGATAATATAAATATCCAGCCAGGCACGGTGGCTCATCCCTGTAATCCCAGCACTTTGGGAGGCCGAGGTGGGCGATATCTTGAAGCCAGAAGACCAGCCTGGGCAATACGGTAAAACCCCACCTCTACTAAAAACACAAAAATGAGCCAGGCATGGTGGTGCATACCTGTAGTTCCAGCTACTTGGGAGGATGAGGCATGAGAATCACTGGAACCCAGGAGGTCGAGGCTGCCGTGAGCTGAGATCGCGCCACTGCACTCTAGCCTGGGTGACAGAGTGAGACTCTGTCTCAAATTAAAAATATATACATATATACGTACAGAGCTTTAAAAACAGTTTTGGAAAAAAATAGAGGTGCTTATTTCCCAAGTTTAAAAGTGGATCTCCTGTGCCTAAGTTAAACAGCCTGAAAAGAGAAAACCAAAAAGGCCAACCCCAGGACCCTGACTAAGGGCTTCAATAAAATATTTGAATGCTGTGGAAGTTTATTCCCATGCAAGGCACTTACTCCCAACAAGACACAACAGTTTAAAATTTTACAGCAGTGATACCAGGGAGGGGTCCCACTCCTACAGACGTCAGTATTCTGCATCGATATGCTTTGCAATAGTGTTCAACTGGATGTTGGAAGCTCCTTCATATATCGTGCCTTAAGCAAAAGGAAGCAGAAGGAACAATGAGGAGTTGGCGCATGGTTAAGACAAGAAATAGCTCTATAAACATCACCTTTGCGCTTGCTATAAAACAGTTACTAGTCACATCACTTGATGTCCCCTGAATATGGTACTATTTCACAGAGTAATTTTGACTAAGAGATGACAATTTCCCATTTGGTTTCTCGATGTCCAGGATCAGTATTAAACTGACTAAAGTGTAATCAAAAGTTGAAGATTTTGATTCTTCAACAATTGATGCATAAGCTCAGACTGTTATTTGTGGCAGTTTTACTAAAAAGCCTGTAGAGGCATTTAAAAAGGCAATTTGATATTTTTAAAAAATACAGAACAATTTTTTTTTGAAGGACGAGGTAAGAAAAAAATCCAGCCACATAAAGAGAGCCACTAAACATATACTGAAGAAATTAAAATTGCTTTTGCCTAGGATAAAATCAACAAATAAAACAGCCAAAATACCTACAGAGGCAAATAAAACAAAATGAAATATATAAAAAAAATCTATTTACCAATCTTTGCATCTCGGAAGTATTTCTCCACAGGGTAATCTTTGGTGTAGCCTACTCCCCCCATCCACTCGATACATTTACTCGTTGTTTGTCCTGCAATCTACCAAAAGCAAGCGCAAATCACACACTGAAACCACATAACTTATACATGATAAACACTTCTGGGTAACATTTTCAGCAACATGGATTCACTGTTAGTGGCACTGGAAGGACTAAAGTTATCTTCTAAACTAGCATTGTCTCTTCAGTCCCATTCTCCATACCATTTCTGTAAAACATCCTATTAATTCACAGAATCCCCATTTTCTTAAGAAATTAGAGCATTGTTCCCATGAATCTGCATGCTGAGAGATATCACTTATTCAGGAAATGTTTACTGGGGGCTTAACGGACGAGCTAGGGGACATTTCAAGCTGAGGACCAACATGTGGAAAGCCTCCAAGGGGAGAATGAACTCTTCAACTTCCAGCCCCTGAGACAGCCAGTGGGCTGGGATCGGGGTGATGTGTGAAAGGAGAATGGAGGAGCGAGAGACCCTGCAGAATGGCTCCTCAAGGACGTCCACATCCTAGCCCTCAGAGCTGTGAATATGCTGCCTTCCATGGCAACAGGGACTCTGCAGATGTGGGTAAGGATATGAGATGGAGAGATTACCCTGAATTATCTGGGTGGCTGTAATATAATCACAGGAGTCCTTATAAGGAAAAGGAGGAGGCAGGAGAGTTAGTCATGGAAGGTGATGTGACCAGAGACAGGAAGCAGAGTCAGAGAGAGATCTGAACATGCCACGTTGTTGGCTTTGAAGATGGAGGAAGGGGCTACGAGTCAAGGAATGTGAGCAGCCCCTAGAAGCTGGAAACAACTGTCCGCCAGAACCGCAGAAAGGCAGCCCCCGTATTCCAGTGAGACCCATTTCAGATTTCTGACCTCTAGAAGTGACAGAAAATGAAATTGCATTGTTTTAGGTCCCTGAGTTTTTGGTAATTTGTTATAGCAGCAATTGGAATCTAGTACGGAGAGAGTTCCATTTGTTGTGAGAAGCCACTGAAGGGTTAAAGCTGGAAGGTGACATGGCCTCACCGCCACTTTGAGAAAGGAGAGAGGCTGGATGGGAGGAAGCATCAGGGACCAGGAGGGCAGCGAGGTGACTGAAGTACAGAGGTGGTAGTGGAGAGGGAGACAAATACACCATTCAAGGAATCTTTTAGGGGTAGAATCATAGGAAATGATGCTGGACTCAATGTGGGGGGTGAGGGAAAGCAGGGTGTCAAGATGACGCTCAGGTTCTGATGGTGAAGCAGAAGTTGGACACGTTAGTCTGGAATTCAGAAAGCAGTTGAGGTAGGATATTTAAATTTATGGGCTGGAGAGGTTAAATGAGAATTTAAAGCCATGGAATGAATAAGATATGGCTGAGGCTGCGAAACAGCTGCCAAATGATTTGGCTCAATTCTCTAGCCACAGTCTAATGTGTTAGCTCTAGAAAGCAAATGTATGAGTAGAAAGTTTTAGACAATCTTTTCTTGGTGTTTTAAATCTGATTTGTTCATATGATGGACCCATCATCTTCCATGGCATTCACTTTGCCCGAACTTGACACCATAGGCATGACACCCTCATTCAGAGGAGGCTCAGCCATGGATTTGAGATGGGTGGTCTATCTGAGCTGGGCTACTCAACGAAACATTGAGACCTCACAGAATTCAAGTATGTTTTGCTATGGCAGTTTTCCTTTTTTGCTTTTCTATTATAAGAAATAAAAGTCCATGTTATCTTAACTTGAAAAACAACCAAAGTACAATCAACATTCCCAAGAGAAAATGTTAATAAGTATATATCTGAAAAAAAAAAAAAAGGCTGAATTACTTTTTCCTTTTTTTTTTTTTTTTTTACCTCTGATGCATAGTATTTGGCCATTGATGCTTCTTTTATGAATGGCTTTCCAGCTTCTAAAAGCCTAGCAGCGTTGTATGTTAGTAATCTTGCGGCTTCCAGCTGGGTGGCCACGTGAGCCACTTGGTGTTGGAGGCCCTGTAACAGTCAGGCCCAAGTTAGAGAATTATGATTTCAAAAAAGCACCTCAACCTCAATGTCCTGCCTAGATACACAACACTGACAGACTCAAAATATACCCCAAAGGAAATTTACATTCACGTCTTTTAAATACTTTAAAATGAGTAATCTAAAATGAAATGTCACACTAAAAGTATTGTTAAATCCTCTTTTCCTAGAAAAACTTCAAAGTTCATGTAATTCTTCATGATTTTCAAGATTTAAATAGTAAAGTATAACAAAGTTAGGTTTAAAAACTTGACTGTTACATTTAATAATTACTTCAACTCTCTTTTGATCAAAATTGAGCTTAAATGAAATCCTGGCACAGCAAAACTTTGAATATATTCTTTATTTGCTTGAATTAAGAAAATTTTGATTTTGTATATGGCTTCCAGGCATTAAAAAATGTTAGCTACAAAGTAATGAAGAATATTTGAAGCACCAATTAGTACCACCCTGAAATTTTAGAGGGTGATTAGGTCCACACTAAATATTTGCCAATGAAAGAAACAACAGTTAACTTAGTGAGCCGGAATACAAACATTAACATTTATAAACAATTTTCTGCAAATAACAGGCACAGATGTTTACTACAAACTGAAATGTTTCTCATGCCTAACCTATCCATCCACCCAGATAGTTATTGGGCACCTCTGAGATGGCAGGCACTGCCCTGAGTGATGGAGGCAGCACACTGAACATTACAGCCAGAGTTTCTTGTTCTCATGATTTATAATACATAGTCCAGCAGGGAGAACAGACAATTAAATAATTATAATAATGTGTGATGAATATTAAGACAATGAACCTTGATTAAGGCAATCACACACGAATCCCAGGAATGGCCTTTCCTAAACAAAAGGGAGGGACAAGTTGGAGAAAAACAGCACTGTTTGTTAATACCCTACAGATTCTTCTCTTTCTCTTTCTGAAATATGTGATACACACAACAATTTCGTATGTACAAAAAGAGACCATGTTCCGTATATGTAGGCTATGAAGCATAATAGTAAGTTAAACACCCACAAACTTATGTGCAGAGTCCATATCTTCTCCCCTGTGATTTATCTTTTCACTTTATGGCATATTTCAAGGAAAAAAACTTCCTAATCTTACCACCCATCTTATCTTTAGGATTAGTCCTTTTTGTGTCTGTTTACAAAAACCTTTCCTACCATGAGGTTATAAAAATATTCTCTGTTTTCTCCTAAAATCTGTGAAGTTTTGCTTTTAAGATCATGTCTTTATATCTGACATCCATTTTCTGTGTATGGTGTGAGGTAGGAATACAGTTTCATTATTTTCTCACATAGAAAGAATATTCCCACTCAGTGATCTGTAATGCCATTTCTATCATACATCAAATCTGCTACATGCGTGGGTCTATTTCTGGCTCTTCTGTTTTGTTCCATCAGTGAATTTGTCTGTTTCTATACAAGTATCACTGTTCTAGGAATTTGGCTTTTTATGTGGAACTCAGAGATTCTGATTATTTTTGCAAAATACATTCAGTTCAATTAAACTTACAGTCACCATCCATGCTGTCTATTCCATTTGTCACATTAAGTACTGAGAGAGGCAGGAAAGTGACTGAGGCATGTCTCCTGCTCTACAAGAACTCACCATTGCTGAATACTCGTTCCCTAACTACATTGTGAACACAAGGCCTGGCATGGAGAACATGCTAAATAAATCTATACTGAATAAACAATTGAAATTAATAAAGATGAATAGGCTGGTCTCTACCCTCAAGGACCATGTAGTCTCGAGGTCAGAAAGATATGAATGAATGCATGCAAAGCAAACATAAGATAATGTGTTAGAAAAAACTCTACTAACTTTAATCAAAGCATTATACAGCTATAATAATGTTGCTTTTTAAGATCAAAGTTTCTTCTCCTTGATGTGCTTATTTCACATAGCATGTCTCTATCAAAACATCTCATGTACCTCATAAATGTTTGTGGGTACCTGTGTACCCACAAAATTTTTAAAAAATAAATTAGGCCAGGCGCGGTGGCTCATGCCTGTAATCCCAGAACTTTGGGAGGCCAAGGCGGGCAGATCACAAGATCAGGAGATCGAGACCATGGTTAAATCTCGTCTCTACTAAAAATACAAAAAATTAGCTGGGTGTGGTGGCGGGTGCCTGTAGTCCCAGCTACTTGGGAGCCTCAGGCAGGAGAATGGTGTGAACCTGGGAGGCGGAGCTTGCAGTCAGCCGAGATAGCACCACTGCACTCCAGCCTGGGTGACAGAGCGAGACTCCGTCTCAAAAAATAAATAAATAAATAAATAAATAAATAAATAAATAAATTTTAAAAATCTAAGTGTTCTTTTAACTATCCATACTAGGCATCTCTAAAGATGTCATTATGATTACACCTGTTAGTATACTTGACCCCTTCTGTCTATTGATCTGTCTATATGCACAAGAACATAGTTTCCTGTGCATAAAGAAGATCAAAAGCCTCCTTTCAAAACGACCTTTACATTCTGTCTCTTTCACTGCAATCTTTGTGGTAGCTGGCTGAGAAAGTACTCTAGTATAATGAAAATTTGACTAGAAGCCAAGACAAAAAAAACCCTCTACTTTTGGCACCATATTAGCTTTATGACCTTGGGAACTCAGCCTCCGTGTGCTTCAGGTTCCTAGGCCTAAGATGGGAATGACAGCATGGGCTGTGGTAGGCACTGGCCAGGCCTGCCATGCTCAGTCCTTCTGGGTCTTGAACTGACTGTGCATGTCCACAGCCTCGTATCTCTACGCATGTGCAATCTGAGTGTGCTCGTAGGATGCCTAGTTGTTATTATAAACCTGAAGACAATGCAATATGACAGTTGGCAATGCAATCATAAATTGTACTTGGAGCCTAGAGCTGCTTAAGGGGAGGTTTTGCAACCATGTAAAGTAATTATTCTGAAATTTTAGGTGACATGCCTTCAGGTTGCCTAAAAGGTTTGGTAAGGTGCCACTCCAGGCTGCCCCCACCCTGGCAAGACCTCAAGGAGGGCAGGAAGAATACCACTGCCACCAAGGAATCCCCAGATTGCCTGGTGAGCTCTGAGAAGCCGCAGTACTGGACCAAATCAGTATTACCCAAGTGCTTGGCTGAGTGCACCTCATTTGTATTTAATGCAGCAAACTGTATCTTCCATGAGACGTAGGTGTCAAAGTACAGTCCTCTGAGGATTACCACATGGTTCTGGTCTGAATAGGGGACCCATAACAAGTGCTACCATTTACTGAGCACATGTTATACCCACGCAATGTGTGAAACACTTTATACATACCTCATTTAAAACTGGATAAGTAAGTAGTTTTACCTTTATTTTATAGATGAGGCAGTTTAAGACTAGGATGAGGTCACTTGCCTAAGGCCTAAAGCTGGTAAGTGAAAGAACCAGGATTTGAATCCAGGAAGTCTGACTCCAGACCCCCTGCCCTGAGCTTCTGAAGCAGTGAGGAGACAGCTTCATGGTGCTCACCAAGATATCCTGAATCATGCCATAGCTGGGCCTGAAGGACTACTGCTCTGCCCTTGGCAAAGATCAAGGCATTCACAAGTACACTCCCTGAGACCTATTCTTTCCTCCCCTACCCATCTCCCATTAAAATCTCCCTGAAGGGATTCCCTCCATGGATTTCAACACAGCCCTTCATTAACAGGAAGCTGGGGAAGTCCAGTGCAGCAGAAAGACCCAAATAATTACATACCTGAAAATCAAATAGTCTTTTGCCAAATTGTATCCTTTCTTTAATATATGGAATAGTGTAGTCAAAACATCCTTGCGCCAGGCCCAGCATCTGTTAAAAAAAAAAAAAAGATCAGAATTTCTTATTTTGTTACAAGTTTAATTATCCAAGTTGTAAATTCCTTCTAAATATAAATTGAATGATTGGTGTAGGGGAAGAACTGGAGATGCTGAGGTGGTGAGGTGTGTGTTAATAACACATCTTCACCCACTGCATTTGTAGAACTGAACTTCCAATAATTGGGAGAAAATTTTGAGTGATTTCATGTGAATATGGGCATATTTAATTCTAGCAGAGGTAAATCTCCCAGCAAGGTTGTGTTCACACAACCTTTTTAGGTTAAGGTTACTTTTTAGGAATCTTCTTTAAGCTTTGATTCTCCAGGTATAAAATGAGCCATAGAAGTTTTGCTCAGAACTGGCCTTGAAGACTATAGAGGAATGCCCTCCATTTCTTCTAGAAGTAAAATATGGAAGGTCACTTCTTAACTTTCTACCTTCCCGTCTATTTTGTATATGACTAGGATTAATGACAGCTTCAATGAGACGGCATTAGAACATAAGAGAGCAGTGGTTGTGAACCCGAGCTGTACCATAGAATCATTTGGGGAACCTGATTTAAAACAATACTGATACCCAGGCCTAATGACTGAATCCAAATCTTGGGAGTAGAGTAGGTGGAGGAGTGTGACCTAAACCTCAACTCTGTAAAACTCCTTAGGGACTTAATATACAGCTAGGGTTGAGAACAATGGATAGAAAACATCTAGTAAAAACATTAATTTACACAGGACGTGGTGACAATTTTAGCTGAACTGTCTCACTGCTAACCAACTTTCATATCTATTATATGATTCAAGCTTAGAAATGGTTTCTAAATTTCAACATTAGGTCGCCATTAAATCACTAATTATGTCAAATTATAGTTTTAGAAAATCAATAGCTAAAGCTTTTGGGGGAAATGCCCAGCAGACTTATCAATTTATTTCATTAGTATTCATTCACATTTTCTTTTAGTCTTTTATTTTGAACTCTCTAGAGAACAGAATAACACGTTAAAAATTAAAGACACAAGAAAACCACAAACCCCAAATTCAAATGAGGCAGCAGACTCACTGCACTCTTGGCTGTGAGATAAGATGATGTAACTATACCCTTACAGCTAAAATTTGTACATAAATAATACCCTATATTGACATGAAGACTGAAATGATCAGTTATCCATCAAAATGGGCTTTTCTGCCTCAGTAAAATGTTTCTACTACAAACACTGAAAAACTGAATTCTCTCTGCCTGCAAGGTTTCGAGGACAGATGCCTTCAGTTCACTGTTACACTCCATGTGCCTCTCCCTCTCAAAGGCATCCACTGAGATAGTAACTACCTGACCTTAACTTTTAATTAGGTTATTAGATAACTAGGAGTAATTAGACTGAAGCCCAGGCTGTGTATTTTATTGCCAGAACATCTATATTATTTATATGTCTGAAAAAAATGAGATCTAGTATTGTAGTTTTTAATGTCATATCTAACTAAGTTGAATCACAGAAAAACTTTTAAGAGAACTGATAAAACAATATTCTTTAGTGACACACTGTCTAGCATTGTAGGAAAACTGGACTGAGTTTTGGTCTAAAAATAGTTAGCAAAGTAACAGCAGCAGAAAAAATCTAGGGTAATAATCTAATATTTATTCCAATAGCTTATATGTAACATCTTCAAAATTGAAAAGCTCTAAGTTCTTGAGTTTTGTATAATCACTGATTAAAAATATACTCCACAAAGGCCGGGCGTGGTGGCTCATGCCTGTAATCCCAGCACTTTGGGAGGCCGAGGTGGGTGGATCACGAGGTCAGGAGATTGAGACCATCCGGTCTAACACGGTGAAACCTCATCTCTACTAAAAACACAAAAAATTGGCTGGGCGTGGTGGCGGGTGCCTGTAAGTCCCAGCTACTGGGGAGGCTGAGACAGGAGAATGTCAGGAGAGGCTGAGGCAGGAGAACCCAGGAGGCGGAGCTTGCAGTGAGCCGAGATCGCACCACTGCACTCCAGCCTGGGCAACAGAACGAGACTCCATCTCAAAAAAAAAAAAAAAAAAAAAATATATATATATATATATACACACACACATATATATATATATACTCTACAAAAATGACACTAAAGTAAAGCCAAAGACTTTATTCATTTTGTTAATCTGGAAAATAACTGATATTACTTAATAGAAAAATGCAATATACATTATGAAAGCCAAATTTGGTAAAAAAAATTTTTGAATACTTCTCATTTTATGTATCTACTTAACTGTGGCTATTTTATTTCATGTGTCGCCAAAAAAACTGCCCAGTTTTCACATGCAAAACAGTAAGCAACAAATCTTTTATTAACTATAGATAAGAGATCTTTACTACACAGTGGAATGAATATTATTTATTCTTAATGTAAAAAATTCCTTCCAGAATGAATTTCATGCTTTGAAAAGTTGATTTTTTTTAAAGTGCCGTATTTAATTTACAACACATTTTAAAAGTTATCGGTTCAGGTATTAGATAATACTTTAATGTTCTCAAAGCAGAAACACTGTTACCACCAAGCCATTTTTTGGTTCTATGGACACTTACATAATTGACCAAAAGGGAATTTGAAAGAAATAATAAGCCATTCTATCCCTCATGTAAGGGAACGGTGCCATCTTGTGTCCACCACAAGCTTCCAAATATTCATTGGTCTCATTGCATGTTTTTCTTTTCACAGTTTAATTGACTCGCATCATGGAAGAGTTTAAATCTGACTTACCTGTGCAGCGATTCCTATTCTACCTTCATTAAGACTCCCTATGGCATACTTATAGCCATGTCCAATTTGTCCCAAGATATTGGTTTCTGGAACCTGAAAATACAAATGTGCACTTATTTCTCAGTTTCATTTTACATGATTCATTTTGATTATATATTTGTAAGTATGCACAGACTCTCAATTTGTGTGCTAGCCCTCTCATAGAACTTGCCGGCACCTGCAAGTGCCCTCTACACTGTTTCCCACAGCTCTCTGAGGAAAACGACTCAAGTCCATGCTGTTTGTGATTGCATCCTCCAGAGCCTCGCACAGGTATTGAATGGATGAGTGAATGTAGAGTAAGGGAATCTCATAGAATTCATCAATAACATAAATTAATACTTTCCCCCCCCAATTCTTATCTGTAGGCTACAGTGTGAGATAACATATTAGGAATTACAAAGATCTGCAAATACTTGCAAAAACAAGTGTAGTAAGCCCTTCTGCTGTTGAGACCATTCATCCTCATAAAAATAAACTGTGGGGTATATGTGTGTGTGCATGTGTGTACACAGGTGTATGCACAAGAAAGAGGAAGAGAGAAGAAACAGACTAAAATGCTTATTCATAGTTTAAAAAAATAAAGAATTAAGAATAATAAAAAACTATACTTAGTTCTGTAATATGGGTAGTTGGGGCAGAGAGCAGGGAAGAACGGAGAAAGAAATGGGAAAGCAAGAATGAGGAAAACAGTTGGGGTGAAGTAGTGAGGCCCCAATGACATCTGTAAAGACATCCTCCCCCTCGCTCCCCACAGCCATGCAAAAAAAGATCAAGCTCTGTGATGAGTGGTGGAAAAGCCGACACCACCTGCCCCACCTACAGAGAGTTCTCCAGCACCAGCACTAACGTCCGCGATCTTCTGCTGCTCACGTTTAATAGCCTGGCTGTTTGCGCTCTCACTGAGCAACACCCCCATCTTGTGGCCTTTAGTGCACTGACACCAGACTTCCTTCTCTGCAGCTCCATTTGGTTCACAAGTCTCAAGCTTACGAAGTATACGTGGTCAGAAGTACGTAAGTTATAAAACATAAATGGGATGAATTCTTGGCACTTGCTTCCCAGGACAGCTTCTGGGCAGAAAGGTTTCCACTTTTGTGAAAAGTACATTTATCTGGTCATGACTAAAGAGCACTGTTCAGGGTTTTACAAAATACTCTCCTGCGTGTGCTTATAGCCACTTAATATTTTGACACCTGTCTTGCACACCTCCTGTGGTTCCATGCAAGGCTTATTTCACATCAGTCTTTTACCGATTAGTCTAAGATACCCACCTTGACATTTTCGAATGTTAATGGGCAGGTGGAAGAAGCTCTGAGCCCCAATTTGTTTTCAGGTTTCCCTATATGAAGGCCCGGAGTATCACGATCTACTAAGAAGGAGGTAATTCCCTTATATCCCTAAAAAAAAGAATTAAAACACTATTACCACTTGGATTTATAAAACGCCTTGTTTCTAAAGAGTTTAAGTAAAAAGAAAACTAAAAATGGACTTTAGTAATAAATACTAATGGACTCAGAATTGCAACATGGGCATTATGAAACGAGAGCAACTAGAGGACATTAGATCCAAACTATAGAACCTTACCATTTCTTTCACTTTTTCAGAGACCATCATAAATATTAAAATGATTATTACACTATTATATAATCATGAGACTGCCATGTTCTCAATTTAATTTTACTATATAAAGTTTTAGGCCTGGTGCGGTGGCTCACGCCTGTAATCCCAGCACTTTTGGAGGCCGAGTCGGGCGGATCACCTGAGGTCAGGGGTTTGAAACCAGCCTAGCCAACATGGTGAAACAACGTCTCTACTAAAAATACAAAAATTAGCTGGGTGTGGTGGCAGGCACCCGTCAGGAGGCTGAAGCAGGAGAATTGCTTGAACCCAGAAGGCGGAGGTTGCAGTGAGCTGGGATCACGGCTTGTACTCCAGTCTAGTCAACTAGAGCGAAACTCCGTCTCAAAAAAAAAAAAAGTTTTAACAATTTAATTCAATTGTTACATTAGTGAAAATACTGCATTTACTGGTGAAAAAATGTATTTATTATTTTGCTATATGTCTATTTTCCAACTGAATAAAATATTCTTAAAAATAAATGTACTAAATAGGTACTTAAATTCTTCATTACTAAACAGAAAATTGGAAATTCAACAAAATTAAAGATTAGGGCCGGGTGCAGTGGTTCACGCCTATAATCCCAGCAATTTGGGAGGCCGAGGCAGGCAGATCATCCGACGTCAGGAGTTTGAGACCAGCCTGGCCAACATGGCAAAACTCTGTCTCTACAAAAAATGCAAAAATTAGCTGTGCATGGTGGTGCGCACCTGTGGTCTCATATATTTGGGAGGCTGAGGCAGGAGAATTGCTTGAACTCAGGAGGAGGAGGTTAAAGTGATGTGAGATCACACCACTGCCTCCAGCCTAGGAGATACAGCGAGACTCCATATAAAAAAAAAAAAAAGAGAAAGAAAACAAAAAAGATTAGCTTCCTACATAACACATTAGGAGCTAAGTAACAATTGGTCCTCCACAAACAGTCATCCCTCCATATCTGTGGGGGAGTGGTTCCAGGACCCCCCATGGATACCAAAATCTGACAGTGCTCAAGTACCTTACATAAAATGGTGTAATATTTGCATATAACCTATGCACATGCTCCGGTAGACTCTAAATCATCTCTAGATTATTTGATACCTAATATAATACATGCACGTCACTTTATTCACGTGAATTCAATATGGTACTTGGCGCAAAGCAAATTCAAGTTTTACTATTTGGAACTTTGCAGAATTTTTTTTTTTAACCAAATATTTTCAATCTGGAGTTGGTTGAATCCACAGATATGGTGGGCCAATTCTAATTAATAATTTTGTCAACTATTTACTTTAGGAGATTAATGAAGTGAAAAAATGCCAGCTCAAGTCTGACATTTTCAGTACTGAGAAGACTAAAGAGTTCAAGATGAAGTCCTAAAAAGGAAACAAAAGGAGGAAAAGATAAAGAAAGAGAAGAGAAGGGGTTTGGAAAAAGAAAGAAATTTCGTTTTCAAACTTACAATGGTAGGGTCTACATTCGCCATCACCAGAAAGAGCCCTGCGTGCTCAGCACTGCTGATCCACATCTTTGATCCATTGAGGACATAATAATCTCCCTCTTTATCAGCTCTTGTCTTCAAAGCAAATGAGTCACTACCTGCTCCAGCCTCTGAAAGGCAGAAACTTCCTACCTACATATGGGAGAAAAAAATGTCCAAATTAATAACTGTATTTATACTCTGTATAACAAATACTTATGGAAAAATGGACATTTGTAAATCAAATCTTTAGCTGCTTTTTAAAAAAGCCTACATTTATGAAAATAGCAATGGTGTTCTGAAAGTATGACTTTCCAAAAACATACCCTATTTGTCCAAGACAAATTTAAAGACTTATGAACACATACTCATTGAAATTGATTTTAATAATTACAGTAGAAAGACATCACAATGTAAATGAAACCATCAACAAAGGTATTAGAAAATATAATTAGGACAAAAATAAATAATTTTATTATCTGATGATTATTTTCTAAATTTCCAACTGGCAAATAAGAGGTAGAGTGTGCTTTTTCAGCAGCATTAATTTATCGAGCATTGCTTGAATTAATGATACTGCATTGTGGTCTTGGATAGTAAAGTCGACATTGCAGCTACTTTTTTCCTGAAAATATTGTAAACTTACTAAAGATTAGATCCATTAGATCAACAATTCATCTCAACTCACTTTTTCTGTAGTGAGCTGAGGCAAATAGGTGGCCTTTTGTTCTTCTGTTCCATGTTTTCTAATCAGTGTGTTAATTAGTGTGTTCTGGATCTCACAAAAGACAGCCACGGATGCATCAACTTTGGCTAATTCCTCTATCACGAGCACAGTGGATAAAAATGAAGCTCCTGTGCCTCCATATTCTGGGTCAACTTCAATACCCATCAACTAAAGAAAAAACAAGGCAACATAGATTAAGAAAGCTATTTTTATATGGGGAAATTTCTTGCAAGAACAAGTTAAAAAATAAACTTAACCATATTTATTCTTTTTTTTTTTGAGACAGTCTTGCTCCATCTCCCAGGCTGGAGTGCAATGGTGCGATCTCAGCTCACTGCAACCTCCACCTCCTGGGTTCAAGCAATTCTCCTGCCTCAGCCTCCCAAGTCACTGGGATTACAGGTGCCCACCATCACACCCAGCTAATTTTTTTTTTTTTTTTTGTAGTAGAGATGGGGTTTCGCCATGTTGGCCAGTCTGGTCTCGAACCCCTGACCTCAGGTGATCCACCCACCTTAACCTCTTAAAGTGTTGGGATTACAGTCGTGAGCCACTGCACCCAGCCACCATAATTATTCTTAATTTTAAAATTTTGTATGTATATTTTAATTTGGTATGGCAATTTTGCCATAAGTAACAAAAAAATCTGTAACAGAAACTGTATATTTGAAAAGGATAAAATTATATGCTATCATTTGCTTCCTTTTGGGATTCAAAAAATAATGAGAGGTAAAATGCTTTAAAGGGTAGCTTAATGGAATGAGAAAATATCTTATATAAATATACTTAAATGACCTTTCTTGCTAAGAACTGTTGTTGCCTGCTTAAAGAAGGTAGGTGGGGCTTTGGTTATGCTGATTTCAATGTAATAAGGAAACAGAAGAAAATAACCTACTCCTCAATGGGATGTCTATAGTTTCATTTGGCAAAGTTTCTTCTAGTCAGGCTCTTTCACCTTGACTTTTTCAGCCAAGTTAATAATTGAATGACCATTCCTTTTACGCCACCTTCATAAGTTCAGGATGGTTAGCAGAGAACATGTGGTGGTGTTTGCTAGAGCTACACTAGCCAAAGCACGAGGGCCTGGTAAACACGACCAGTGCCAGCCAAGCCTTTCCAACGACCCCGTTCCATCATTACTGAAACTCACATAGTACTCTCAATTTCACGAAGAGAATGTGTGCATGTGTGATTCAAAACCCACAGCTGTTAATAGAAGGATAATTCTCTTAGTCTCTCTCTAGACATTCCTAGAGTCACACTATGCTGCAGTCAGGGCTGCGGCTGTTACATTTTGGGCTACAACAGGAAAACAGAACCAGAAATGGGGGCGACTGAATGAGGAGAAAACCAGAAACGAGGAAGAACGGAAGGATCTGGGTTTGCCTGAGGACTGAGGAGGGCACTCCGGAAACCTCATTACAATGTCTTGAACAGATGTCAGAGACATTGCTTCTCTAAAAAAGTCACTAATCTCTCCCAAAGTGGAAATATTGTTTTTGCAAGCCATTATGCCAGAAACCCAGGACAATGGGAGTGAGGAGGCAGGTGAGGCTGCATCTGCACAGGAGCGGTTTGTGGAGATGAGTAGCAGGGTGCAGGCAATGCATCACTCTGCAGACAGCCCCGCTGCAGGAACAACCACCGCAGGGGAGATCTCACACTGTGAAACCGTGAGACTGCTCCCAGAAGCCTAGAGGGTCTGCAAGCAATAGAAATAAAACCTGGCTGAGAAATGGACTCACAGAGTCCATCTGTTCTCCACATCGGCCTCCTGTTTGACCACTATAGCTCCACATAAGATTCCATTTTCCCAAGAGTTTGACTGCTAAAAGAAAGATGGAAGAATCACTACTACACACGGTATAAAAAAGCTGGTTGCTTTAAAACAGAAATAAATAAAACTATCTAGCTAAGTGGCAATGGTTATTTTTCAAACCGGATGGCAGACAAGATTTAGGCCAACGGCTCTGAATAGCAGCCACTTGTTCTAGGACATCTTTGGTATTAAAAATTAAAAAAAAAATTTATACCTCTGCAAAAGTGAGAAATGATGAGTGTAGTGATTTTAAAAATGTTCTTCTAGAAGCCCCTATGCTAATAGCCTCTCCCCCTACTCACAGTGAGAGCGGTTTTACTTGTATCTATTTCATACGTTGTATTTCCATTAAAGAGCTGTGTCACTTGGAAAGATGGGGATCTGTTGCCCGGTTAATGTGGAATTCATGTATCACCTCTGCTTCTAAGTTTATCACTTATATAGAGCTTCAGGTAGAATATAAACTATGCTATGAAGTTTCACTATCTAAAGTAGGGTTTCTTCACGGTGGCATTGGGTTGGATAATTCCTGTGCACTGCAGGATGTTGAGTGGCATCCCTTGTCTCTATCCCACTGATGCCAGTAGCACGCCTTAGCTGTGGCAACCAAAGATGTCCCTAGACGTTGCCCAATGTCCCCTGGAGGGCAAAACTGCCCCCAGTTGAGAACCACTGGTCTAAAGATACAAATAAATTACCATCTTACTTCCAAACTTTTCCTTAAAATATACAGTATTTCTAATTAAAAAATGTTAATTCCATTTTTAAAAACTTTTAAGTACATAAATATCAAGTAGGATTTCAACCAAAAAAAGAAAACAGATAATTTTGACTGGGAAATGCAGGGTTCATTATGCTATCATTACAGTCCCTGAATTTAAAAATATGCCTATATTTTAACACCAAAATGTTTTTATAGAAGCTTGAAAGTGGAAGAATTATGAAGTATACCCCTTGTTGAAATAATCCTTGTATTACTGATTTCTCCATTTTCGAATTTTCATCCATGGTTGAAACCAAAGGTGCAATTTGTTCCTGAGCAAATTTTTTAACTGTAGGAAAAAGAATTACTGATAAGTCTATGTTAAAGTGACAGTCACATTAATAGTTTGCTGACAAAATTTTACATTTTAACTAAGTTAAAATATACACAGGTACCCTTCTTATATTTTAAAAATAGAATTTATAAAGTTTTCTTTTTAACATAGAAAGGTGTAGTTCCCCATATCCCTTTGTAACTCTTGATGACATTACAAAATGAATGATATGTGTAGTGGTGCAAAAACACAAGCAATAAAGGAAGCACAAAATGAAAAATGAAAGCCATTTCCACTCTACCCAAAGGTGACTAATTTTAAATTTATTATGTATTCTTTCTGAAAACTTTTCTTTGAAAATCATCTATACTTACCTGTACACATACATGTTCACACAAAAGAATCATGAGATACACACTGGTGTGCGCCGTGCTTCCACTCAACTATATCTTGATGATCTTTCTATGTCAGCATATCCCATCTAACCTGGTCCTTTTCATAGCTGTGTGGCCATACAGAACAGGGTTTCCCCACCTTGGCACTACTGACATTTTGGGGCAGGTGAGTCTTTGTTGTGGGGCTGTCCTGTGCATTGCAGGATGTTGAGCAGCATCCCGGCCTCGACCCCACTAGCTGCCAGGAGCATCCCCCACTTCTAAGTTGTGGCAATCAAAAATGTCTCTAAATATTGCTAAATGTCCTCTGGGGGCAAACTTGCCCCCACTGAAAACCACTGTTTCATTTTTTAATGTTTTTAAGACTTAGATGCATTTAGAAATCATTTTGATGAAAATGCCTTCTTAAGTTTACCACCAACGTAATACCAAGTCAGTATAAGAGAAGGCAACCGGGTTCAGTGCATGCGGCCTGCTTCAGTGTTCCTTCATTTCTGCACACGCAACTCCCATTATGTAGAATCTCTTCCCTTCCCTTGTCCAGCTGGCCAACTGCACTTTGTCCTTCATGGTACAGCTCAAGCTCCACACTCTCTGGGAAGCCTTTCCTGACTGCTTCCTTAGCCCACTTCTGCCACACCTAGCAAATTCTAGGCATTCTCTGCTTTGCTCCCCAAATACCTCCATGACATTTACCATGTTATTCTGCAACTATTTCCTTTGTTTGACTGTCTTTGCCACCAGACTCTGAGTTCCTTAAAAGCAGTGATTTTTTTCTTGCCCATCTTTATTCCTTCTGTGCTTAGACTAGGTGGATACTAAAGAAATAAATATGACTGAAGACAGAGAATCAAGATACTCTAATCAAATTCTTTGATTTATGTAAACTATTTAACCACTCACCCTGTTTTTCCTTAGAGCTATCCCAAACTCACTTCCCCGAGACCATATCTAAAAGGTGAGGGAGCAAAGGAAAATAAATTTACTATCTGGGCGCAGTGGCTCATGCCTGTAATCCCAACACTTTGAGAGGCCGAGGTTGGTGGATCACCTGAGGTCAGGAGTTTGAGACCAGCCTGGCTAACATGGTGAAACCCTATGTCTACTAAAAATACAAAATTAGCTGGGCGTGGTGGCACATGCCTGTAATCTCAGCTATTTGGGAGGCTGAGGCAGGAGAATCGCTTGAACCCAGGAGGCAGAGGTTGCAGTGAGCCGAGATAGTGCCATTGCCTTCCAACCTGGGCAAAAAGAGCAAAACTCCATTTCAAAAAAAAAAGAAAGAAAAGAAATTTACTTATTGTGAAAGAGTTCTAAGACAGTGCCAAGATTCCCAGCCGCTGGTGTATACATGTCCTCTCTCAGTTATTCAAACATGAATCTAAGTGCGGCTCTGAAGGGATTTTACAATTAAGCTCCCAAGTCAGCTGAACTTAAAACAGGGAGATGATAGTTGGTGGGCCTGACCTAATCAGGTGAGCCCTTAAAAAAGGTGGGGCTCTTTCTGGTGAAACAGGTTTTAAGGATGAGAGAGACTTGATGCTGGGAGGGAGAGTTACTGGTTTTGAAGATGGAGGGAGCCACATGGAAAGGAATACAGAGGCCTCCCGGAGTTGGGGACAACCTCTGGCTGACAGCCAGCTGGGCAACCAGACCTCAGCCCTGCAACTGCAAAGAACTGCATACTGACACAACCATGGGAGCTTGGAAGGACCCTGAGCTCTGGACGAAAACACAGCCCAATGGACACACTGATGTTGACCTTCTGAGACCCTGAGCCTGGACTTGCTCCAGCTGGACTTCTGACCTACAGAACTGTGAGCCACTACACAGGTGCTGTTTTAACTTGTTAAGTTTGTAGTGATTCAATACCAAGCAATAGAAAACGAATACACTTACCATCCATATTCTCTAAGAACAACATTCTGATGTTCTGCTACGGATTTTTAAATAGATCATAATTTTACACCTATAGCTATACCTATAAATAAATGAATGCAAACTGCTTTAAGGTTTAGTGGTATACAACTTCTGCTTCATTCGGGCTCCCTGTTTCAACCACAGGTGTTTCATAGATAAAGGTAAAATTGAAATTCCAAGTAAAGTATGAAAACCCACTATCTAGGCTGGGCATGGTGGCTCATGCCTGTAATCCCAGCACTTTGGGAGGCTAAAGAGGGCAGATCATGAGGTCAGGAGATCGAGACCATCCTGACTAACACGGTGAAACCACGTCTGTACTAAAAAACAAAATACAAAAAAACTAGCCAGGCGTGGTGGCACGTGCCTGTAGTCCCAGCTACTCAGGAAGCTGAGGCAGGAGAATTGCTTGAACCCAGGAGGCAAAGGTTGCTGTGAGCCGAGATTGCGCCACTGCACTCCAGCCTGGGTGTCAGAGTGAGACTCCATCTCAAAAAAAAAAAAAGAAAGAAAGAAAGAGAAAGAAAACCCACTATCTAAAGAAAAGTGGAATATAAATGTACTTCTAACTCTGCAAGGCTATATAAGAAACTGGTAACAAGGTGGCAAGAACTGGGGAACTACAGAACATGGGCAGGAGAGTCTTCACTTTTAAATACATAGCCTTTTATCCTGTTGTTTTAATATTGGATATGCATTGCTTTTCTTCAAAAAGAATTTATGTCCAAAAAAACTACATTCACAAATTTAGATGAACATATCTTTCAATCCTGTCATATGTGACTTCATATTGTAGACCCAATTCATGACCAGAGGAATAATAAGGTGATATTTTTCCAGCTATTCAGGAGGCTGAAGCAGGATAGCTTGAGCCCAGAGGTGGGGCTGCAGTGAGCCATGATTGCACCACCACGCTCCAGAGATCCTGTCTGGGGAGAAAAACGTGACGCTGATAAATTTACTTACCTGAACTCTTTATCATCATTTCCTCATCTGTAAATGTTTGCAGGGGAGCAAAGTGTATTCCATTATTTGTTATATTGAGTAGAGCTTCTGACTGGGAAGATTTTGAGACATGAGGAGGAATCTTCCAAGAAGACAAACAAGTCGGGAAATTTCTTCTTAGCTGTAGGGAACATACACACACAAAAGAAAGGTACTTGAATATCGTTTTCTTTGGGAATAACTTTATAACCCATTCTTATATTTCATGTTACCAAAATAAGGAAACTTAACCTAGCACATTTTTAAATTCAGTCTTTTAAACATAACACAAATTAGTTTGTTAACATGATGTGATACCTTCTTTATCCAGCAATGAGCTGTTTTAAATAAACAAATTTCCCAGATAATTAACTTTTACCAATCAAGGAGACAGAACTTTCTCAAAAGATTTCATTCTCCAATGTATTTCACATTTCACTGACATTTTAGAAAGGGAAACTGGAACTATAGCACCACTGATGTCTAAAACTCACCATTATCAAGAGCCTTCTCTTGTGAGGGCACAGAGCTACCTGCCCTTCCCTGCCCGAGTGGGCCCAGGGAGCTGGGGAGGACATAGAGCTACCTGCCCTGCACTGAGGGAGCCCAGGCAGCTGGGCTTTTGTAATTTCCGTGGCTATTTTTTTTTTTTCAGCATCTTACAGGCAGCATAAAGATTAAGAAAATAAGCTCTGAAGTCTGAAAGAACCAGTTTCAAATCCTAGCTTCTGATATTTATGTGATCTTGGGCAAGTGATTTTTAACCTCTCAGTTAAAAGCTCTCAGAGTCTCAGTTTCCTTACCTGTAAAATGCAGGTACCAACCTCTTGGAGTTTTGTGAGGATTAGTAATACCATCCATAAAAGGGCTGAACATATAGTAAGAGCTCAATACACTGCAACGACTATTTCTATACAACTGCTAAGAGCACAGAAGTGGAGGTGGGCATCATAGAAACAGCAGTAGTGACGATCTAGTTAAACTGCCAGCCAGCCATCATTGCTTGCCATGAGAGTGCCTTCCTGGTGTAGTGTCCCAAATCCTTTAACAAATGCAGTAACATACTGAAATATATTTTCTGAGTAGTTTTGATTACACGCTGAAAAGTCAAGAAAAAGAGAAACTGTGAATGAGTCACGTTTGAAACCACTGTCAATCTTTGCTGCATGCTGGTCAATCTTTGCAACTATGTGCCTAGGAGCAGACATAATCTGCTCTGGATTCACCTGGGAACAAGAAACAGTGGCCAGTCATAAGAAAAGTGGTATGCATCTCAATTTTCCTAGCTAATTGTTTTGTTTTGTTTTCAGAAGTAGGAGTCAGTTTGGGGCAAAGTTGCATGGAACATTTTTTCTCATTAAAGACAGAGTTGGGACAGGAAAACTTTGGGCTAGAAAGGAAACAAAGGGGACATAAGGTATTTTCTCCTTGATGAGATGGACAGGAAGAATTAAAAAGAAGGGTAAAGGAGAAGTGAGGTAAGAATCGAAGTGCAAACAGCTCAAGAAGGGGAAGAACGCTGCTAGCAGCAGCAGGAGAGAATGGTCAGTGGCAGCTGGCACGAAGAAAGAAAGAAGAAAGGGGGAAAGAATGGAAATTGGAGGCCGGGCATGGTGGCTCACGCCTGTAATCCCAGCACTTTGGGAGACCGAAGTGGGCGGATCATCTGAGGTCGGGAGTTCGAGGCCTGCCTGACCAACATGGAGAAACCCCGTCTCTACTAAAAATACAAAATTAGTGGGGCGTGGTGGCGCATGCCTGTAATCCCAGCTACTCGGGAGGCGGAGGCAGGAGAATCACTTGAACCCAGGAGGCAGAGGTTGCGGTGAGCCTATATTGCATGATTGCACTCCAGCCTGGGCAACAAGGGCGAAACTCCGTCTCAAAAAAAAAAAAAAAAAAAAAAAAAAGAATGGAAATTGGAGAAGGAAGAGAGGTAAGCATGGGGGCCAAGTCTGCTCACTGGCTGGTGGTGGAGCCTTGAATGGGGTTCTTGATATATATTTGAATGAATGAAAGAATGTGTCAACTAGTCTTCTTCACAAAATGCTCATGAAACTTACCTATTACATTTCAAAAACTATAATACATTGCCCACATTTCTTATTTCTAAGGGAGATTATTTACTTCACCAAACCCATGACAGAATTCTATGTGTCTGTTAGTTGATATATCACCTTTGTACCTAAGTTTATCTTTAAGAGAAAGCTCACGAGGCTGGGTGCAGTGGCTCACACCTGTAGTCCGAGCACTTTGGGAGGCCGAGGCAGGTGGATCAGTAGGTCAGGAGTTCAAGACCAGCCTGGCCAAGATGGTGAAACCCCATCTCTGCTAAAAACTACCAAAATTAGCTAGGTGCGGTGGCAGGCAACTGTAATCCCAGCTACTCGGGGTGCTGAGGCAGGAGAATTGCTTGAACCCCAGCGGCAGAGGTTGCAGTGAGCCAAGATCACACCACTGCACTCCAGCCTGGGCGACAAAGTGAGACTCCATCTTAAAAAAAAAAAGAAAAAGAAAAAGAAAAGAAAGCTCACTACTGAGAAACTTAAAAGCCAGTGGATCTTACAATAATATCTATTTTTCCCACTGACACAACTGTGAGCCTCTTGGTTTCAGTATTGCTACTGACAAAGTATAGGACCATTCAAAACATAGCAGTGATTTTAGATTCATAGACACGATAACAGAGACAATTGTACGTAAAAGGTTAGAAATGGTATAGGATCATAGGGTAAAATTATTGAAGATGCTCTTCATAAAATACAGTGACATATGCTAAGTGAATGGAATCTATTTTCAACCAAAGCATTGAGAGATATTACCTAACATTTTTCAGCAGAAAAAATTTTCCATTTATTAATACTATGACAGTCTTTAATAAAAGAAGCTTTTCTTTTCCTTGCCTTTGACTGCACAGCCTGATGTTTTGATGTTGATTTTCTAATGTCCCCTGCCCTTCAGTGTTGACTTCAGCCTTTGCAGCTTTGGTGTCCACTCCATCAAAATGATTTTCCACAGTTATAACCCATTGCACCACATCATCACATTTTTTTGTATAGAACAGCAATTGCTACTTGAATGGAATAATGGTTATTTATGCCTTGCCAAATACTTTCCAGAGCTCGAGTCTGATCTGTTTCTTACTCAACTGACCAGAGTTCTGTTGCACTTAGAAGTGTTGATGATCAAATCTGGGCCTCGTGGACAGAATAATAAAGTCCATGAACTTGGACGGGGGTAAAATTACATCCTTATTTCACTAACCTCTAACTAAAACACAGCATTTCCTTCTATTATGAATGTAAGCAACAAGTTACAGTAGTTTTAGCAGTATCTGTGACTCTGTCATCAAAAGAAATTACAGATACTTTTATATCACATTGATTTGGTGCAAATATCTTGAAATATTATTTGTGCTCTTCACTACTTCAAATTCACAGCAGTTATCTGTGAATAGAACTACTGCCAGATCTTATTTAATTAACAAACACACATTACTATATCACAATTAAAAAGTATTTTTATATCTAGCATCTTTGGGGAAAAAAATAAATTGATTTCCTTTGTAAACCTCTATATTTTATGCATTTTGAATCCTTGAGAAAAGGTCTATAAACTTTACTACATTGTTGTTTACTCTTGTGGTTTACTCTTCATTCAAGACACAAAGAAGGTTAAGAACTCCTGACTGTGGAATGTTCTGGTAAAGACTCGTTTGTGAAACTCGGTTAGTAAAAGAATTGAGTTAGTTCCCTTCCTCCACTATGCTCCAGCATAATGAAGTATTGCTCTAAACATTCTTAAAGTGCTTTAAACCTAAAAGCTTTCACAATATATGAAAGGCAAAGGAAGATGCATCAGAGATGTTGTGTTGTCTCCTGAAGCTTCTCCCCAACTACTTGACCCTTAAGAGTTAGGAAGGGTTGTGGGGAGAAAGAAGAAAATTTTTTTTCTTTTCTTTTTTGTTTTTGAGACAGAGTCTCACTCTGTCACCCAGGCTGGAGTGCAATGGTACGATCTCAGCTCACTGCCACCTCAGCCTCCCAGGTTCAAGCAATTCTCATGCCTCAGCCTCCCGAGTAGCTAGGATTACAGGTGTGCGCCACCATACCCAGCTAATTTTTTCTATTTTTAGTAGAGATGGGGTTTTCACTGTGTTGGCCAGGCTGGTCTTGAACTCCTGGCCTCAAGTGATCTGCCCATCTCGGCCTCCCAAAGTGCTGGCATTACTGGCGTGAGCCACCGTACCCAGCTAGAAAGGAGAAATTCTTATACTCTGTGGGTTGAGTATATAAATCACTGTTGCAATCACTTTGGACAATTTAGTGATAGTAAAGATAAAGACATATGCCATGGTTTGCATGTGTCCCCTCTAAAATTCAGATGTTGAAATTCAGTGTCACAGTATTGAGAGGAGAGGCCTTTCAGAGGTGATTAGGTTATGAGAGCTCCTCCTTGGGAATGAGACTAAGGCCCTTATAAAAGAGGTTTCACACAGCATCAGCCCAGGCCCTTCCGTTCTGCCAAGTGAGCATGTGTGAAGAAAGGCTTCCCCAGACAACTGAACCTGTGAATGGATCTCGGAATTCCCATTCTCCAGAACTATGAGAAATAAATTTCTTTTCTTTATAAGCACCCAGTCTATGGTATTCTGTTACAGCAGCACAAAGTGAATTAAAACAACATATTTACAGTAAGGCCCAGCAATTTTACTTCAGTTCATATGCACAAGTAGACATGTGCAAAAGATGCAGTGATTTTTGTAAAGGCAAAAAACTAAAAATCCAATTATCTGTCAACAAAGCAATGCGTAAATTGTCATATATTGACGCAACAGAATATCTTACAGCAGTTAAAGGGAACTAGGGAGCTACGTGGATCAACATGGACAAATCTTGAAAATATAGTATAGAGTTAAAGATGCAGTTAGGGAGAGGATTTGTTCAGGATGACAGCATTTATGTACACTTTAAAACACCAAATGATAGTATATATTCTTATGAGGACATAAAGATATAGTAAAAGTTTAAAAACACGAACAGGAAGCATACAGATGAGCTTCAGGATGGAGGTTATATCTGAGGAGAGGGTGGAAGTGTGAGTTTTGTGTTAGCATTGTTTTCTTTTTTTTTTTCTCTTTTTTTTTTTGAGACAGAATCTTGCTTTATCACCCAGGCTGGAGTGCAGTGTCGTGGTTTCAGCTCACTGCAAACTCTGCCTCCTGGGTTTAAGTGATTCTTCTGCCTCAGTCTCCAAGTAGCTGGGACTACAGGTATATGCCACCACGCCCAGCTAATTTTTGTATTTTTAGTAGAGACGGAGTTTCACCATGTTAGCCAGGCTGGTCTCGAAATCCTGGCCTCAAGCAATCTGCCCACCTTGGCCTCCCAAAGTGCTGGGATTACAGGCATGAGCCACCATGCCGGGTCTGTTTTATTTCTTTTAAAAAGATATGTAATATTGCTTCACTTGACTAACCACTAAAACAAATCTGTAGCAAAGGTGGGTTGTGTGTATATGGGTATCAGTTACATTCGTTTTTGGACTTTTCTGTGTATTAGAAATATTTAACAAGAAAAAACTTTAATTAAGAAACTTTACATAGTTTTTTCTTTCTGTTTTAGAAATAGAGATGGGGTCTTGCTATGTTGCGCAGGCTGGCCTTGAACTTCTGGCCTCAAGTGATTCTCCTGTCTTAGCCTCCCAAAGTGCTGAGATTACAATTGTAAGCCATTATGCCCAGCAAAAATTTTAAGACTTAAAGTATGTACAATTGCCTGAACCACGTATGCTTTGGGATTTCATTTTCATTTTATTATTTTATTTTTTTGAGATAGGGTCTTGCTCTGTCACTAAGGATGGAGTGCAGTGGCAGGACCATGGCTCACTGCGGCCTCTACCTCCTAGGTTCAAGCAATTCTCCCGGCTCAGCTTTCTGACTAGCTATGACTCCAGGTGTGCGACACCACACCCAGCTAATTTTTTAACTTTTTGTAGAGACAGGGTCTTGCTATGTTACCCAGGCTAGTTTCAAACTCTTGGCCTCAAGTGATCCTTCTGCCTTGGTTTCCCGAAGTGCTGGGATTATAGGCCTGAGCTACCATGCCCAGCCTGTTTTCAAAGGGATTCAAAGTAGGCTTGCTTTTAAAAGCTAGAAGTAGGTTTTAGATAATGTGCTCAGTATGACACAGAACAATTTTAAGGATAAGATCCTAACTGCTGAATATTGTTACAATAATTAAACTAGTTTATTACAGTAACATTTACCAACTAATCTATTAGTGTCTGAGAAAGAATGTCCCTGAGATTTAAATCAATGTGTAGCCTCCCCAGACCAATCTGATTCCATTTTTATGTAACAAAGTGGTGAGTTATTTTTCAGTTGTCATGGACCTCAGGTTACATAAAACCGGGCATACCCAAATGAATCAAGCATGCAACCACAGAGAGAACCTAAGTGCTGGGACTGAGGAGTCAGGAGTTAATTATTATAAGAAGAGGATACTTTATGGCAGGATCAAGGATCTAATCAGATGAGCTCTCGGGTCACACCCTGGCAGGACCTGGTCAGATCATGCCTCCTGGCATCACCTCACTGCAGGATCCAATCAGATCACACCTCATTACTCCATGCTTACAAAACCTGATCCAGCCCCCAGCTCAGGGAAGACACTGTTGTGGGTATAATCCCGGTGTTCTCCTTACTTGTTACAAGTAATAAAATCCCCTTGCTAAATCCTCCTCAGTTTTGGACATTGGATTGGTATCTGCTAAGGGACCATACACACCCGTTGTATGGGAACAAGGGGTTACCACGTTAGCTGCTGTATTAGTCCATTTTCACACTGTGGATAAAGACATACCTGAGACTGGGAAGAAAAAGAGGTTTAATTGGACTTACAGTTCCATATGGCTGAGAGGGCCTCCGAACCATGGCAGGAGGCGAAAGGCACTTCTTACATGGCGGCAGCAGAAAATGAGAAAGAAGCAAAAGTGGAAACCCTGATAAACACATCAGATCTCGTGAGACTTATTCATCATTACAAGAATAGCACGGGAAATACCGGCCCTCACAATTAAATTACTTCCCCCTGTGTCCCTCCCACAACATGAGGGAATTCTAGCAGATAGAATTCAAGTTGAGATTTGGGTGGCGACACAGCCAAATCGTATCAGCTCCATAGCTGTATCACTTGGAGAACTTAAAAAAGAGCTATCATAGCCACAACATTTAAGATTGTGATTCAAGAGTAGACTCTGCCCTGGGCATCCTTACTGCTAAAAAACACCCCAGGTTATTCTGTTGTGCAGCTTGGGCTGGAATTTGTGGTTTACATGCATGACTTTGGAGACTGAAAACTCAACCCATCTTATGACTTTCAAAAACCAAACCATTCACTTATGGCTTAGAGTTCAAGTAATAATCTATGAATGTGCCCTACCCCATGACATCCCTTCTCCAGTTGGCTTTAACATTTTCTTCCGGTTTTAATAGGTAACATACAAACAAGGCTCAAAAAAGCTCTGTTATCACATCCTCATCCAGCCCACTTCTCAACCTCTCCCATAGGCAACCTGTTTCTTTTTTTTTAATTAGTTTCTTATGTATCCTTCTAGTGTTCTCTTAAAACAAATATAAGCAAATAGGAATACACGTTCTCATTTTTCTCCCTGTCCTTTCAAAAATGTAGCATACTATGTATCCTATTCTGTGCCTTCCTTTTTTTTTTCATTTAGCAATATATTCAAGAGATATTTGCATATTACGACTTAGAGAGCCTTTTCTCTCCTTTTTAAAATTTAAATAGTTGCAAAATAGTCCACTGTGTACAAGTACCAAGCTTTTTGTTTTTAGAACGAGGCTCCACCTTAGACTGCATAGAAATCTAATAAAAGTCATTAACTCTGGGGGTAGGGTAGGCTGGGGAAGGTACAACAAAACTCCTTTTGTTGTAAGTAAACTGAAATGAGGGAGATCTTTGTGAGCATCTAGATGGTAGTGGTGGTTATGCAAATCTACATGTGATAAAATACCAAAGAATGATACATTTATAATAATGGGAGACTTTAACACCCCACTGTCAACATTAGACAGATCAACAAGACAGAAAGTTAACAAGGATACCCAGGAATTGAACTCAGCTCTGCACCAAGTGGATCTAATAGACATCTACAGAACTCTCCACCCCAAATCAACAGAATATACATTCTTTTCAGCACCACACCATACCTACTCCAAAACTGACCACATAGTTGGAAGTAAAGCACTCCTCAGCAAATGTAAAAGAACAGAAATTATAACAAACTGTCTCTCAGACCACAGTGCAATCAAACTAGAACTCAGGATTAAGAAACTCACTCAAAACCGCTCAACTACATGGAAACTGAACAACCTGCTCCTCAATGACTACTGGGTACATAACGAAATGAAGGCAGAAATAAAGATGTTCTTTGAAACCAACGAGAACAAAGACACAACATACCAGAATCTCTGGGACACATTCAAAGCAGTGTGTAGAGGGAAATTTATAGCACTAAATGCCCACAAGAGAAAGCAAGAAAGATCTAAAATTGACACCCTAACATCACAATTAAAAGAACTAGAAAAGCAAGAGCAAACACATTCAAAAGCCAGCAGAAGGCAAGAAATAACTAAGATCAGAGCAGAACTGAAGGAAATACAGACACAAAAAACCCCTCAAAAAATCAATGAACCCAGGAGCTGGTTTTTTGAAAAGATCAACAAAATTGACAGACCGCTAAAGAAGAAAAGAGAGAAGAATCAAATAGACGCAATAAAAAATGATAAAGGGGATATCACCACCAATCCCACAGAAATACAAACTACTATCAGAGAATACTATAAACACCTCTATGCAAATAAACTAGAAAATCTAGAAGAAATGGATAAATTCCTCGACACATATATTCTCCCAAGACTAAACCAGGAAGAAGCTGAATCTCTGAATAGACCAATAACAGGCTCTGAATTTGAGGCAATAATCAATAGCTTACCAACCAAAAAAAGTCCAGGACCAGATGGATTCACAGCCGAATTCTACCAGAGGTACAAAGAGGAGCTGGTATCATTCCTTCTGAAACTACTCCAATCAATAGAAAAAGAGGGAATCCTCCCTAACTCATTTTATGAGGCCAGCATCATCCTGATACCAAAGCCTGGCAGAGACACAACCAAAAAATTGAATTTTAGACCAATATCCTTGATGAACATTGATGCAAAAATCCTCAATAAAATACTGGCAAACCGAATCCAGCGGCACATCAAAAAGCTTATCCACCGTGACCAAGTGGGCTTCATCCCTGGGATGCAAGGCTGGCTCAACATACGCAAATCAATAAATGTTATCCAGCATATAAACAGAACCAAAGACAAAAACCACATGATTATTTCAATAGATGCAGAAAAGGCCTTTGAAAAAATTCAACAATGCTTCATGCTAAAAACTCTCAATAAATTAGGTATTGATGGGTCGTATCTCAAAATAATAAAAGCTATCTATGACAATCCCACAGCCAATATCATACTGAATGGGCAAAAACTGGAAGCATTCCCTTTGAAAACTGGCACAAGACAGGGATGCCCCCTCTCACCACTGCTATTCAACATAGTGTTGGAAGTTCTGGCCAGGGCAATCAGGCAGGAAAAGGAAATAAAGGGTATTCAGATAGGAAAAGAGGAAGTCAAATTGTCCCTGTTTGCAGATGACATGATTGTATATCTAGAAAACCCCATCGTCTCAGGCCAAAATCTCCTCAAGCTGATAAGCAACTTCAGCAAAGTCTCAGGATACAAAATCAATGTACAAAAATCACAAGCATTGTTATACACCAATAACAGACAAACAGAGAGCCAAATCATGAGTGAACTCTCATTCACAATTGCTTCAAAGAAAATAAAATACCTAGGAATCCAACTTACAAGGGACGTGAAGGACCTCTTCAAGGAGAACTACAAACCACTGCTCAATGAAATAAAAAAGGATACAAACAAATGGAAGAACATTCCATGCTTATGGGTAGGAAGAATCAATATTGTGAAAATGGCCATACTGCCCAAGGTAATTTATAGATTCAATGCCATCCCCATCAAGCTACCAATGATTTTCTTCACAGAATTGGAAAAAACTACTTTAAAGTTCATTATGGAACCAAAAAAGAGCCCGCATCACCAAGTCAATCCTAAGCCAAAAGAACAAAGCTGGAGGCATCATGCTACCTGACTTCAAACTATACTACAAGGCTACAGTAACCAAAACAGCATGGTACTGGTACCAAAACAGAGATATAGACCAGTGGAACAGAACAGAGCCCTCAGAAATAATGCTGCATATCTACAACTATCTGATCTTTGACAAACCTGAGAAAAACAAGCAATGGGGAAAGGATTCCCTATTTAATAAATGGTGCTGGGAAAACTGGCTAGCCATATGTAGAAAGCTGAAACTGGATCCCTTCCTTACACCTTATACAAAAATTAATTCAACATGGATTAAAGACTTACATGTTAGACCTAAAACCATAAAAACCCTAGAAGAAAACCTAGGCATCACCATTCAGGACATAGGCATGGGCAAGGACTTCATGTCTAAAACACCAAAAGCAACGGCAACAAAAGCCAAAATTGACAAATGGGATCTAATTAAACTAAAGAGCTTCTGCACAGCAAAAGAAACTACCATCAGAGTGAACAGGCAACCTACAGAATGGGAGAAAATTTTTGCAACCTACTCATCTGACAAAGGGCTAATATCCAGAATCTACAATGAACTCAAACAAATTTACAAGAAAAAAAAAACAACCCCATCAAAAAGTGGGCAAAGGATATGAACAGACACTTCTCAAAAGAAGACATCTGTGCAGCCAAAAAACACATGAACAAATGCTCATCATCACTGGCCATCAGAGAAATGCAAATCAAAACCACAATGAGATACCACCTCACACCAGTTAGAATGGCGATCATTAAAAAGTCAGGAAACAACAGGTGCTGGAGAGGATGTGGAGAAATAGGAACACTTTTACACTGTTGGTGGGACTGTTAACTAGTTCAACCATTGTGGAAGTTGGTGTGGCGATTCCTCAGGGATCTGGAACTAGAAATACCACTTGACCCAGCCATCCCATTACTGGGTACATACCCAAAGTATTATAAATCATGCTGCTATAAAGACACATGCACACGTGTGTTTATAGCGGCACTATTCACAATAGCAAAGACTTGGAACCAACCTAAATGTCCAACAACGATAGACTGGATTAAGAAAATGTGGCACATATACACCATGGAATACTATGCAGCTGTCAAAAATGATGAGTTCATGTCCTTTGTAGGGACATGGATGAAACTGGAAACCATCATTCTCAGCAAACTATCGCAAGGACAAAAAACCAAACACCGCATGTTCTCACTCATAGGTGGGAATTGAACAATGAGAACACATGGACATAGGAAGGGGAACATCACACACCGGGGACTGTTGTGGGGTGGGGGGCGGAGGGAGGGATAGTATTAGGTGATATACCTAATGCTAAATGACGAGTTAATGGGTGCAGCACACCAACATGGCACATGTATACGTATGTAACAAACCTGCACGTTGTGCACATGTACCCTGAAACTTAAAGTATAATAATAATAAAATTTTTAAAAAAAGAATGCTACATTTACATATTTCTCTAACTAACCAGGTTAAATGGTGATGATAGAGGGGCTTTGAACTGACTATAGACAGATTAACAATAGTAGACACAAGGTTTATTTACCCAGGCAGTTGTATTTTCAGAAGGCTCAGTTTAAGTTTATATAATGTTTTTCCCTGTGGCTACTGATTGGATGTTTTCAGTTTAAAATTTTCATAATACTTTGGTGGACTATTATTAGTTCTGTTTTTCAGAGGCTTGGCCAAAACAGTATGCTGTTTTAATATTTAAATTTTTGTGCCAATCTGATAGGTGAAAAATTGTATCACAAGGCATTCTCTTTTTTGTTTGTTTGTTTTGAGACGGAGTCTCACTCTGTCTCCCAGGCTGGAGTGCAGTGGTGCCATGTTGGCTCACTGCAACTTCCCCGCAAGAACTGCTTGGGTTCAAGCAATTCTCCTGATTCAGCCTCCTGCGTAGCTGGGATTACAGGCGCACGCCACCACGCCTGGCTAATTTTTGTATTTTTAGTAGAGATGGGGTTTCACCATGTTGGCCAGGCTGGTCTGCAACTCCTGACCTCAGGTGATCTGCCCGCCTCTGCCTCCCAAAGTGCTGGGATTATAGGCGTGAGCCACCACCACACTGGGCCAGGCATTCTTATATTTGTGCTTCTCTTCCTATGCATTTGAGCATGTTTTCATATGTCTACAAACCATTTGTATTTCTTTTTCTGCATACAGCTTATTCATGTTCTTTGCCCATTTTTCTATTCAATTTCTTTTTGGGTTCCCATTGATTTCCAGGAGCTTTATACAAATTAGGGAAATTAGCTCTTTGATGGCAGGAATTGCAACTTTTAAAAAAGCCAGTTTGTGATTTGTCTTTTGACTTCACTTATAGTTTTGGGTGTTTTGCCATGCAAACACATTATTTTATTTATTTATTTATTTTTTGTGACAGGGTCTCACTTTGTCACCCAGGCTGGAGTGCAGTGATGCGATCACAGCTGACTGCAGTCTTGACCTCCCAGACGCAGGTGATCCTCCCACCTCAGCCTTCCAAGTAGCTGGGACTATAGGTGCACCTCATTCCCAGCTAATTTTTTTTTGTTGTTGTTGTTGCAGAGACAAGCTCTCACTATGTTGCCCAGGCTGATGTCAAACTCCTAGATTCAAGCCATCCTTGTGGCTTGGCCCCCACAAAGTGCGGTGATTGCAGGCATGAGCGACTGTGCCTGGCCTAAAAGCCTTTTATTCTTATTAATTACTTTTTCTTCAGGGTGATCTGGTTTAACATTTGTTTTGTTTTGTTTTGTTTTTGTTTTCGAGACAGTCTCACTCTGTCGCCCAGGCATGAGGGCAGTGGCACGACCACTGCTCACTGGAACCTCAACTTCCCAGGGTCAGGTGATCCTCCCACTTCAGCCTCCCAGATAGCTGGGACTGAGGCAGGAAATAGGGTCTGGAGGCAGGGAACCTAAGGGTTTCCTAGAACTAAATTAAATGGAAAGCCTCCAACCTTCTAAAGCCAAGTAAATAATTTTGTAACTATACTTCAGCTATGGCAGGAAACATCATATACCAAGTAAGCAACGGGAAACCTCTAGAGTGTATTTGAACCCCAGAAAATTCTGTAACTGGGCCCTTGAGCTGCTTGCTTGGGCCTGGCCCCACCCCGTGGAGTGTGCTTTCATTTTCAATACATCTCTGCTTTTGTTGCTTCATTCTTTTCTTGCTTTGTTTGTGCGTTTTGTCCAATTCTTTGTTCAAAATGCCAAGAACCTGGACACCCTACACTGGTAACATATTTTGGTTAGCCAGCCAGGTGGTAAGCCCAAAGTTTGGGGTTTATTTTTCACCTTTTCCTTATGCTCCATCCAGGGGAATCTCTCTCTCTTTTCCTTTCCAACTCAGGATCCTTGGTGGGCAGCATCTAAACACAGAGGCAACTGCAGGTTTCTGGCCAGGGCCACTCTCCAGTGTTGCCTGAAGGCCAAGGAGTGAATGAGGATAGTTGCCCTCCCTGGAAGAGGTAAGGACTCTTTTCTGTCATTTCCGGCTGTGGTCCCTAATCCCTACATGTGGCGCAGCTAATCTGGAGAGAACTTGAACACATTTCAGTCAACTTAAACCTTCTTTTCTTATGCTAAATTCTTCCCTTCCCCTATTTGACTGGCTAAGGACAAAAGAAACCCACTCAGCCTCCAGCTCCTATCATTACAGTTCATGGCTATCACTTTAGTGGAATGGGAAGCATAGGAAAGCGTGGCCTTATCAAATTATGAGGATGCTAAAAGTTTGATAAGCGTGGCCTTATCAAATTATGAGGATGCTAAAAGGAACCAAAGGAAAGCTCATAGTAGACTACTGCCTCTGGAGGGAAAACATGCAAAGTGGGATTGGTGCCCACCTAAGGTCAGAGACGTCTGACACTCTAAGACTGGACCCCAAAGAGGGATGCCTCAGGGGATCGAACTCCAGACTTCAACCTCTCCAAAGGGGACACCCTAGGCAGAGGTTCTGAGGTCCAGTACTAAGCCCTCCTTAGAATTTTCTTTCACAGATGACAATAGGAAATTTTGCAATACTGTTTGGTCCCAATATTGTTTGGAATGTGGAGTTTGCTGCTAAATGGGAAAGTGGGATGGAGTTGCATGTACCCAGGCTTTTGTGCTGCTGTTCTAAGCAGGGGGCTTGGTTAGCGAGGGATGCTCTCCTTTGCTGCTGTTTGGCCCCAGTGTTCTTTGGAGCCTGGGGAGGTTTGGCCTTTAAAAACCAAACTGCCATGGAAACTGCTTTACCCACAGTTTTGGTTCACAGCCTTCATTGGATTATCTATTGGGGCATACAAAGTAAAACTGGTGAGCCTGTATTGCTATCTCATGGCTAGAGTTCCAAGGAAAAAGCTATTGGATCTTTGTGTGTGTGTGTGTGTATACCTGTCTAGATGTGTTTATTTGTATGTATACTTACTATTATATGTTGTATCTACCAAATTGGCTTATAAGTAAAAGAGTGCTCATAAATTAAGTACATAAGTCTAAGCAAATTTCAAGTTCACATGACTTAAGTATAAACAAGCTGGTTTTAAAACTATTGATAAAACAAAAATAGAAATGCCTTCAGAATTGTCAACATACATTTTTGTCTGGATTTTATATTTGTCTCTGCTAGATATTTTGAGGTGTCAGGGTTTGGAATAGAAGGTTATAAAACTATAAACCCAGCCAAAACAAAATGATCTTGGTTTGCATGCCTTTTTGTTTGTTTGTTTGTTTGTTTTGACAAATGAGAGTAATTTAATGTTGTTAGCCAAGTCTTCTGACTTATCGGTAAAAATATCTGTGTATTTAACTTTAAGGCTCTTAGGTTTAGGTGAGCACTGGATGTTCACTGGCTATTAAAAACAATTACAGTGTCTAATATCTCAGTTTGCAGAAGTAATCTAGATAAACTGTTGAAAATGAAGGAATTGAGTATAGTAAATGGGACAAATGTTTTAGGTAAATTTTTTGTGTAAATTAAAATCTTAAAGTTAATTTTGATGCTCATTTACTATCTGGGTCATTTTCAATTAAGAAAGGGTTGTGATATGGGGAAATATGTTTCTAAAATTGTGCAAATGTTCTTATGTATAAATGCCCATATCTGATACTTCAGGATTTCTTGTTCTTTATGGTTTCATTAAAGTTTTAGGTTACTAAGAATATCCTTGGGTTACTAAGGATAAGAATTCTAATTAACACATAATTCTGAATACAAAATATGCCAGAAAGGGTTGTGTTATTAGTGAGAAAAAGTATAATTTTGTGTAATTCAGAAGTTATCTAAAAGTTAGCTCAAATCACAGATTTGAAAAGGTTCTCTTATAACCATATGCGGTACCTTCTCTTAGTCTCCACCATCCAGACCAGGAATTTTGGGGTTCATGTCATAGTTAGCTCTAAAATAATCTTAAGTAGTTGGAAGTCTTTGCAAGCTCAAAATTAACTACTCTAGACTCCTTCTGGGAGGGGCAGTGGAGATTGTCCAATGCAGTGGCTCAGTAGCTGTGGCTTCATCATTTTACAATGGTGTCACAGGTTCAGTCTTGGCTTGGGGAATGAGTCCTTTCTGGTTTGATATCTGTGTGACATTTCCCATTTGCTGATTCTCTTCCCCTCCATGAACTGTCTCAAATGTTCCTTTCTCTGAGCACCTAGCAGGTTACCTTTGGTAAAGTTCAAAGCCAGAAATATTGGCCACTTGGCATGGCTAGAGTTGGGTAATAGGAGATTTAAAAGAATTTTTTTAAAAGAGCATTATGGTTAAAAGCCTAATTAAAAGTGGATATCCAAGCTATATGTATACCTAAAAGGCCTTTATGTATTTTTTTTTTCTCTTCTTGAATCTTGTTTTGCTGGAAAGACTTTTTTTTTATTCTCTTCACAGTTGACTGAGTTATTTTTCTCCATTTTGTCTTGCCACTCTTAATGCACACATGAGAGGCCCTAAGATAACTTCTGAGAGCATGGGACTCCTTGGGAAAAACAGAAAAGTCACCAAGGACCCTATTTTGGGGGGAAAACCCTGTTTTCCTCAGAACCCCAAGAATTAAAAGTGCTATGATAGATCCCTCTCAAAATCTATTCTTGTCTTCCAGCTACACCTGCTTATTAAGCCATAGAAACTGCATGTTTTCCTGTCCCTGTTTTGTGAAGAGCTCCACCCTGAGGCCAGTAATCCAATTAGTAGATTGGCAAATGAAAAATCTTACAACTACTGCATCTTTTGTCTATCTGTGTAGTTATATATGTGTTATGCGTGGGATGTTTATATAAAAATGACATGCAAGGTATGTAAAGAAAGTAAAATATGTTTTTGGTAAAAGATTATAAGAAGCCTTGGGAATGTAAATTTTTGCCTAGTTTAGAGGGTTAAAGGATTGTTTTCAGTTAAATAAGATAAAGCTAAAGGTTTGAACAAGTTGTGGAAGGTTTGTAAAAATTAATCTTGTAAAAGAAATTCTCTGTGTGAACATATCGACTACATTCAAAAGGGTATTATTTGATTTTTCCATAAATTGCGCATTGGAATAAAAGCACAAGGTTTTCTTAAGGCACTGATCTGCTCTTTAACAAAAATTTGTAAAGGGATTATGAGAATCCCATCTTATGGTCAAACTGATTAAGACTGAATGGATTTGTCTATAAAGTTTCATTTAAAAAATAAAATACTGGGGTTAATATTAATGGTGGACTAATGCAGGGGTGAAATTTGGCTTTCTCTCCCTTGAACAAAATTTTCATTTAATTGTAAAGGATAATGAAAGATGCTTGTTTGCTTTGCAAATAAACTACCGAATAGAAGAAGAAGACAGGAGACAGATTGTTTGGAAAGCTAAGTCTTCTTATGTATGTATGTATGTATTTATTTATTTATTGAGACGGAGTCTTGCTCTGTCACCCAGGCTGGAGTGCAGTTGCACCATCTTGGCTCACTGCAACCTCTGCCTCCCGGGTTCAAGCGATTCTCCTGCCTTAGCCTCCTGAGTAGCTAGGATTACAGGTGCGTGCCACCATACCCAGCTAATTTTTGTATTTTTAGTAGAGACGGGGTTTCACCATGTTGGTCAGCCTGGTCTGCTGGCACTATGGTAACCATTTCAAAGTATGTCAAAGTATATTTTGGGGTAAAATATTTTGATTTGCTGCACTGGCAAGGGAGATGAGCAAATGGATCTCTCATACATTGTTTTTGAGAATGTAAAATGGTACAGTCACTCTGGAAAACAGTTTAGCTGTTTCTTATGCAATTATCATATGACCCAGCAGTTGTACTCTTTTATATTTATTCAAGAGAAGAACAGAAGTTCAAAGATCTGCACACAAATGTCCACAGCAGCTTTAGCCACAGTAGTAAAAAACTGGAAACAATCCAGGTGTCCTTCAGTGGGTGAATGGTTAAACATCTGTGGTACATCCCTATCATGGTGCAGTGACCCATTTGGAATCCCAGAGTTGGCATAATGCTTCTTTTAAGCTGAAGACATCCGAGATTCAACAAGTGGAGGAAAAGCCTTCTAGGAGCTTCCCTTATCTGACTAAAAGCAGCAACCTCTGGGAAATTAGGCTATTAGAAATTCCCCCTCCTGGGGAGTTTCTGGCCCTGAAGATGAATAGGCAAATATTATTACACAATTTCTTACCACCTGTTTGTTTTCCTAAAAATGTTTGTCTTTCCCAAAGAGACCTATTTGTTTTTCCTATAGAGGCCCTTTCTCCCCCTTCCTTTATATACCTAAGGTAGGTATATAAACAAAACCCTTTAACCATTTAATGAGCCAGGTACTTGCTCATTATGCATAGGAAATAAACCTTTTACTACTGTTAATCTATATTTTGTTATTTAATTTCCAAGCCCCAGTCACTGAACCTAAGAGGGTGGATGAAAATTTTTTTCCTTCCCTCACAATAAATTCTATTCAGCAAAAAAACAAAAAAAAAGACTGGATGATTCTATTTATCTAATATTCTTGAAATGACAAATTTATAAAGATAGAGACTAGTGTTTACCGAGGATTAGAGACCAGGACAGGAAGTTAGGGGTAGCGAGTGGTTGTAAGAGGACAGACAACACAAGGGATCCTTATGCTGTTGGAACTGTCTTGTAGCTTGACTATAGTGGTGGATACACAAACATATGTGATAAAACTGCACAGTCCTAGACACACATATACATGCAAAACTGGGAATATCTGAAAAAGCTTGCTGTATCATATTGTAAAAGTTGTCAGAATCAAAATGGAGTCACTAATGTAAAACAAACAAACAAACAAACAAACCTTGACAAATACAGCGAGGGAAGGCCATGAAAAAAGGGTTCTCATATTTGTAAGCCTGATAAAAAACTATCACCAAAGACAGCAAACACCAAAATATTGCACAAAGGCCATCACAGTCTTACAGAAAAAATACTTTTGCAAGGCCTATCTGCCCCAGTTAACTGCCTGTCCAACCCTGGACTGGCGTCATCCTTGTTATTGATCTTGTAGCCAACTATAATTATTTTAAAACAATTATGTAATCCTATGGCAAGTGTATTTCCATTGCAATGCTCTATTCCCAAAGAAGCATCTTTTCTTTCAGAGAGCCTCTCTCTGTTATTTAGGTTGACAGTATCTATGTCAATTTCCTGGTTGTGATATTGTACTATAGGTTGGTAAAGTGTTACCACAGGGGCAAATCAGATAACAAGATGCAGGATCTATCTGTATTTCTTTTTATAACTGCATAAGAATCTACAATTTTCTGAAATGAAGTTTAAACAAATACTCTCACCACCTCCAAAGGAAAATTAAACTACTTTATGGGCTTTAAAATTACAGGAATTGATATGGCTTATAAGAATTGTGTCAACAATTTATTAGAATTTAATGAAAAAATACTTAACACTATATTCAGTTTTGATTTTGATTTCCTAGGCCAAATTGTTCATACCTGCTCGGTATGGTTTGGCTGTGTCCCCACCCAAATCTCATCTTGAATTGTAGCTCCCATAATCCCCATGTGTCATGGGAGGGACCCAGTGGGAGGTAACTGAATCATGGGGGCGGGTTGTTCCCGTGTTGTTCTCGTGATAGTGAATAAGTCTCACAAGAGCTGATCGTTTCATAAAGGGCAGTTCCCCTGCACTTCTCTCTTGCCTGCTGCTATGTAAGACATGCCTTTGCTCCTCCTTCACCTTCCTCACCACAGTTGTGGGCCTCATCAGCCATGTGGAACTGCGAATCCATTAAATCTCTTTTTCTTTATAAATTACCCAGTCTTGGGTATGCCTTTATTAGCAGTGTACGAATGGATTAGATTTTAAGTTGATCCCAATTTCATATCCCCAAGCCAAAACTTCTACACCAGAATCTGTCCAACCTCTGCTTGCTTTCTCCATAAATAGTAGCTTCTGTTCTAGGTATTCTCCAAAACTGCTAAAAATGCAACTTTTCCCATCTACCAGTCTCTGATTCTTCATTCTAGTCTTTAGGAGTTCCTAACAATGCCTTGCCCTTTTAAGAATTATAGTGATTCCCTCAAAAGAGGGTTAAATAAGCCAAGACAGGACACAAGGCAAGGGAATCAACACAAAGGAAATGGGTTTGCCTGTAGTGTGACCTTGGCCAAGTCAACAATTTCTCTTTCCCAAATTACCAGTGGACAAAAATGAAACCAGACACTCACTTCTATTTTCAAAGAAATTTTAAAAGATAGATTATTACGGAGCTAAAGTATTTTTTAATCATGTGTAAACCAAAAATAAGATTCTAAGGCCCCCCAAACCAGCTGAACAGACTTCCTCGCTAGCCAGGGGTCTTAAAATTTCACCTGAGAGACTGTTTCAGGCCATGATGGGAAGTGGGAGTCAAACATGCCTCATTATACCTCACCAGCATGAAGATCAACACAGACCTTTAAGTCTAATAAGAAGCATTTCAATCCATTCTCTCTGAAGTCGGCTACCCGAAGGCTTCATCTGCATGATTAAACTTTGGTCTCTACAACTTCTTATCACAACCCAGACATTCCTTTCTATTCACCCCAGGTTTTTAGACCAACTCAACCAATTGTCAACCAGAAAATGTTTAAATTTACCTATAGCCTGGAAGCCACCCCCTACTTTTGTTATAGGAGTTATTAAAAAATTATTTTAGGCATATAGAGAGGAAAAGGCGTCCTTGGGAAGTTTTTGTTTCTTTTAAAGCAGCTCCAGGAACGTTTCTTGTCTAGCAGGAAAGCCCAGCTCTTGGAGCTGGGACAGCAAGCTTAGACATGCAAATGCCAGCCATTAGAAACTGTGTCCACCCGGTGAGGTGGCTCACACCTGTAATCCCAGCACTTAGGGAGGCCCAGGCGGACAGATCACCTGAGGTCAGGAGTTCCAGACCAGCCTGACCAAGATGGTAAAACCCCGTCTCTACTAAAAATACAAAAATTAGCCGGGCACGGTGGTGGGTGCCCATAATCCCAGTTGCTTGGGAGGCTGAGGCAGGAGAATCACTTGAACCCGGGAAGTGGAGGTTGCAGTGAGCTGAGATCACGCATTGCACTCCAGCCTAGGCAACAAGAATGAAACTCCATCTCAAAAAAATAAATAAATAAATATAAGGTAAAGGAGATGGGCTTGCCTTTATTGTGACCTTAGCCAAGTCAACAATTTCTCTTTCTCAAATTACCAGTGGACAAAAATGAAACAAGACACTCACTTCTATTTTCAAAGAAATTTTAAAAGATAGGACTATTATGGAGTTTAAATTTTTTTTTAATCATGTAATTACTTGGGTCCAACAACTTAACAAGCATTGGGAATTTCTTCAACTCACACTCTTTTTCAGGGAAGATAGTCAGGAGAAACACTTAAATAGATGCCAAAAGACCAGAGTTCCATATCAGGGGTTGCATATTCAACACTGGCTGGGGACAGGGGGTTACCAAATTGAGTGAAGGGAGCATGAACCATGTTCACAGCCTCCTCAGTATGCATTCCACCAGCTCCATTAGCTGGCCCTGCCATGTCTTGCACTTCTCAAAACACACCGCTTCTGCTCTCACAGGTTTGTTTTCTTTATGTGACACAAATTCTGTATGTTTGCTTTTAAATATCCTTTTCCTTCTTTTGCTCCAATTCTGAATAAAACACATGTGTCATAGAGTTTCCTCTGATATCCTACTAAGTCTCCTTTTGCTTCTTTGCTTCTCAACATTTACCCAGGATGGTCTGAACTGTACCCCAAAGGCTAACTTGTCCACTCCTGTTTCTTCACTATCCTTCCGATGCCCCATACCCATTTATGGTTTTGGCTAGCATTTACAGCTCTTAAAGCAAACTAAATATGGCCTGAGAAGGACTCCGTATGTCTATATTTGAGTCCTTGTGGATGAACTGTAACCTAGCTTAATAGGTAGACAAGATCGAAAGCCTAACTTAGGAGTATGCGCCTGTAACACTAGCTGCGTCTTGGGCAATCCCAGCAGCCATACTTCAACCACTCATGGACTGCTGAGTGTTCAAACTGTGTTCAAATAAGGCAATTGCAAATCTGTAACCAATCCAGCCATTGTGTACCTTACTTCCGATTTCTGTCACTTCCCTTCATTTGTCTATAAATTTGTTAAGACCACAAGGCATCCCTGGAGTCTCTCCAAATCCGCTGTGGTTCTGGGGGCTGCCCAATTCGCTACTCAGTTAAACTCCTTTAAATTTAATTCAGCTGAAGTTTTCCTTTTAACATAGCTTTAACACTGGTCCACTTTCTAGACCCATTTCTGACCAGCTTCTAAGACACTTTTCAGTTGTAAGTTTTATTAATGCCTAAAACATGTCTAAAACAGGATTATCTTTCTTCTGTCACCCTAAATTACTTTTTCTCCAGATGTCCCAATCTTTGCCTATCACTAAGCTATTTCATTTAGAAAATGTGGAGTCCATCTAATTCCTCCATTTCAAGATAATTCCCACATCTTCTCAAGTCTTCTTTTATTAACATGTCTTCCTTTCTGATCATCGGTGCTATCACCCTCATTGAGGGCCTTGTTACACTAAAAGTGGACTTGTGAAATGGTCTAAGTGGGATGTGGCTTCAGAGTCTCATGTGATGAGTTCCTTTTGTGAGCTGCTGACTGTTTTATCTTGTAAACTCCTTGGCAAACAGCACCTTAAAATCTCAATGGCTGCTATTGAACTCTTTCAACAAAAATATATGAAACTGTAGATCAATTTCTATAGCCAACAAACTGAGTATGGCAAATAGTTTGAGAGAGAAAGTTCCCTACCAGGTTATAAGGAGAAAGGCCACCTTTCCCCTCCTTCATGGAGTACACTGTTACACAGGTCTACACCCGTGGTTCTCAGTCCAGTGATTTTGCCCCCGCGGGACATTTGGCCACGGATGGAGACATTTTGGGTTGTCATAGCTCAGGCATGCTATTGGCCTCTTACGAGTAGAGGCCAGGGATACTGCTTAGCATCCTACAAAGCACAGGAAACCTGGTCTAGCCCTTACAGAGACGGAGTCAAGATAATGTGGGCCTTCTTAGACAAGGTGGCATGAGGAACAACAACAACAAAAACGACAATGTAGGCCCAAGACAGGGCGAGTGTGCGAGGATCCCTAGAGAAAGGAGAAAGACTCTTTGATGGTTGCCAGGGAGAGTGTCTTTATGGTTACTTAGTCTTCCTAGCACCAGAGAGAGATCAACGGAAGACAAAGATATATTTGCATGTGCAAAGTAACTGCCATTTCTGTGTTGAGTAGTGAACATTATAAATTCTTGTGTTTTGGTAAATAAAAGGGCTCTTCTCCAGGACTGTGAGCAACCCTGTCTGGGCAACACCCATGTAGGAACTGGCAGAAGAAATCCAGGCTTGCTTCACTCTGTGATTCTTTCTAGCTTCCTAAATTGGAGAAGCCAAAACTGCTTGGCAGCTATCAGCTCCTCACTGCTTTGAGATCAAGGATAAACTTAACCCTTAGGCAGTTACCATCTGAACCCATTCCAACCTTCTGCAAAATTGTTACATCACCTATAGTGGCATATTATTTCTTAAACAAGCTGAGCATTTTCCTACCTCTACACCTTTGCATGCACATTTCCTTGCCCTGGAATCCGCACCCCTCTGCTGCTTTATCTAAAACTGCTCCTTCTTTGAATGGTCACTTGAAGCCCCATCGCCTATAAGCACATCTGCCCATATTATTTATTTAGCATTAGCAACATGCTATCTTCTACTGTCCTAAAATTCATTTTTAAAACAGATACCCTACCTCCCCAATTAAAAATGTAATTTTTTTTTGATTTCAAGAACCCTGTTGTAAACCTACAGATCCCCAAAACTTACCTGTGTACTTTGCGTAAGGCAATGATACCCTAAAACATCCTATCAAAGTTATTGGTAATGTGTTCTGCCTACATTAATAGCTAGTGTTGTCCAGGCACAGTGGCTCGTGCCTGCAATCCCAGCACTTTGGGAGGCCAAGGTGGGAGGATCACTTGAGTCCAGGATTTTGAAGCTTCAGTGAGCCATGATCTGTATCACTGCACTCCAGCCTGGGTGACAGAACAAGATCGTGTCTCTAAAAAACTAACTTAATTAATTTAAAAAATAGCTAATGTTTACTGATTATTTATAATGAGTCAGCTGTTCTAAGTACTTAAGAACATTTATTATGAGTCAGCTGTTCCAAGTTCTCAGGCTAAGAGGTGTGTCATTCCAAAGAGAAAGGCAAGAGGGTGAGAGAAGGTGAGAGAGAGTGAGAAATGAGGGGAGAGAAAGAGAGAGCAAGAGAAGGCCAAAGCTGTCCTTTAATGAGGAACTCATTCTCTCAAAAACAGCATTAATAATTTACGAGGCCAGTTCCCCTATTTAGAGGTGACAGCATGCTGGCAGCCCTCACAGCACTCGCTCGCTCTAGGTGCCTCACCTCCTCGGCCTCGGCGCCCATTCTGGCCACGCTTGAGGAGCCCTTCAGCCCACCGCTGCACCGTGGGAGCCCTTCTCCGGACTGGCCAAGGCCGGAGCTGGCTCCCTCGGCTCGCGAGGAGGTGTAGAGGGAGAGGCACAGGCGGGAACCAGGGCTGCGTGGCGCTTGCGGGCCAGCTAGAGTTCCGGGTGGGCGTGGGCTTGGCGGGCCCTGCACTCGGAGCAGCTGGCGGGCCCTTCCGGCCCCGGGCAGTGAGGGGCTTAGCACCGAGGCCAGCAGCTGTGGAGGGTGCACCAGGTCCCCCAGCAGTGCTGGCCCACCGGCGCCGTGCTCGATTTCTCGCCAGGCCTTAGCTGCCTCTCCGCGGGGCAGGCCTCAGGACCTGCAGCCCGCCATGCCTGAGTCTCCCCCCACCGCAGTGGGCTCCTGCGCAGCCTGAGCCTCCCGGACGAGCGCCGCCCCCTGCTCCACTGCACCCGGTCCCATCAACCGTCCAAGGGCTGAGGAGTGCCCGCGCACTGCGCGAGACTGGTGGGCAGCTCCACCTGCGGCACCCTGCGAGATCCACTGGGTGAGGCCAGCTGGGCTCCTGAGTCTAGTCGGGACTTGGAGAACCTTTGTGTCTAGCTAAGGGATTGTCAGTGCGCCAATCAGCACTCTGTGTCTAGCTCAAGGTTTGTGAACACACCAATCAGCACCCTGTGTCTAGCTTAGGGTTTGTAGATGCACCAATCGGCACTCTGTATTTAGCTATTCTGGTGGGGACTTGGGGAATCTTTAAGTCTAGCTAAGGGATTGTAAATACACCAATCAGCACTCTGTATCTAGCTCAAGGTTTGTAAATGCACCAATCAGCACTCCGTGTCTAGCTCAGGGTTTGTAAATACACCAATCAGCACTCTGTATCTAGCTAATCTAGTGGGGAGGTGGAGAACTTTTGTGTCTAGCTCAGGGATTGTAAATGCACCAATCAGCACCCTGTCAAAACGGACCAATCAGCTCTCTGTAAAACAGACCACTCGGCCTACCAAGCCAGCAATGGCAACCGGCTTGGGTCCCCTTCCACGCTGTGGAAGCTTTGTTCTTTAGCTCTTTGCAATAAATCTTGCTGCTGCTCACTCTTTGGGTCCACACTGCCTTTATGAGCTGTAACACTCACCGCAAAGGTCTGCAGCTTCACTCCTGAAGCCAGCGAGACCACGAGCCCACCGGGAGGAATGAACAACTCCAGACGCGCCGCCTAAAGAGCTGTACCGGGAAGGTCTGCAGCTTCACTCCTGAGGCAGCGAGACCACAAACCCACCAGAAGGAAGAAACTCCGAACATATCCGAATATCAGAAGGAACAAACTCTGGACATGCCGCCTTTAAGAACTGTAACACTCACCGCGAGGGTCCGCGGCTTCATTCTTGAAGTCAGTGAGACCAAGAACCCACCCATTCCGGACACACTATGACCCAAACACTTCCCATTAGGCCCCACCACTCAAAACCTCCACACTGGGGATCAAGCTTCCAACACATGAATTTTAGGGGACACATTCAAACCATTTGTGCTCTCTCTACCTGGATGCCAAATATATGTCCAGAAAAAATACTTCGGATTTCGTTGAAGAGCCAAAAGTTGAACAACAAGAATTATATGTATTTTGGCAGCTGCTGTCTGGCAGATGTTCAGAGAATTAACTGAACAAGAATTCACCTCCAGGATTTTGTCAAGAATCACTTCTTGGCTGGGTGCAGTGGCTCATGCCTGTAATCCCAGCATTTTGAAGGGTGAGGTGGGAGGATCGCTTGAGGCCAGGAGTTCCAGACCAGCCTGGCCAACACAGTGAGACCTCATCTCTACAAAACACTTTAAAAATTAGCCAGGTGCAGTGACACATGCCTGTGGTCCTAGCTCCCAGGGAGCTGAGGTCAGAGAATCACTTGAGCCAGGAGTTCAAGGTTACAGTAAGCTATGATCACGCCACTGCACTCCAGCCTGGGCAAGAGAGTGAGACCTTGTCTAAAAAAAAAAAAAAAAGTCATCTCTTAAAAGACATCAAGTGGCCTGGTGTGGTGGCTCACGCCTGTAATCCCAGCACTTTGGGAGGCCATGGTGGGTGGATCACAAGGTTAGGAGTTTGAGACCATTTCCATCTTGCTGACCAAGATGGTGAAACCCCGTCTGTACTAAAACTACAAAAATTAGCCGGGCACGGTGGCAGGCGCCTGTAATCCCAACTACTCGGGAGGCTGAGGCAGGAGAATCACTCGAACCTGGGTGGCATAGGTTGCAGTGAACTGAGATCGCACCACAGCACTCCAACCTGGGCGACACAGTAAGACTCCATCTCGAAAAAAAAAAAAAAAAAAGATATCAAGCTACATTAAAATGCTTTGGAACCACAGGTTAACTACAAGTCCAATTCTCCACTAATTGGGTTGCTTAGACCAAATGGGCAGGACAGTTCTAATCCATCTGCAGGACTAGGAGAGAACTTCTGAGAAGGCAGGGGTAGGCTGAAGGTCAGCATTGCAATCTGATTGTTGTGTGACTTGGGAACACTGGTTATTGCCTCCGAGTTCCTCATTTGCAAAATGAAGCTACTAATATACCTACTTCAGAGGTTTACAGGAAGAGTAAATAGGGTAGTGGGTGTAAAATGCTGTCCCTGGTCTACAATAAGTGAGTAAACGCTAGCTCTCCATTTGCCTCTGGATAGAAACCAAAATTAGCCCTACCTTGCATTTCTCCCTACTCCATGCCACTTGTGTCCACAGCAATCTACCTACACTGTGGCATGAGGAAACTCCAAAGCTCTTGACCTTCAGTGGCTCCTCACAATCCAAAAGGATCAACCCCCAATTCCCTAAAGTGGCCTCAGTCCCCTTTTGTTGCAGTTTTCTGACCACTCCTTTCCCCTCCTAAACTCTAACCCAGCTTCCAAAGAGCCTATCACTTCCCCAATGGTCCTAAGTCATTTCTGTCTTCTGAATCTGCACACAGACCGTAGCCCCTTAGGATTTGTTCCACACCTACATGACATGAGGTTAGTTGCATATAGTTCTAACCTTTCCTCTAAAAGATAAACTTCTTGGAGGTAGAGTGTTTTACTCATTATTTCATCTGCCATAGCACACAATGCTTCGTGCATGGCAGTAAGAGCTGATATTTACCGAGAGCTGACTATATGCCGAGCACTATTCTAAGTGCCTTACATGAACATATGAACTCATTTAATTTTCACAACAATTTTGGAATAGGCACAATTATTCTCTCCATTTACAGACCAGGAAACCGAGACCCAAAGCATAACCTGTCCAAGGTTATACCACTAGGAAGTGAGAGGGCCTGGGTTCAGATCCAAGCAGCCTAGCTGCAGAACCTACGTTCTTAACCACTATGCTACAGTCGATGTTCAATCAATTTAGCTAATTTATGTAAAAGAGCTTCAAAAACTATAAAGGACTATAAGCCACAATAAACCAAAAGTTCAAACAAAATAGGTTTTTGATATCTCTAAGGAAGGGGAGACAGTAGTATATGAAGTTTAAGTTTAGAATCAGACCAGAGTTCGAATACCACCAGCTCTATCACTGTCTATCTGTGGGCAAGTTATTATTCTTTTTCAGCATCTGCAAGATTAAACTACTTGTTAAGATGGTTGTAAGAATTGAGATGACTCAGGTAGAACAAGAACGTGCCTACCACAGAGTATGTGGTCAATAAATTTTGGCTCTAAAACAGAGTCAAATTGTAAAACCAAAGAAATTTTCTTTGCTAAGTTATTAACCAACAATTATAAACAGTATTAAACAATAATCACTTACTATTTTTTATTGCACTTCAGGCCTGTAAAACAGTCAAATAACATTAATTATCTCTAATGAGAAAAAAGGTAAGAGTCCTGCCTCTGGGCATAAGACTGAAGCAGCAGTTGGAAAGCCTAACTCATTAAAGCACATGCAAAGGAAACATGAAAAGCACACGTAAGCAGTGGGAAAATTCCCAGTGAAGTGTACTGACAAATACAAGTGTATCCAAATGTGTATGTTCTGAAAAGCATGCTATATAATAGGTCCAAGGGGTGAAGAGCATAGGATGTTTAACACAGGGGCTGTTAAAGAATCCACAGTTCGTGTTGGTGCAGATAAGAATTAAGCACAACAAGAGGCTGGTTTCAGCTTAAGTTCATGGAAGAAGGACCCGCACCGACTTCCCTGGGCGGCGGTGAGTCTATCCACGGAAGATACCCAGGCTCCAGAAATGAGATAAGGGGCAGAGGGAACTCTGTCCCTGGCCAGGAAGCCCGAACAACTCCGAAGTCCCTTACTACCTTTGAGCGAGGCCGCGGAAGGAAGGACAGGGAGACACCTGCTCAGAATGAGACTGGGCCTATATTTTAACTATCTTTTTTGGGGGAGCGGGTGTGAAATGTAATCACTCAGGAAAGGTGGGTTAGGGCATCAGGGAGGTGACACCTGTGCAAAACGCATCCAGAGATCCAGAAATCGAGACTCGGTGGCTCTCAGGACGCAACGGCCTGCAAAGGACATCCTGCCGACGCGACCCTCCGACTCCACTCAAGGTACTTGCTCCGCCAAAGCAGCTTCTAGACAGCCCCGACCCCCTTGCCACCAGCTGCCTCCACCAGAGGCCTGAAGGGGGTGGTCGGGGTCATAGACTGCCCGCGGGTAAAGAGTCTGGGGACCCAGGACGTGGAGCGGGGCTGAGGCCGGCGCCCCGAGGCCCGTTAGAAGGCTCTGCCAGCTGCGATGCCAGGGGCCAAGGTCGCCCTGGGCCCCCGGGACGCCAGCCTCGAACGCACTCACCAGCCTGCTGCCGCGCAGCAACCGCACTGCCAGACCCTCCATCCTCGCCGCAAGCCTCTCCGCTCTGCGCCTCTGGGTCTCTAGTCAGCCCCTGGGAGTTACCCGAGCAAGGCCCCGCCCACTCAGTACCCGCCCCGCACACACCCCCCCCTTAATCCCTGCCCCCTGCTGCCTACGGAACCCCAAGAGAGACAAACAGACCCCTCCTCGCTTTCGCCCTCCATCCTGCTCACGCGAGACTTGAGCAAAGCAGGGGGCGGGAAGGGAGTCGGAGACACAACAAAGATGGCGGCGGCGACTGCGACGGTGACGAAGACGGCGGCGGCGGCGACGGCGTTGAACAAGGCGGTGTGGTTTACTCGATGCAGTTGTCAGGAGGTAAGTAGCAGGCTGCCGGCTCGGACGGCGGCGACGCAGCGGGACAGGGCGGATAAGAAGGAGCGGCCGGAGACTGGAGCTGGGTTCGTGGTGGGCCGGCTAATCCGGACAGAGACTCAGTTTAGTGGAGGGTCGGGCGTGGTCGGTAGGCTGGCAGGTGATGGCCGGGGACCTCCTTAGCCGGAGTGCGGTGGATTGCGGCGCCTGTGGCCCCGAGAACCCCGAGGGAGCGGGGTCTCCTGCTGTCGGCGCCTTGGAGCAGGAGCTCGGAGGCTCCGGGGCGGGGACTGTTGCTTGGCTCTGACAGGTGGTTCTGCGGGAGGCGTCCCGAGGTTTGCGTCTTCACGGGGTCCCAGGGGCTGAGAGTCAGCCTGGCGCGGGTCTCCTAGGTGTTTCGAATCCTGGCGAGGATGTCGCTCCGAATCTTGGTGAGGCTGCTGCCCCGACGCCGGTCCCAGGCTGATCGTTGGGAGAAGGACGTTTAAAGCCTTCGTATTTTATCTAATGATCCTGCCCGGATTCGTCTCTACTGCATGGGCACCCTTATTTTAGGAACATGTGAGATTTGAGAAAGACATTGTAAAAAATAACTATTCAGGTTCATTCGGGGTTTAGATCTTTGGATAAACTGTGGAGCGCGAGTAGCCAAGCCTAGCGCGCTCGATTACTGGATCTGAAGCTAAACAAGTTCTAGCAAACACTAACCACGTGGCCTGCTTAGAGTCCCCTTGATGTGCTGGTCAGAACCCGAAAGAGGTGTGACAAGCAGAAGAAGACATAAAGGCGTCTTAAATTGTGTGATCTGAAGAAATTCAGTTTTGAAAGAACAGAATGTATTTAAAACAACTTTTTTTTAAACGTCGGAACTAAGAATTTTAAAAATTCAATTTAATTTTGATTTATGTCGTGTTGTCACAACAGCTAGAGGTTATTATTATTGATGAGAGTTCGTTACAGTGAATTGAAATGTCTGGTGTTACTTTCCCCTAGCGGTCCAGGATGTTTCCCAGAAAACCGTAACTGTTTTGTGTTAGGATAAGAAGGATGGGATTCAGATGTGCCCTTATCGGGTGTGCATGTTTTTTTGTTTTTGTATTTAAAGCCCTTTCCCATTTCCCTACTTAGGACTAATGCGTTGTTTTTATGCAACTACAGCTGTTCAGCAGTACTAAGCTTGACCGTTTTAGAAGTGTACTGTGACTAAATGAAGTTAATCTTAATTTCTTTAAACTGAAGTTTAACTTAAATTTAGACATTAAAAATCTTGCCAAAAACGAATCCACCAGTGAGAAAACGGTAGTCACACCAGTTATTCTTTGGTGATCCTATGGAGCTTTTGCTGAAGTGAAGCTACTGCTTTGTTCTTTGTTAATCTGTCAGTTCGTTTTCTTTTCAGCTAATGTAATGATAAGATTGGCGTGAGTTACTAGCTCATTCAACCTGTAGATGCTAATTAAGTTTTTATCTTAAAAGTTTTGATTTGTGGTGTGCTGTTTGTTTTTTATGCAGACCTCTGTATGGCTTTTCAATTTTAGTTGAAATTCTCTCTCCATGGCCTTTTGGAGTCCCTTGCTGTATCTCCAGAGTAAATTTCAATTACTCTACATTTCATCAATGTTGGAGTGGCAAGAAAAAGGAGGAACAGATTTGGGGTGAAAAGGTTAGATTGTATAATTTCTCTTCTGGATTTCTTTCAACGTGGTTTTACTTATGTTTTATTTTTATGTTTTGATTTCTGATTTCTCAGAGCCTCATAATTTCCTTTTTTGCCTTCAAGAGTTTTTGACAGTTCTGAAATCAAGAATTGTGTTCTAATTATTTTTGAAGGCCCATGTTACTCCATAGAAACCAATCCTTATTTGTCAACGTTGTCTGTTTATATGTGTTCTATAGCAGAGTAAATCTCAGTGACCATAATTATTAGGCTATGGAGGGTAAACACATCTATTGAACTGTAATCACTTTATGTGTATAGGCTTGCCTTACCCATAAATTATTGTGTAAGTAAGTTAGTTGCTAATACTGTATTCTTCCTTATGGTTACCCATGAGAAGTAAGACTTCTCATGAATGATAGGTGAACAGAACATATCCTGCTGTTCCCTAATCATGTTCTCAAAATTCTCCCACAGTTTATAAAAAAGATAGAAGGAAGATAGGTTAGAGAGCTTCTTCTCTGGTTGTTTCATAGTTGTGAATGCCTTCTAATTTGCATTTCAGTACCTGTGTTTTAAATTATTAGCTACTGGTTAAGAGGTTGGGGGGGTGGTGCACATATATACACACACATAATTGTGTGTGTGTGCTTGTATGTGTGCTTGCATTGATCAACAGCTTCCCATTTATGAGACTGAAGAAGAAATATCAGATGACTTCATACAAAATAAATCCTTTATCAGAAACCAAGGAAGATCGGAAATTAGCTTAAATTGCCTACTTGAGGTAGAGGTTTTCCTGTTCTTTGGGATATCAAAGCTTAATTCTCTGATACCTCTTTTTCCCCTACCGGCTTGCATAGCCTCTGGTTGTTTTCTAAAAGCATTAATTTTGAGCCTTGAATAATAATTTGGGGGACGCTACTGGCATGACAATACTTTAGGTATACCCTAGCCAGTTTCTATATAGATATCCACCTACACCCCATGGAATTCCATACTATATTCAACTTAACTTTAATCAGAATAATCACAGGAAGGATTTGGGAATTTTGCTATATCATAAGGAACAATCATCATAAAGTATGGGAATATTGTTCTCTTTGGTTGATATGATTAGATATCTTAGTTCAGGTTGCTATAACGAATTACCATAGACTGAGTGGTTTAAACAAACATTTATTTCTCACAGTTCTGGAGGCTGGGAAATCTTAATATCAAGGTACCAGCAGATCAGGTATTTGGGGAGGGCTTGCTTTCTGATTGTATCCTCTCATGGCAAAGAGCAGAGAGGAAGCAAGATCTCTGGATCTCTTCACAAGGCAGTAATCCCATTTAGAGGACTTCACCTTTACAACCCAGTTATCTCTCAAAGGCCCCAGTCCAGATGCCATCGAATTAGGGGTTAGAATTTCAACATATCAGCTGTTGGGGACATAAACATTCAGTCTATGACGATACCAGCAGAAAGAGTACATCTGAGTTGTAATAACACCACCCACATCTATAATAATAGTGGAGAATACTTAAGTATATATCTTGTTCAGATGACATGATATCACACATTGAAATTTTGTGTAAAGTAAGTAATTTTTTGGCTAACAAACACCAAGGTATTGAGTTCATGTCCAGTATAGGAAAGATACCACTAAAAAAATTATAGCTTGTGGATTTTCTAAAGTATATTTTGTTATGTTTGCAAAGGTTTTAAAATTTATCAATGCCTTAGAGGCATCTCTGGGTATCAGTTAATTTGTGGAGTTCCTAGATTAAACTTTGAGACCTGAGACTGATGATAATTACATCAAAGACAGGAAAATGGCTCGGATAGAAAACCTTTATTTTCTTTCTGTAAGAGGAAGTCTTTTGTAGTTGCAGAATTTTTTTTTTTCTTTTAAAAATTAGAGATGAGGTCTTGCTCTGTTGCCTGGACTGGTCTTGAACTCCTGAGCTCAGGCAGTCCTCCCACCTTAGCCTCTGAAAGTGCTGGGATTATAGTCATGAGCCAGCATGTCCAGCCTAGTTTCAGAATTGTTACTATTTTTCAGTTTATTGTGCTTAGAAATATTGACTTGAGATGTAGAAAGCTGAGTTTTGAGCCCAAGACTCTACTTCACTTTAGGCACCTTTCATTCATATATGTCTCTACTATAGACTGGGGCTTCGCAAGCACCTGTCATACCCTGTGTATATGGATATATGGGATAGAGGCCATACAGGTCGAATGGGCACAAAAATGCTTAGGGACGAAATGACACCTAATTTTTAAATCATGACAGGGTGTTTAAGGTTATAAAGCATACTAATATATTTAAAATTCTAATTTAAGAAGAGTTTTTCTTCATGTTTGCAATGTTACAATGTTCTCTATCTCATAGACATTCTTTTTTTTTTTTTTTTTAAAGTTTATCATGCAGTGTGGTTGAAAAGCAGCACACAATTTATGGCAGGGAACACAGTGAAGTTTATAATGTGACAATGTGATAATAGCCAAGACTGTCAAAATATGCCAGCCATCCTCTGTAATTAGGCTCATTTGTGTTCTTAAACTTGAGATGCATGTATAAAAATATCATTTTCTTCTGCTTGCTTTCTGGCAGTCTTGTGTGTTTTTACTGCACTGTCACATGTTGTACTGTAGCAGTGTTATGCTTTCTAATCAAGATTTGGTAAGGATTATCTTGCTTCCAGAAGCCTGTCAAAGTATATTCAGACATTTCCCAGGGGAAATGTATTAGTTTTCATGTGAACTGATTGGCAAGAAGTGATGCTAAGTTACAATGTAAATAGTGGGATTTCTTTCTTAATTATAGCTTTTATAATTAGAACACAGACAATCTATAGGGCTATACAGCTTTTACAAATTAAAAAAATATTTTCCCAGATCTTATTCTTGATAGTCTTTTTCACTGGAGCTGACTAGCTTACACTTTCCCACCAAGAGCAAATTTAAAGGACAGATAATCAGCACAATCAACTGTAGTCACAAAACAAATAGTAACGTATTGATAAAGAAACAGAGAACTAGTTCAAGTAAACATGATAAGATGGAGAAAAAAACAACGGAAACAAATGGGTTCAAAAGCCAACAATAATCCTTAAGATTCAGAAAGTTGAGCCAGACTAAAGCAAGTGATTTAAAGAGGTGGCCTGTAAGTAAAATAAGCAGAGATCAGTTTGAGAAATTGCAAAGTGATTTGAAAAATTGCAAATTGGGATTACTTGAGACTAAGGTGGAACATGTTTGTTTCATTGTAACTAAGAAACAGATGCTCAGTATATTCTTCAACCATGTTGATGAACCCATAGAAAAAGGGGAATAACTGAATCAGGGACAGTGAGAATTTTAAAATCCAAGTTATAACCATTTTTTCTATTTGCTACAAAAATAATTATTAGAAAAATAGCCACCATTTTCTGATAGCCTACCATATGTGATACATGTCACAATATGCTTTATGTATACTTACCTATAAAACTTAAGATAGCACTGCAAGTTGGATTATGATTCCATTTTACAAAATGGGAAACTAAGGCTGAGAGAGGTCCCTGGTCATAGTCTTGAAGTTGTCCCTCGTATCTGGTAGGTACTGGTTCCAGGACCCCTGTAGATAGCAAAATTTGTGGGTGCTCCAGTCCTTTATTGAAAATGGCTTAGTATTTGCATATAACTCACAATCTCATCCTCTTGCATACTTTAAGCTCTAGATTATTTATAATACCTAATACAATGTAAATGCTATGTAAATAGTTATACTGTATTGTTTAGGGAATTATGACCCCCCCAAAAGTCTGATGAAACCCCGTCTCTACTAAAAATACAAAAAATATCAGCCAGGTATGGTAGCGGGCACCTGTAATCCCAGCTACTCTGGAGGCTAAGGCAGGAGAATTGCTTGAACCTGGGAGGCAGAGGTTGCAGTGAGCCGAGATCGCGCCGTTGCACTCCAGCCTGGGCAACAAGAACAAAACTCTGTCTCAAAAAAAAAAAAAGAAAAAAAGAAAAAAAAAAGTCTGTACGTGTTTAATATAGATGCAACCATCCATTTTTTCCAAATAATTTTGTTTTGCAGTTGGTTGAATCAACAGATAACAGAACCTGTGGATATAGAGAGTTGACTATACTCTACTTGTCCAGAGGATAAACTTTCAGTAGCCTCAACTTCCTAGACAATTTTCTAAAAAATAGGCTTTTCTACCTGAAAAGGGGTAGTAATACTAATAATTTTTTGTTTTTTTTTTTTTTTTTTAGACGGAGTCTTTCTCCGTCTCCCAGGCTGGAGCGCAGTGGCACAATCTCGGCTTACTGCAGCCTCCACCTCCTGGGTTCAATCAATTCTTCTGCCCCCATGCCTGGCTAATTTTTTTGTATTTTTAGTAGAGACAGGGTTTCACCATGCTGGCCAGGCTGGTCTCGAACTCCTGACCTCATGATCTGCCCGCCTCAGCCTCCCAAAGTGCTGGGATTACAGGCATGAGCCACCGTGCCTGGCACTAATAATTTTTTTTTTTTTTTTGGAGACAGAATCTTGCTCTGTCGCCAGGCTGGAGTGCAGTGGTGCGATCTGGGCGCACTGAAACCTCTGCCTCCCGGGTTCAAGCGATTCTCCTGCCTCAGCCTCCCGAGAAGCAGGGATTACAGGCGCCTGCTGCTATGCCTGGCTAATTTTTTTGGTATTTTTAGTAGAGACAGGGTTTCACCATGTTGGCCAGTATGGCCTCGATCTCTTGACCTCATGATCCACCCGCCTTGGCCTCCCAAAGTGCTGGGCTTACAAGCGTGAGCCACCGCGCCCGGCCACTAATAATTTTTAAAAGCCCCTGGAACTACTGTAGCTTCTAAAAAGGGAGGAAAGGAACGATTCACAAGTATTGAATTAAGAAAAGTGATAATTTAGTTACCTGTAAGTCCTTATTTGGCTAAATGTGTTTGAAACAAAGGAGAGACTGAATGTGAAGAGGGAAGACAAGAAGTACGAAAATAAGATACATCAGTCTGAAGCCAGGAAACAGGGAAAACAAAAACAGCCCTATGTTACTGAGTGGTTGTAAAGTACAATAATTCATAATAATGGTATGTCAAATGTTGGTCTATTTCCAGTAGATTTCTAGTTAAGTCAAAGAAGTTTTGATTCTTAAAAAGTTGGTCATATTTTTGTAAATTGGAAAATCTGCTTTTGTGGAACCCCCTCATTCCTCCACCCTACAGTTCTACTATTTAAAAACTTAGGCTGAAAAGGCCCAAGAACAGCCTATTCTTGAAGAAGAAAAACAAAGCAGGGGGACTCAAATTACTGTGATAGCAAGACTTATTACGACTATCTGGTATGGCAGCAAGGACAGATAGGCTAGTGGAACAGAACAGAGAATCCAGAAGCAGAGCCACATACATGCATATAACCATTTGATTTAAAAAGGAGACATCGGAGCTTCGTAGAGAAATGCTGATCTGTTAGGTACACATTGCTGGGACAGTTGGATATCTCTTTGGAAAAAAGTATGCTTTGACTCTTATCTCACACCATACACAAAACTCAAGTCCAGATAAAAATATGAAAGGTAAAATAAAAAGCATTTAGAAGAAAGTATAGGAGAACATCTTCAAGTAAGATGTAGGCAAGGATTTCTTAACTAGGACACAAACAACTCTAAATGTAAAGGATAAAAATGGGTAAATTGTACTATATTAAGAACTTCTGTTCATCAAAAATTACCATTAAGAAAGTGAAGCCTGGGTGCAGTGGCTCACGTCTGTAATCCCAGCACTTTGGGAGGCCGAGGTGGGCGGATCACGAGGTCAGGAGATCAAGACCATCCTGGCTAACACGGTGAAACCCCATCTCTACTAAAAATACAAAAAAATTAGCCGGGCGTGGTGGCGGACACCTGTATTCCCAGCTACTTGGGAGGCTGAGGCAGGTGGCGTGAACCTGGGAGGTGGAGCTTGCAGTGAGCCGAGATCACGGCACTGCACTCCAGCCTGGGCGACAGAGCGAGACTCCATTTCAAAAAAAAAAAAGAAAAGAAAAGAAAATGAAAAGGCAACCACAGTGGGAGAAGATACTTAAGATGCACATATACTAATAAAGGACTCATTATAAAGCATTCTTCCATATTAGAAAAAGACAACACAATAGAAAAATAAGCAAAAGGTATGAGCAGACATTATACAACAGAGGGTATGTAAGTGGTTAATTAGTATATATTAAAAAGTTTACATCTTCATTAGTCATCAAGGAATGTAAATTAAAACTAATGTGATACCACCAGACACCCACCAGAACGGCTAAAACAAAAAAGGCGAAAAATGCCTAAGTATTGTCAAGGATGTGGAGCAGCAGCAGTTTTGTTTACTGCTAGTGGGAGTGTAAATTGCTATAATCACTTTGAAAACCTATTTGGCATTATCTAAAACTGAATATATGCATGCCTTTGATCCAGCAGTTTCACTCCTATACAACCAACAGAAATATGTACGTAATCAAAAAACGTGTAGTAATATGTTCATAGAAACTTTATTCACAGCAGCCAATTACTGGAAATTACCCAAATGATCTAAAAACAGTATAAGAGATAAATTAGTTGTGGCATGGTCATGCAACAGACTCCAGCAGTAAATTTGAGCAAACTTCAGTTGCATGCAACAATATGGATGAATCTTACAATGTTGAGTGACAGAAGCCAGACAAAGGTTGATAGTGTGTGATTCCATTTACATAAAGTTGAAGAACAGACAAAACTAATCTACAGAGTCAGAAGTCAGGATGGCTGTAACCCTTGTCAGGGCAGAGGGTCCTAGCATTGGAAGGGTACACGAGGCGGGCTTCTGGGATGCCGGCATCCTTCTGTTTCTTGATTGTGGTGCTGATTTTATGAATGTGTTCATTTTGTGACAATTCATTGAGCTCTGCTCTCATGATTTATGTGCTTTTCTATATATGTACAAGACTTCAAGAAAAAGTTAAGCATATATGCTGAAAGTGAGTAATTTTTTGATGCCTACCACTGGCTACTAAAGATGGAAGCTTTTTTAGATAGAAAATTATTCACTAAATAGTTTGAGTTTAGAAAAAGAAGATTTTATAAGGTATATTTACCAGAGAATTGTACTTATTTGCATAAAAATTGTTTTTCGTGGAAGAAAAGACCTTTTTTATCCCTGGTGCTAGACTTCATCTTATTCTTACTAGAAAACTTTTTTGGCTATTTTATTTGTGAATTTGGGCCATAAACCTATGTGAAGACCAGCTTGTGATTGCAGAACCCACAAGAGACTTTCCCTTTCTACACTACGGTCAGGGATTTTCTTTTACTTTTTTTTTTTTTTTTTTTGCTAGTCTTGGAGTGGATAGGGTGATAGGTAGTAGAGGTGGTGATTTGGATATTTCTAGAGCAGGGGTTGGGAAGCTACGGCCTGTAGGCCAAATCTGGCTCAACGCCTGTTGTTATAAAGTCTAATTGGAACTTAGCCCCACCCATTGGTTTACATATTGTCTGTGGCTGCCTATTGTCTGTGGCTGCTTACAGTGACACAGTTGAGTAATTGCAGCAAAGATGAGCATGGCTTGCAAAGCCTAAAATATTTACTATCTGGCCCTTCATAAAAACTTTGCAACCCCTAGTTCTAGACCACTTATTTGCAGACTACTCATTCATGTGAACACTATGTCTAAGAGTCTTTTCTGGTAGTTACTAGCTGCATGCAGCTATTTCTATTTAAAATAATAAAATTAAAAACTCAGGTCATATGTATTAGCCAAATTTCAAGTGCCTCAGTAGCTATATGTGGCTAGTAGCAACTGTGTAGGAATAGCACAGATAAGAAACATGTCCATCATCCAGAAAATAGTCTCCTTCTGTCGACCAGGATGGAGTCCAGTGGTGCGATCACGGCTCACTGCAGCCTCGACCACTCAGACCCAAGCAATTATCCTACCTCAGCCTCCTGAGTAGCTGGGACTATCAGCATGTGCCACCACACCCAGCTAATTAAAAACATTTTTTTTTTGTAGGGACAAGTTCTCCCTATGTTGGTCTCCGGCTTCCTTGGTTTGTCTTCTTCGTCGATAATCTCTGCTTGTGTTCTTATTTCTTTAATCTGAACTTGTTTTCTCTTTTTTTCTGCCTTTGAAATTTCTTCCCATCCTCTATGACTGTTTGAATCCATATTTATATTTAATAATGAAATATATTGATTTTTTTACCATTTTGTGTGTGTCTTTACTTCACCAGGAAGATTATAAGATGCTGAAAGGCAGGCACTGTGTTTTCTCTTGCTTTGTGTAGTGTCTTGCACAAAATAGTTTTTGTCATTTGTTTGCTATGTACTAGATCTCCCTAAATAGTGTAAAATTATTTCAGTTTTGTTTTCTAGGTATAACAAACTGTAAATGTTAAAAAAGCAAAGATGGGTGAAAAAAAACCAGAGCCTTTGGACTTCGTGAAAGATTTTCAGGAATACCTGACTCAGCAGACCCATCATGTGAACATGATTTCTGGATCAGTTAGTGGGGACAAAGAAGCAGAGGCTCTTCAGGGAGGTAGACTCATTTTAATAATACTAAATAATTCACTTTTTATACACGTACTATGATTGTGTGTAGCCGTTACTGTGAAGACCACTGTGCGTTAATGTGAATCATTCTGTTTTTTCTGGAAAGATACAGGGCATTTTTTCCCCTTTTTTAAACATATCAGACTTCTGCTGGAGAGTACTTAACATGGTCTGGAGATGCATTATGGTCTTGTTGGAAGGTTAGGGGCTCCAAATACCCTTCCTGTCCTCCAATTTTTATGAGCTAGCATTAGACACAAAGAACCCAAAGGGGATTGGAACATCAGCTTCACTATACAAACCATTAGGCCATCAGGAAATCTGGATTCGACCTGAGACAAAAATAGGGGTTTCAGTTTCTTCTCTCTTAAAATGAAGAAAGGGCTGACCATGTTTACCTATCCAAGAAGAGAAATGAAAATAGAGAAAGTGGTGACCTCCTTGAGCCTGCTAGAGGTAAATTTTGTCTAATTTGCTTGCCACAAAAAACTGGAATTTATTCCTAACCTAGCTCGGAGGTCAGCAAACTATAGCCTGTGGGCCCCATCTGGACTGCTGTTTTTGTATGGCCTGCAAGCTAAGAATGGTTTTTACATTTAAAGATGGTTTTAAAAGTGTCAGAAGGAGAATAATGTAATGATACATGAAAATTCTGTGACGTTCAAACTTGAGTCCACATAAATAAAATTTAATTGGAACACAGATATGCTCATTTGTTTACATATTTTCTGTAGCTGTTTTTGTTTGTTTTGCTAAAACAGCAGAGTTGAGTAGTTGTGTTAGAGACCATATGGCCCACAAAGCCTGAAGTATTTACTATTTCATGCCTATAGAAAAAGTTTGCTGACCCCTAACCAAGATAGTCTGGGTAGGGCCTTATAATGCAGGGACTGGCAACAGGGACCAGGCATCACCCGGGAGCTTGTTAGAAATACAAAACACCAGACACCACCCCAGATCTACTGGATTATAATCTGTGTTTTAATAAGATCCCCCAAGTAATTCATATACACATTAAAATGTGATAGTGACTGGCTTGGGAAAGCAGTGGGAGAGAGGAAGACACTGAGCCTTGTCCCTCGAATGCAGTGTAGCCCTCTTGGATATTGGTCTTGTCTCAACCAGCAGAATCACTTCTCCTAGTGAGGAGTGAGGAACCGGTGAAGCAGGGGGCTTGAATTGTGCATGCCAGCGCTGTTACCTCCTGAAATGGAGTAGACCTTTTCCCATGAAGCTGTAGGAATGGAAATTTCCCTCCTAACGCGCAGATTTCCAAACAGGATTCAAGAGACCAGGGTTGGAGTCCCAGCCATTTGCCGATTTTCCTGATTATGAGCATCAGGTCTCTTCAATTTCTTTCTACAAAAAAGTAGTCAGATTAGATTAAAAGCAAACAGCCAAACATCTTTTATCTCTGAGATTCTTAAAACCTTAACCTTCAGAGGCATCAGGGATGATACTTTCCTTTATGGGCTTAATTAGAATTTTAAGATCCTAAATGGAACAGAGATCTAGAACGTACGTATAAACACTGGGATGTGGAAAACTTATTCACTGCTTCAGACTAAAATAAATAGAGTTAGGGTTTTGGAGATTCTTTGACTGCCAGTTACAGTTTTAGAAATAGCGAGGGTGCTAAACACCTGTGTGTAACTGTGCCATCACTCTCCAGTGAATCTCTTTATTCCCCTCCCTCCTCACCTGTTCACTTCTTCAAAAACATGTTAAGGACCAGTACAATGTGTGTGTGAGTAATTTTGTTTTCTTTGTTTTTGAGACAGTCTTGCTCTGTCGCCCAGGCTGGAGTACAGTGGCGCAGTCTTGGCTCACTGCAACCTCTGCCTCCTGGATTCCAGCAATTCTCATGCCTCAGCCTCCTGAGTAGCTGGGACTACAGGTGCGCACCGCCATGCCCAGCTAATTTTTGTATTTTTTTTTTTTTTTTTTAGTAGAGACAGGGTTTTGCCATGTTGGCTAGGCTGGTCTCTAACTCCTGGCCTCAAGCTATCCCCCCACCTCTGCCTCCCAAAGTTCTGGGATTACAGATATGAGCCACTGCACTGGCCTTGTGTAAATAATTTGAGATCCCCAATAAAAGGTTCTCAGAATATAATACAGAATGTATTACTGCTTTTGTATAAAATTAGCCTCAGTTCAGAAAGTCTGTTATAAAACGGACTTAACTTTTGTGGGAAGTGAACTGTCAATTTATAAGATTTTTCAACCACTTAAAACTGAAATGCTAAATTGAGTTGATTCTGAGATGCATAATTTCTTTTGCGGTACTTTGTTTATAGCTGGAACAGATGGTGATCAGAATGGACTTGATCACCCATCTGTTGAAGTTTCCTTGGATGAAAACTCAGGAATGTTAGTAGACGGGTTTGAAAGGACCTTTGATGGGAAGCTCAAGTGTCGGTACTGCAACTATGCCAGCAAAGGAACAGCCCGGCTTATTGAACACATCAGAATCCACACAGGTAATGGAAAGACAACTGGAAAAAGCATTTCTGTGAGGGCAGGAGAGGGGCCAAGGGGGGCAGGTTGGTTTGTCATAGAAATAGTTTTAATATTCAAAAATGAAGGTTTATGTAAAGTTCGAATAAATGGGAAAGTTACTCCATTTTTCAAAGCAACAACATACAAACAGGTCAGAAGTGATGCCCTTTGTAGATCCTCTCCTTCCTTAGCCGTGTTTCCCTCTTGATCCAAATAGTCTCTCAACATCTGTCTGCCTCTCAGATTGGGAAGGAATAATGCTAAAGCACTGCGATGTGATAAAATGTTTTAATCTTTATCCTATTACGTTTCAGTTGCCTAAAAGGGGAAAAGTTTCAGAAAGTATACAGTTGCAGATGGTACTGCTAATCCCAGATCTCGCTTTAGCTGTCCCTTCTGAGAAACTTTCCCAACTACTTCTGCCCCCTACCCAAGACCAGGTCAGACGTCCTTCCTGTGTGCTTCATGCATCCTGTGCTCATTCATCAGATCATTGTAGCCTGAGAGCCTCTTGAGGACAGGGCAATTGTGACAAGACCATCTTTGTACCCCCAGAGCCTAGGAGGGCATGTGACACATACTTACTAGATGAATGACTCTAAATCTCATATTCCAAATGTTTATTTCACATAATTGGGCAGTCTTCAGTTAACAACATTAACTATAGTTGTTCCTTCTGGCAGCTGAAGAGTAGGAAGATGGAGGAGAAGCACTAGCAATTTTGAAGGGATGCTTTGCATAACTCAGACTAGCAAGCCCATTTCAATTCTGAGCTATTTCATATAAGGACTTTAAAAAAAGCTTTTTTTGTATTTTTTTTCTGTGAGGAAAGGGTATGCATATGTGTGTATGTGTGTGAATATGAATGTATATAAATGTATACATGAACATATAACTCAGACGTACTTTTGATAAACTCATTTTTATGTAAGACTATTACTAGAATATTTCAATTGTACTGTTTCTTCTCTCTAAATGCATTCGAAGCCATAACAGTTTTTATACTGTATTGACTAATACAACATCAATGCATATTTCAAGTTGTTGCTGATGAGTTCTTAAGCTTTATTTCAGTTTGTGTGTTTATTTACAAATTTTAAAAATCTCGTATGCTATGCAAATATGACTTTCTGAAAGCATTTTCTTTTTGATCAATTTCCAATTGTCCAATGAATGGACAAGCAAAACTTTCCATAAATGAACTACTCTTGTAGTTTCTCCATCATTTTTCTTTTGAAACAGGTGAAAAACCTCATCGATGTCATCTTTGTCCATTTGCATCTGCTTATGAGCGTCATCTGGAAGCCCATATGCGTTCTCATACTGGAGAGAAACCATACAAATGTGAATTATGTTCCTTCCGCTGCAGTGATCGAAGTAACTTGTCCCATCATCGAAGGCGCAAGCATAAAATGGTACCAATTAAAGGTACTAGGTCTTCCTTAAGCAGCAAGAAAATGTGGGGGGTTTTACAGAAGAAAACAAGCAATCTGGGCTATAGCAGAAGAGCACTAATCAACTTGAGTCCACCTTCCATGGTGGTTCAGAAACCAGACTACCTTAACGATTTTACCCACGAAATCCCAAATATCCAGACTGACTCCTATGAAAGTATGGCAAAAACCACACCAACTGGTGGCCTTCCAAGGGACCCCCAAGAACTCATGGTTGATAACCCTTTGAATCAGCTCTCAACTCTAGCAGGGCAGTTGTCCAGTCTGCCACCTGAAAACCAAAACCCTGCATCCCCTGATGTAGTTCCCTGCCCTGATGAAAAGCCTTTCATGATTCAGCAGCCCTCTACCCAAGCAGTAGTTTCTGCTGTATCAGCAAGTATTCCTCAGAGCTCGTCTCCCACAAGCCCAGAACCTCGGCCATCCCATAGTCAAAGGAACTATAGTCCAGTGGCAGGTCCAAGCAGTGAGCCAAGTGCCCACACGAGCACTCCCAGCATAGGAAACAGCCAGCCAAGCACCCCAGCCCCAGCCCTGCCGGTCCAGGACCCTCAGCTTCTGCACCACTGCCAGCACTGTGATATGTACTTCGCAGACAACATCCTTTACACTATTCATATGGGATGTCATGGGTATGAAAATCCTTTTCAGTGTAATATATGTGGATGCAAATGTAAAAACAAGTATGATTTTGCCTGTCATTTTGCAAGAGGGCAACATAACCAACATTGATTGAAAATAGTCATATTTTACTTAGTTTTGCTGTTTTTGTGGTTTGGTTTTTTTTTTTGTTTTGGTCATCCCTAATAAAGTGTCTGCTAATTCAAGGCTTATACATTATATTTATAGAATATAAATTTGACAGTGGAATAAAATTTCCCCCTTTTTTTTCATAAAAATCTGGTCAGGGTCATTTATATATTAGAACAGTTAGACACATTGGAGTCTCTTTTTTCCTTTCCTTTCGACATTGGGGAATTGGAGTGCAGTCATAATCTTACAAGATGTTCATTTGAATTTCTTACATTTATGGTCCATAAAAACTTCAGGGCTTATCCATACTTTTGATGTTTCAATATGCATTGAACTGGATGTTATTTCTGCCATATTTCAAAATGGTAGAATAAATTACTTTCTTTTACAGAATTTATTACTACTCATTTCAGTGTTTAGTACAGAAATTGCCTTAAAAATTGCTATTAATTGAAATATCATTTAGTTCACATTTCTTAAGTTGAATCACTAGTTTCATTTCAACTGATAATAGTAAAGCTATTTCAGTTTAGTAAAATTTTCTTTTTTCCACAAGGGGAAATGTAAAACAGTTAGGACTTGAAATTGAAAATTCTTTTAATATTTAAAATAACTTGTTTATTCAATGTCTAAACACATGTCAGTTTTCCACTGGATTTTTATTTTATTTTCACAGGTAAATACACTAGAGTGCTAGATGCCTTTTTCCCCTCTCAGTTTGACTTTCATTTAAATCCTTCATTCTGATATCATTACTGTTAGGTGAGGTGGATAACTATAATGAGAATCTCTTATTCTTCCTATTCCTTTGATGACCAAAGAGGTAAAGTGAAGTCATCCTTATTATTAAAATGCAGCCTCCAAACAAATTTCTCAAGATTCCTTTTCCTTCCTTCTATCCATTTATTGCCTATAATTTCCAAGAAAAGGTGGGTATGGAAACACATGAAAGAATGTGATAGTGAAGTCATATTTACAAAAATGAGAACATGTCCAAAATGGATTCTTGTCTCCTCTTCAGAATTAGCCATTTAAAATATTTTCTGTGACTTCAAATTGTAATTCTTATTTGCAGTTTTACCAGTCTTCATGTACAGTGACAAAACTGTGTAGAAACTAAATCATCACTTTAGTAAGAAAGGATAAAAAGGTGTGGAAATGAATATAAAATGCATCTAAACATGACATTTAATTTTTTTTATAAAAATAAGTCTTACTAAATATACAGTAATTCATTTTGAATAGGAGGCTATTGTTTTTATATTGTGTAATAACTCACGTACTCTGAAGACAGCTTGGTCAGACAATAAAATATATTGTTACTAACTTGGTTTCTTTTCTGTGTATTTTGCAAAAATTCTATTTTTAATTTTGTTCATATGTTGAATGTGCTCCTAATTGGCATCTTAAAGAGAATATTAAGCATCTATTAACCAAAAAAGATCTCTAATAGTAAAGGAAAGGGAAATATTGGTGGCATGTACCCACAAAACCCCCAAGTGCCAAGTTAATGGAATCTCTGCTTTCCCTTTCAGATGCTAGAAAGCCACTGTAATGAGTTCTTGCGGTTTAGCATCCAGTCTAAGCTACTGCATTGTTTAAAGAGCAGCATCAAGGACAGTTTCTCCAAACTGGAACTCTCTTCTTTGTTAAATCTTGTACTTTAAAATTCTACAGTTCTGTTACATTGTTGCTTAAATCACGGACTGCTCAGATCCATTTTACTGCAGTAGTTTCCAAGTGTATAACTTGGCTTTAGTATTTATCAGTTGCCAGAAAGAAACAGGTTGTCATTTGGAAGCTTTTTTGTGGTTATTTTTTCCCATTTTTATTTTTCAGATAAAAGCAGTACCCCAAAATAGAAAATGAAAATTTTCATGAAACAAAGAGAACTCCCTTGTTAAAACCAGCTTATTAACTCTGTATTCTCAGTCAAATGCATTTTTTTCTAACAACTGAACATGGATGTTGTGAAGGTGCATTTTAATTTAAACATGGAAAAGATTTTTTTCATAATTACCTACTAGAATGTAAAATTATAATTTTGCTATGACTTAAAGAGCACAGTTGATATCCCAAAGGTGTTGATGCTTAGAAGCTACAGTTATTCTAAATGCACTAAAATTTTTGAGGCAAATCTACCTTAGAGGCTTTTTTGGTATGGTATTTTTAAAAATATTTAGATTTTATTTAAATTTCCTGTGAGTTATTCTGTATTTGAAAAGATGTTCATGTCTTCCCCTCTGTGTTGAATATTTCTCTCATTTGATTTTTAATCAAATATTTTATAGAAATGAGTTGTTGGGAAGAGTTTAACATGCACTATTTATAGTACTTTGCCGTTAACAGGCAATGTTCTGAAACTAAATTTATTTTTGTTCAGTGAACATAAGTTTAGATTTTTAAAGTTGGTAGATAATTTATCTCCACTAATATTTTTTTAAGAAACTGTGAAGAGATTAACTGGGAATAATTTTATTTCAGATTTTACTAATGTAGTATGTAGCTACAACTTCTTGAAATTCAAGTTAAGGCTAGACATTTACTTTGAAAAAATTCCACTGGGTGTTTCCAGGGCTATTTCATTTTAGAAATAAGTGTGTGCCATTCTTCTGCAAAAACTGGACAAGGATTCAATACTACAAAAAATAGAGATAAAATCCTCATTTCAAGTTCTACAAAATATTTATCAAATGAATGTTAATTTTTTTTTTAATTCCCTGCTAAAGACGTTTTCATTAGTCTTAGAGGGTATATGCTTTCTAGAACTTGTTTTTGTTAACATGTGCTTTGATGTAAAGAACATATTTTGTATGCAAAACATAACTTGCATTATGGTTGTACAATACACTATATTGTTTAGGGATTCCAGAAAGCAGTTTAATGCAGAAATAACTATATCTAGTATGCAGTTCATATTGTGAATGAAGCTTTGCTTTTGTAATAAATAAATAAGACTTTCTAATGACCTTGGTTTTTCTTTTTTGGAAAATAAGATCAAATTAGTGTTTTAGTAATTTTCTGCTAGTAAAATGTTAAGTTAATGACAGAAATAGATTTTATGGCTACACTGCTTTGAATTTCTAAAATACCTTACCTGAGAAGATTTATTGCGAGTTAAAAAACAAAACGGCTCCATACATCCGCAACTTGTCCCCCTCCTAGTTTCTTCTCTTTATTCAAGATCCATTTAACTTGACTCCTGTCCCCCAAGCCCTACCCTAAGTGCCCTGGCACATGAGGAAGGCTGCCTCTGTGCTTAATTATCCACGTCACGTCTGACAAGTGACTGACTCACTTTGGCATTACTAGCCTAGAAAACATCGTAATACAACACCGTTGTTTTAACAAAATTGCAAAAGCTTACCAAAATGAGACATTGATTGGCAATTCAGAAATTTTAATGCTGCTTTGAAAAATATTTCTGTACAATATTATCTTTCTCATAATGAAAAAAAGAAATGACATCTGATATGTCAATGGTTTGATGAAAGCACAGATATTTTTTGTTTCCTTGTTTTAGGTCTTCCAAAAACTCTGCTTTGAGCTTGTTAAGTTCTTCTGCTAGAAGCTTCAAGTTGTGAGGAAGCACTTGTTCATCTAAAATAAAAAGATATTCTCAAATTACTTGTGTAAATTAAAGTAATCCGGGGTGTCTAATGACATTAGGAAATTAATTTGATTAAACAAACCAGTTAGAGTCTATAAACAATCACAATTGAGTTAGCGTAATATATACAAAAAAGGTCTCAATGTGATATTCAAAAATCGTCTGAAACAAGTCAAAGAATTTAAATAACTTGTTAGGAAACGTGTGAGCAGAAAAGACTAACCTGAAAGGGACTTTTTGTTATTGCCAAGAAAAATCAAGACAGCTGACTTACTACCTTACTGAATTAAGCAGAAAGGCAAAAAAGCAGAAATAGATGACAATTTAGTTTTGAACCTGATAAATAATATCTAGAACAGTAGTTGTCCAACATAACTTTCTGCAATGATGGACCTGTTCTATATCTGCTTTATTCAATACCGCAGCCAATAGCCACACGTGGGCAGTGTTACTGAGAAGCTGAACTTTATTTTTCTGTTAGCTTTATTAGGACATAATTCACATACAGTTTACCCATTTAATCTGTATAATACAGTGGTTTTTTTTGTATATTCACAGATATGTGCAACCATCACCAGTTAATTTTAGAACATTTTCATCATCTCAAAAACCCATATCCTGGTGGCTCAAGCCTGTAATCCCAGCACTGTGGGAGGCTGCGGTGGGCGGAACACCTGAGGTCAGGTGTTCGAGACCAGACTGGCTAACATGGTGAAACCCCTCCTCTACTAAAAATACAAAAATTAGTGGGGCATGGTGGCACATGCCTGTAATCCCAGCTACTCAGGAGGCTGAGGCAGGAGAATCACTTGAACCCGGGAGGTGGAGGTTGCAGTGAGCCAAGATCGTGCCATTGTACTCCAGCCTGGGCAACAGAACAAGACTCCATCTCAAAAACAAAGCAAAACAAAAACCCATGTCCTTTAGCTATCATCCTCCTTACCACCTTCCCTTCTGCCCAGCCCGCCAATCTCTAAGCAACCACACATCAACTGTCTATCTCAAGATTTCCCTGTTCAGGACATTTCGTATAACTGGAAGTATACATATACTTGGTCTTTGGGACTGACTTCTTGCACTTTGCATCATGTTTTCAAGGGTATTCCACACTGTATAGCATATATCAGCATTTCATTCCTTTTTATGGCTGAATAATATTCTGTTGTATGGATACACCAAATTTTGTTGGTCAGCTGACGGACATGTGGGTTATTTTCATATTTTGGCTATTAGGAATAATGCTGCCATTAACATACATGTGCAAGTTTTTATGTGAACATGTTTTCATCTCTCTTGGGTATACACCTGAGAATGGAATTGTTGGGTCACGTGCTAACTGTATGTTTTGAGGGACTGCTAGCTGTTTTCCAAAGCAGCTGTACTGTCTGACATTCCTAACATTTCTACACATCCTCAACACTTGGATGTTTTAATTCTAGACCTCCTAGTGGGTGTGAAGTGCTATCTTATGGTTTTGATTTGTATTTCCCCAATGACTAATCATCTTGAGCATGTCTGCTCAGATCCTTTGCCCTTTTAAAAATTGGGTTGTGTTTATTATTGAGTGGTAAGAGTTCATTATATATTTTGGATACAAGTCCCTTATGAGATATATGTCTGCAAATACTTTTTCCCATCTATGGGTTGTCTTTTCACTTTCCTGATGGTAGAGGAACTGAATTTTTAATTAAGCACAGATTAAAAACTACTACTACCTCCCCTCACCCCCCCCAAAAAAAAAAATATATATATATCCCATATATATCCCTCTCTATCTGTATGTTTTTAAATAGGTGGGATATAAGAGTGATTTGGGCATAAGCCTACCCCCACAATCCCCTCCCCCAGGACCTTGCTTCATTTTATAGACAGAAAAGAAAGGCAAATGGTTGAGTGAGAACTCCTGGAACTATTTTTTGTCTATTTTATTTATGATGTCATTTCTGTTCCAGTCCTCTGTTTCTCAAACTTTGCATTGTAACCCATTAATAAGTGGCAATTGGTATTTTTCTAAAATGAAATCAAGTAGAACACAGAGTTCATTAAACATGTGAAGGTGTTTTGTGAAACTTGTTTCCACACATGGGTTCGTGTACTGGGTTATACCCTGGGTTACAATATAAAATCAACTGGTAGATCATAGTTTTATACAAATTCAAAAATAATATGGCTGGTATATTGTTTCCTTTTCCAATGTTCTAAGCTTTTGCAAAGGTAATAAATGATGGTAATGCACGGGAGCAGAATGGGAAGCACAGACTGGAACTGGATGTAATTCTGGACCCCAGGTTACCCAAATACTTAGCTGTTCAGCCTTGGACAAGTTACTTGTTCCTCTGCGAACCTCCATTTCCCCATTTGTAAAATTACACCTACCTTATAGGACTGTGAAGATTAGAAACAGTATTTGTAAAGCACTTAACGTATAGAAAGGTGCTCAAAAAATGTTCATTGCTGGTTTTTAAAGGTACAATTTTAAATATAGCAATACAGTATTCAAAACCTAATGGAATTACCGTGTAAAACTCTAGTTACCAGATATTTCATGTGTTACGTAAATTCAGATTTATAATACATTGACTTTATTCAAATTCCATGCTGATCTTACACCTGGCTCCTGACTACCTTTCCCCCTTTCTTACCTCACCCCATGCTCAATGGCCTCTTCTCGATTCTGCAACACTCAACCAACCAACCTCTGGGCTTCTGCACTTGATGTGTTCATTGCGTAGAATGATCCTCCAGATAGCTGCATGGTTCGCTCTTACCCATCTTTGCTTAAATGTCATCTCTGAGAAGCCTTCCTGATTACCTTTTTGAAAATAAATCCTCCCATCACCACACTGCCTTACCCTACATTTTCTTCAAAGCATGGGCATATACTCATGTAATCATGTTTTGTCTGTCTCCTCATTAGAATGTTCTGCTCCCCGCCGATTCCCCAGCATCTAGAGTAAGGCCTAGTACAGTAAGGCGACTCAGTAAAAATTTGTTGGATGGATGAACACTCAGTTCCAGAGGCAGAATTTTTAGTTATATTTAGTCAAATTGCATAATTGAAAACATGATGTGAACTTTTATGACTGAAAACTAATAAACTCTGAGTGTCGGGAATAACAGTAGCAGTAGAAAGTCACAATCATACCAACTCAACACATAACTGACACATCATACCTTTTGCTTCCTTCATTGTCTGAGATACAATCCTTCGGAGTGTCTGATCAGTTTTATGAAGAATGTTAGTTGAACAAATAATTCTGTCTGTGTCCTATGTAATACAGACATTGTTATTAGAAGTCACATAGTTTTATAAAATAAATGGCTAAAGAATAGGTCACATGTATTTGAAGGGACTAAAAGAAAAGTTTAAGCGGCTTTTCTGTTTGTTATTCTTCCCTACAAGAGAGTCCAACCAAATCAGATCCAGTGGTAAACTGGGTTCCAGCTAGGTGGTGATATGCTGCTGAATGTTTAATAACTGACTCTCCCGGAAAAAAAAACCCATACTTATCTGTAGTGTTTGCCAATTTCTGTGGTGTAAACATTCCTACCAACAAAACATCAACAGGCTCCAACACTTCTGAAAGTTTAACAATCGGCTTTGGCCAGCCGGCATGAACTGCCAGCAGTGAGTGCTGGTGAGAGGCCAAGCCAGTGACAACGCATCTCTCGTTTCACTCACATTTTATATTCAGCTCAAAAGATCTTCCTACAAAAAGTTGTTCCTTCTCATTTACATTAAATTTACACTGGAAGTTTACCTTTTGTTCCATATTGTCCTCAGCATATTTTACTGGATTTTCCAAAGCAGTGAGCAATAAATCAGTCACCTCCAGGCTACAGAGAAAATGGGATAAGATACAATAGATCCTTATATCCAACATCTGACTTTTTTTTTTTTTTTTTTTTGAGATGGAGTCTTGGAGTCTTGCTCTGTCACCCAGGCTGGAGTGCAGTGGCGTGATCTCTGCTCACTGCAAGCTCTGCTTCCCGGGTTCACGCCATTCTCCTGCCTCAGCCTCCTGAGTAGCTGGGACTACAGGCGCCTGCCACCACGCCCGGCTAATTTTTTGTATTTTTTAGTAGAGATGGGGTTTCACCGTGTTAGCCAGGATGGTCTAGATCTCTTGACCTCGTGATCCGCCTGCCTCAGCCTCCCAAAGTGCTGGGATTCCAGGCGTGAGCCACCACGCCTGGCCAACATCTGACTTTTAAGGAACTTGTATTTGTGAATATTAAACTGAATTCTAGAGGAATAAAACTGCTATAACCCAAGATCCTTAACAAAAGGAAAAAAACTAAACGATTTAGAAGCTAGCTTCCATGTAGAAAATCCAAATGCAGTAGCTCAAAACAAATGATAAGCTAAGGACCCCTCATTAAAAAATACCAGTTTCCTAAGACTCATGTCAATAAGCTTTGGAAAGTCATTCTCTTTTCCCCTCTTAAGGCTGAACTGGGGGCCACAAGAGCTCAACTTTATTCTCTATGGAAAGATGCCTGGTCTTTACTTTCTGGCTCCCGCTTATTTACTGGATATGGATGAGCAAAGTTTCTCACTGAGCAAGTGTCCGTGAAGGTTTCAGGTAGAATTAATTCATTGATTTAACAAATATTTATTGAACGTCTTATATGAAAAATACTGTACAACCATATGCTGAGCTGGGGGTGTAGCAAGATCCTTTCCTTTGCCAAGGCAGATAATGTAATAGAGACAGATAAACAGTTAAAGCAAAAAATAATTTCAGACGGTGGTAAGTAGATAAGTGAGCAAAGACAATAAAGTGACAATGATAAGAGTGACAGGGTAGCTCAACTAATGTTCTTTGCTTCAGTTAAGATGGTCAGTGAAGGCAGTCAAGTATAAGAACGTGGGAAGGGCAGAGGGGCAGCAAGTGCAAGGGCCCCAGGTCAAGAACAAGCTCCTTGTGTTCGTGCAACAGAGAAAGGCTGAAAAGAAGCCAGGAGGGAGAGTGGCAGAATATGAAGTTGGAGAATTAATCTGGGTTAGATCACATAAGTTAGGGTAAGGAGTTTGAATTTTACTCAGATTATGGAAGTCGCACTAAAAAGTTTTAAGCGAGTGAGCTCATCAAGTTAAAGCTCAACCTCAAGATGATCTTCCTCACACTGAAAAGAGCCCAGGTTCTGGAGTGAGTGCGATCCCACTGGGTCCAGATCTTGGCTATGCCACTTCCTACCTGGGTATATTACTTTACTTATCTGGGCCTCAGTTATCCCATCTATAAAATGGGGATAATCGTTTCTACCCTTAAAAGGTGGTTGTGAGGACTGAATGAGACCATATATATAAAGTGTTCAGAACTGGGAGAAAATTTGAGTTTTAGTGACTTCAGCCAGTGATCACTAGCTAATTTTCATATCCATGCCCTTTTGTTCTATTTCGTCTGTTTGTTTAGAGACAGGGTTTCACTGTCACCCAGGCTGGAGCGCAGTGGCGTTATCATAGCTCAACTGCAACCTCAAACTCTTGGGTTCAAGTGATCCTCCCTTCTTGGCCTCCCACGTGCTGGGATCACAGGTGTGAGCCACTGCACCCAGCTTGTTTACAGTCTTAAAAGAGGTAAAGCATAGCAAATATTTTTTTAAGGGAACTATAACCTTAAGATAAGATTCCTAAAAAGAATTTCAAAAGGAATTATAGACACTGTTCCCAATGTAACCCAAAATTTAAGAAAATATTAGCCGGGGGTGGTAGCTCATGCTCGTAATCCCAGCAATTTGGGAGGTCAAGTTGGAAGAATTGCTTGAGGCCACGAGTTTCAGACCAGCCTGGGCAACATAGTGAGACCCTGTCACTACAACAAATTAAAAAATTAGCTGGGCTTGGCAGTGTGGGCCTGTAGTTCCAGTTACTTAGGGGACTGAGACAGGAGAATTGCTTGAGCCCAGGAGGTCAAGCCTGCAGTGAGCTGATACCAATCCCTCGTGGACAATATGCAGGAACTAAGGAAATGCAGGCAATATACCTCTAGAACTGTGCTGTCCAATACAATAACCACTGGCCACATGAGGCTACTTAAGTTTAATAAGTTAAACAAAAAAATTCAGGTCATCAGTTATACTAGCTACTTTTAAGGGCTCAATAGTCAAATGTGGCTAGCAGCTACCATATTAGTGCAAATATAGAACATTTCCATTGCCAGCAAAGTTTCTGCTAGAAATATGCTGCTCTAGAACTCTCAAGACATACGTAATGAATGAAATGCATTAGACAGCATAGCCTACAAGCCTCACATATACAAAAGCAGTGTAACTATGGTAAGCTCTAAGGCAAATAGGACCCAGTACCAGATGCACTCTTTCACAGATCTCTTTCTATAAGAAAACTACCAGGCAACCTATTTAGACTATCTATTTTAGCAAGAGAATCAAAGATGTGTTCTCTGAATTCCCTGCTCTAACTACTGGAAGACAGTATAATCCTAACAGTTATAAGCAGACATTTGCAAATAAACTTGGGTTCAAATCTTTCTGGACAAACTAAATTTTCCCATTTCACTTTTGGCTTCCACACAAAGGGGGGAATAAGGTCTCTCCAACGCCTGTGGGAGGACTAACTAAACCAACACAGATAAAGCACTGACCATGATACCTGGCACAGGAGAACACCCAGGGAGGGATGACTGAGTGGAATACCTGGACTCTGAAGCACATGCTGGACTCGGAATTGTGAGGCTGTTGTGTTCCCAAGCATTTTTCTCAGGGTTGGGCTTTTCTAGCTTTCTTCCCATCAGGTGGATGGTCTCAGGAGGCAGTGCCTGTGGCCTCTGGCCATTCCTCTGTAAACAGGTCTCAAGAGGACAATCTAAAAAGAGCTGGCAAAAGCCCAATGAATCTGAAAACAGTTTAAAATGACAGAATTACTGGTATACTATTTTTCCAAAATATGAAATAAACATACATTAGACAAATTATGACAATTATAGTAGGAAAAACTCTACTTGCAATACTGAACATCTAGCTTTTAAAATTAAGTAAATCTACATAATCTCCTAATCAAGTTAAATTCTCATTGAAGACAATAGTGTTTTTGATATGTGAATAAGTATCTCCATGTGTAAGAAAAAAAAAAGTTTTAATTACATTTCCGAGCCAGCTGGTAGACTTCATATCTCATACTCTGATAATAAAAATTGTCATCCAAAACCAAAAACAAAGGTCTAGAAACAGCAGTTTTTGTTAAGAGGTAGCAAGACTGGGCCTCAAATGCTGCAGAAAATATCAGATCTTGATCCTTTAAGCAGGTTATAAAATCTTCCCACATGGCTTCAGTCCTGTTGGGTGGGACAGACATCTGACACCCATTAATGACAGCCATCAAGAAGTATTCCAGGTACTTCAACAGTTCCTGTCGAAGCAATTTCCATTGGGATGGCTACAAGAGACCAAAGAATTGCAATTCATATTAGGCCACTAGGGTGGTCAGTCATCTGGCCTCACTGCCACCCTGCCCCATATGAAAATTTCAGCTCACAATATGGAACCATCTGTAGTTCTCTAACACACCTGGTTTCACATGACTCCATATATACCATTCCTTCTGCCTGGAAAACTAACGATACTAGTGCTGTGTAAAGCTTTCTCAGATTCAACCATGCAGAAGGCAGCTCAGCCTCTCCGTTGCCCATCATGAAACCCCATTCTATACATATATCTCCACTCTAGCAGTGCTCACACAGTTTAAGCATTTGCTTACACTTCTCTCTCTGCTAGATCACTGTCCATTGCATACTCAGCCTCCAGCAGAGGGTCTAGCACCTAATAGGTGCTCCAGAAATGTATATTAAATGGATGACTGACTGAATGAGTGAATAAATGAAAGAACTTATTTATCATCCAAGAGAAAGGTGGAGTCAAAATCAGAATCCTGCCAAAATAATCTGGCTAAGATATAATAATGCAGGTTTTCCCTTGAAATGAGAAAGGTAGTAGACAGCAAAAAGATCAGGTGAAAAGTCTCTGGGTCAAGAAGAAAAGACCTCAGGCTAACAAATGAGTTGATATGGGATGGGGGAAGATGGAGGAAACAGACTGGGGAATAAACAGACTGGGGAATAAACAGCTTGAGAATACAAGTAATCTTGTGCTGGTCAAGGGCTGTGGAGAATCCTGACATAGTTAAGAAATCTAAGCTGGAGGGAAAACACGAAGACAGGGGAGTGAGAACTCTCACTTGCCTGCCCATGCCTTACCAGCACTGAGATTACACTACATACAACAAACACATCAGCTAAACCCACTAAATTGGAAACACATATCACTTCCTAAGTGAGCAGATGAGTCCCACAGTCTTTGTCCATAGGAAAAGCGTGGAAAAAACAACATAATACAAGTGAAAGGAAAGCCAGCAAATACAACAATCCCTATCGACAACTTTCAGCTTTCTCCGAAGTGTTGAAAATACTATCATCCAGGTCAATCCTGCGCTATCCTGACACTGCACTTACTTCACAATTAACCAAGAATGAGAAAGTAGATACACTTTGCTGGGGAGCCCATGCACCAAATGTACTGTGTTTTTGTATATATACTTAGAAAGTGGAGTCACGTAACATTTGCATTTGATTTCTGTAAATTCATCTACATTAGGCATTAAACAACAAAAATAATAATGTTAACATTTCAGAATATTTCAGAGTATTTACTCTAGAGTGAGCATGAGATGAGAGACACGAATGTAATCTACTCTTCTCCCCGTGGTCTCAGTTTCCACATGCTTCTCCAAGAGGATGTATCTCACTGTGCTGAGTGTGAGATGAGGAGGGCTTAAAGAGATGTACTCGGAACATACAAGTTGTTCCGTAAATACAAACCCATTACTTCCTCTGGTGGTCAACTAAGAAACAGCCATCTTTCCCAAAGCTGGCAGAGGCAGATTTACTTTGAGATGAACAAAGATTAAGCTTCATAGGTCTGATAATGCATTTGTACAGCCTCTTTCTATCGTTCTGAGGTACCCTAGAAATTTTACTTATAATTTTTATTCCTTTTCTTAAGGAGGATTCCTCAAATTACAAAATCTTAATCCACCCGTAGCTAGACGTTAAAGTTTTAGAGCTTCTTTCCCTCTCCTAAGGAGAAACTTCCTAAGGGATTTTCGAGAGTGCATTTGACTACAGGTGCTTTGCACCTTGCACGCTGACTTGAGAACCTGACCCTGTCTTAAGACTCAACTGTATAGAATATACAACATATACATGCATCAAACATACAGATAAGCCTCTAAAATGCATCGTTCTAACAGTTGGCTTTGTAACCACTTTATGACTCATTTCTACAGCCAACTCATTCACCCTCTGCAGTAACTATGTTAACCCAGCTCCACTTTTCTCGAACTTCATCTCCCACACCAAGCACGGTCTAGTGTGCAATGGGCGCTCATGGCAAATCACCCAGGACCGCGTGGACGCGAGTGTCCCCGCCCCGCCCCGCGGCCCAGGCCCCGCCCCTCCGTGCTGACCGCCGGTCGCGCTCTTGCCCCGGCGAGAAACGCGTCGGGCATGACGTCATCATACGCGACGACACCGACGGCCCAACCCTGCTCCTGCTGCAGCCGGTGGGCGAGGGCGCGCGCGAAAGTCGATTTTCCTGCCGCGGGGAGGCCGCAGAGGACGCAGAGGCCTCGTTTCCGCGGCCCGTCGCTGCCGGTTCCTCTGGTGTTCTCGGCGGTCTTCATGCTGCCCGGGGAGACCAGAGGAGTCTGGGAGCGTCGTCTTCGAGCTACCGTCTGCGCAGCGCGCACGCGCAGCGCCTCCGCCGCCTACCGGCGCAGTGGAGGAACTGGCCTGGCTGGGTTTCCGTGCGGCCCCAGAGGCACCTGCTCCACCGGCGCCCTGCTGCTCCCGGGGACCAGAGGCTGGAGAGACCGCGGCGCTGCGTTCCTAGCTCCTGGACATTCCCAAGGGGTCCCAGAGTTAGGATTAATCTTCAAATAGAATCACCCTCCCTGCCGAAAGTTGCCAGCCAGTAGGATTGGCGCCTCAGTTTTGTTAGGATGAGGTCTTTCTGCTTAGGAAAATCCCAAAAGAGACGTTGAGCCTTTCCCTCCAGCAATCTTTCAAAAATAAGTTACTGGAAATCAAAGAATAGGAGGCGAGGCTGACAGTCCGACCACCGCGCTCCTTTGCGGTTCCCAGATGTGAACAGTGCAAGGGCAAAGTAAACATTCGTTATTGTGCCCTCACGGCACCAGTGGGCAGCAAGCGTGAAGAAATATTGTCAGGAAAGGCACATCCACAGACCTCAATTCCAGTGCATGCAGACAGAGAACAATAGGTGTTTGTGTTAAAAAGTAATACTAAGCTATGGAGAGGTATAAAACAAGTTTTGTTTGTTTTTAAGACGGAGTCTCGCTCTGTCGTCCAGGCTGGAGTGCAGTGGCGCCATCTCGGCTCACTGCAACCTCCGCCTCCCGGGTTCACGCCATTCTCCTGCCTCAGCCTCCCGAGTAGCTGGGAATACAGGCGCCCGCCACCAGGCCCAGCTAACTTTTTGTATTTTTAGTGGAGATGGGGTTTCACCATGTTAGCCAGGATGGTCTCGATCTCCTGACCTTGTGATCCGCCCGCCTCGGCCTCTCAAAGATTACAGGCGCGAGCCACCGCGCCCGGCCAAGACAAGTTTTTTTCTTTGGGGGTATGTTGTAGAAAAATTGAATTCAGATTACAGTTTTTTGAGACAGGGTCTCACTCTCTCTCCCAGACTGGAGTGCAGTAGCCCGATCTCGGCTCACCGCAACCTCCACCTCTCAGGCTCGAGGGATTCTCCTGCCTCAGCCTCCCGAGTAGCTGGGATTACAGGCACACACCACTACTGCCCAATTAATTTTTGTATTTTCAGTAAGAACGGGGTTTCATCATGTTGGACAGGCTGGTCTCAAACTCCTGACCGCAAATGATCCACCCGCCTCGGCTTCCCAAAGTGCTGGTATTACAGGCGTGAGCCACCACGTCCGGCCTAGATTCCAGATTCTTTTATCCTTATATTTTAGGGGATAATTCCTTCTTACCTGTAAAGGGTATGTTCAAAACGTGAAGACGTGAGGACAAAATCAGTGTATACTGGGTCAAAATATGACAAGTAACCTGCTAAAGCTGATATAATTTGTATAAAGCACATACAAATCATCTCATTTTCCTTTTGGACTGAAAGTGAAGAGCAATGAGTTAAACTCTTCATTTCATGACATTTTATCACTATTGGTCCAGTATAAGGTCCCTCTCCTTAATTTGCCCCTCCCCCACTTTTTTAAGAGACAGGGTTTTGCTTTGTCACCCAAGCTGGAGTGGAACCATAGCTCATTGTAACCTCGAATTTCTAGACTCAAGCAATCCTCCTACCTCAGCCTCCTGAATAGCTGGAACTATAGGCATGCGCCATTGAGCCTGGCTCCACTGTCTTTTATCTCTTATCCTCCACATCCACACCCATTTAACCCCTGCAGGCAACCGTTTTTTTTTTCTTTTTATCATAGTTTTTTTGGTTTGGTTATGTACTTTTTTTAAATAGGCTTTATTTTTTAAAGCAGTTTTAGGTTCACAGCTAAACTGAGGAGAAAGTAGAGTTCTCATATACTCCTTCCCCTCCTCATTCATAACCTCCCCCACTATCAACATCCTTCACCAGAGTGATACATTTGTTACAATCAATAATCAATGAACCTACACTGACACATCATTATCACCTAAAGGCCACAGTTTACTATTGGTGTACAATAGTTTACTATTGGTATTGGGGTTTACTCTTGGTGTACATTCTGTAGGTTTTGGCTATGTATAATGACACGTATCCATCAGTATGCAATAGTTTCACAGCCCAAACATCCTCAGAGCACAGAGCACAAACATCCTCTGTGCTCCACCTGTTCATCCTCCCTCTCTTCTAACCCCTGACACCATTGATTTTTTTGTGTGTGTCTCTGTAGTTTTGCCTTGTTTGGAATAATATACAATTATATAATTGTAATCACACAGTCTTTTTAATTTGCTTCTTTTACTTAGTAATATGCATTTAAGGCTCCTCTATGTCTTTTTATGGCTTGACAGTGTATTTCTTTTTAGCCATGAATAATATTCCAATGTCTAGAGGTACCACAGTTTAGTTTTCCACTCGCCTACTGAAGGACATCTTGGTTGCTTCCAAGATTTGTCAATTATGAATAAAGCTGCTATAAACATCCATGTGCAGGTTTTTGTGTGGACGTAAGTTTTCAACTCATTTGGGTAAATATCATACCAAGGAGCGTGATTGCTATATCATACAGTAAGAGCGTTTAGTTTTGTAAGAAACTGCCAAACTGTCTTCCAAAGTGGCTGTACCATTTTGCATTCCAGTTGGCAATGAATGAGACTTCTTACTGCTCCACATCCTCCCTCGTATTTGGTGTTGTCAATGTTTTCGATTTTCGTCATTCTAGTAAGTGTGTAGTGGTATCTCACTGTTCTTTTAGTTTGCATTTCCTTACTGACAAATGATGTTAAACACCTTTTTTCTTTTCTTTTCTTTCTTTTTTTTTTTTTTTTTTTTTTTTTTCTGTGAGACAGAATCTTGCTCTGTCACTCAGGCTGGAGGCAGATCATGGTTCACTACAGCCTCAACCTCCCAGGCTCAAAGCAATCCTGCTGCTTCAGCCCCGTGAGCATCTGGGACTACAGGCATGCACCACCATGCCTGGCTAATTTTTATTATTTTTGTAGAGATGAGGTCTGCCTATGTTGCCCAGGCTGGTTTCAAACTGCTGGGCTCAAACAAACCTCTGCACCACCATGCCTGGCTAATTTTCATTTTTGTAGAGATGAGGTCTCCCTACGTTGCCCAGGCTGGTTTCAAACTGCTGGCCTCAAACAAACCTCTGCACCACCATGCCTGGCTAATTTTCATTTTTGTAGAGATGAGGTCTCCCTATGTTGCCCAGGCTGGTCTCAAACTCCTGGGCTCAAACAAACCTCATGCCTCAGCCTTCCAAAGTGCTAGGATTACAGGCGTGAGCCACCATGCACAGCCGAACATCTTTTCATATGCTTATTTGCCATCTGTACATCTTCTTTGGTGAGGTGCCTGTTCAGATTTATTTACCGTTTTTGAGATGGGGTCTCACTACATTGCCCATGCTGGTCCCAACTCCTGGGCTTGAGCAATCCCCCACCTGAGTAGCTGGGGTTACAGGCATGCACCATTACGCCTAGCTTCTTTTTGCCCATATTTAAATTGGGTTGTTTTCTTGTTGTTCAGTTTTAAGCGTTGTTTGTATATTTTGGACAACAGCCCTTTACAAGATCCCTTTGGCAAACATTTTCTCCCAGTCTGTGGTTTATCTTTTCATTCTTGTCACAGTGTCTTTTGGAGAGAAGTTTTTAATTTTAATGAAGCCCAGTTTACCAATGACTTCTTTCATGCATCATACCTTTGGTGTTTTATCAAAAATATCATCACCAAGCCCAGTCTTCTAGATTCTCTGTTATCCCCTAGTCTTATAGTTTTGGGATTTACATTTTGTTCTATGATCCATTTTGAGTTAATTCTTGTGAAGGAGGTAAAGTCTGTGTGTAGATACCTAGTTTCAGCACCAGTTGTTGAAAAGACTATTTTTTTTTTGTCCATTGCATTACCTTTGCTCCTTTGTCAAAGATCAGTTGACTGTATTTATGTGGGCTCTCTATTCTGTTCATTGATCTATTTGTCCATTCTTTTGCCAATATGACACTATCTTTATTATTATAGCTTTATAGTAAGTCTTGCAGTTGGCTACTGTCAGTCTTCTAGTTTTGCTCCTTCTTTAATATTGTGCTGGCTAGCCTAGATCCTTTGCCTTGCCACATAAACTTTAGAATCACTTTGTCAATATCCACAAAACAGCTTGTTGGGGTTGAGACTGTGTTGAATCTATAGATCAAGTTGGGAAGAAATGACATCTTGACAATATTATTTCTATTCATGAACATGAAATATTTTAGTTTATTTCTTTCAACAGAGTTTTGTAGTTTTCGTCATATAGATTTCATGCATATTTAAAAAATTTTATACCTAATAAAAAGAAGTTTTAAATTTAAGTATTTCATTTTGGGGGGTGTTCATGTAATGGTATTGTGTTTCTAATTTCAAATTTCACTTGTTCATTGCTGGAATTAAGTGGTTGATGTTTATGTCTTGACCTTGTATCCTAAAACTTTGCAATAATCATGTATTAGTTCCAGATTTTTTGTTATGGATTCTTTTGGATTTCTACATAGACAATCACGTCATCTGCAGACAGAGTTTTATTTCTTCCTTCCCAACATGTATACCTTTTATTTTCTATGTCTTATTATATTAGCTAGGACTTCCAGTATAATGTGGAAAAAGTAGTGAGAGAGGACATTCTTGCCTTGTTACTAATCTTATGGAAAAGTCTCTAGTTGGTCACCATTAAGTATAATGTAAGCTATAGGTGTTTTGTAGATAGTTATCAGGTTGAGGAAGCACTCCTCTATTCCTAGTTTGCTGAGGGTTTTTATCATGAATGTCTGTGGGATTTTGTCAAATGCTTTTTTTGCATCGATTGATATGATTATGTGATTTAATTATTTAATGTCTTGATATGATGGATTACATTAACTGGTTTTCAAACATTGAACCAGCTTTGCATGCTTGGAATAAAACCCACTTGGTTGTTGTGTATAATTTTTATACATTTTAAAATTCAATTTGCTAATATTTTGTTAAGGATTTTGGCATCTATATAGATACAAAAGAGATAGTTCTAGGTCCAAGAGAAGTATTGGTCTGTAGTGTTCTTTTCTTGTAATGTCTTTGTTTTTGACATCTGGGTCATGTTGAACTCATAAAACAAGTTAGAAAGTATTCATTTTGCTTCTACCATCTGGAAGAGATTGTAGAGAATTGGTATAATTTCCTCAAATGTTTTGTAGAATTTGCCAGGTAATCAATCTGACCTCAATTATCTTTTCAATAATCTATTTTGGAAAAACCATTTTTAAAGTTTTTTGTAAAAACATAATGCTTTGTATTTCAGAATTCCAAAATGAACTATTTTAACTTCAAAGTTAGGTGTCTACTATCTAAAAAGACATGCTTCCCAAGAATAGGTTCAAATATAAGCATGTAACATTGACATATAGCCTTAATTATAGTTTGCTCTTAAATTTGTAAAGCTTTCCTTTACAGACCTCAATCTCACCTAAGGCTCAGAAAAGGACAAATAGTGTGATAACATATTTACTGGATATATGATTCTCTTATATCAGCAGGGTGTAGCCAGGCATGGTGGCTCATGCCTGTAATCCCAGCACTTTGGGAGGCCGAGGTGTGAGGATCACTTGAGGCCAGGAGCTCTAGAACAGCTTGGGCAACAAAGTGAGACCCCACCTCTACAAAAATAATTAGCAACATGACATCATCACATTGCTACTGGAGATTGATGCAGGGTCTAGGTGGGTGGATGTGGGACCAACAATGTGGCCCAGAGCAATTGGGGATGTGAACTTAGGTCCCATTTTGCATACTCCCTCCTTCTCTTAGCCCCAGGGTTGTCCACTTCACCCTACTGGAAGGGGAGCTACTCTTGGCTGCATTTCAACCACCTCTCACTCTAGCTTGGGATGCCCCAGAAATCATTCTTCTGCATATTCAGTGTGGCTGCCTTCTGTAGTCTACTCACTTATCCCTGCATGCACTGGGGTCAAGGCTGGGTGTTCTGCGTAGTTTAGGATGAGAAAAGAGTTACGTGGGAAAAATTCTTTACATGTAAAAATGGTCATCCCCATTATAGTTTGGATATTTGTTCTTTCCAAATCTCATGTTGAAATTTGATCCCCAGTGTTGGAGATGTGGCCTAGTAGGAGGTATCTGAGTCATGGGCGTTGTGTTAGGCCATTCTTTCATTGCTGCAAAGAAATACCAGAGAATGGGTAATTTATAAAGAAAAGAGGTTTAATTGGCTCACAGTTCTGCAGGCTGTACAGGAAGCATGGCACCGGCATGTGTTCAGCTTCTGGGAGCTTTTACTCATGGCAGACAGCCAAGCAGGAGCAGGCATGTCACATGGTGTAAGCAGGAGCATGAGAGTTGAGCGGGAAGTGAAACACATTTAAACAACTAGATCTTGTGACAACTCATTATCATGAGGACAGCACGAAGCCATGAGTGATCTGCATCCATGACCCAAACAGCCCCCACCAGGCCCCAGATCCAACATTGAGGATTACAATTCAACATGAGACTTAGGGGGGACATATATTCAAACTACATCAAGGATAGATCCTTTAGGAATAGAGTAATTCCCTTCCTGGGGAGGGAGAAGTGAGTTCTTGCTCTATTAGTTCCCATGAGAGCTGGTTGTTAAGGGCCTGGCGTCTCCCCTCTTGCTTCCTCTCTGATCATATGATCTCTGCACATGCAGGCTCTCCACTTTCCATGACAAGAAGCAGCCTGAGGCCATCAACAGGAGCAAATGCTGGCTCCATGCTTCTTGCACAATCCACAGAATCATGAGCCATATAAGCCTCTTTGTAAACTAACCAGCCTCAGGCATTTTCTATAGCAAAATTAAATGGGTCAAGACATCTCCATCACCCGTTGTTGGCAGAGGTCTTTTTCCCAGGCCAGCAACTGTCGTAGCTTCCATTGTTCCCTCTGAGCTCAGTATGTTTGGTGGACTGACACTTCCAAAAAACCTTTATGTCAGAAGAAAGCCTGGTGGGCAAATTAAGTGGAAACAACAGAAATTGAGTGACTGTGGAAGAGGCTAGTGACAGCCTACTCCCTACCAAGAGAGCCTGTGTGGAACAAAAGAATCAACTGAGCCAGGAATTAGAAACTCTATTTATCCACAGAGGGAAAATGGACCACAGATTGACAGCCATCTCCCAGAGTCAGGGCAGCTGAGAAGGAATGTATAGGGAAATAGTATTTGAAAATTACATCAAGGTCAGTCAAACTGCAACTGTTACAGATTTAAGCATTTATTAATACCAGATCAATGTGATTACCCTCCCAAACCTATGTAGTCCACATACCCATTCCCCATTTCAAGAAAGGACACTACCTTTAGCCCAGCTAACCTAGCAGTCATCCTCGATTCTTCCCTCTTCTTCACCCCCAAATCAAGTTTATCTGCAAGTCTCCTCCATTTTATCTTCAAAATATATCCCCACTGCTGCCTTTCATTCCAGGCCTCTACAGATTCACAAGCTCTTAACTGAAACCACTGTATCCAGATGTAGTTTGAAATTAGTAATATTTTGGAGTTTAGTAGGCAATACATTTAATACATTACATGCTCTGTGGGTGTCTAATACAAATACATTAATACATAATACATATATTAGTAATCAAATAAATTAATATTTCTGCAATGAAATTTATGCATTTTCATCCACCCCAAATAACCATCATTTGAAATCCCATGTTCATCCTCTTTCTGTACTTATAGTCCTGAAAAATTTTATGTTTAAAACAAATTACAAAAATGGTATGCTACTTGTAACCTTTTAGGATGTAACTTTTTTCACTTTTATTACTGGGAGTCACCCATAGTACTGTATATTGATGTAGTTCATTAATTTTGACTGCTGAACATTTCATTATGTAAATATATCATAATTTATTCATCTTGTTGGTGGGCATTATGGTTGTTTCAAGATTTTGCTATTGTGAATGGTGCTACAATAAACATTCTTGTGTATGTCCCCAGTTGTATGTATGCATCAATTACTATTGTGTATATGTTTAGGTGTAAAACTGCTAGACTTGAAGTTTTGGAGATAATATCAAACTATTTTTCAAAATGATTCCATCAATCTACATTCCTGTTAACATTTTAAAAATCCAGTAGACCTACATCTTCTTTAACATTTGATTTTTATTTTTACCAATCTAATGGACATAAAATATCATTGTGGTCTTGCTTTGCATTTCTCTAATCACTAACAATGTTGAACACCTCTTCACTTGTTCCTTCAGTTTTTTGGCTGTGTATATTTACTCTCCTGTGAAATGCTCGATGTATTTCAATGTATTTTGCACACTCCCACTGTAACTAATCCACTTCCATGATAAAAGCATTCATCCATTCATACGGGAAGAGCCCTCATGTCTTAATCACCTCTTAAAAGCCCCATTCCTAATGCTGTTACATCGAAGATTAATTTTTTTCAACATATGAACTTCTGGGGTATACATACAAACTGTAGCATTTTTCCCCAGCCCCCAAAATTTATGTCTTCACAATGCAAAATACAGTGATTACATCCCAATAGCCGCAGAGTCTTAACTTGTTCCAGCATCAACTCAAAAGTCTAAAGTCTCATCTAAATCAGATACGGGTGAGACTCAAGGCCTGATTCACCTGGGGCAAACTCCCTCTAGCTCTAAGTTTGTGAAATCAAGACAAGTTATCTACTTTCAAAACACAATAGTGGGACAGACACAGGATAGACATTCCCATTCCAAAATAGAGATATAAGCAAAAAGAAAGGGGTAACTGGTCCTAAGTTCAAAACCCAACAGTAAAAACAGCATTAAATCTTAAAACCAGAGAATAATCTCCTTTGACTCCATGTCCTGTATGCTGGACACAGCTTATAACTTGGGCGTGAGGGCTTGGGCCCCCAAAACCTTGGGCAGGTCTGTTCCTATGGCTTTGCAGGGCTCAGTCCATGCTTCAGTTCTCTTGGGCTGGAGTTGCAGACTGGTGTCCCTAAAGTTCCAGGATCTTAGGGGTGGCCCCACTTCCACAGCTCCACTAGGCACTGCCCTGGTGAGCCTCTCTGAGCGGCTCCACCCTGGTGATACATCTATGCCTGGGCACCCAGGCTGTCCATGCCTTCCTTTGAGGTCTTGGTGAAGGAAGACGTGTCTCCACAGTTCTCGCATTCTGTGGACCTGCAGAATTAGTACCATGTAGATGCCACCAAAGTTTACATTTGTAACCTCCAGAATGGTATCGTGAGCCACACCTGGGCCTGCTTGAGCCACAGCTGGGGTGGCCAAGAGATGCTGCAATGAAATGTGGGGAGCAGGGGCCCAAGGCAGCTCTTAAGAGTGAGTCTGTGGAAGATGTCCCAGGTCCGCCTCCAGAAACATCCTTCCCTCCTAGAGCTCTGGGCCTGTGGTAGAAGGGGAAGCCTCAAAGATCTTTGAAATACCTTTGAGTCTTTTCCCCCATGATCTTGATGAATAATATCTGGCTCCCTTATAGCAGTAATCTCTTTAGCAAACAGCACTTGGCCCACACGCTTAGTAATCTCTCCCAAAGTTTTTCACTCTGTAAAGTTCACTCTGTAATAGCTTGACTCTGAGTTTTCCAAATCTTTCTGCTTTACTTTCCTTTTAATTATAAATTCTGTCTTTAATCATTGCTTTGCTCTCACATCTCACTGAATGCAGTTAAAAGTAGCCACACAGCAGCCTGAGTGCTTTTCTGCTTAGATGTTTCTTCTGCCAGATATCCTAATTCATTGCTTTTAAATTCTCCATTTCATAAAGCCCTAGGGTATGGACATAACCTAGTCAAGGTCTTTGCAACTTTGTAACAGGATGGCCTTTACTCCAGTTTTCAATACCTTCTCATTTCTGTCTGAGACCTCATCAGAATGGTCTTTACAATCCACATTTCTACCAACATTCCAGTCACAACCATGTAAGTAATCTAAAAGAAGATTCAGACTTCCCCTATAGCTTGCCTCTTTTAAACAATCATTACAATTGCCCCTAATGCTCCATTCATGGCAATACGGTCATTTTTCTAGCCTGCTCTTCCAAACTCTTCCAGCCTCTGCCTATTACTTAGTTTCAAAGCCACTTCCACATATTCAGGTATTTGTTATGGCAAGAGCCCCATTTCTAGGTACCATTTTTTTTCACAAAAAAATTATTTACTTAAATGGAGATGAGATCTTGCTACATTGCCCAGGCTGAAGTGCAGTGGTTATTCACAGGCAAGATCGTGACACACTAGAGCCTCGAACTCCAGGGCCTCAAGCCAACTGAGCCTCCCAAGTAGCTGGGACTACAGGCTTGACGAATGGTGCCCAGTTCTTTGTGCCAATTTTCTGTCTTAGTCTATTTTCTGCTGCTATAACAGAAAACCACAGACTCGGTAACTTTTTATTTTATTATTATTATTATTTATTTTTTTGAGAAGGAGTTTCACTCTGTTGCCCAGGCTGGAGTACAGTGGTGCGATCTCAGCTCACTGCAATCTCTGCCCCCCGGGTTCAAGTGATTCTCCTGCCTCAGCCTCCCGAGAAGCTGCAATTACAGGCGCCTGCCACCGCACCTGGCTAATTTTTTTTTTTTTTTTTTTGGTATTTTTAGTAGAGACGGGGTTTCACCATATTGGCCAGGCTGGTCTTGAACTCCTGACCTTGTGATCCACCTGCCTTGGACTCCCAAAGTGCTGGGATTACAGGCGTGAGCCACTCGCACCCGGCCAACCTTTTATATTTTTTTAAAAAACTTTTAAGTTTAGAGGTATGTGTGCAGGTTTGTACACAGGTAAACTTGTGTCATGGAGGTTTGTTGTACAGATTATTTAATCAGCTAGGTATTAAGCCTACTACCCATTAGTTATTTTTCCTGATCCTTTTCCTCCTCCCACCTTCTGACAGGCCCCTTCTAATAGTGTGTGTTGTTCTTCTCTATGTGTCCATGTGTTCTCCTCTATGTGTCCATGTGTTCTCATTTAGCTCCCACTTACAAGTGAGAACTACCAGTAATTGGTTTTCTATTCATGCATTAGTTTGCTAAGGATAATGGCTTCCAGCTCCATCCACGTCCTGCAAGAAAAAGAATGATCTTGTTCTTTTTTATGGCTGCATAGTATTCCATGGTGTATATGTACATTTTCTATATTCAGTCCATAATTAAAGGGCCTTTAAGTTGATTCCATTGTTTGCTATTGTGAATAGTGCTGCAACAAACATACACATGCATGTTTCTCTACAGTAGAACAATTTATATTCCTTTGGCTATATACCCAGTCACGAGATTGCTCGGTCAAATGGTATTTCTGTCTCTAGGTCTTTGAGGAATTGTCACACTGTCTACCACAATGGTTGAACTAATTACACTCCCATTAACAGTGTATAAATGTTCCTTTCTCTCTGCAGCCTCACCAGCATGTTATTTTTAGTAGCAGCCACTCTGACTTGTGTGAGATGGTATTTCACTATGGTTTTGATTTGCATTTCTCTAATGATCAGTGATGTTGACCTTGTTTTCATATGATTGTTGGCTGCATGTATATCTTTTTTTGAAAAGTGTTCATGTCTGATATGGTTTGGCTCTATGTCCCAACCCAAATCTCATGTCGTTGTAATCCTCATTGTTGAAGGAGGGGCCTGATGAGAGGTGACTGGATCATGGAGGTGGACTTCCCCCTTGCTGTACTCATGACAGTGACTTCTCACGAGATCTGGTTGTTTTAAAGTGCGTAGCACTTCCTTTTTCTCCCATTCTGTAGGTTGTCTATTTACTCCGTTGATAGTTTCTTTTGCTGTGAAGAAGCTCTTTTAGTTTAATTAGATCCCATTTGTCAATTTTTGCCTTTGTTGCAATTGCCTTTGGTGTCTGTCAAAAATCTTTGTCATGCCTATGTCCTGAATGGTATTGCCTAGGTTGTCTTCCAGAATCTTTATAGCTTTGGGTTTTACACTTAAATCTTTACTCCATATTAATTTTTGTATATGGTATAAGAAAGGGGTCCAGTATTGATCTTCTGCATATGGCCAGCCAGTTATCCCAGCACCACTTATTGAATAGGGGATCCTTTTCCCATTGCTTGTTTTTGTCAGGTTTGTTGAGGATCAGATAGTTGTAGGTGTGCAGTCTTATTGCTGGGTTCTCTATTCTGTTCCATTGGTCTGCATGTCTGTTTTTGTACCAGAACCATTCTGATTTGGTTACTGTAGGTCTGTAACATAGTTTAAAGTAAGGTAGCGTGATGCCTCCAGCTTTTTCTTTTTGCTTAGAATTGCATTGGCTATTCGAGCTTTTTGGTTCCATATGAATTTTAAAATAGTTTTTGTCCAGTTCTGTGAAGAATCTCAATGGTAATTTAAAAGGAATAGCATTGAATGTATAAATTGCTTTTGGCAGTATGGCCATTTTCATGACACTGATTCTTCGTATACATAAACATGGAATTTTTTTCATTTGTTTGTGTCATCTCTGATTTCTTTGAGCAGCGGTTTGCAGTTCTTGTAGAGCTCTTTCACCTCCCTAGTTGGCTGTATTCCTATGTATTTTATTCTTTTTGTGGCAGTTGTGAATGGGAGTTCATTTCTGATTCGGCTCTAGGCTTGACTGCTGTTGGTGCATAGAAATGCTAGTTATTTTTGCACATTGGTTTTGCATCCTGAGACTGAGCTTGAGTTATTTATCAGCTTAAGAAGCTTTTGGGCTGAGACTATGGGGTTTTCTAGATACAGGACCAAGTTGTCTGCAAACAGGGATAGTTTGACTTCCTCTCTTCCTGCCTTTTCTTTCTTTCTTTTACCTGACTGCCCTGGCCAGGAATTTCAATACAATTTCATTATTCACCCAAAGGTCATTCAAGTGCAGGTTATTCGATTTCCACATAATTGTATGGTTTTGAGTGAATTTCCTAGTCCTGATTTCTCATTTGATTGCACTGTGGTCCAAGAGACTGTTATGATTTCAGTTCTTTGCATTTGCTGAGAAGTGTTTTGCTAGTGTTTATGTGATCAATTTTAGAATATGTGCCATGTGGCAATGAGAAGAACATATATTCTACTGTTTTGGTGCAGAGAGTTCTGTAGATATCCATCAGGTGCACTTGATCTAGTGCTGAGTTCAGGTCCTGAATATCTTTGTTAATTTTCTGTCTCGATCTAATATTGTCAGTAGGGTGTTAAAGTCTCCCACTATTATTGTGTGGGAGTCTAAGTCTCTTTGAAGGCCTCCAAGAACTTGGTTTATGAATCTGGGTGCTTCTGTGTTGGGTGCATATATATTTCAGATAGTTAGATCTTCTTGTTGTATTGAACCCTTTAACATTACGTAATGCCCTTCTGTTTTTTTAAATCTTTGTTGGTTTAAAGTCTGTTTTGTCAGAAACTAGGATTGAAACCCCTGCCTTTTCCTGTTTTGCATTTGCCTGGTAGATTTTTCTTCATCCCTTTATTTTGAGCCTGTGTGTGTCACTGCATGTGAGATGGGTATCTTGAAGTCAGCATACCAATGGGTCTTGGTTCTTTATCCAGCTTGGCACTCTGTGTCCTTAATTGGGGGCATTTAGTCAATTTACATTTAAGGTTACTGTTGATATGTGTGGATTTCATCTTGTCATCATGATGTTAGCTGGATATTTTGCAGACTTTTTACATGTGGCTCCTTTATAGTGTCACTGGTCTGTGTACTTCAGTGTTTTTGAAGTGGCTGGTAAATAGTCTTTCCTTTCAATATTTAGTGCTTCCTTTAGGAGCTCTTGTAAGGCAGGTCTGGTGGTAACAAATTCCCTGAGCATTTGCTTGTCTGAAAAGGGTCTTATTTCTCCTTTGCTTATGAAACTTAGTTTGGCCAGATATGAAATTATGGGTTGGCATTTAAGAATGTTAAATATTGGCCCCCAATCTCTTCTGGGTTATAGGGTTTCAGCTGAGAAGTCCACCATTAGTAAGATGGGCTTCCCTTCGTATGTGACCTGGCCTTTCTTCTCTGCCTTTAACATTTTTTCTTTCATCTTGACCTGGGAAAATCTGATGATTATATGTCCTTGGGATGATCTTCTTGTGAAGTATCTTACTGGGGGTTCTCTGCATCTCCTGAATTTGAATGTTGGCCTCTCTAGCTAGGGAAGAATGACATCCTGAAATATGTTTTCCAAGTTGGTTTTATTCTCATCTCTTTCAGGTGCAACAATCGGTTATAGATTTGGTCTCTTTCCATAATCCCATATTCTTTGAAGGTTTTGTCATTTCCTTTTTATTCTTTTTTCTCTATTCTTGTCTGCCTTATTTCAGAAAGCTAGTCTCTAAGCTCTGAGATTCTTTCCTCTGCTTGGTCTATTCTGCTATTAATATTTGTGACTGCATTATGAAATTTTTGTAATGTGTTTTTCAGCTCTATCAGCTAAGTTATGTTCTTCTCTATACTGGCTATTTTGTCTGTAAGCTCCTACAATGTTTTATCATGATTTTTAGCTTCCTTGTATTACAACATATATCTGTAGTTCAATGAACTCTGTACCTATCCATACTCTGAATTCTACTTCTGTCATTTCAGCCTTCTCAGCTTCAGCCCAGTATTGAACTTTTGCTGGAGGTGACGCAGTCCTTTGGAGGAAAGAAGGCACTCTGGCTTTTTGAGTTTTCATCATTCTTGTGCTGATCTTCAATCTTTGAGGTTGCTGACCTTTGGGTTTTTTGTTTTATCCTATTTGATGACCTTGAGGGTTTGATTGTGGTATAAGGTGAATTCTGTCAACTGGCTTCATTTTTGAGAGATTTTAGGGGGCCAAAGCTCAGATTCCAACTCCTGGACTGCGTTCTCTAACTCTGGGGGACTCATATTGAACCCTGCCATTGTCCTGTGGCTCCTCACGGTTTACGGTCCACTGTGCTGGGAAGTGCTGTGGCGTGGCAGCTGCAGCAGAGTGCTAGTGGATATGGGGGTGCCTGTCTCCCTGCAGGTGTTCATGGCCAGAGAACACCAGCAGGGGTGGCTGGAGGCCCCAGTTGGGAGGTCCTGCCCAATGAAGAACAGAATCAGAGACCTACTTAAAGAAGCAGTCTGGCCACATTTTCATAGAGCAGCTGTGCTCTGCTTAGGTACCGCTTCTACCCTGTGGTTGGCATGAAGGCTGGAATGGCTAAGTCACCCAAACAGCAAAGATGGCAGCTCACCCTTCCTTCTGGAAGCTTAGTCCCAGGGAGGTTTCAAAACTCTGACTGGCAGGGGTGGCTGGAGACCCCAGCTGGGAGGTCCCACCCAGAAAGGAGAAACAGGATTGGGGACTCACTTTAAAAAAAAGTCTAACCGTGTTTTTGTAGAGCAGCTGTGCTATGCTGGGGAATCCCTTCCACCCCTGGTTGGCTTGGACTTTCCAAAGCCCAAAGGCTGTTATGGTTAAGTCGCCCAAACAGCAAAGATGGTGCCCTTCCCCTCCCCCAGGAGCTCCAACTTGGCTACCGGTGGCTGGCTGGAATTCCAAGCCAGTGGGTCTTATCCTGTGAGATGCCTTGGAAGTGGGGCCTGTAGACTGTTGCTCAGCCCTCTGGATTCAGCCTCTTTCCTAGGGGTATGTATGGGGTGGGGTGTCTCATCTCCCAGTTTGCTGGAGTTGCATCTGCTTTTGCTGGGATGCCCAGAAAGCCATCTAGTATCTAAGGCTCCCAAGTCTCCATGTGTCCCCTTGTGGGGCCTCTGCTGAGACTCCCTGTAGCTCTGTGTGTCAGTCAGACTGAAGGCCCTGGTGAAATGGGTTCACGACAGGATCTCCCAACCCAAAGGTTGCAAAGATCTGTGAGAGAAGTGTGGGTTCCTGGGGTGACACACTCATTCACCACTTCCCTGGGCAGGGGAGGCTCCCTTGGCTCTGTGTTGCTCCCAGATGGGCCATTTTCCTGCCTTGCTTTTCTCTGTTCTTCGTGGGTTGTTTCCCTGATTACTCCCAAAGCGAGTACCGGCATGTTTCAGTTGAAGGTGCTGTTATTTACTCTCTCCTTCCATTCGTTTCTGTGAGAGCCACAAACACTAGCTACTTCTAGTTGACCATCTTGGCCACCTCCTGTTAATTTCTTTAAATTTTTTTCTCACAGTTCTAGGAGGCTGGGAAGTCCAAGAGCATGGCACCAGCATCTGGAGAGGGTAATCGTATGGCAGAAGGAGGAAGCAAACATGTGAGACAGAGAATAGTGGGTCAAACATCCTTTCAGTAGGAGCCCATTCCTGTGATAGCTCACTCTTGCAATAATAACATTAATCCATTCATGAGGGATCTGCCTCACAAATCATGTCTTAAAGACCCCATCTCTTAATAGTGTCACATTGGGGGTCATGTTTTCAACACATGAACTTTTGGGGAACACATTCAAACCACAGCCCTTGTCTTCTCACTTTTCTCCACTGATTGCCTTTTTTCTTAAGAACGGGCCACATTTTCTTGCATTTTGTGTATCAAGTAATTTTGGATTATGTTCTCAACATTGTGGATGATATGCTGTAGAGATTCTGGATTTTTTAAATTGATTTTTTTTTTAAGAAAACAGTTAACCTGGCAGAAATAAGACTAACAACTCACTCTGTCTTACCAGCAATGAGCAGTTGTTCAAATTTCAATTAATTTATTTTGGCTGAAATGTCTCCCCCATGCATGCATGGCTTGATGCTCAAAATAGTGCATTCAGAAGTTCCCTGGGCTATTTTTTCTCCTTATATTTGTTGACTTTTATTATATTTGAGTACACAAAACATTAACATGGTTACCGTCCATCTCATCTATGCCATTCCTACCCAATTCTTGTAGGTAACCAATCACATATGATTTTGATTTCTTTCCTGTATTTCTTTTTGTAAAGATAGGCATGTGAGGCCAGGTGTAGTGACTCACACCTATAATCACAGCACTTTGGGAGGTCAAAGCAGGAGGACTGGTTGAGCCCAAGAGTTTGAGACCAACTCTGAAATCACAGCAAGACCCCTGTCTCTACAATTTTTTTTTTAAATATATAGGCATGATGGTACATCCCTGTAGTCCCAGCAGCTTGGGAGGCTAAAGTGGGAGGATCACTTAAGCCTGAAAGTCAAGGCTGAAATGAGCTGTGATTGTGCCACTGCACTCCAGCCTTGGCAACAGAGCGAGATCCTGTCTCAAAAACAAAACAAAATAGGCATGTGTATTTAACCTTCCCCTTCCTTTTCATACAAAGGTAGCATTATATAAATTTTTTTCACTTTACTTTTTTTCCCCTTCCTAAAGTATATCTTGAAAATCACTCTGTATCACTTCATAGAAATCTTCATTCTTTTTTTGTGGCAGCATAGTACTCTATTGTGTGGACATACAATATTTAATTCAGCCACTCTCCTATGTCTGGACATTTAAGTTTCCAACATTTTAAAATGATTCTTAAATAAAAAATGTTGAGTGTTTATATTTCTGTATTACTTAACACATATCTTCAGGTTAAAATCTTAGAAATAGGAGCAGAGTCAAAAGGTCAATGCATATGTAGTTTTGTTAGATATTGCCAAATTCCCCTCCATTAAAGATTATACCTGCTGATTGAAGCAATTTTCCATGTGCCCTTGGTGTCCCTTTGCCCTTAGTGTCCCTTTGCCCATAGTATGGCAATAATAAAATGCTGACTGCTCTTTACCTAAGTTATTTCTTAGGATTATGTTTCAATCGGCAATCTTGAAAGATGAAGGGCAGTGAGCAATTTTCAGAAATGAAATCATGTCTTCCGCCAGACAGAAAGCAAGCTTGCTTCTGTTTGCTACAAACGCAGTGGATCTTGCAAAAAAACAGTGTTCCTGTTTTGCAATGCAACTCCCTGAGTGTATAGGTACCCATCACTGGCCCCCTGTGTCATCACTGTGGGAGTAAAGGAATGGGAAACAGAAAAAGCCAACACGAAGCTGTGGTTATTGCTTTGCTGTGAGTAATAAAGTCCTTAGTCTCTGACCCAGGAGTCTTTTGTCTTCTGCCACTAATCATGAAAGAGTAACAGCTTCTAGCTGATTAGCTTGTGAGTAAGCTAAGTATATAGGGTAAAATCTCAGAGCTTACATAGTTCATGACAGTTTTGGTGATGATGACGATGAAGACAGAACGCAGCTGCTTTCTAGAAAAGAAAGAAGAAAAGGTCCTTGTGGGCCAAGTTAGAAGATTCAAAACTACCCAAGACCTAGAAGCAAATGCTTTTGTCCAAGTCGTAGGTAGGTGAAGGGTAAAAGTCCACCAGCATTCTATCTGTTAAATTTATATTGGCTGAGTGGTAAGAGGCAGGATTGAAACAAGCTGCCTAAATGGCAACATGGTTGTTGCTTCTTTGAGTGGGAAGGGGAAGGAATGTTATCAGGACAAAGGGACAGCAATCCCTACTTACCCCCAGCTGATAGGCAATGTGGTTGTGGCTATTGTGTCATGGAGTGCCCAAAGCTCAAATAAGTGGTGTTATCAATGAAGATATACAGTTTGGGCAGAGGTAAAGCAGTTCATTTTGTGTGCCTGAGCAGGCAGTTGCTTGCTTCTTTTTTTTTTTTTTTTTTTCCAGACACGGTTTTACTGTGTCACTCAGGCTGAAGTGCTGTGGAACTATCTTGGCTTACTGCAACCTCCACCTCCTGGGCTTAAGAGATCCTCCTAGCTGGGACCACAGGCACACACCACCATGCTGGCTAATTTTTGCATTTTTTGTAGAGATGAGGTTTCACCATGTTGCACAGGCTGGTCTCCAACTCCTGGGTTCAAGCAATCTGCCTGCCTCAGCTTCCCAAAGTGCTGGAACTACAGGTATGAGCCACCATGTCTGGCCTGAATCTTAAAGTAAATCTTGCTTCCTGGCACTGAGTGACTCTGCCCCTTTGTGCAGCCTTTTGCCTCTCCCTATACCTAAACCTCAGTTGCTTTAAGGAAAAAATTGAGTATGCTGAGGAACTTTGCAGAGAAAAGGGATTCAAACTTTCATTGCTCTGTTGGGTACAAGTACCCAAGTTTGGACTAACCTGGTCTTTGGTGTCATTGCCATTAATTATAGGGGGCAATAAATGAGCCAAAAGGCAATCCTCATCCCCAGTGGAGATGAGGCCAACTTTCCTCACATACAAACATATAACCTGAAGGGGCACAGATCACTCCTATTAAAGATTTGTTGTTAAAGTTGATTTAAATCACAATTATATTAGATTGGTTAAGTCACATAGGCAGTGTCACTGAATAAGTTCAGCTTCAGTTGTCATCATTCTGTCCCTTCTGATCCTCAGTAAAGCAATGATGTTGGTAGTAATGCTTCATGCTGGAATAGTCATTCTGCTTTGAATTCAGGGTAAGGCTACTTGACCCACCTCACCTTACTGGCTGTTCTTTCAGTGCCATCACTTAGGGCCCTGGGCAAGGCATGAGGTTCTTGCCTTACCTATTAGGTCTTCTGACTACCACATAGGCTGCAGGAAGTACCCAGCACCTACTTCCAATTTCAGCCTCAGCTAAAGTTTCCCATGCCGTTCCTAAGACAGCTTTCAATTCACTTTGATCCAGATTCCTGTTCCAAACATGTTAATTGTCCTTAAGGGGAATTGTATTCATCTGGGAATAAGTGAGCAGAAACAGCAAGGTGACAGACAACTCTGAGTCTAAATACCCTGGTATCTGTAATGAATGACATCCTCAAAAGGACACTCAGACACCTTAGAAAATCTGAGATTCCACCTCTGCCATCCCCAGTATCTTTAGAAGAAGGCTTTCTCCTCTAGTTTCTTTCATAGTATTCTACCAACTCAGCAACTGGGTTCTGTAATTGGTAACAGAAATTGCTAACAGTCTAGCTGCCGAAGCCCAGATTTTCTTAATCACAGCAATGGCAAGTAAAACTCCACCCCTCACTACTTTTGCCCATCTTTTCCCTTCTTTACTAATTTATAGAGCTGAGCTTTCTGAAACTCTAGTTACAAAAAGAATTTCACCTTTAAAAATACCTTGGATGGCCAGGCACAGTGGCTCACGCCTGTAATCCAGGCACTGTGGAAGGCCCAGGTGGGTGGACTGCTTGAGGCCAGGAGTTTGAGACCAGCCTGGACAACATGGCAAAACCCCATCTCTAATAAAAATACAAAAATTAGCCAGGAATGGTAGTGCATGACTGCAGCCCCTGCTACTTGGGAGGCTAAGGCACGAGAATCGCTGGAACCCAGCAGGCAGAGGTTGCAGTGAACCAAGATCGCACCACTGCACTCTAGCCTGGGCGACAGAGCTAGACTCTGTTTAAAAAAAAAAAAAAAAAAAAAAAAATTACCTCGAACTGTTTCACCTTTGCTTTGCCAGCATGACTTATTCACAACCTCTGCAAAAATCTCACTTCTAGTTGCTGAGACGGTCTAAAACATGTTATTTACAGCTTAGTAGACATTTAATAAATGTTTGTTCCCTTGGCCGCCAAAAATTCATGGGCCTGTGAAAATGAACTTTCCTATTTTACTCTCCAATGAGGTATTGTTCACACCCATTTCAACAACTCCTCCTACAAAATACAGGTCCATATAAAATTTATAAGCCAATTGGCTCCTTTCTTTAAAACTCAACATCAATGTCATTTTCAAGTCACCAGTCTTATCTTCCTATTGAATTTTTATAAAAACATAATAAAGGTATCCTAAAATGTGAGCCAGATACTCAAACATTACTATATCTTGAACTAATCTGACAATATCTAGTGTTTATTTCCCCAAGATTACTCTGTTCCTGGTATTGTGAGGTTAAAAGCAATTACCAAATCTGCTGAAAGAGGGTAGACCTAGAAGAATCATCAATCTCAGTAACCTTAAGAACCACCACAATGTCTGAGGAAAGAACAAAGCTACAAGATCCATCTCTGCTAATGGAGGATCTCCATATTATCAACCCCTGCTATTTAGAAACAATGATGAAATAGGTTTCAATTCCTTGGTTTCTGAAGCTTTCAACACAACTTTGGAAAAAAGCAGTTCCCACAGATTTCCACTGCTCTTCCTCACTGTGTTCTTACTTCCTACCACTGTTATATGTTTAAAGTAATTATAAAGATAAATTTATAATTATAAATTATTATAATTTATAAAATAATTATAAACAATTTAACAGTTTAATAAGAGGGCCTTGTATTTTAAGGCTGTTACTCATTCAATATTCACTTTATATTTGTGTACCAGACAATGCATTAAATGCTGGGGATTCACATGTAATAAAGACAGCTGCTGCTATTTAAAAAGCTCATACTTGATTTGAAGAGAGAAAGTGAGGAAAGTAAAATGTCCACAATAAGTAAAGAAAAATATAATTAAAAATTAATAAACCTTACCTTTGGCTGTTCATATGTTGTGCAGAAGCCCCATTAACCTCACTAGAGAAGGCATCAGGTTCAAGAAGCTAAAGAAGAAACCCAGAGCCAGCAAACGAGACATGGGTTTTATTAGGGGCTTACAAACAGGGGAGAGTCCAGTGGCGGCAGACTAGACAACATAATTGTACAGCCCAGTGGCAGGGGCTGGGCATGAAAACTACAACTGCCTGCAAAGAGCATGCAGTTTATATAGCATTTTCACTTAACAATCTCCCCATAATGACCTCTACCTGGCAACCTTCATCTAACTCAAAACTCAGGGCCTCAATCCCCTGTGCTGCCCAAGTTCTACAGGAAAGTCTGGGGCATCAGATGTTTATCATAGATAAGAAATCAATCTCCAGGATGGCCACGCCCTGGATTCCCTAGCTCAGAACACACATTCAGGTGCATCTGCCATAGAGGGTCATTCTAAGGGTATGCTTAAGTTATTGCTGTCAGGTGTATTTACACTATATCATAGTATGTTGTATACAAAAGCACGGCTATCAAAAGTAAAACTGGTAAAAAGGATTCTGTGGCTTCCCCTTAACCTGCAACCCAACAGTATAACATATTCCTGAAGGGATGTTAATAAACTTACCTCAAAATTCTATCATTCTGCATAAAGATGCATTATTTCTGTAGGAAACATGCAATATTACAAATGAGTTGACAGCATATTATGTAGAATTTTTGATGAGTTACTTCTTCTGAAGGTGCAAGTGCCATGAATGCATAATGAAACATAACAAGTCCTACAGTTGATTTAGCTTGGATGCTATTTTCCTTCATTAACATAAAAAAAGAGTTTATTCACCCAGACCTTCCTTTAAGACTCTAAAACCCTCTAAGTTACTGCCAAGTTCCCAAGGAAACAGGATAAAACTATTTCTACGAAATGGGTCCATTAAGAAAGTTCATTTTAAGCCAGGTGTCCTGAAGCTGGAGTGGATTTTTCCTTTTCCTCTTTTAAATAAACCATAAAATATAGTTGGTGATATGGTTTGGCTGTGTCCCCACCCAAATGTCATCTTGAATTGTAGCTCCCAGAATTCCCACTTGTTGTGGGAGGGACCCAGTGGTTATCTTTTCAATCCACTCTTTAAGTACTCATTCCCATTATTGTACGTTACTATAGACTCAAGAACAATATTGTTGATTTTTTAATTAGAAAGCTATAAAGGTGTAAAAGTGTTCTGAAACCGAAGTGTTAAGGAACTCTGTTATAAAGCCCACAGTTAGCAGCAAGATATGGTTATGTGATTCCCACCTACCTCACCTCCAAAAACCTTTCTTTGTATCTAGATAGGTATAGAGTATTATTTATTTACTTTTAAATAATTATTTAAAATTGAGCTCCAGAGATCAAACCGATAGAGTGGCTCAAGCGTGGCCTTACTATATAAATCACACTGTTGATATAAGCTAGCTAGGTATACAAAGACACTCTTATCGGGCAGGACATTCCAACAGGTTAGTGGTCATCTTCCCGGAGCTGGTCAAGAGCCAACTTCTTTGGAAGCTGCAGGGTTTGAACCTCCCAGACTTCCTGAGTTAACCCTTTATTGCATAACAGTTTTAGACAAGATTGGGTGTGTTCAGGGTAGTATGGCCATAGACTACTGCATAAGAGTTTTAGGATAAGAAAGTGTCATACAGGTGATAATCATGGATGCGGGCACAGATTCAGCTCTAGTTCAAGAGCCTCTGCAGCATTTCTACATTTCCTCAGAAAGGTTGTATTGAAAATGATATACAGTCTAACAATGTTTCTAACTAGAACAGAGGTTCTAGTTAAAATGAGGTAGAAAGCAGCTATAAATGAAGTTGGGAGAAAAAGATAGGAAGGTTGTTCTTTTCCACTCCTCCCTTAATTGCAGGCCCTATATTGAGGCAGGGGGAGAAGGAATTCCTGGCAACTGTGGGACCTGCAAGGACCAGAAGAGAGGGAAAGGAGGAGAGAAGGTACAACTCAAGTGGTCCTGAGAAGGAAATTAAGTTCCTATAACCACCTTGCTGGGAAGTATACTCCTGTGTAAAAGGCAGGGCATATATAGTAAGAACTCAATCTACTTAAGATAGTCAAAACATCTAAACTGTGGCATTACTAAATGAATGTGCTCAAGAAAATTAGTACCCTAAGTTACTTTTTTCTAAAATGTACCTTTCAAATGTGCGTTGGCTCATATTCTGAAAACAGATTTGAAATATGCTCCTAAATACTGAGTTCTTGCATATCATTACTGGTGGGAAGTTTCCAACTGCATTAGCCATCAGACATAGCTGATACTGGGTAATTTATGAAGACAAGGTTTAATGGACTCACAGTTCCATGTGGTTGGTTGGGGAGACCTCACAATCATGGCAGAAGAGCAAGGGAGAGGAAAGAAAGAATGAGAGCGAAGCAAAAGGAGCTTCCCCTTATAAAACCATCAGATCTCCCAAAACTTATTCACTACCACGAGAACAGTATGGGGGAAACTGCCCCCACCATTCAGTTATCTCCCACGGGGTCCCTCCCACAACAAGTGGGAATTATGGGAGCCACAATTCAAGATGACATTTGAGTGGGGGACACAGCCAACCATATCACCAACTATATTTTATGATTTATTTCAAAGGGAAAAGTAAAGCAAAAAACTCACCTGTAATTCATGACAAGAATAATGTATCTTATTAAGATTGAAGTCAGCTTTCAACCATAACCACCCTGGCTTTGGAAAAAAGTTTAAGATTGAATGTACTAATTTTCCTTTTTCTGCTGCTCTTAGTTTATGTGATAAAAGCTGTCACCAACCTATCAATTCCATACAACAAACCTGTACTCAACATAATGCCTAATCTCAGCAAGCATGCAGATAGCAGGGAACGCAGATATATAAACTGGCAAAGTCTGACATCAAAGGAGAATTACACTACCTAAAAAAGTGGTAAGTGTAGCACAGAGGAATTTGTTTAATTCTATAGCAGGATGAAGTAAGCTTGGTTTCGCATGATAAATAGGATTTTTCCTACACTATTGAAAAAAAATGGCATTCTAGGTAGAGGAAACTGGAAGGTAGGCAGGGTTCAAAGTACAAAGGACTCTGCATGCTATGCTAAGGCGTGAAGGTGTTGATTCAGTCAGGAACATCGATCACCAGGAGAAGAGGGCAGTGCAAAGAATGAAATGGAAGGAATCAAAATGAAAGCTACAGACAGAAACTCCTGGAATTGTTCAGATAAAGCTAGTGCTTGGAAACAGAAGAAGCAAAGATAGGAAAATTTTTCTTTAAGAAAATGAAGACTTAGTGGTTTATTGGCTGTATGGAAATAAAGGAAAGGATAGACCATAGGAATCTTTCGTTTTCTGATTCCTGGCCATTCAGCTTTATTTAAGGAAGTCAAAATCCAGTTTACAATATTGATATTGCTCATGAAATTGCAGATTAGTTTCTGAAGAGCCTATTTTCCTTCGGACTGTCCACATGTATTAATGTGGATCAAAGTTAACTTACGACCACAGGAAGCAGGACATACAGGACAAAAATAATGACAAAGACAACTTAGAATGAGTCTGAAATATTAAAAAATCTTTGCAAACGAGGACTTTACAATTCTGCTATGATAGACCTTTGGTGTCATTTCTCTCTTTCAATCTTGGTGAATTCACCTACCACACGTACATTCTGGTGATTACTTATAGAAAAATACATTTGATCATCATTTTTCTTGCTTTGACACAGGTAAACAGAATGGAAAGTTTACTCTATTCTCATTTTTAGCTAGAGGGCACATGTCCTAATACATAAACTCAAATGAAAACATAAGCAAAAAGATTAAAGTAATGTGCACTGAGTCATGAACCCAGAATAGACAGCTCTGAAACAAAATTAGATTATGGGTGAGCAAAAACGTTATTTCCTAGAGAGGATACCACCTTGAACACAACTTTAGAACTCTAGACTATAGACAAGTGGAATTTCAGAGTTTCCTTTTTTCAAAAGACAGAAAAATAATCTGCACAAGCCTCTACAGGAGGAGGATGAGGGGGCACACTATATACAGTCCCATCCCGTGGGGGCATCTAGAAAGTTCCATCTGCTCCCACTGTTCTGCATCCATAGCCTTAAGCTCCTTCAAGACTGAGTTCACATTCTACTTCAACAGAGTCCTGAGACCCCCTTTCCACTCACTGTTTCCAGTGGCATGAGTAGTGATCTCATGGTGCAGCCCCTGCCTTCGGTCCCTGGGTCTTTCTTACATTTCAAATTTCTGTCACCTAGAGCGTCCAGCCCTGGCTGCCCGGGTTCCTGCGGCCCGAGGGTCGCACATGGGGTCAGGGGGCGTCAGCTCAGACAGCACCCGGCGAAGGCCAGCGTGGCTCAATGCCCATCACAGATGCCCTTCAACCCCAAAACCCCATCATCCGCTTCAACCCCCCTCTAACGCGAGAATATGTGTGAGGGAGGCTAGTAGAATTCGGAGTAAAAATAACCCGAATCGGCAGCGCGTCCGCCGGCTAGCTGCCACAAATGCTGCAGACCCGACGGAGTGGAAGCAGAAAACGCCCTGGAGTCCCCTCGGGAAAGAACGAGGTCAGGAGTCGGTCTTGCACGCAGCGTAGACCGACGAGACTACACCTACCTGATTACAGACGTTCCACACCAGCTCAGCAACGGTCGTCCACGCCGCTTACTGTTTCCCCACTGCCAACGTCGAAAACACCCTCGTGCCGGCGCTCAGTGCACCGCGCCTGCGCGTAGTCTCCAGCGAGAGAGCAAGGGTCTGCCAGTGCGCATGCTCCGCTCTCGACCTCCTCCCCGCACACTTTGAAAGCCGCGCCAGAGTACAGCTGGCACATGCGCATGCGTGTCTCTGATGCCTGCTCTCCCCACCAAAGCCAGAAGCGGCGGGTACTTGAAGCGGAGTGAGCCGGAAGTCGCTTTGCCTGCCCACTTCCACGCTGTACCGGCGGAAATTCAAGCACTGGAAGAGAGGTTCCGGGGCTGGCCTGGCCTGACTGAAGGCGGCGGAATGGAGACCCGGACCGAGGACGGGAGCCTCACCCGCCGCCCCACGCTGGCCTCTTCTTGGGATGTTGCAGGCGGGGCCCTGACCCACAGCCTCCTCCTCACCCGGGCCGGTCTCGGCCCCGGTGACTTCGACTGGGAGGAGCTGCTGGCACCGCCTGCTCCAGGGTGCGCCGGGCCGACGGGGACGGGGTCGCTACGCTCGGCAACTGCCGCGCTTCTCGGGGAGCTGTGAGGGGAGGCGAGAGGGTCTGAGCCCGGGATCCGGGAGAGCAGTTGGTACCGGGTCTCTAGTGGGGGAGGGGAGCTACGAGGTCGTCCGGGGTGGGCGGAGGTGGGGTGGGTCCGGCCGGGAAGGGGCCGAGGCTCCTGGGCGTGAGCGGGGGAAGGTGACCCGGATTCGGAATTTCATAAACGTCCCCATCAGGCGTGACAGCTCCTCAGGACTGCTGTCAGTCAGTCCGCCCATCTACCCTCAAACAAGCCACCTCCTCTCCACCAAAACAGGCTGTGTAAAAAGTCCAGCTATAGATGATCGCTGTCAACTTAATTTCGAAAAAGATACACTTTTGTCTTTCATTTTGTCCTGCTCCTACTCCTGTGCACACAGTAGGTGTCCAGTAATTTATGTAATTATCCGAGAGTCAATTGCAGGGGATTGAGTAGAATGCTGATGATTGAGGAAAAAATAGAGTTTGGGAAAGCCCTGATGTGTGACACCTTCATTTCCGTATGAATTCTGTGTTGAGCGCTTCTTGGATGCTTGGGAAGGTGCTTGGACCTCAAGGGCAAGTGGAAGTGAGTTAGGAGAAAGAAGCCCCGGCCGGGCGCGGTGGCTCACACCTGTAATCCCAGCACTTTGGGAGGCCGAGGTGGGCGGACCACGAGGTCAGGAGATCAAGACCATCCTGGCTAACACGGCGAAACCCCGTCTCTACTAAAAATACAAAAAATTAGCCGGGCGCGGTGGCGGGTGCCTGTAGTCCCAGCTACTTGGGAGGCTGGGGCAGGTGAATGGCGTGAACCCGGGAGGCGGAGCTTGCAGTGAGCCAAGATCGCGCCACTGCACTCCAGCCTGGGCGACAGAGCAAGACTCCGTCTCAAAAAAAAAAAAAGAAGAGTCATGTTCAGAGAACTATACTGTGTGATGTTTTCACCAATTTTCTTCTCAGTCAGGATCCGGTGATTTTGAAGAGAAACCTCAACAACAAAGATGAAAACCCCTGCTTCCTTTACCTGAGGTGTGGCCCTGATGGAGGTGAAGAAATCGCTTCTATTGGCATTTTAAGTTCAGCAAGAAATATGGAAGTGTACTTAGGAGAGGAGTACTGTGGAACCAGTAGGGGCAAGAATGTTTGTACTGTCCTGGATGACAGGTGTGTGACTTGTACACGGGAAAGTGTTCTTCTGAATTAGTGTTTTGATTTTTCTCACTTTTTGCAATAATTATTGATTCTCTGACATTGATGCCATATGTTATGGGAGAGAAGATAAAAATGTGCCAGTAGGCATAGAAGTTTACAACTTTAGAGATCTTAAAGACAGTGTACATCAGCCCAGTTATTTTTATAGATGTTGAAATTTAGAACTAACAGTCGAGGTGAATTGGTAGGAGGTCATAGCTAGTTAGTGGAAGAGTTTTATTAGAATGAAATTTTGAGAAGTGTGTCTCTTTCCTTAAACTCACAGCAGTCTGTCTTCCAAAAGTTAACTTGGTAGTCAGCTGGAACTTTGAATACATTTTCTTCTTGGAAGCCTATTAGAAATGGTGGAGGGATCTAAGACTGTGCTACATAAACCTATTTATTAACCTGTAACGCAACTTGTGATTTTTTTTCTACGAAGATTTTTCTCCAATCTGTCTTTAACCCAAAATATGAACTGTTTTATATCCTGCATGTTGGAAACAATTGCTGTGTTTATTGAGCTTTAAAATACAGTCTGGCTACATGGTTGTGCATATGTCACATAATGTAATTTTCTCATTGAGCCTGGTAAGTGGTAGATGTAATCATAGGCAGTGTGCTTCAGTAATGGAGCCCAACTCTTCATGCCTCACCAGGAAAACTGAATCTTAGGATTTAAATATTGTTCTGTAAACATTTATTTTTAAGTGTAACTATTAAAAGTGACAATATATGTAAGTAAAAAAAATTAATTCTTTTTTATTTTTAGTGAACATGAAAAGATCATTTTGTACAAAAAATATCTAAAATTGGAGTCCTCCACACATGCTTGTAAAATAAAGGTAAGTTGTCAGTTGTTAACTAATTTGACAACTAAGTTGTTTTCGTACTCTGCGTATGCTTGTTTTCTTTTGGATTAGTAATACAATTAGTCCAACTTGCTTGCTTGCTTTTTTTTTTTCTTTTCAAGACAGTATCTTGCTCTGTTGCCCAGGCTGGAGTGCAGTGGGACAATCATGGCTCACTGCAACCCCATCTCCCAGCTCAAGCTAACTTCCTACCTCAGCCTCCCAAGTAGCTGGGACCACAGGCATGCACCACCATGCCTGGCAAATTTTTTAAATTTTTAGTAGAGATGAGGCTCAGAAATATTTAGTAAACATGTACAAAGAAATTACTTTTCTAAAAAATTATCAGCCCTTTTTAACATTGAATTAAAAAACATTTTTTTTTTTAAATTTTTCACCCAGTGACCAGTGAGTAGACTTTTTCTCTTAAAATTTAACCATGAGCCGCGTGCAGTGGTACATGTTCATAATCCCAGTTACTCAGGAGGCTGAGGTGGGAGGATTGCTCAAGCCCAGGAGTTCAAGACCAACCTGGTCAACAGAGTGAAACCCCATCTCACTAAAAAAAAAATAAATAAATAAATAAAATTTGACTATTTATTAACCACGGATAATGTATTGTTAATATAGTAGTGCTGTGTATTTTGAAGTGTTGGGAATTTGAGCAAAAAACATTTTTAAAAACTCTATATAAACTGTGGTGGCAAAAACCCATAAGCAGTTTTGGCCCCATTTATAAAAGAAAAAAATTAAAGAAGTTTCAAGCAAGAGAACCAATAAGTTAAAGGGATTGGACTGTTGTCTTCAGCATGAAAAATATTGTTAAGGTAACTGTTAGTTATGTCTTCAGAGTCTAGGGTTAAGGTAATGGGTTGGAAGTCTTAAGCCCTGAATGCTAATTCAGTTCTGTCGCTGACTAGTGGATTAGTCTTGGGCAGATTTTGAACCTATCTCATGGGTAAAATTAGAGAGCTGAAGAAAATTCTTGGATTCTTTTTATCTCTAAAATTCTGTACTTATTATCATTACTTATAGAAGATTGAAACTTATTTTTACAATAAGAAAAAAAAAGTGATTTTTACAGGCAGATAGCAAACTCACAGGACTGATTATCCCAAGATGTTGTTTTGGATAGTATATATTAAATAGCTTCTAAAACTATTTGAATAAAGTAATTTCTTCATTCAACAAAGATTTGAATGCCTCTTAATATCAGGTACTATACCAGTCATTTAGGAATTAGCAATAAGAAAATAAACTGAAATGCCTGCCCTTATGTTGCTTGTATTCTAGTGGGCAAGACAAACAATAAGGAGACTCACCACTAAATATAGTGGTGAAAAAGGCTATGGGGTTAAAAAGAGAAAGGGGGATAATAGAGAGGTTGAAAGGTAGGAGGTTAATAGGGTGTTTCCTTAAAATGTTGAAGACAGTCACGTCTTTGGTTCAACACTTAAGAGTTCTTGGATCATGAGTCTGTATTGACCTGTGTCCTTGTTTGACATATGGACCTGTGTGTCTCTCTGAAGGTGAATTTTTTTTTAACTGTTCAATGGAAGTACATGGGAGTGCAAAGGGTTATTTCAGGGAAACTCTAGGATTGATATGAAAGCTTGTTCTGAGGCAATAGTATATGAAAGTTCAAATTAAAAAATGGTTACTTATACAGGTTTTTGAGCACTTACTTACTGGTAGCTACTGGAAATTTTAACATATAATCCTCACAACAAGTATGTGAAATCATTGCTACTGTCTTCTCTCATTTTTATCCTGACTCAGATTTAGCATTTGCCCAGGGTCACACAGGTTGTAAGTACCAGAGTCATAATTTAAGTTTAGGTTTGTCTGATTCTAAAGCCCGTTCCCTTTCCATTTTGCTACTCTGTTGTCTGTACCTTACATGAAATGTCTCTTGTTTCAGAAATATGGACAGGATAAAATGTTGGATAAACTACAGGGATAGAAGCCAGAAGAGATAGGTTTCAAGCTGGTTCTTTACTAATTGAGTGTCCTTTAACAAGTTAGAAAATCACCCTTGAAGTCATCATTTCTATGTGTAATCCAGCAAGCTATATTACATCATTTTGATATTCTCTTATAGTTCTGAATTTGAAAGGATTGAATTTTACTTATTTCAGTAAACATTTTGCATGGGCATCTGGACAGCCTTATTTTGTGTTAAGTAGCAAGTTGTGGTATGTTAAGGTCTCAGATTGGTATATAGTAGTTCCCCTTTATCTGCAGTTTTACTTTCCACAGTTTCCATTACCCACAGTCAACCGAGGTTCAAAAATATTAAATGGAAAATTTCAGAAATAAACAATTCATAAGTTTTAAATTGTGCTTCGTTCAGAGTAGTGTGATCGAATCTCCTGCCATCCTGCTCAGTCCTGTCTGGAACGTGAATCATCCTTTTGTCTAGTATGTCCCTGCTGTATATGTTACTGCCCATTAGCCACTTACTAGCCAAATGTATCATCAGAAGGTCAATAGTAGCCTAGTGCTGTGTTACAATGCCTATGTCATTCACCTCACTTCATCTCATTATGTAGGCATTTTATCATGTCACGTCATTACAGGACGGGTAAGTATTGCACAGTAAGATTTAGAGAGAGGAGACCACATTCACATAACTTTTATTATGTTGTCAAAATTACTCTATTTTATTATTAAACTCTTACTATACCTAATTTATAAATTAAACTTTATCATAGGTATGTATGTATAGGAAAAAATATGGGGGTTGGTACTATATGCGGTTTCAGGAAGCCACTGGAGGTCTTAGAACACATTCTGCACAGATAAAGAGGGACTACTGTAGTTTATTTTTAGTTCTTTAAATGGGTAAACATTTATTTAATCACCTCATTTGTTATTTTACATGAAGTCTTAATTTTTGAAAGGGCTCTTTTATTTAAATAATTCATCTGAGCCTCATGATAAATTGGAATTTTTCCTGACTATTGCTGTTCTAGAGAAAAGTTTAAAATATACTTGAAGTTAGTTTTTAGATTCTTGAATACTTCACTCTTGTTTAGGTCACACCAAGAAGTGACCTTAAATGATTATTGTTTTTAATATCATTCTTTTCTGGAACTTTTGTTTTATAATAGTTGCTGTCCTTTGGCGAAAGGCAGTGTGTGTTCATCAGTAAAGTTGTGGTACACATGAGATCAGTTTTTGCAAATTCTTCAACAAGCTCTCCTGCTCTAGGATCAAGGATAGACCTTGACAAGGTCCAAACCATAATGGAGTCCATGGGGTCAAAGTTATCTCCTGGAGCTCAGCAGTTGATGGATATGGTTAGGTTTCAGCAGCGGGTAAGTAGAAATGGATTTCTTTCCAGGTAACGTTAACGATTTCAAAATCATTACTTTTAGTAAGGAAATGTAGTGACTTAAAATTTTTCTTTTATACTGATTTAACTGTTATCTTTTAGTTTTATAGAAGTTAACATTTTTATAGATTTGCCCTTCTACAAAGTGTTTTGACTACACATTTTCATACTTTTTATGAATTCATTCATTCATTCAGTAAGATTTTTTTCTTGCAGTAAACAAGGCACTGGTTTGAGCAATTTTGAGTGTGCGAAGATGATCAGTTAGTCTGTAGTCTTTAAGAATTTTTACATTCTGGAGCATGTAAGTGGGGAATGATGAAAACACTAAGGAAAGGCTCACTAAAGGAAGTGGTATTTTATCTAGGCCTTTAAAATGTAGGGTGGGATTAGACAAGTAAATTTGGAAGAAGGCCATTTCCGACAAAAAATAAGGTGAATAAAATCTTCAATGCTAGAAGAATTTGATATAGCTGGGAAATGAATGGTAGTTCATTTCTCTGAAGCAAAAAAGTAATAGGCAAAGTTTAAAGTAGATTTCAGCTAGATCATAAAGAGCTTTGGATGCTGGTTTAAATTTGTAGATGTTTTTGACTTACGTTTCAAGAAATTTTAAGCCACTGTCAAGTGTAAGGTGAATCTGAAGAAAGTGAGACTACAAGGAGATGAGCTGCACGTTATTCCCCTCGTCCAGATGAGAGTGAATGAGGTCTAAGATTGGACATAGTAACATAATGCTGGATGCTAAATGATGCTAAAATGATGGAGCCATTGGGACTTGACAGCTAACTTAATGTTGGTATTATGATAGAAAAGTTAAACATGAAATTGAGGCTTTGAAGATGGTGATACTAATAATATAAATGCAGCCCAAAGGAGGAGGATGCTTGGAGGAAAAAGGAATTTAATTTTGGGAACATTGACTTTTAGCTGTGAATAAGACATTCCCTGAAAGAATGTTGCAAACATCTGGAAACAGAGGATTAGGAGAAATGGAATGAACCTTCAGTGGCTGGAAGGGAAGTTTAGGGGTGTACCCACAGTAGCTGACGGAGGGTGGTGAAGGGAGAGGATAAAGGAACCAGAAACATAGAAGGTAGCAGTGTGATAGAGTAGCAAGATAAAGGATTTGATGTCAGGTAAAGTGACTTCAAGCTCTTGTCCTGCCTCTTCTTAGTTCTGCATCCTATGGCAAGTTGATTAATATTTTTTTCAATATGAATTGCTCACGTACAAAATCTAAATGATAACACTGTAAGGATCACAGAATTGATGTGAAAATTTAAAATAAATAATACAAGTAAAGAACTCCTTGTAGATGGTGTGTGGTTCACAAATATTAATGTAGTACCAGTATTATAATATGGGCTGAGTTAAGAGAACCAGGAGAGCTGAAGATTATGGATACCACAGAAAGAAGAATTTCAAAAAAGAAGGAAATGTGTACTTTTCTTCCTCCCACACCATGTTCTCACCTGGATACCTCAGGAGATTCTTAACTGGCCCTCCTGTCCTGCTACAATCTATGCTCCACAATGTACCGAGAATGACCTTAAAGGATAATTGGATCTCATCCTTCTCCTGTGCAAAGCCCCCTGACTGCTTGCCGCCCTTTTTACTTAGAATTAATCCTGATTCCTTACCTTGATCTCTAAAATGTAGGCCCTGCTTGCCTTCTCAACCTCATCTCCTGCCACGTTTCCTTGGGCAGCTTGCTCCAGACATTCTGATATGTGTATTCCATAAATATCTAGATATGTTCCCACCTCCAGACCTTTGCACTCATAACTGTTCTCTGTGGCCAGAACTCCCTCCCTGTGATACTTCTGTATCTGCATTTTTCTTATTCAGATCTCATTTTAATGTTACATCCTTAATGACACCTTTCTTAGCCAACCAGTGTAAAGTAGCATGTACCTCCAAATCCATATCAGTTTCATCAGTGCCGTTTTGACCACTTTGTTGTTGTTTTTGTATTGGTTGCATGTTTATCTCACTAAAGGACAAGCTTCATGCAAACAAGACTTATCTGTCTTGTTTATGGCTCCAAGTATTATACACAGTCATGTGTCAATTCACAGTGGGGATATGTTCTGAGAACATAGGTGATTAGGGGATTTCATGGTTATGAAACCATCATGGTATATACTTGCAGAATTCTAGATCATATAGCCTACTATATACCTAGGTTACGAACGTGTATAGCATGTTACTTTACAGAATACTCTAGGCAGTTATAATGGTAAGGATTTGTGTATCTAAACATAGAAAAGGTACTGTAAAAATATAGTATACAAGATGAAAAATGGCACGCCTGTATAGGGCACTTACCGTGAACTGAACTTGCAGGACTAGAAGTTACTCTAGCCAAGTCAGTAACTGAACATGAAGGCCTAGAACATTACTGTACACTACTGTAGACTTTGTAAACACTGTATATTGAGGCTATGCTAAATTTTTTTAAACATTTTTTATTTTTCGATAATAAATTAACCTTAGCTTATTGTAACTTTTTTTTTTTATTTTTTGAGACAGAGTCTTCCTCTGTCATCCAGGCTGGAGTGCAGTGGTGTGATCTCAGCTCACTGCAACTTCTGCCTCCTGGGTTCAAGCGATTCTCCTACCTCAGCGTCCCAAGTAGCTGGATTACAGGCGCATGCCACCACACCAGACTAATTTTTTTATTTTTAGTAGATACGGTGTTTCACCATGTTGGCCAGGCTGGTCTCGAACTCCAGGTTCTCAGGTGATCACCCGCCTTGGCCTCCCAAAGTACTGGGTGGGATTACAGGCGTGAGCCACCATGCCCAGCCTATTGTAATTTTTTAACTTTATATACTTAAATTTTAAAAAACTTTTTGACTCTTTTGTAGTAAAGAGCTTAAAACACAAACTCGTTGTATAGCTGTACAAATATATTTGGTTTCTTTATATTCTTTTTCTATTAAGCTTTTTTTGTATTTCATTTTTTTTTAAGTTTTAAACTGTTTTGCTTAAAACAAAGACACAAACATACATATTACCCTAGGCCTACAGAGGGTCAGGATCATAAGTATCACTGTCTCCCACCTCCATATCTTGTCCCACTGGAAGGTCTTCAGGGACAGTAATACCCATGGAGCTGTCATCTTGTGTAATAACAATGCCTTCTTCTGGAAGACCTCCTGAAGGAACTGCCTGAGGTGGTTTTACAGTTAACTTTTAAAATATATAAGCAGAAGGAATATACTTTAAGACTAAAAATATGGTATAGTAAATACATAAACCAGCAACATAGTCATTGATTATTATTACTAAGTAGTATACAGTATACATAATTGTACATGCTATGCTTTTATATGACTGGCAGTGCAATAGGTTGGTTTACACCAACATTGCCACAAACATGTGAGTAATGTGTTACTGTGATGCCACTTGGCGATTGGAATTTTTTAGCTCCATTATAATCTTATGGGACCACTGTCATATGTGGGTCCATTGTGGACTAAAACATTGTAATGTGACACATACATATATCTATATATACACACATATATATACATATATATACACACGTATATCTAGATACATATATATACATACATATATATACACACACACCTGTTGGATTGATCAGCTATTTCTTGGAGATCCTCAGGGAGTAAGTGTGAATAGTGATGAGATGTAAACCAAGTTGTGAGGGATTAGGTAGTAACCGGGTATTTGGGATGTGGAGCTACTAAGTGCACACGGGTTTCTTTTTTCAAGTTTAGAGATAAAGAGGAAATTAGATACTTGTGTAAAGGAATATTGAAGATAAACAAAGAATTTGACAAGCTTGTGAGATTTGAGCTTTATTAAGAATTTATTTAGGGCAGTGTATTTTTTCAGGTACAGTCCATTGAACACCTGTGTCAGAATCCTTTGGAAGGTCTTCAAAATGCGGATTCCTGGCCCTCACTATCTACTCAATCCCAGAGGGTGGGGTCCAGGAATCAGTGTTTTAAACAGTCATGTCTAAGTGAGTTTTGTGTACATTGTGATTTGATAATAACTCTTTTAATGGAAGATTTTAAAAAGGAAGCAGTTGTTTGTGAACAAATTTTGGAAACGATTAGAGGATATTAATTACTTTACTGTCTGATTTCTCTATTTTAAAATCTTGACTTTAGGAAAAAATGAAACTAGATGTATTTTTATTTTGGCTGTGTCTTTAAATTTTTATAGTTTTATTTATAAATAATTTTTCTTTGCCATGAATTTTAACCAATACAGGAGTGTTAGGTAAAAATTAAAAATGTTTTCCAGCTGTCATTCTATACCCCAGAGGATACACAGCTAACAGTTTGGCGTGTATCCTTGTAGAGTTTTTTTATGCGTGTAGCAACACATAAGGCTCTCCCCCCTGCCGCCCCATCCTCAGTCAACACTCATGGGTTACTGGTATGTACATTGTACTATAACTTACTTTCTTCTCACCACTAATGCAGGGACGTTTCTGGGACACCCTGGGGAAGAAAGAAGGTGATAACAGTTCTGTGTCCTTTTAAACATGCTAATGGAAGACTTCCTTCCTAGTAAAAAAAGTCCTTATTTATAGAGTGATTCTTACAGGATGTACCTGGTTCTCTAGGATTGCTTATTGATGACAAACTAGGCATCTATACATTCTAAGGCATAATGTCTAAGAAAATAATGTCTATCATCTATACATTCTACCATCTATACATTCTAAGGCATAATGTCTAAGAAAATGTCATATAAGCTGTGTAACTTTCTGCACATAAAATGGGGATGTTTCATGACCAAATCACCTCCTTTTGTGTAAGTGGTGTGATCACACATGTTGTTTGGGCAGGACTTCTCTTGGGGGAAAGGAAGGACCTCAGAAGTTTTGGCTTCTCTCTGGCTTACCTGTGCCTTGGAATTACTTGTTTTCTCGAAAGTTTGATTAAAGTTCAACACTCCAAGTTTTGTGAGTCTGAAATGCAATCCAAACCTTTGTGATTTCTCAATAAGTATTAAGGTTATTTTTTATTTCCTTCTATTTGAAGTTCAGGTTGCTGGCTTTGATTTGCTTTTGCTTTAGCAATTTAGAATTCTTGAATAGGAATTCTATATCAAAGGGCATAGCGTATGGTTGTCATTTAATGTTATCTGAATGAAAGGATATGACCCATTTTCTCAAAGAAAACATATTCAGTTATTTAGAAGTTATACTCTTGCTTTTTCCTCCTTCAAAATAAAAATGACTTTATTATTTAATTTCTTTCTGATTATTAAAGGTGATACAAAAAAATTAAAAAACAAAAAGGTATAGGAAATTCATACTTTCCTGAATCCTACAATATATTCAAAGATAAACTATTATTTTTTCAGAAATCTCTATTGTGTGTATACACAATATATGCAGTTATACATACACACATACACATATCTGTGTAAGTATATGGACACAGTTCTCTAAATGCTTTCGTACTGCATATGTTGCTCAGGAATATTTTTCACTTGAAAGGATATCAATAAATACAGCTTTCTATGATTTTATGAATATTATGCAGTTACCTATTCATGGGTATTTAAGTTTCTTCAAAATTTTTAATAGCATGTTAGCAGTGGAGGCTCACATAAAAAGAAATAGAGGAATAGCTACCAGGCACCTAAGATTTCTTCATTTCCTATAGTGGCATGTAGACCTATCTGAATTTCTTGATATTTATTCCAAAGAGAAAAGATCATCTGGAGAGCTCTCATCTCAGAAAATGCGACCTTTTTTAAATTGTGGTAAGAATACTTAACATCAGATCTACCCTCTTAACAAATTTTTTAACGTACAATATGGTGTTGTTAACTATAGACACTGCTGTACAGAAGATCTCTAAAACATTCATCTTGTAAAGCTGTAACTTTATAGCTACCGAATAGCAATTCATTTCTCCTTCCCCCCATCTCCTAGCAACCACCATTCTACTCTGTTTCTGAGTTGAACTATATTTTAGATACTTCATCTTAGTGGAATCATCCATTATTTATTCTTCTGTGCCTGGCTTATTTCATTTAGCGTGTCTTCCAGATTGATCATATTGTCACATGACAAAATATCCTTCTTCTCAAAGGCTGAATGGTATTTCATTGTATGATATTCATTCAATGATATTTCATTTCATTTTCTTTATCAATACATCAGTCAATGGATATTTAGGTTGTTTCTGTATCTTGGCAGTTTTGAGTACTGCTGCAGTGAACATGGGAGTGCAAATAATCTTTTTGAGATCCCAGTTTCAGTTATTTTGGATATATGCCCAGAAGTGGGATTGTTAGATCATATGGTAGTTCTATTTTTAATTTTTTGAGGAGCCTCCATACTGTTTTTCATCACTGCTATACTATTTTACATTCTTAACCAATGACTAATTTTCATAATCAGTGAATTCTTATAAACAATATTATATATCAGAAAGGAAAAATTTACATAGCAAATACCTTTACATTTAGATTTTTCTGTTTAAATGTTCTGCCTACTTAATGTTCACCCATACTTTTGACATTGACTGTAGTGTAAATATTATTACTCTTAATGTAGTTTTCCACTGTACATTTTGTTTTGAAATGTCATAGAGAAATAAATGGGCTTTCCTGTTATGACTGAGTAACTTTCTTTGAGCTTATGGGGAGTTGTCCAATGTTAACATTTTATAAATATAATTTTACATAATTTATCTTATTCCAGGAATATTTAAATATTCAGGTTTATTCAAAACTTGCATTTTATAAAACAAGATAAACTTACAATAGGTTAACATTTCTCTATAAAGAGCACTTTTCCAAAGTGCAGTTTGGTAAAAAGTTAGATGGGGACATGACATTACAAATCTTCCCCCAGCTTCCCTGGCCCTTATTATTCTCCTTTCCCACTTTATTTTTCCCTAAAGTATTTATCACCATCTCCATTTCATGATACTTTTTTTTCTTTCTTTTCTTTTCTTTACTTTTTTCTCTTCTTTCTTCCTTCACTTTTTTCTCTTCTTTCTTCCTTCTTCACTTCTTTTCTCTTTCTCTTACTTTCTCTTTTTTTTTTCTTTCCCCTTTTTCCTTCTTTTCTTTTGTAGTTTGTGTCTCCTTGCTCCCCTGTCATATAGGCTCTGTGAGGTCAGGGATTTTAATTTATTTTGTTCGCTGCTGTATTTCCAGTGCTTGAAACAATACTAGCACAGAGTAGATTCCTGGTAAATATTTGGTGAATAAATTAATGTTGTTCTGGCTTAGTCTAGTAGTAACTTTTTAGAATATCTATAAGTATATGAACTGAGTTTCTTCAGCTAATTTACATATTGCTTTTTCAGTCTGTTTCACCAGCTGTTGAACAGCGATAAGTGTGGGATGATATCCCCTGATAAGAATCTATAGTAGACTTTTATGTTTTGAATTTGGAGTGGAGCCATATGCCTTAAGACTTAGGCTAGAGATATTTTCTTTTATCTAATGGAAAAATTAAAGAGCATAAAAGGGAGATATTGTAATCATCCCTTCAAGGTAAGCCAGAATCTTCTCAGGAAATAATACTGCATAACCAGTTGAATTGAGGCTGCAAAACAGCTCTCATTATCCTGGAAATTCTTAGAGCAAACACAGCCAGAAGTAGCTAATTTCAGTCATTGAAAATGTCACAAATGTACCCATAGAGCATCTAACTTTAAATAGTGTAACTGTCTGTGTAGTTTCCAGGAAAAATTCATTGCAAAAGATATTACTAGGTAAAAGTGAGTAACTTACCATATTTTAACAGTTGGGAATGATATAATTGAATTTTAAGAAACTTACCGGTTCTTGTGGCTCAGTTGAGAGTAGTACATTTTATTATCATAAAGAGACATTTGTAGTGGAAACATTAGTGTTAGTGCAGTTTGACTATTCATGCTGGTATTTATTTAATTTCTTTTGGGAAAAACTACAATGAAATGACTGAAAGTCATGACTGTGGAGTTAAGTGGCCTGCATTCATGTCCCAATTCTGCCACTTACTGGCTGGTTACCTTGGCTAGGTACCTTTAGCCTTGGTCTCCTCAGCTTAATATTGGGATAGTATTAGTGGCCTACTTTATAAGGATGTTTTGAGGATCGGATGAAACAATGCACAGTGCCTGACTCATAGTAATTACTCCAAAAGTTAGCTGTCAGTATTATTAACATTAACATTTACTTGTTTACCTTGTTTAGAATTGTATTCCCATTGGAGAGCAGCTTAAGTTGGTGTTGGGCAATTCTGGATACAAGCATATGATTGGACTACAATCCTCATCTACCTTAGGAGCCTTAGACAAGTCATCCTCCACACCTTTTCCTTTTAGAACTGGATTGACATCTGGGAACGTGACTGAAAACTTGCAAACTTACATTGATAAAAGTACACAACTGCCTGGTGGAGAGAATTCTACCAAGCTTGATGAGTGTAAAATTATGCCTCAAAACCATTCCTTTCTTGAAAATGATCTTAAAAATGCAATGGCCTCTTTCTTATCAAAGAAAGCAAGTGACAACTCAAATATACCTAACTCTGAGTTGCTGCCTTTTCTCCAGAATTTATGTAGTCAAGTTAATCATCTCCATGTGGGAAATAAGACCGAGTGTCAGGAAAACATCACCAAGCATGGTGAACGCATTCTTGGTGTTGGGTAAGTATTATTTTAAGACATATGAGTTTCGATTTGGTAGGTGGAAGAATCAGATGAAAGGAAACAGGTTTGTCTCAATGAGTACTGCCTAAAATTTGTTTCCAGAGAAAATTTTAGCAACTTTTACATTTTACCATTAATACACTTAAAGGGGATAACTACAGAGTAGAATGGATTACTTTGAAAGAAGTCCCTATAACTGGAGGTTTTGCACACTTCCCAGGCATTTTGTGGAAGGGTCACAAGTATTAATTCACAGTTGGAATAGAAAGTGATTTGCATGAATGGAAAGGAGCTGTGGGAATCATAATCTTTATGTTGTTTTTATATGTTTGTACTATTTTGTGCCTGGGTATGTTAAGCATGTCATTGTGACATTTTCCTTGAAGATTATGTTTGGTCTAGGCAAATTCCTGAATTATTAAAAAACTATATTAGGATAATAATCATTTGTAGTTTACAGGCTATTATTCCCAGTCTCTTAATCCCTTATTTTGGCAGTACATATTTGATTAAGAGATAGCTAAGTATTTAATATGTTCCTAATTGCTTAAGTAGATATAGTGTGTCAAAATGGTGTTCTAGACTAGAATTCAGGACTCTAGGTGTGGTTTTGGCTTAAACATGTTGCCACACTGTTTAGTATTCTTTAGCCTAAGAGATTTTATTTGAAAATGAGGTAGTTGGATTATTTTATAACTAAACACCACCACCAACCAACAGGATTGAGTTGACATTTATAGAGAACTCTACCAACAATAGCAGAATATACACTTTTTTCAACCATCTATGGAAGATTTGCAAAGATAGATTATATCTTGAGTCACAAAGCAAATCTGACCAAATTCAAGAGGATTGAAATAATACAATGTGTGTTTTCTGAGCATAAATGAATCTAACTAGAAACCAATAAAAGACAACAAAATTTCCAGATTTTTGGGAATTACACAGCATTCTTAAATTTATGGTTCAAGAAAAAGTTGACAGAAATTAAACGTATTACACAAAAATGAATGAAAATACAACACATTAAAATTTGTGGGATGCAGTTAAGAAGTGTTGATAAGGATATTTATAGCACTAAATGATTACATTAGAAAAGAGGATTGTTCTCAAATCAGTAGCATAAAACTACAGCTCAACCAAAATAAAATAATCTGAATAGTCCTATAACCATTAAAGAAATTGAATTTACAATTTTAAAGCCAAGCAAACTGAACTTAAAGCAAGCAGAAAGAAGGAAATAATAACAGAAATCAGTATAACTGAAAACAAGCAAACAAAATCAATGAAGCCAAAAGCCAGTTCTTTGAGAATTTCAGTAAAATTGATACACTTCTAACAAGACTATCAAAAGATAAAAAGAGAGAAGATGCAATCATCAGTATCCAGAATGTAATGAGATGTCACTACTGATCCTAAGGCCATTAAAAAATAACAAGGGAGGGAATATTACAAACGAATTTATGCTCATAAATTTGACAACTTAGGAGAAATGGATTAATTTCCCCAAAACCACAAACTACCAACCAAACTCAGCCAACATGAAATAAGTAATAAAATAGTCCTATAACCACTAAAAATATTTGATTAATGATTGGAAAGCTCATGAAAAAGAAATATCCAGGCCCAGATGGCTACACTGAAGGTTTCCACTGAAGATTTAAAGAACATCAATTTTACATGCTTTTAAAAACTAGAAGAGGAGGGAAGATGTTCCAGCTCATTCTGTGAAGTCAGTATTAGCCTGACACCAAACTAGATTGCCCCCCAAAATTAAAATACACAAAAATGCAAGTAAATATATGTAAAATATGTAAATCTACAAAAAGTACTTATAAAGTATGTGAAAAAATTTATAAACCTAACAAAATATATACAGGATATGTGAAATGAAAATTATAAAATACTGACGAAGGAAAAGAAAAGCCCTAAAAACTGGAGAGACGTACCATATTCGTGGATTTGAAGACACAGCATAGTAAAAACATCAGTTCTCTCTTAGTTGATATATAAATTTAATGCAATTCCTATGAAAAATCAAGCATGATTTTTTATAAATATGAATGAGGTGATTCTAAAATTTAGAAATGGAAAATTTTTTAAAATGGAAAGATAAAGGAACTATAAACAATTTTGAAAAAGTATAAGAGAAATCACTACTTGATTTCAAGACATAGCCACAATATTGAAGACTGTGTTATTGTCAGAGGTGTAGACTTATAGATGGATAGCACAGAAATAACTCTACACAAGTACACCAACTGACGTTTGACAATACAAAAATAATTCAATAGAGGTAGAATTGTCTTTTTAACCTGTGCTGGAGCAGTTGGATATCCACAGGCAAAAAATGAATTGTGACTTAAACCTTATACTTTATGCAAAAATTAACACAAAATTACTTATAGACTAAAATGTAAAATATAAAACTACAAAGCTTTTCTATGGGAGAAACTCTAGGGACCTAGGACTAGGAAATGAGTTCTCAGATATGACATCAAAAGCATGATCCATAAAATAAAAAACTGATATATTGGGCCCCATCAAAATGTAAAACTTTTGTCTATGAAAGACCCTGTTAGGGGAATTAAAATACAGACTGGGAGAAATTCTTTGCAAATTACAAATCCAGCAAATGACCTGTATCTGAAGTACGTAAAGAACCGTCAAAACTCTATGTTAAAAGAAAATAAAAATAAAACCTAACAATCCAATTTAACCCATGGGCAAAAGCATAGTCATTTCAACAGACAGGATATACAAAGAGCAAATAAGCACACAGAAAGTTGATCAATATTGACTTAATGACTATTAGGGAAATGCATATTAAAACCACAAGATATCACTACATATTTGGATGGCTAAAATTTAATGGTAACAATACCAAATGCTGACAGATGTTTGGGAACTGGATCTCTCATACATTGTTGGTAGGAATATAAAATGGTACAGTCACTCGAAAAAATATTTTGGCAATATCTTAAAAACTAAACATACAGTTACCATACAACCCAGCAATTACACTCCTGGATATCCCAGAGAAATGAAAGCTCAGGTCCACACAGAAACTTGTACACAGTTATTAATAGAAGCTTTCTTTGTAATATCCCAAAAGTCCCAACTAAAATGTCTTAGCAATAGGTGAATGGTTAAACTGGTACATCCATATCATGCAATGCTGATGAGCAGTAAAAAACAACTTGAACATCTCTCAAAGGTGTTTTGCTGAGTGACAAAAGAGAATCTCAAAAGGTCACATACTGTATGATCTCACTTATATAATATTTTCAAAATAATAAAACTGTAGAGATGAACAACATATTGATGGTTACCAGGTATTAGGGAAAGAAGACTTTAGGGGAGTAGGTATGACAATAGAGGGGTAGCAGGAAGGAGATCATTGTAGTTAAAGAATGGTTCTGCCTCTTGATTATGGTGATGTTTAAATAAATAGGTGTACATGTGATAAAATGGAATAGAACTATACACACACATCATACTAATATCAATTTCCTGGTTTTGATATTGGATTATAGGTAGATAAGATGTGACCATTGGGAGGATTGGATAAAGGGTACTGAGAAACTAATATCTTTGCAACTTCCTGTGAATCCATAATTATTTCAAAATAAAGAGTTTCTTAAAAACTCTCTTTGGTGTATTCTAGAGTAGTGGCTCTCAGACTTTTGGTCTTTACACTCTTAAAAATAATTGAGGACTCCGATAAACTTATGTAGGCTACATAAAAATATTTGTTTAAAAATAACAATAAACCCACTGTGTATTAACATAAATAACAGTCTTCATGAAAAAAAGCCAGATTTTCTTTTAAAATTTTATTGAGAATAGTATTTTAAATGTACATGAATCTATACATAATGGCTTTTGGCTGCATTATCATATATATTGAATTATAGCATGTATAGTGAAATATAGCTAGTAAGAGCACAGTAGGAATACTGAGAACAGAGTGGATTAATCTCTGAAAAAGCATGTATTTATACACTAAATCTCTACTACTTTGAAATTTTAGGAAAGAAGAATACACAACTACAGATTCTGTTAGTCATCAGGGCAATAACATAGATTTTGTAGCCTCTGGAAAATTCATGAGTATGAGGATGAAAAAGTCAAATAACATCTTAGTATAAACACACTTGTGACCTCAGTGAATTCCCAAAAGAATCGTGGAGACCCCAAGGTTCTGTGGACCACATTCTGAGAGTTACTGTTCTTGTTTTGAGATGGAGTCTTGTTTTATCACCCAGGCTGGAGTGCAGTTGCACAATCTCAGCTCACTGCAGCCTCTGTCTCCCGGGTTCAAGCGATCCTCCCAGGTAGCTGGGACTACAGGCGCCCACCACCATACCCAGCTAATTTTTGTACTTTTAGTAAGAGACAAGAGTTTCACCGTGTTGGCCAGGCTGGTCTCAAACTCCTGACCTCAAGTGATCCACTCACCTCAGCCTCCCAAAGTGCTGGAATTACAGGCGTGAGCCACCATGCCTGCCCTGAGACTTACTGTTCTAATGTTCATTGTGAATGTTAGAAATTGGTGTGCTTTTTATTTATTTTGTTAGTTTGCCCATTGTAGTTAAATCCTGAAGTGTTTTTATATCAGGTTAAAAAAAAGCACCTTCCAGTAGTTTAGTAAGGTTGTTTGTATGGAAGAAGAAAAACTTTATAGAGTTGCTTGGGGAAGTATTTGAAAATATACATGTTGACTTTAGAAGAAAATTGGGCCAGATCAGTTTTGATTTGGACCTCAAAATCAAAAAGACCCTTTCTAAAGACTTGCCCTTTGAGGGTTCCTTTGCACTTTTACATTTCTGTTCAATTGTATACTAAAAAAGAATTAATAATGTGTTGGGCATTTAGGGCTGTGGTTGCCTGTTGTGGATGTGTATTAGAACCTACAAATGCATTATAAGAAGACAGAGCACAGTTGTGGAGACAAATCTCAGCAATATATGTTGGCTGCTTGTTTTATAAGCTTGGTTGTTTTTGTTATTAGGGAAAATTTACATATTTTTAAAAATGTATTTTTAGAATGGAAGAGCAACCTGTTTGCTCCTACTTGGAAAAGATTCTTTCTAAAAATATGGAACTGATGGAAAAGAAACTTACGGATTACATTGATCAGCGAATACATAAACTCCAGGAGCACATTGATGATAAGATTTCTTTGTTAATGGATTTGCTGCAAAATCCTAACTCCCCGCCCACTGGGATACCTCTAAGACATTATGACTCTGGAGAAAGACTTTCAAATGGAGAAAGATGAGCTCTCAACATAAACAGTGTACTGCAGATATTTATTACATATTTATTACAAAGCCAAAACCCAAAAATATTTATAAAAAGCAAGGATTTAATGTCCTTTGAGGGATCATTGTCTTACACAAAGTGACCTCAGTTTTCGTTTTTACTACACTTGTTATTTTAAATCCAGTACTGTGCACTGAGTTAATATGATACAGTCAAATTATTTTTGCTCACTATATTTTTCAGTCTTACAGAAATGTATGTATACTTGTGTTAAGAGTTTAAAATGCTTGAGGATTTCTAATACAGTTCATTAGTTTGTATTGTATATGTGTTTAAGTATAATTTTTATTTATACAAAGATCTTATAGTCTTAGAAATATGAAAAATAATGCTTAGAGTATTTGATTTTTTTTTCTTTTTCTAATTATCTTGGAAAATTGGATACTTAAGACTTGGAGCCTTTAATTCAGATTACCGATTTACATTTTGTATTGCTTGTGTGAGATAATGAATAAGATGTGATATTTGGCATGTGTAAAATTAGTTCACTCTGGGGCTGTTAATATTATTTGTTTCATTACAGAGTAGCTGTAGGTAGGAAAGTAAACATCAGTACTAGCCTAGTCCTTGTTACGATTAGTACTTTGGATTTGATTTTTCCTGTAAAACAGATGCAGTCATCTTGTTTGACCTCAGTAACCCCAGACAGTATAAGAAAACCTCTCCTTTTGAGCTGATACAGGTTTTCTCCCCAGAATCCTTTTCTGGCATGTTTATTGTATGAAATAATGAGGCTCTCCATGGAAGGATGAACACATATGAGTCAAGGGATTGCAATTCTCTCTGATAGACTTAGTTTTCAGATCTTATAACTATTGTATATGCATTGAAGGGTGATGTATTTGCATATAAAAATAAATGCACCTGCTCTGAGAACTACTTGTCTTTAGTTGGTAGAACTGTTTTATTTTCAACTAATCTTTACTTCAAATGTCTTATTTTTTAGAAAAAGGGTATCTCATACTCATTTAATATTTTGGCAAATTTCTTCTTTAAAAATGTTACCTGATGTAATTCTTGCATGACATAGCTGAATTTTTACCCTGCCCTAACTCTGCTTATCTTTAAGAAACAGGATGCCTGTGATGAAAAGTTCCCTTTGTAACCAGTCCAGAGGAGACTGGTTACAACCACGGTAGCTGACCAAATGACTTTAAAAAGACCTCAGCCTTTTTTATAATCTTATTTCTGTGCTAAATGACACTCCCGCCAGCGCCATGACAGTTGACAGTCGCCATGACAGTGACCAGAAGAAGCCATGAAAGGACAAAAAGGAAGGCAGCACTCTGGTTTTCGGAAGTTTACTGCCCATTTCTGAAAAATCCATGAATATTCCTCCCTTTGCTTTAATGTGAAACACCTTTATCAGAAAAATTATATTTTAATGCCCTCACTCCTCATTAGTTGAAAAGTTGATTTGTGAGCCATGCTCCTGCTTCTCAATTCAGTGGCAATTGAATAAAACCTGCACTGTTTGTCACTCTTTTTTGGTTTCATGTATCGGCTTTGTGACACCCATCGGGGAAAGACCCCATCTTTTGGAGGACCAGCTTTGTTGGTAACAAAACGAGGGCTAATTTATATGCTGTTTGTTCATTTTTATCATACTACAAAGGTGACACAGTATATGGAACAAACTGTGACCGTAGTAATGTCAGGATTTGCATATCCCTTTTGATAGGCCCTTGAAGGACCATTATTTATGGGACATTCATAACATATATTAGATAGTATCTCTGTTCTCATTGAGAAGTCTGTCTCAAGTTTGAATCTGTTAGTTAATAGTCCTGCATTAGTTAATAGTCCTGCATCTTCTGGTAGTTGGGGTCTGTTCATTGATTCACAAAGTGCCTCACTATGATGTAGTAGCAATTACTGTATTCCAAGCAAGGATGATGAATGAAGTTAGGGGCAGACAGTTCAAAGGCCAATTCTGAGTTCCTTCTGCATGTATCTGATGATGAAGTAATTGGGAAGCAAGATCACAATCATTTTAAAGAGTAATATTTGGCAATTTGAAATTTGATAAATGTATGATTTCTCTACATACTCTGCATTTGTTATTTGGAACAGTGTCAGCATAACATAGAGGAACTGTTATTTGAATTAGCTTAGTGTTTATGTTAAAAATCAAAGACAAAATATCCCTGAAAGTATTTATTTTTATTTTTATTTATTTATTTATTTATTCATTTATTTTGAGACAGAGTTTCACTCTGTCGCCCAGGCTGGAGTGCAGTGGTGCGATCTCGTCTCACTTCAACCTCCGCCTCCTGGTTCAAGCAATTCTCCTAGCTCAGCCTCCCGAGTAGCTGGGATTACAGGTGCAGACCACCATGCCTGGCTAATTTTTGTATTTTTGGTAGAGACGGGGTCTCACCCTGTTGGTCAATCTGGTCTTGAACTCCTGACCTCAAATGATCCACCCACCTCAGCCCCCAAAAGTGCTTGGGATTACAGGCGTGAACCACTGCGCCTGGCCCCTAAAAGTATTTCTATTTCAAATGGCTGATTTAGTTTGGCTTCCCAGTGTGAGGTAGAAAACTTGTGAAATTAAAGTATTATAGTCTGGCTGGGCATGGTGGCTCACGCTTATAATCGTAACAGTTTGGGAGGCTGAGGCAGAAGGATCACTTGAGGTGGGGAGTTTGAGTCCAGCCTGGGTAAACATAGTGAGGCCCTGTCTCTACAGAAAAAAAAGTGTTAAGAGTTAAGGAGCCATGCAGGATCATTTATTAAGGGTCAGTATTTTTCACAGTTGTCAAAATATTTGATTAACAGGGAAATTAGTGTCCTTCTTTGAAATTGGAAAACAATATTTTACTAGGATGTTGCCATATTGACATTCACAAATGTTAAACTGTTTTCAAACTTAAAGATGCATTATGCAAGTCTTTGTAGTGAATGTGTTTATAGAAGTTAATATGTTTCATTTCTTGATTTAAGACTTAAAAAGCCATTTTAGGTTCACAGCAAAATTGAGAGAAGTTACAGAGATTTGTCATATATTCCCTATCCTTACATGTGCATAACCTCCTCTATTATCAACATCCTCACTAGAGTGGTACATTTGTTACAATTGACGAGCCTACATTGGCATCATTATCACCCGAAGTCTATAGTTCATATTAGGATTTGCTCTTGGTGTTGTACAGTCTATGGGTTTGGACAAATGTATAATGACATGTATCCACCATTATCGTATCACATACACTAGTTTCACTGCCCTAAAAATCTGTGCTCCACCTATTCATCCCTCTGGCAGCCACTGCTCTCTTTACCATCTCCATGGTTTTCCTGTTTCCTGAAGTCCATATAGTTGGAATCATGGTCTGTAGCCTTTTCAGATTGACCTTCTTTTACTTAGCAATATGCATTTAAGTTTCCTCCATGTCTTCTCATGGCTTATTTCTTTTTGTTTTCTTTTGACATAAAAATAGTTGGTTATAAACCAGAATTATAATTCTTCATAGTCCGTATAAATAATGATACAAAGCTAGGCATCACAGGACTTCTTGTATACCAGGATCATTTTCACCTAAGATAAATTATTAAACAGTTTCTATTTAATTGTGACTTATCCTTAAAAACAAGGCATCTATCAAGCTCAATACATTCAGTATCAGATATTTAGGTAATGTGGAGAAAATGACTCAATGTAGCCAACATACGGTTATCACTTGAGTGCATTTGCCATTCCCTCTGTCCCATGCAATGTCAGAATTCAGATTCCTGACCTTTAAAAATAAGGATTCTTCTGTGTTAAGATAATATTTCTCCATTTTAAAAAAAACCCATGTCTCATTTGCTGGCTCTGGGTCTCTTAGGCCTCTTGAACCTGGTACCATCTCCATTGGAGTCTATAGGGGTTTAGCGCAACAGACCACCATCACATATGCAGTCCATCATTGACTGAAGCATCCTCATGTGGTGCATAAGCAGTTTTGAAACAATACCATGGGAAGACTTTGAAAGCTGCTTCTCCTGGTACCAGGGAATCACTGAAAATCTAGAGAGTGACATGATCAGCTCTGGGCCTTGGAAAGAAAACTGGAGTGGAAGTCTCCTCATCAACCTGATACAGGTGAAACCCCAAATTGGGGCTCAGCTTGGGAGGGTTCTTGGCTTCAGTTGAAAGAATTCAAGAGTGAGCCAACAGTGAAAGACAGCACATTTATGTGAGCAACAATATACAGTGAAATGGCTGCTTCATAGACAGAGCAGGGCTATCCCATAGGCAGAGTGGCTCTTGTGGACTGCTGGCTAGCTATATTATTGCCTATGCCTAATTATATGCTAAGTAAGGGATGAGTTATTCTTGAACTTTCTGGAAAAGTGGCCACCGACTCTGGTGGGTGAAGTCACTCCAGGGCAGGGCATGGTTGACCTGAGCTTGAGCATCCCTCTCTGCTCCCAGGCTGGGGATCAGGAAGCTCTGGCTCCTGCAGCCCATGTCTAAGTCCTAGGTATTTTATTTGTAGCTATTATAAATCAGATTACTTTCTTGATTTCTTTTTCAGACTGTTTACTGTTGGCATGTAGAAATGCCACTGATTTTTGTATGTTGATACTGTATCCTAAAACTTTACTGAATTTGTTTTTCAGTTCTAATAGTTTTTTGGTGGTGTCTTTAGGTTTTTTCCAAATATAAGATCGTATCATCTGCAAACAAGGATAATTTCACTTCTTCCTCTCCAACTTGAATGCCCTTTATTTCTTTCTCTTGTCTGATTACTCTAGTTAGGACTTATAGTACCTATTCTAGTACCTCTTCAATAGTACTTCTATTCAATTATTGTTGAATAACAGTGGTGATAGTAGGCACCCTTGTTGTGTTCCAGATCTTAGAGGAAAGGCATTCTGTTTTTCCCCATTCAGTATGATACTAGCTGTGTGTCTGTCATATATGGCTTTTATTGTGTCAAGGTATTTTCCTTCTATACTCAGTTTTTTAAAGTGTTTTTATCATGAAGGAATGTTGAATTTTATCAAATGCTTTTTCAGCATCAATTGAAATGATTATATGATTTTTGTCTTTTATTTATTTTGTTGACATGATGTATCACATTGATTGATTTAAGTGCGTGGAGCCATCCTTGTATTCCTAGGATAAATTCCACTTGGTCATGATGAATCATCTTTTTAATGTGTTGTTGAAGTCAGTTTGCTAGTATTTTGTTGAGGATTTTTGCATCAATATTCATCAGTGATACTGGCCTGTAGTTTGTTCAGTCTCTTTCTTTCCTTCCTTCCTTACTTCCTTTCTTTCTTTCTTCCTTCCTTCCTTCCTTTCTTTCTTCCTTCCTTCCTTCTTTCCTTCCTTCCTTCCTTCTTTTCTTTCTTTCCTTCTTTCTTTCTTCCTCTCTCTCTCTCTTTCTTTCTTTCCTTCTTCTTTTTTATGTGTCTTTGTCTGGTTTTGGTATCAGGGTATTACTGGCCTCATAGAAAGAGTTTGGAAGTATTCGTTCGTCCTTTATGTTTTGAAATAGTTTGAGTAAGATTCGTATTAGTTCTTCTTTAAATGTTTGGTAAAATTCAGCAGTGAAACCATCATGTCCTGGAATTTGTTTTGCTAGGAGACTTTTTAGTACAGCTTTGATCTCATTACTTTTACCAATCTGTTCAGATATTTTCAGGTTTTGGATTTCTTTCAAGTTTAATCTTGGTAGGTTGTATGTGTCTAGGAATTTATCCATTTCTTCTAGGCTTTCCAATTTATTGGTGTATATTTGCTCATAGTAGTCTCTAATAATCCTTTGAATTTTTGCAGTGCCAGTTGTAATATTTCTTTTTTCATATCTGATTTTATTTGGTCTTCTCTCTTTTTTTTTTTCAGTTAATCTGGCTAAAGGTTTGCTGATTTTTTTTGTCTTTTCAAAAAACCAGCTTTTCATTTTGTTGATTTTTTTGTTTTCCTCATTTCAAGTTCATTAATTTCTGCTCTTAATTATTTCTTCTAATTTTGGGTTTGGTTTACTCTTGCTTGTCTAATTCTTTAACATGCATGGTTAGGTTGTCTATTTGAAGTTTTTCCACTTTTTTGATTTAGGCTTAAAGGTATATGCTTTCCTCTTAGTACTGCTTTTACTGTATTCCATAGGCTTTAGTATGTTGTGTTTTCATTATTTGTTTGAAGAAAATTTTCACTTTGCTTCTTAATCTCTTCATTGACCCACTGGCCATTTAGAAGCATATTGTTTAATTTCCATGTGTTTGTATAGTTTCCAAAAATTCCCTTGTTATTGACTTATACTTTTATTCCATTGTGGTCAGAGAAGTTACGTTGATATTATTTCAAGTTTTTTGAATTTTTAAAGACTTGCTTTGTAGTATAACATAAGGTCTATCCTTGAGAATTATCTATGTGTTGAGAAGAAGAATGTATATTCTGAAGCCATTGGATGAAATGTTCTGTAAATATCTATTATGTCCATTTCGTCTAGTGCAGATTCAGTCCAATGTTCATTGATTTTTTTTTGTCTGGATGATCTGTTCAGTGCTGAAACTGGGATGTTGAAGTCTCTAGCTATTGTTGTATTGGGGTCTGTCTCTCTCTTTACCTCTAATAATATTTGCTTTGTATAGTTCAGTGGTCCAGTGTGAGGTGCATTTACAGTAGTTATAGCCTCTTGCTGAATATATCCATGTATAATTGTATAATGACCTTCTTTGTCTCTTTTTATAGTTTTTGTCTTGAAATATGTTTTTTGCATCAATATATTCTGCTCTTTTTTGTTTCCATTTGCATGGAATATCTTTTTCCATTCCTTTATTTTCAGTCTGTGTGTGTCTTTATAGGCGAAGTGTGTTTCATGTAGGCAACAGATCATTTGGTCTTGTTTTTGTTTTTGTTTTTTCATCCATCAGCCACTCTATGTTTTTTGATTGGAGAGTTTAGTCCATTTATATTCAATGTTATTATTCATAAGTAAGGACTTACTCCTGCCATTTTATTTGTTTTTGGGTTGTTTTGTGCTCTTCTCTTTCTTCTTTTCTTACTAATGTCTTCATTTTAATGAAGGTGATTTTCTCTAGTGGTACATTTTTGCTTTTTATTTTTTGTGTAACTGTTGTATGTTCTTTGATTTGAGGTTACCATGAGGCTTTCAAATAATATACTATCTCATTATTTTAAACTGATGTACACACTGATTGCATAAACAAAGAAGCAAAGAGAAAACTAATAAAACTCTATACTTTAACATTGTTCCCTGCTTTTTAATTTTTTGTTGTTTCTATTTTTATCTTATTATACTGCCTGTCTTGAAAACTTGTTGTAATTATTATTTTTGATCAGTTTATATTTTAGCCCTTCTACTCTAGATAAGAGTAGTTCATATGTCACAGTTATAGTGTTGTAATATTCTGTGTTTTTCTATGTATTCACTATTGCCAGTGAGTTTTGTACTTTCACATGACTTTTTATTGCTCATTAATGTTCTTTTCTTTCAGACTGAAGAACTCCCTTTAGCATTTCTTATAGGACAGGTTTCATGTTTAAATTTCTCAGCTTTTTTTCTTGTCTGGGAAAGTATTTCTCCTTCATGTTTGAAGGATATTTTTGCTCGATATACTATTCTGGAATAAAAGTTTTTTTCTTCCTTCAGCATTTTAAATACACTGTCTCCTGGCCTGTAATATTTTTATGGAGAAGTTTGCTGCCAGATATACTGGAAGTCCATTGTATTTTGTTTCTTTTCTTTTGCTGCTTTTAGGATCCTTTCTTTATCCTTGACCTTTGGGAATTTGATTATTAAATTCCTTGAGGTAGTCTTATTTGTGTTAAATATGCTTGGTGTTCTGTAACCTTCTTCTACTTGAATATTGATATCTTTCTCTAGGTTTGGGAAGTTATTTTTTATTATCCCTTTGAATACACTTTCTATCCCTGTCTGTCTACCTCTTCTTTAAGGCCAATAACTCTTGGATTTTCCCTTTTGAAGCTATTTTCAAGATTTTGTAGGCATGCTTCATTCTTTTTGCTTTTGTCTCCTCTCTCTTTGTATTTTCAAATAGCCAGTCTTTAAGTTCACTAATTCTTTATTTTGCTTGATCAATTCTGTTGTTAAGAGACTCTGATGCATTCTTTAGTATGTCAATTGAATTTTTCAACTACAGAATTTCTTCTTGATTCTTTTAAATTATTTCAATCTCTTTGCTAAATTTATCAATAGGATTCTGAATTCCTTCTCTGTGTTATCTTGAATTTCATCATATTTCCTCAAAACAGCTATTTTGGATTCTCTGTCTGAAGGTCACATATCTCTGTCTCTCCATGATTGCTTCCTTGTGCCTTACTTAGTTCATTTGCTGAGGTCATGTTTTCCTGGATGGTCTTGATGCTTGTGGATGTTTGTTTGTGTCTGAGTATTGAAGAGTTAGGTATTGATTGTAGTCTTCACAGTCTGGTCTTGTTTGTGTCTGTCCTTCTTGGGAAGGCTTTCTAGATGCTCGAAGGCAAGTGCCTATTGTGATCTAAGTTTTTGGTCACTGCAATCGTATCTGCATTAGGAGATACCCCAAACCCATTAAGGCTATGGCTCTTTCAGATTCATAGAGGTACTGCCTTGGTGGTCTTTGACAAGATCCAGAAGAAGGAAATGGATTACCAGGCAGAGACTCTTAGTCTCTTTCCCTACTTCCACCCAAACAAATGGAGTCTCTCTCTCTCTCTCTCTGCTGAGCTGTCTGGAGTTGGGATGAAGTGACACAAGCACCCCTGTGGCCACCAGCAATGGGACTGTGCTCAGTCAGAACTAAAGCCAGCATAGTATTGGAGCTCACCCAAGGCCCACAGTAGCCACTGTCTGGCTACTGCCCATGTTTGCTCAAGACCCTAGGGCTCTACAACCAGCAGGTGGTAAAGCCAGCCAGGATGGCATCCTTCTTTTCAGAGCAACAACATCCCCCAAGTCCTCAGCAGGTTCAGAGATGCTGTCTGGGAGCCAGGGCCTAGAGTCAGAAATCTTAGGAATTTACTTGGTATTCTATTGTACTGCAGCTGATCTGGCACCCAAGCCACAAAACAAATATCTCTTCTTCTCATAAGCAGAGGAGTCTCTCTCTATGCCCACCACTGCCCTAGGCCCATGGTAGTCAGGCAGGCTACTGGCAATGTTCATTCAAGGCCCAAGGGCTCCTAAGTCATCTTGTGGTGACTGCTGCCAGGCCTGGGACTCTCTCTGCAGAGCAGCAGGCTCCCCTCTGACCCAGGGCAGGCACAGAAATGCCATCTAAGAGGCAAGCCCTGGAACTGGGAACCCCAAGATCCCACTTAATGCTCTGCCACACTGTGGACAAGCTCATACCTAAGCTGCAAGACAAAGTCTCCCTACTCTTCTTTCTCCTTTTCTCAAGCAGGCGTCCATCCCCATAGCCACCACAGCTGGGAATGTGCTGGGTCACACCTGAAGCCAGCATGTCTCTTGAGTTTCACCCAAGGCCCATGGCAAGTACTGCTTTGGTACCACGGACTCTTTAGTCAGTAAGTGATGAATTCTTCTGGGACTAGGTCCTAACCGTCAAAGCAGCAGACTCCTTTGTGGCCCAGATTGTGTCTAGAAATGTCATCTTGGAGTTAGGGCCTGGATTGAGTGCCTCAGGACTCTCCCTGGTACCCTATCCTATTGTGGCTGAGCTAGTATCCAACATGCAAGACAAAGTCCTCTATACTCTTCCCTCTTCTCTCCTCAAACAAAGGGAAGGAGTCTCTCCCAGAGCTGTGAGCTGTGCTGCCTGGGGCCGGGGGAGGTGTGGTGCAAGCTGATCACCCCAGCTGGTATCTCACTGGGTCACATGCCCCCCAAGTCCACTAGCTGCAAGCCCAGCACAGCACCAGGACTTGCCGAGGAATTGCAGTCGTTGTGGTTTAGACACCCTTTCAAGTTTATTTAGGACCCAGAGCACTTTAGCCTGCAGTGTCCAGGCTTGCCAGAACTCAGGTTCCAATCACTGGGAGGGGTGATTCCCCTCTGGCTGTGGCTGGTCTAAATGCTCCCTCCATGGGCACTGGCTGAACTCTGCCTGGTGTTGCTTCCTGCTGTGACAGAGAAGCACTGAGTTTCAATGCAAAGTCCCACAATCACTGCACTCTCCCTTCCACGAAGTGCACATATTTTTTCTCTATACCATGTAGCCACTGCCAGGACATAGGGGAAGGAGTGGTGTTGGCAATTCAAGACTGTCTTTCCCATCCTCTTCAGTGCCTCTTTCAGTGATATGAAGTTAAAAAGCAGGTACTGTGATCACTCACCTGATTTTTGGTTTTTATTAAGGTGCTTTTTTGGTGTAGATAGTTGTTCAATTTGGTGCTCCTGTGGGGAGGATGATTGGTGGAGGCTTCTATTCTGCCATCTTTCTCTTTCAGCCTCCTGGATCAGTGTCCTTTAGAAATTAAAATCCACGCAGTGTTCTTTGTATATATTTACCATAAGATTCATAATAAATGGAGATTTTTGTTGTTTCTTACATTTATTAATATAGTATAATGAACATGCTTGTACATACATCTTTGGACACTACTGTAGTTGTTTCCTAAAGCTAAGTGTTTAGAAGTAAAATTACCTGGTTAAATTCCATGTGCTTTTTATATTTTATATGTATTGCAGTATCACCATGAATGAACCTGATACTAACTTAATCTCCCACTAATAATATTTAAGAGTGATTTTTTTCCACACTGGGGCCAGCAGAGGACTCAAAAAGTTCTAAAATCTCTGGCAGGGACCTTTTGAATGACAGTATTTTGACTAAAAAAAAAATGTGTTTTACCTTCAGCCTCCATCAACATCAACTCTGCCAATCAGGAGACAATTAAAAAGGCCAGAAGCATGAGCCTCCTTACAAGCTCCATCTTCGTCAGGGGCTGGGCAGCCTTAAGGAACGAAGCTTTTATAGGCTCTCTGTTTCATCAGCTGTCTGGACACCTCCAGGGAAATGTCAGTTCCATCCATACAAGGGGTAGATTTGTGTGAGAATAGAGCAGCTGTGTGACTGTTTTTTTTTTTTAATTTTATTATTATTATACTTTAAGTTTTAGGGTACATGTGCACAACGTCCAAGTTAGTTACATATGTATACCTGTGCCATGTTGGTGTGCTGCACCCATTAACTCGTCATTTAGCATTAGGTATATCTCCTAATGCTATCCCTCCCCGCTCCCCCCACCCCACAACAGTCCCCAGAGTGTGATGTTCCCCTTCCTGTGTCCATGTGTTCTCATTGTTCAATTCCCACCTAGGAGTGAGAACATGCAGTGTTTGGTTTTTTGTCCTTGCGATAGTTTGCTGAGAATGATGGTTTCCAGTTTCATCCATGTCCCTACAAAGGACATGAACTCATCATTTTTTATGGCTGCATAGTATTCCATGGTGTATATGTGCCACATTTTCTTTTTTTTTTCTTTTTATCATTATTATTATTATTATTATTATTATTATTATTATACTTTAGGCTCTATGGTACATGTGCGCAACGTGCAGGTAAGTTACATATGTATACATGTGCCATGCTGGTGCGCTGCACCCACCAACTCGTCATCTAGCATTAGGTATATCTCCCAATGCTATCCCTCTCCCCTCCCCCCACCCCACAGCAGTCCCCGAAGTGTGATGTTCCCCTTCCTGTGACCATGTGTTCTCATTGTTCAATTCCCACCTATGAGTGAGAATATGTGGTGTTTGGTTTTTTGTTCTTGCGATAGTTTACTGAGAATGATGATTTCCAATTTCATCCATGTCCCTACAAAGGACATGAACTCATCATTTTTTATGGCTGCATAGTATTCCATGGTGTATATGTGCCACATTTTCTTAATCCAGTCTATCATTGTTGGACATTTGGGTTGGTTCCAAGTCTTTGCTATTGTGAATAATGCTGCAATAAACATACGTGTGCATGTGTCTTTATAGCAGCATGATTTATAGTCCTTTGGGTATATACCCAGTAATGGGATGGCTGGGTCAAATGGAATTTCTAGTTCTAGATCCCTGAGGAATCGCCACACTGACTTCCACAAGGGTTGAACTAGTTTACAGTCCCACCAACAGTGTAAAACTGTTCCTATTTCTCCACATCCTCTCCAGCACCTGTTGTTTCCTGACTTTAATGATTGCCGTTCTAACTGGTGTGAGATGGTATCTCATTGTGGTTTTGATTTGCATTTCTCTGATGGCCAGTGATGGTGAGCATTTTTTCATGTGTTTTTTGGCTGCATAAATGTCTTCTTTTGAGAAGTGTCTGTTCATGTCCTTCGCCCACTTTTTGATGGGGTTGTTTGTTTTTTTCTTGTAAATTTGTTGGAGTTCATTGTAGATTCTGGATATTAGCCCTTTGTCAGATGAGTAGGTTGCAAAAATTTTCTCCCATTTTGTAGGTTGCCTGTTCACTCTGATGGTAGTTTCCTTTGCTGTGCAGAAGCTCTTTAGTTTAATTAGATCCCATTTGTCAATTTTGGCTTTTGTTGCCATTGCTTTTGGTGTTTTAGACATGAAGTCCTTGCCCATGCCTATGTCCTGAATGGTAATGCCTAGGTTTTCTTCTAGGGTTTTTATGGTTTTAGGTCTAACATTTAAGTCTTTAATCCATCTTGAATTGATTTTTGTATAAGGTGTAAGGAAGGGATCCAGTTTCAGCTTTCTCCATATGGCTAGCCAGTTTTCCCAGCACCATTTATTAAATAGGGAATCCTTTCCCCATTTCTTGTTTTTGTCAGGTTTGTCAAAGATCAGATAGTTGTAGATATGTGGCATTATTTCTGAGGGCTCTGTTCTGTTCCATTGATCTATATCTCTGTTTTGGTACCAGTGCCTGCTGTTTTGGTTACTGTAGCCTTGTAGTATAGTTTGAAGTCAGGTAGTGTGATGCCTCCAGCTTTGTTCTTTTGGCTTAGGATTGACTTGGCGTTGCGGGCTCTTTTTTGGTTCCATATGAACTTTAAAGTAGTTTTTTCCAATTCTGTGAAGAAAGTCATTGGTAACTTGATGGGGATGGCATTGAATCTGTAAATTACCATGGGAAGGATGGCCATTTTCATGATATTGATTCTTCCTACCCATGAGCATGGAATGTTCTTCCATTTGTTTGTATCCTCTTTTATTTCCTTGAGCAGTGGTTTGTAGTTCTCCTTGAACAGGTCCTTCACATCCCTTGTAAGTTGGATTCCTAGGTATTTTATTCTCTTTGAAGCAATTGTGAATGGGAGTTCACTCATGATTTGGCTCTCTGTTTGTCTGTTATTGATGTATAAGAATGCTTGTGATTTTTGTACATTGATTTTGTATCCTGAGACTTTGCTGAAGTTGCTTATCAGCTTAAGGAGATTTTGGGCTGAGACAATGGGGTTTTCTAGATATACTATCATGTCATCTGCAAACACGGACAATTTGACTTCCTTTTTTCCTACTTGAATACCCTTGATTTCCTTCTCCTGCCTAATTGCCCTGGCCAGAACTTCCAACACTATGTTGAATAGAAGTGGTGAGAGAGGGCATCCCTGTCTTGTGCCAGTTTTTAAAGGGAATGCTTCCAGTTTTTGCCCATTCAGTATGATATTGGCTGTGGGTTTGTCATAAATAGCTCTTATTATTTTGAGATACGTCTCATCAATACCTAATTTATTGAGAGTTTTTAGCATGAAGGGTTGTTGAATTTTGTCAAAGGCCTTTTCTGCATCTATTGAGATAATCATGTGGTTTTTGTCTTTGGTTCTGTTTATATGCTGGATTACATCTATTGATTTGCATATATTGAACCAGCCTTGTATCCCAGGGATGAAGCCCACTTGATCATGGTGGATAAGCTTTTTGATGTGCTGCTGGATTCTGTTTGCCAGTATTTTATTGAGGATTTTTGCATCAATGTTCATCAAGGATATCGGTCTAAAATTCTCTTTTTTTGTTGTGTCTCTGCCAGGCTTTGGTATCAGGATGATGCTGGCCTCATAAAATGAGTTAGGGAGGATTCCCTCTTTTTCTATTGATTGGAATAGTTTCAGAAGGAATGGTACCAGCTCCTCCTTGTACCTCTGGTAGAATTCGGCTGTGAACCCATCTGGTCCTGGACTTTTTTTGGTTGGTAAGCTATTGATTATTGCCACAATTTCAGCTCCTGTTATTGGTCTATTCAGAGATTCAACTTCTTCCTGGTTTAGTCTTGGGAGGGTGTATGTGTTGAGGAATTTATCCATTTCTTCTAGATTTTCTAGTTTATTTGCGTAGAGGTGTTTGTAGTATTCTCTGATGGTAGTTCGTATTTCTGTGGGATCAGTGGTGATATCCCCTTTATCATTTTTTATTGCATCTATTTGATTCTTCTCTCTTTTTTTCTTTATTAATCTTGCTAGCGGTCTATCAATTTTGTTGATCCTTTCAAAAAACCAGCTCCTGGATTCATTTATTTTTTGAAGGGTTTTTTGTGTCTCTATTTCCTTCAGTTCTGCTCTGATTTTAGTTATTTCTTGCCTTCTGCTAGCTTTTGAATGTGTTTGCTCTTGCTTTTCTAGTTCTTTTAATTGTGATGTTAGGGTGTCAATTTTGGATCTTTCCTGCTTTCTATTGTGGGCATTTAGTGCTATAAATTTCCCTCTACACACTGCTTTGAATGCATCCCAGAGATTCTGGTATGTTGTGTCTTGGTTCTCGTTGGTTTCAGAGAACATCTTTATTTCTGCCTTCATTTCGTTATGTACCCAGTAGTCATTCAGGAGCAGGTTGTTCAGTTTCCATGTAGATGAGCGGTTTTGAGTGAGATTCTTAATCCTGAGTTCTAGCTTGATTGCACTGTGATCTGAGAGATAGTTTGTTATAATTTCTGTTCTTTTACATTTATTGAGGAGAGCTTTACTTCCAAGTATATGGTCAATTTTGGAATAGGTGTGGTGTGGTGCTGAAAAAAATGTATATTCTGTTGATTTGGGGTGGAGAGTTCTGTAGATGTCTATTAGGTCCGCTTGGTGCAGAGCTGAGTTCAATTCCTGGGTATCCTTGTTGACTTTCTGTCTCGTTGATCTGTCTAATGTTGACAGTGGGGTGTTAAAGTCTCCCATTATTAATGTGTGGGAGTCTAAGTCTCTTTGTAGGTCACTCAGGACTTGCTTTATGAATCTGGGTGCTCCTGTATTGGGTGCATATATATTTAGGATAGTTAGCTCTTCTTGTTGAATTAATCCCTTTAGTATTATGTAATGGCCTTCTTTGTCTCTTTTGATCTTTGTTGGTTTAAAGTCTGTTTTATCAGAGACTAGGATTGCAACCCCTGCCTTTTTTTGTTTTCCATTTGCTTGGTAGATCTTCCTCCATCCTTTTATTTTGAGCCTATGTGTGTCTCTGCACGTGAGATGTGTTTCCTGAATACACCACACTGATGGGTCTTGAGTCTTTATCCAATTTGCCAGTCTGTGTCTTTTAATTGGAGCATTTAGTCCATTTACATTTAAAGTTAATATTGTTATGTGTGAATCTGATCCTGTCATTATGATGTTAGCTGGTTATTTTGCTCATTAGTTGATGCAGTCTCTTCCTAGTCTCGATGGTCTTTACATTTTGGTATGATTTTGCAGTGGCTGGTACCGGTTGTGCCTTTCCATGTTTAGCGCTTCCTTCAGGAGCTCTTTTAGGGCAGGCCTGGTGGTGACAAAATCTCTCAGCATTTGCTTGTCTGTAAAGTATTTTATTTCTCCTTCACTTATGAAGCTTAGTTTGGCAGGATATGAAATTCTGGGTTGAAAATTCTTTTCTTTAAGAATGTTGAATATTGGCCCCCACTCTCTTCTGGCTTGTAGGGTTTCTGCCGAGAGATCCGCTGTTAGTCTGATGGGCTTCCCTTTGATGGTAACCCGACCTTTCTCTCTGGCTGCCCTTAACATTTTTTCCTTCATTTCAACTTTGGTGAATCTGACAATTATGTGTCTTGGAGTTGCTCTTCTCGAGGAGTATCTTTGTGGCGTTCTCTGTATTTCCTGAATCTGAATGTTGGCCTGCCTTGCTAGATTGGGGAAGTTCTCCTGGATAATATCCTGCAGAGTGTTTTCCAACTTGGTTCCATTCTCCCCGTCACTTTCAGGTACACCAATCAGACGTAGATTTGGTCTTTTCACATAGTCCCACATTTCTTGGAGGCTTTGCTCGTTTCTTTTTATTCGTTTTTCTCTAAACTTCCCTTCTCGCTTCATTTCATTCATTTCGTCTTCCAGGGCTGATACCCTTTCTTCCATTTGATCGCATCGGCTCCTGAGGCTTCTGCATTCTTCACGTAGTTCTCGAGCCTTGGTTTTCAGCTCCATCAGCTCCTTTAAGCACTTCTCTGTATTGGTTATTCTAGTTGTACATTCTTCTAAATTTTTTTCAAAGTTTTCAACTTCTTTGCCTTTGGTTTGAATATCCTCCCGTAGCTCAGAGTAATTTGATCGTCTGAAGCCTTCTTCTCTCAGCTCTTCGAAGTCATTCTCCGTCCAGCTTTGTTCCGTTGCTGGTGAGGAACTGCGTTCCTTTGGAGGAGGAGAGGTACTCTGCTTTTTAGAGTTTCCAGTTTTTCTGCTCTGTTTTTTCCCCATCTTTGTGGTTTTATCTACTTTTGGTCTTTGATGATGGTGATGTACAGATGGGTTTTTGGTGTGGGTGTCCTTCCTGTTAGTTTTCCTTCTAACAGACAGGACCCTCAGCTGCAGGTCTGTTGGAGTACCTGGCCGGCCGTGTGAGGTGTCAGTCTGCCCCTGCTGGGGGGTGCCTCCCAGTTAGGCTGCTCGGGGGTCAGGGGTCAGGGACCCACTTGTGGAGGCAGTCAGCCCGTTCTCAGATCTCCAGCTGCGTGCTGGAAGAAACACTGCTCTCCTCAAAGCTGTCAGACAGGGACATTTAAGTCTGCAGAGGTTACTGCTGTCTTTTTGTTTGTCTGTGCCCTGCCCCCAGAGGTGGAGTCTACAGAGGCAGGCAGGCCTCCTTGAGCTGTGGTGGGCTCCACCCAGTTCAAGCTTCCAGGCTGCTTTGTTTACCTAAGCGAGCCTGGGCAATGGCGGGCGCCCCTCCCCCAGCCTGGCTGCCGACTTGCTGTTTGATCTCAGACTGCTGTGCTAGCAATCAGCGAGACTCCATGGGCGTAGGACCCTCTGAGCCAGGTGTGGGCTATATTCTCCTGGGGCACCGTTTCCTAAGCCCGTCGGAAAAGCACAGTATTCGGGTGGGAGTGGCCCGATTTTCCAGGTGCCGTCTGTCACCCCTGGAAAGGGAACTCCCGGACCCCTTGCGCTTCCCAAGTGAGGCAATGCCTCGCCCCTGCTTCGGCTGGCACACGGTGCACTCACCCACTGACCTGCGCCCACTGTCTGGCACTCCCTAGTGAGATGAACACGGTACCTCAGATGGAAATGCAGAAATCACCCGTCTTCTGCGTCGCTCGCGCTGGGAGCTGTAGACCGGAGCTGTTCCTATTCGGCCATCTTGGCTCCTCCCCCCGCCACATTTTCTTAATCCAGTCTATCGTTGTTGGACATTTAGGTTGGTTCCAAGTCTTTGCTATTGTGAATAGTGCTGCTATAAACATACGTGTGCCTGTGTCTTTATAGCAGCATGATTTATAATCCTTTGGGTATATACCCAGTAATGGGATGGCTGGGTCAAATGGTATTTCTAGTTCTAGATCCCTGAGGAATCGCCACACCGACTTCCACAATGATTGAACTGGTTTACAGTCCCACCAACAGTGTAAAACTGTTCCTATTTCTCCACATCCTCTCCAGCAGCTGTTGTTTCCTGACTTTTTAATGATTGCCATTCTAACTGGTGTGAGATGGTATCTCATTGTGGTTTTGATTTGCATTTCTCTGATGGCCAGTAATGATGAGCATTTTTTCATGTGTTTTTTGGCTGCATAAATGTCTTCTTTTGAGAAGTCTCTGTTCATATCCTTTGCCCACTTTTTGATGGGGTTGTTTGCTTTTTTCTTGTAAATTTGTTTGAGTTCATTATACATTCTGGATATTAGCCCTTTGTCAGATGAGTAGATTGCAAAAATTTTCTCCCATTCTGTAGGTTGCCTGTTCACTCTGATGGTAGTTTCTTTTGCTGTGCAGAAGCTCTTTAGTTTAATTAGACCCCATTTGTCAATTTTGGCTTTTGTTGCCATTGCTTTTGGTGTTTTAAACATGAAGTACTTGCCCATGCCTATGTCCTGAATTGTATTGCCTAGGTGTTCTTCTAGGGTTTTTATGGTTTTAGGTCTTAACATTTAAGTCTTTAATCCATCTTGAATTAATTTTTGTATAAGGTGTAAGGAAGGGATCCAGTTTCAGCTTTCTCCATATGGCTAGCCAGTTTTCCCAGCACCATTTATTAAATAGGGAATCCTTTCCCCATTTCTTGTTTTTGTCAAGTTTGTCAAAGATCAGATAGTTGTAGATATGCGGCATTATTTCTGAGGGCTCTGTTCTGTTCCATTCGTCTATATCTCTGTTTTGGTACCAGTACCATGCTGTTTTGGTTACTATAGCCTTGTAGTATACTTTGAAGTCAGGTAGCGTGATGCCTCCAGCTTTGTTCTTTTGGTTTAGGATTGACTTGGCGATGTGGACTCTTTTTTGGTTCCATATGAACTTTAAAGTAGTTTTTTCCAATTCTGTGAAGAAAGTCATTGGTAGGTTGATGGGGATGGCATTGAATCTGTAAATTACCTTGGGCAGTATGGCCATTTTCACGATAATGATTCTTCCTACCCATGAGCATGGAATGTTCTTCCATTTGTTTGTATCCTCTTTTATTTAAAGCACTCCTCAGCAAAAGTAAAAGAACAGAAATTATAACAAACTGTCTCTCAGACCACAGTGCAATCAAACTAGAACTCAGGATTAAGAAACTCACTCAAAACCGCTCAACTACATGGAAACTGAACAACCTGCTCCTGAATGACTACTGGGTACATAACGAAATGAAGGCAGAAATAAAGATGTTCTCTGAAACCAACAAGAACAAAGACACAACATACCAGAATCTCTGGGACACATTCAAAGCAGTGTGTAGAGGGAAATTTATAGCACTAAATGCCCACAAGAGAAAGCAGGAAAGATCTAAAATTGACATCCTAACATCACAATTAAAAGAACTAGAGAAGCAAGAGCAAACACATTCAAAAGCTAGCAGAAGGCAAGAAATAACTAAGATCAGAGCAGAACTGGAAGAAATAGAGACACAAAAAACCCTTCAAAAAATTAATGAATCCAGGAGCTGTTTTTTTTGAAAAGATCAACAAAATTGATAGACCACTAGCAAGACTAATAAAGAAGAAAAGAGAGAAGAATCAAATAGACGCAATAAAAAATGATAAAGGGGATATCACCACCGATCCCACAGAAATACAAACTACCATCAGAGAATACTACAAACACCTCTATGCAAATAAACTAAAAAATCTAGAAGAAATGGATAAATTCCTCGACACATACATCCTCCGAAGACTAAACCAGGAAGAAGTTGAATCTCTGAATAGACCAATAACAGGCTCTGAAATTGAGGCAATAATCAATAGCTTACCAACCAAAAAAAGTCCAGGACCAGACGGATTCACAGCTGAAGTCTACCAGAGGTACAAGGAGGAGCTGGTACCATTCCTTCTGAAACTATTCCAATCAATAGAAAAAGAGGGAATCCTCCCAAACTCATTTTATGAGGCCAGCATCATTCTGATACCAAAGCCTGGCAGAGACACAACAAAAAAAGAGAATTTTAGACCAATATCCTTGATGAACATTGATGCAAAAATCCTCAATAAAATACTGGCAAACCGAATCCAGCAGCACATCAAATAGCTTATCCACCATGATCAAGTGGGCTTCATCCCTGGGATGCAAGGCTGGTTCAACATGCGCAAATCAATAAATGTAATCCAGCATATAAACAGAACCAAAGACAAAAACCACATGATTATCTCGATAGATGCAGAAAAGGCCTTTGACAAAATTCAACAACACTTCATGCTAAAAACTCAATAAATTAGGCACTGATGGGACGTATCTCAAAATAATAAGAGCTATCTATGACAAACCCACAGCCAATATCATACTGAATGAGCAAAAACTGGAAGCATTCCCTTTGAAAACTGGCACAAGACAGGGATGCCCTCTCTCACCACTCCTATTCAACATAATGTTGGAAGTTCTGGCCCGGGCAATCAGGCAGGATAAGGAAATAAAGGGTATTCATTTAGGAAAAGAGGAAGTCAGATTGTCCCTATTTGCAGAGGACATGATTGTATATCTAGAAAACCCCGTTGTCTCAGCCCAAAATCTCCTTAAGCTAATAAGCAACTTCAGCAAAGTCTCAGGATACAAAATCAATGTGCAAAAATCACAAGCATTCTTATACACCAATAACAGACAAACAGAGAGCCAAATCACGAGTGAACTCCCATTCACAATTGCTTCAAAGAGAATAAAATACCTAGGAATCCAACTTACAAGGGATGTGAAGGACCTCTTCAAGGAGAACTACAAACCACTGCTCAGTGACTGGTTTTTTATCAGCAGTCCCCACAGTGAGGGTTCTCTCTCCCCAACTCCTTTCTGGAAGGGTTGCCCCCCAGTGGAAGATCTTTGTGGGGATCTCTAGCAGCTGGCACCCAGGAGGCAGTGAGAAATTTGCTGTGGAGATGACAGGAAGCTGGACCTTTGCACTGTTCCTGCAAATCATGAACTGGCATTTGAGGCCTTTGACATTTGAGGCCTCAGTGACATCTGAGGCCTTAGGGGCTCTGGCCTGGGAAAGGAAGCCTGTGGGAGGCTAGAGGATCAGTAGGGCAAGGTGGGGGTGTGGCACCTGGGCAAACTCTGGGTCCAGCTGGGTCACTGTCCTGCCGAACGCCTATCAACTCCAGTGGAGATGACACTAGGTTCAACAGGCCAAAGAGACTCAGAGCCAGAAAATGAGAATGGGGTTTTATTAGGGGCTACATACAGGGGACAGAGTTCAGCATGGGCTGGACAGAATAATTGCATGGCCCAGTGGAGATGGGCTGGGAAGGAAAATCGCAGCTGCTGGCAAAGAGCATGCAGTTTATATGGCATTTTCACTTAGTACCCTCCCCCAAACAGTCCACCTGGCAACCTTCACTTAACCCAAAACTCAGGGCCTTGGTCTCCTGGTTGGCCTGCAATTCCATGGGATGGGATGGGGGCTCAGATGTTCCCGACAGACAAGAAATGAATCTCAGGGCTGACCACTCCTAGATTCACCACCTCTGAACATACATTCAGTTGCATCTGCCACACAGGGTCATTCTCAGGGTATGCTTCAATTATTGATGTCAGGTGTGTTTACCTTACAGTCACTCAGATGCCCTGCCAGACAACTGAGGGGTGGAAAGAGGGGGCAGAGCATTGTGAGGAAAAGGGAGAGCAGATCCAGGTTCCCCTGCAAGGATTTCTAACAGGTTATGTCTGGAGAGGCTGGAGCAGTTAACTTAGTCCTTTGGGCACTGTGTTTTGCGGCCAAGAGAAGGAAATCCTGGTGTCCATGATGAGACTAGGAAGGGCAAATATGTGTGTACTAGGGAGGGTGGGGGCTGCCCTCTTTTCATTTTCATTCATTTATTCATTTATTTAGCAAATATTATGTAACGTTCTAGGTCCTGAGCAATACAGAATTGAACATGAGGGACACAGTCCTGCCCTCATGGAACTTGTATTCTAGGCGGAGAATTAAACAAAAATAAATGAAGAATTCAAATAGTGAGAGGAGCTCTGACTGCAATAAAACAGGGTGACCTGTTTTATTAATAGACAGTGGCTGCCTTGGGGTGGGGAGGACATATGAGGGTGGGAGGGAAGGTGTCTTGAGAGATGAAATCTGAGCAAAGACAAAGATTAAGAGGGAGGCACTCATGTGTGATCTGACCTTGGGGGTTGCATTTTAGGCAAAAGAGAGGGCAAGTGCAAAGGCCCTGAGGCAGGGACTGGATGGGCACACCTACAATAGTAGAGATGAAAGAACAGCTTGGCTGGACATGAGTGGGAGGAGCGAGCTGGGAGGGGAGGATAGAGAGGAGCAGGTAAAGGTCAGATGTGGAAAGGACCTGTAGGGCAAATGAGGAGTCTGAGTTTCACTCTAAGTTCAGGTGGAATATTTTGAGTGGACAATGCCAGGACTGGCTACTTTTTGAAGAAACTCTGTGCAGCTCTGTGGAGGTCTGACGCTGGTGTAGGCTGCGTCTCCTGGGGTGAAACCCTCTGGCTACCGCCAACTCCTCTTTATTGTTCTGACTGTGCTGCAGCCCAGGATGCCTTCCTGGGGAGGCATGCTGTGACCCAGGGGACCCATTCCTTGTTGGGCCCACACCTATTGCTGCAGGGCAAAGACAGCACCTGAGATGCTGGAATGTGGTGCTCAGGAGGAGCTTAGACACTCTCCAAGGCTCCTGCCCAGCTCTCCTCCATTCCTGTCTGCTCGGGCTGGCTGTGGATGAGGTGGGACTGGGTGTCCTGGGGTGAGTGAGCAGGGTGCAGGCATTTGAGAGGGGACCCTTCTGATTACTAAGTGCTGCTCACTCACAGCTGTGTCCATGAATGCCCACCCCCACCCTGGGCTCTCCCTCTGAACCCCTCTCTCTCTCTCCCATGGCCAGGATCTCAAACATCCCTGATCCCTCCCCACTGAGTGTGAGAATTTCGTGACCACACTCTGTTGGGGGGTGGGGTGCCTGATAAATGATCCAGGCTTCCGGTTCAGTCAGAAGGGAAGCCACCTTCAGGCCCTTGGCAACTTTCTGTGGATCATGGGGTGCTGTGAGGTCACCCGGCCTCATATCGCTGCCTCTTCCCTGTCACCTGTGCTAGTCTCCACTTCACATCAAGGACACAGAGGCTCAGATGGGTCAAGGGACTTCCCCTAGTGAAGGCTGACTTGGGATGGGAACCGAGTCCATAGGGCTCCAAAGCCCATGTGTGGTGTTCTGCCCTCCTGCTAATGGGGGCATCCTGAAGACCCTTGTCCCACCCGCCTCCCTCACAGCCCCTGCGATGCCTGCATCAGGCATAGTTGCCCATATAGGGAGGCCCTGGCACAGGCCTTCTGGGTCCAGGCACTGGGCTGCCCACTGGGTGGGGTAAGAGGGGACTCGTGGGTGCTCTGTCAGCTCAGAGCTTGCTGGTGACAAGAGTAAATCGGTGTCAAAGGATGGAAACAGTGCCCAGAAACTCAAGGGTAAGAGATCACTTCCAGGACGAGGGTCTCAGGGCAGCCTCCAGGGAGTTGCTCGGCTCCAAGGTCGGCCCCTCCAGAGCTGCTGGGCCTGCCCGCCTCTGGCCTGTTTCCCCAGCACTAAGGTTGGGGGAATCCTGAATATTCCCAAGACTCCCACACACTCTGCCCAGATCCCTGGAGTTCAGCCAGCAGGCAGCCCCGCCAGATGCTTATTTCCATCCTTGTTCACCCATCACCTGGAAGCCACAGCTGTTTCTTTCATTTGCTATTCCTGTTTTCCTGTTTACCCCTTTAGTAGGTAACCAACTGTTACTAGTTAATAATTACTATTTTTTATTTTTTATTTTTATTTTTGGAGACACAGTCTTACTCTGTTACTCAGACTGGAGTGCACTGGTGCGACCACGGCTCACTGAAGCCTCCACCCCAGGGCTCAGATTATCCACCTCAATGCCCGCGGAGCTGGGACTACAGGTGTGGGACACCACATCCAGCTAACTTTTTTATTTTTATTTTTGGTAGAGACGGGGCCTCACTATGTTACCCAGGCTAGAATAATTCTTTATATTGTCTACATGTGATGTTCACAAGCAAGGGTTTAGTTCATGAGAGGAGTGTACATGGCGGTTATGCCTTTCTCGTGCTTGAAAGCAGTTCCAGGAGGCTCAGGGGAAGGAGCTGAAACAGAAGGCAACTGGGAGCGGAAGCAAGGGGGGGCTTCCTGCTACCTGTTGCTGTCCTTGACCTAAGGAAAGAAACTGAAGCAAAATTAACATAGAGAGGTTATTTGGCCCAAGGTTGAGGACCGCGGCTGGGACGCACTTCCAGGTTGCTTTGAGAAGTGCTCTGCTTGGCCTGTTACTAGTAGGTTCTTAAAGGCAAAGGGGACAGGCACGGTGGTTCATGCCTGTAATCCCAGCACTTTGGGAGGCCGAGGTGGGTGGATCATTTGAGGTCAGGAGTCTGAGACCAGCCTGGCCACCATGGTGAAACCCTGTCTCTACTAAAAATACAGAATTTAGCCAGGCATGGTGGCGCATGCCTATAACCCCAGCTACTCAGGAGGCTGAGGCAGGAGAATAGCTTGAACCCAGGAGGTGGAGGTTGCAGTGAGCCAAGGTTGCACCACTGCACTCCAGCCTGCGAGACAGAGCAAGACTGCGTCTCAAAAAAAAAAAAAAAAAAAAAAAAGGCAAAGGTGATCAGGAGTGGCTAATACAAGAATTCTCACTTGTTTGCAGAGATGACATTGGTTAGTGATTGGTTCTACAGGGTTGGATTATGGGGTATGAGTTTTTGTGTCCAGCGTATGGATTTTTATGGCTTCTTGGCATCAGTTAGTCCAGAGCCCATATAGCAAGTAGCTTCAGGAGGTACTTATTTAGCTCAAGGGGGCAGTGAGACATGACTGCTGTTTCATTTCAGTTCCTCTCTGGGAATGATAATTAAAGGGGGCTCACATTCCTCATGTTTACCTGCTATCCTCAGATAAAATTTCATTGCTTTCTCACTGTGGTCCAGAAAGTCTGGGCTTTGGTGGAAGTCCCTATTGTAGTTGAAGATGCTGATGGCTGGATCAATGCACATCAGTGTTACTGTGATCCACAAAGGAGGCACCTGCTCTGACGATCTGGGGGTGGCAGGAGGAGAAATCTGATTTTCCAAATGTGCCCCTTAAGGCCACTGAGCTCAGGACTTCTTTTACACAGTCAGACGACTTTAATGCAAGGGAGGTCCTGCCTGGCTCCTCTCACTGTCTTAGATGAATGGACCATTATCCGTGGTGGAGGAACTAGGTGCCAGAGACCACAGCTCTCAGGAGAGCTGAATGAGCTACTCCAGCTGGGTGAGATCGGCTGGGACTGACATTGGAAATGTCCTAATATCAATGTGCATTTTCCTTGTAGGGTGGGAGATGTGCTGGACACTTTCATTTTCTAACTTTCTTTTACCACAATGTAATATTACCAGCTAGTGACCCCAAATCCCAAAGTAGGTAATACACATATTTAAATAAGCTATGTTTATAACTAACAAAAATACTGGAGGCAGAGGATTATTTCCAATATTGCACATTTATTCAAAAGTACAGAAAATAACACTGTACATTATATAATAGCATGTAAACACTCTAGAACTTGACTTGAATAATAAAACGTTCTATTAAGAAAGAAATATTGCTCATGAAGATTTTTGTGCCCAGCTTTCCCAAGTCAGAGGCCCTCATTTATGTCACAACAGCAAGGTGGCAGGGAATCAAAACTGGCGTGCATTCTACATCTTTCACAGCACTGGAGAGATGGACAAGACTCCATGATGGTGGCTTTGGCCTGGCTGTTCTTGGCCCAACACACCTTGTCTGGGTTGTGATTTTTTACAGCCACAGCATCAGGGTCCTTTGCAGCTCTTAAGAAAAGACACACACAAAGCTCAGGCTTAGAATTTTTCTTCTCAATCCATTTGTTAGAACTGTTGGGGGTATCTGGGAAGTTTAGTGCTGAAGCCAATCAAACATGAACACCAGCCCTACATTAAGGCTCTCTCCCCTGTCTCAAATTCCTCTTGAATCCTTTCCTCTCCTACGATTTCTATAAATATAAACTCAGGTTACAAAAGTAAGGGTAAGTGAATTGCAAGCAATCACCCAGCTGGTCACTGCAGGCCCCCAAGATGCAGGAATGATGGGAAGGTGCTGCATTCAGCTGTGCCCCAGGCTCCGGGATGTGTCTCTGTGAACCCCTTAGAATGGACTGTGTCTGACAACCAACCTCTCTGGTACTTGAAGAGTCTTCTCCCCAAACTGTAATTGTCTTTTGTTCAACCTACATTCCCTTTTCTGCTGTCTCCCAGGATATTCACACATGTCAGCTGTCCCAGAGTCCTAAAAATCCACCTCTTTGTCCTCAAGGCCACCAGAAATAAATGAAGGAAAACTCTGAGAGCTCCCAACTCAGGCAAGAGGAGATCAATCCAGCCCATCCTCCGCATGAGCACAAGGCAAAGGCTCATTAATGCAGTCTCCCCTACACAGTCTTCAGCCTACAGTGCCCAGGGGAGGTACTGGCCAAGGTTCTGAACAGAGGGAGGTACTGGCCAAGGTGCTGAACAAAGGGAGGCTTGGCCAAGGTGCTGAATTAAACACCTGATGGTAAACTCATTGAGGTCCAGTGACAGCCAAGCACCACTGACACTCACAGCCTTAAACTGAGAACATTCTACAAACCCCAGGCAGAAGGAAAAAAGATTTTACACTCAGCTGCCATTTCTGCCTTTTCAAAACTGCTTGTTCTTCTTGACCTCACTCACTCAGGGGTGGGGCCACAGCAGCAAGGAATGACCTTGCTCAAATAGGGAGTCCAGGTATCCCATTTGAGGAGGTGTGATTCATTTTCCCCCACATGACTCACTTTAGTGCCTTAGCTACTTTGAAGTAAAGACAGAACACAACACTTAGGAGCACCATCGCGACAACCAGTAAGCTGCTTCCGATGCCGATCATGATCTTCGTCCTGAGATCAAACATCTTTGCCATGCCTAGGGAGAAAGTGCAGGAAAGCAGAACATGGCCTTCCTCCCCACACAGCCACTAAGCAACCTTCCTTTAGTAGAGGAAGAGTGAACCCCAAACACAGATCTTTATGCATGTAAACTGCAAGCAAATCTTTCCAGAGAGGCATAGGATCTTAAGCTGGTCCGGGATAGACAAAAGGATTTATTTATGGATAAAAATGGACTTAAATGCAAACTCCAGAGGGAAGGAAATCATAATGACAGACAGTGGAAAGAATCTTTCCCTCTCACAGGCATGATGTGCAGTTGGAAATGACCACAGGCCTGCCTTGGAGCTGATGGCTTCACTCCCCACCACCTGGGCCCTGAAATATGTTCACTCAGAGGGTCAGAAGTCACCCCTCACTGTACATTAGGTTTAAAATTATTTTATGAAACTAAGAGCATTGGTTTAAAAAGTATTGTCTAACAATACTGAGAATATGAAAATCTATTTTGTAAGTGATAAGTATTTTGGGAAAACAGTTTTCAATTTTCCCACTGACAACTGGGTTATCTCAGGGTTTAAGGAGATTCCTGAGACTTCCAGCCAAACCCTTGCCAGGGCTCAGAAATGGGACGTGGTCTGCAGAGACCAGGAGCCAGCTTATCCAGGAGCCCCTGTCCCTCATTCTGTCTTCCTAGTAGACCATAGGCCTACCTCTGCCATTTTTCCCAGTAAATACTAAATTCTCCCAGGAAACCCAATTTGTTTGGAATAAGTAATTTGCTTAATCTAACACTCTGAGATTGGTGAACAGTGAGCCAGGAGAGAAGAATAACCAATCTGATAGCTAAGCATACTTACTACAGTTCAACCATCCAGAGCTAGATGAAGGCCAATTGTAACAATAAAATTAAGGGAAAAAAACCTTTAGGGCATGGGATATTTGGAACTTCTCAAACCTGTAATCTGAGAAAGAGGGACCTAATTATCCATGCTAGGAGTAATTAAGATCCAAGGTTGAACAGCTCAGCTCACTTTTGGAAGCCCAGGCTCAGCCAGAGCTGGTAGAATGGGCCTATTCTGACATTCATGCCACAGGCTGTGTGACATCAGCTCTCTGGACACCAGCTCTCTTTCATGGAGTTCTGAATTCTATTCCATAGGTATATTTTTTGCTCTTGTGAAATATAAATACTATTTTGAATCACTTAATTCTAAGTCTTTTACCTTTTCAGGTCTTATTTCCCTTCCCTTAATTTTTGGAGTTTGACTGCTAATCAAAATCAAGTTTGAGATTTCAATTTAACAAATAAAAGAAAAAGAAATGTGGGAAGGGTAAAATAGTCTTACATTTAAAAGTTCAATGATAGAAGACTGGTTAGACCTTAGATTTTAGTTGCACAGTGAAATAATATGGAGCCATTTACTAGGATTCAAGCACACTTCCATTGACATGGGAAGATTTTAAAGCTTTATAGTTAAAAAAAGTACAAAAATGAAAGTTGAACAGGATATCTGTTCTAGTCAGGTTTGTATGATTTTAAGGTACTTATATCCAGCCAGTGTATTAAAATTAAATGAAGAGACACCAGGTTCAAGGAAGCTTGTGTAGACATGTTTCTCCCTGCTAAGCACAACTATTATTCCTGGAAATAACACGAATCAAACAAAGGAGAACTCTGAAATTGGAAAGAAGAAAGCAAACTACTAGGGACCCCACGCCTGGGTAAGCTCCACAGCAGCAGAACAGGGGAAGTAGACAGGCCTGGTGTTTTCCAATGCTCAATCTAGCTTATTCCATTCCCGGATTTAATGTGAGTCCTGCTGACAACCCCAGGCTTTCCCAGCAGCAGTGGCAAGTTGGGTGGATTGTGAACCCCACTGGCAATAAGCCTGCAAGGGAAGTGCTCATCTTCCTTGCTAGTCCTGAGATTCCCCTCCTCAGACCCTGCAGGGGATCTGACCACATTCAGTGACCTAGCCCAGGAAGCACTCTGTTCCCATGTGCTAGAGACCCCTCTGGACTCCAGGTGGCTCCAGCTTGGGGACCCTCCTTCTATCCCTCAGGCAGCACTTTCGGGGACCTAGAAGCCCCAGTGACACCAGATAAATGAAGCAGACCAAAATACCACCACAAAACCTCTGAAAATTAAATTGTCATTGGAATCTAATCCCACAAAAGTAAGCCAGGATCTGCATGCTAAACCTAGTCAGTGACTAACTAATAAAATAAAATATTTAAATAGGACCTAGAGTCTTCTAGCATAAAGTCAAAATGTCCATGATTCAACGAAAAATCGCCCATAATACCAATAACCAGAAAAGTCACGCCCGAATGAGAAGAGACAATGAATTGATGTCCTGAGCATGGAATAAGTTTGGTGTGGTCAAGGAACAAGAAAAAGGCCATTTGACTGGAGATGCATAAAAGCAAAGATGGCAGGAGAGGACTTGGAAAAAATTGGCCAAGGGTACCAACATGCAGGGCTTCGAGCTCTAGTATAAGCTTAGATTTTTTTTCTGCCTGTTATGGAACATCCTTGGAAGATGTTGATTGGGATTTTAGGAAGAAACTCATGCAACCTGGCTGGGGAGGCTGTGCTTTTAAACATAGACCAGTGGTTACAGAAGAGAAAACTGAGGTCAAGTAAGTAAGGTCAAATAATTTCTCCGAAGTTACATAACAAGTAAGTGACTAAGGTGGAAGGAGAATTCAGGTTTCTTTACCTAGTGTTTTTTCCTGTAAGCCATCTTGAGCATGTATCTTCTGAGGGTATTTGGAGAGATGATGTCAGAATGGGCAGAAAACTAAAATCCTAGGCTTCCTTGCTTAATGAAGGCATGGGACTGTCTTTCAGTATGAAGAAGGAGGGACATGGGAAAAGGAAGGGACAACTGGGAAGATGCTAACATTTGCTTTACCTTGAGAGGCAGCCATGGAGGAAGAGTTGCTTCACCTTTCCATAGATTTCAAATGTGAAAGAGAATCAATTCTAAATAAGAAGGTTCTACACCAAAACCCAAATGGGCGTGAGGAACAGGAGAGATAGAAATAGGAAGAAGGAAAGGGGTCCTGGATTTCAAGCCCATCCTCACCATCTATTGATACCAAGACTAATAAAGCAGTTCACCTCCCTGAGCCTGCTGCTTCTTTTCTGAAGTGAAGGGATAATGAATGGTGTGAGGTTTGACAATGATGGCGGTGGCAGCTGTTAGTGTCTCAGAGGTTTCTACAAGGACACATGTGTCACAGTTTGGAAAATTGTGATGCCAATGTGAGTAACTCTTCTGCTGTGGCTCTTCTCCAGCCACAGGTGTGTTCTGCCAACAGGCTGGATCCAGGCAGAAGGTGTGAAAGTGAGGACAAGATTTTGAGGGAATCTTTACCAATGGGTCTCTGCTAGAAAAAGTTTGCAAATGACTGTTCAATTGTAATCATCACTTGGTTTCATCAGGTTTCAAGATTTCTGACTCCTCAACAAGTCAAAGAGCTTTACTACTTCTCTTCTGGATGCCACAGTTCTCATTTAAACAGCAACTTTCAGGAGCATCTCCTGAACACACAGGTTGCACAGACACCTACTCTGAGTTTTTGGAATCTTGAGTCTACTTTTTCTGAGACTTATCCACTTATTGAAGCAGCGTTTCTCTAACTTATGTGTGCATAAGAATCATCTAGAGAGCTTGTTAAATCACAGATTCTGGGCCTAACCATAGAGATCCGATTCATTGGTTTCGTGTGGGGAGCCCATGAACTTGCCTTTCTAAGCATCTCCCAGGGTAGGCAGAGGCACAGGTTGAGGGGTACTGTGTTAGAGCCTGTGTTGGTCAGGGTTCTGTAACAGGACAGAACTAATAGGATAGATGAATACATAAAGGGGAGTTCATTAGAAGAATTGACTCACACAATCACAAGGTGAAGTCCCACAATAGGCGATCTACAAGGTGAGGAGCCAGGAAGCCAGTACGAGTCCCAAAACCTCAAATGTAGGGAAGCCAATAGTGCAGACTTCAGACTCCAGTCTGTATTGAAGGTCCAAGAGTCCAAAATCTGAAGAACTTGGAGTATGATGTTGGAAGGCAGAAAGTATCCTACACAGGAAAAAGATGTAGGCTGGAAGACTCAGCCAGTCTAGTCCTTCCAAGTTCCTCTGCCTGCTTTTATTCTGGATGCTATGGCAGCTGATTACATGGTGCACACCCAGATTGAGGGTAGGTCTCCTTCTCCCAGTCCACTGACTCAAATGTTAATCTCTTTTGGCAACACCCTCACAGACACACCCAGGAACAATATTTTGCATCCTTTAATCAAATCAAGTTGACACTCAATATTAACCATCACAGAGCCCAAAACAGGGACTCCATGTTCAGCCTGTTTAATAATAGCCCTGGAATCTCCTGCAATGGTTCTTCAGGGACGACACCTTATTCTGCTCTGATTCCTTAGATCTGGGTTAGGGCTGTGGAACCTTCATGTTTAACAAGTCCCCCAGGTGATTCCGACAACGAAGACTGTCTGGGGAGTGCGTGCTGGGAATCTCTGGCCTCATTTCTGAAATTTAAGGCTGTCAGGCAGTTGGTCAGAGGCTACATGTACAGGGTTCTGCATTCACAGCACCTACATTCCATTATGACCAATAACTTCTACAAGTGGGTTCATGAGGAGAGCTCCAGTCTGTTTTTTTTTCCTTCAACTTTTTAAAAAATAATTTCTCAAAGTTTTTCATCACATGGTTTATCTTTTTATTAACAAAGTATTTTAATTTTTCTCAATAGGTTTTTGGGGAACAGGTGGTGTTTGGTTACATGGGTAAGTTCTTTAGTGGTGATTTCTGAGATTGTGGTGCAGCCATCACCCAAGCAGTGTACACTGTACCCAATGTGTAGTCTTTCATCCTTCATCCCCCTCCCACCCTTCTCCCTGGGTCCCCAAACTCCATTGTATAATTCTTCTGCCTTCGTGCCCTCATGGCTTAGCTCCCACTTATAAGTGAGAATATAAGATGTTTGGTTTTCCATTCCTGGGTTACTTCACTAAGAATTATGGTCTCCAACTCCATCCAGGTTGCTGCCAATGCCATTATTTCTTTCCTTTTTATGGGTGAGTGGTATGAATAAAGCACATTTTCTTTATCCACTTGTTGACTGAAGGGCATTTGGGCTGGTTCCATATTTTTGCAATTGTGAATTGGGTACTGTAAACATGCATGTGCAAGTGTCTTTTTCATATATTCCTCTGGGTAGATACCCAGTAGTAGGATTGCTGGATCAAATAGTGGATCTGCTTTTCATTATTTAAGGAATCTCTATACTGTTTTCCATCCCACCAGCAGGGTAGAAGCATTCCCCTTTTCACCACATCCATGCCAACATCTGTTATTTTTCCATTTTTTCATTATGGTCATTCTTGTAGGAGTAAGGTGTTATCACATTGTGATTTTGATTTGCATTTCCCTGATAATTAGTGATGTTGAGCATTTTTTCATATGTTTGTTGGCCATTTGTTTATCTTCTTTTGAGAATTGTCTGTTCATGTCCTTAGCCCACTTTTTGATGGGATTATGTTTTTTTTTTCTTTTGTTTCAGTTCCTTGTAGATTCTGGATATTAGTGCTTTGATGGATGCATAGTTTGCAAATACTTTTTCCCACGCTGTGGGTTGCGTGTTTACTCTGCTGATAATTTCTTTTGCTGTGCAGCAACTTTTTAGTTTAAGTACCATTCTATTTATCTTTGTTTTTGTTACATTTGCTTTTGGGTTCTTGGTCTTGAAGTCTTTGCCTAAGCCAATGTCTAGAAGGGTTTTTCCGATATTATCTTCTAGAATTTTTATGGTTTCAAATCTTAAAGTTTTTGATCCATCTTGAGTTGATTAGTTGATTTTTATATAGAGTGAGAGATAAGAATTCAGTCTCATTCTTCTACATGTGGCTTGCCAATGATCCCAGCATCATTTGTTGAATAGGGTGTCCTTTCCCCACTTGAAATTTTTGTTTGCTTTGTTGAAGATGAGTTGGCTATAAGTATTTGACTTTATTTCTGGGTTCTCTATTCTGTTCCATTGGTTTATGTGACTATTTTTATACCAGTATCATATTATACCAGTACCATATTTTGGTGACTATGGCTTTATAGAAGTTTGAAGTTGGGTAATGTGATGCCTCCAGATTTGTTCTTTTTGCTTAGTCTTGCTTTGGCTATGTGGGCTCTTTTTTTGGTTCCTTATTAATTTTAGGATTGTTTTTGCTAATTCTGTGAAGAATGGTGATGGTATTTTGATGGGAATTGCACTAAATTTGTAGACTGCTTTTGGCAGTATGGTCATTTACACAATATTGATTTTACCTGTCTATGAGCATGGAATGGGTTTCCATTTGTTTATGTTGTTTATTATTTCTTTCAGCAGTGTTTTGCAGTTTTCCTTGTAGAGGTCTTTCACTTTCTTGGTCATGTATATTCCTAAGTGTGTGTGTGTGTGTGTGTGTGTGTATATTTCCAGCTATTGTAAAAGGTGTTGAGTTCTTGATTTCATTTTTGGCTTGGCCACTGTTGGTGTATAGCAGTGTTACCAATTTGTGTACATTGATTTTGTATCCTGAAACTTTATTAATTCATTTATCTGATATAGGAGCTTTTTGGATGAATCTTTAGGGTTTTCTAGGTATGCAATCATATCATCAGCAAACAACAACAGTTTGACTTCCTCTTTACTGATTAGTATGCCCTTAATTTATTTCTCTTGTCTGCTTGCTCTGGCTAGGACTTCCAGTACTATGTTCTCAAAGGGAATACTTTCAACTTTTCCCCGTTCAGTGTAATGTTGGCTATGGGTTTTTCATAGATGGCTTTTATTACCTTAAGGTGTTTCCCTTCTATGCTAATTTTGCTGAGGGTTTTAATCATAAAAGGATGCTGGATTTTGTCAAATGCTTTTTCTCCATCTATTGAGATGATCACGTGATTTGCAACAGACGTGAGTGATTATCCATTCTGCCATTCTGTATCTTTTAAGTGGTGCATTTAGGCCATTTACCTTGATTTTACATTTTGTTTTTAATTCTGTTTATGTGGTGTATCACATTTATTGACTTTTTATGTTAAACCATCCCTGCATCCTTGGTATGAAACTCATCTGATCATGGTAGATTATGTTTGATATGCTGTTGGATTTGGTTCGCTAGTATTTTGTTGAATATTTTTGCATCTATGTTCATCAGGGATATTGGTCTGTAGTTTTCTTTTACTGTTATGTCCTTTCCTGGTTTTGGTATTAGGGTGATACTGGCTTCATAGAATGATTTAGGGAGGATTCCCTCTCTCTCTACCTTTTGCAATAGTTTCAATAAGATTGGTACCAATTCTTCATTGAATGTCTGATAGAATTCAGCTCTGAATCCATCTGTTCCTGGACCTTTTTCTGTTGGCAATTTTTAAATTAAAATTTCAATCTCACTACTTGCTATTGGTCTGCTCAGAGTTTCTATTTCTTCCTGGTTTAATCTAGGAGGGTTGTATATTTCTAGGAATTTATCCATCCCCACTAGGTTTTCTAGTTCATGCACATGAAGGTGTTTATAGTAGCCTTGAATGCTCTTTTGTATTTCTGTGGTATTTGTTGTAATATCCCCTGCTTTGTTTCTACTTGAGCTTACTTGAGTCTTCTCTCTTCTTTTCTTGGCAATCTAGCTAATGGTCTATCAATTTTGTTTATGTTTTCAAAGAACCAAATTTTTGTTTCACTTATCCTTTATTGTTTTTTGTTTGTTTCAATTTCATTTAATTCTGCTATGATCTTTGTTATTTGTTTTCTTCTGCTGGATTTGGGTTTGATTTGTTCTCGTTTCTCTAGTTCTTGAGGTGTGACCTTAGATTGTCTATTTGTGCTCTTTCAGACCTTTTGATGTGGCATTTAATGCTATGAACTTTCCTCTTAGCACTGCTTTTGCTGTACCCCAGAAGTGTTGACAGGTTGTGTCACTATTATCATTCAGATCAAAGCATTTTTAAATTTCCATGCTGATTTCACTGTTGACCCAAAGATTGTTCAGGAGCAGATGATTTAATTTCTATGTATTTGCATGGTTTGTGGATTCCTTTTGGAGTTGATTTCCAACTTTACTCCACTGTGGTCTGAAAGAGTACTTGACATAATTTCGATTTTCTTAAATTTATTGAGGCTTGTTTTGTGGCCTATTATATGGTCTATCTCGGAGAATGTTCCATGTGCTGATGAACAGAATGTATATTCTGAAGTTGTTGGGTAGAATGTTCTGTAAATAGCTGTTAAGTCCATTTGTTCTAGGGTATAGTTTAAGTCCATTGTTTCTTTGTTGACTTACTGTCTTGATGACCTGTTTAGTGCTGTCAGTAGGGTATTGAAATCCTCTACTATTATTGTGTTGCTGTCTATCTCATTTTTTAGGTCTAGTAATAATCGTTTTATAAGTTTGGGACCTCCAGTGTTAGGCGCATATATATTTAGGATTGTGATATTTACCTGTTGGACTAATCCTTTTATTATATAATGTCCCTCTTTGTCTTTTATAACTGTTGTTGCTTTAAAGTCTGTTTTGTCTGATGTAAGAATAGCTACCCTGGCTTGCTTTTGGTGTCCACTTGCATGCAACACCTTTTTCCACCCCTTTACCTCAAGGTTATGTGAGTCCTTATGTGTTAGGTGAGTCTCTTGAAGACAGAAGATACTTGGTTGATGAATTCTCATCCATTCTGCCATTCTGTATCTTTTACATGGAACATTTAGGCCATTTACATTCAACGTTAGTATTGAGATGTGAGGTAATAGTCTATTCATCATGCTGGTTGTTACCTGAATACCTTTTTTTTCACTGTGTAATTGCTTTATAGGCCCTGTGAGATTTTATGCTTTAAGGAGGTTCCATTTTGGTGCATTTTGAGGTTTTGTTTCAAGATTTAGAACTCCTTTTAGCAGTTTTTGTAGTGCTGGCTTGGCAGTGGCAAATTCTGTCAGCATTTGTTTGCCTGAAAAAGACCTTATCTTTCCCTCATTTATGAAACTTAGTTTTGCTGGATACAAAATTCTTTGCTGATAGTTGTCTTGTTTAAGGAGGCTAAAGGTAGAACCCCAATCCCTTGCAGGGTTTCTGCTGAGAAATCTGCTGTTAATGGGTTTTCTTTTATAGGTTACCTGATGCTTTTGCCTCGTAGCTCTTAAGCTTCTTTCCTTCTTGACTTTAGATAACGTGATGACTACATGCCTAGGTAACAGTCTTTTTGTGATGACTTTCCTGGGTGTTCTTTGTTCTTTGAGCTTTTTGTATTTGGATGTCTAGATCTCTAGCAAGGTCAATGAAATTTTTCTTGATTATTCCCTCAAATAAGTTTTCCAAACTTTTAGATTTCTCTTCTTCCTTGGGAGCACGAATTATTCTTAGGTTTGGTCATTTAACATAATCCCAAACTTCTTGGAGGTTTTGTTCATTTTTTAAAAGAATTCGTTTTTCTCTGTTTTTGTCAAACTGGGTTAATTTGAAAGCCTTGTCTTTGAGCTCTGAAGTTCTTTCTTCTACTTGTTCGATTTTATTGTTGAAACTTTACAGTGTATTTTGCATTTCTCTAAGTGTGTCTTTCATTTGCAGAAGTTATGACAGTTTTAATTTATGCTATTTCTTTGGGGATTCTTTTTGGTCCATATCCCATATTATTTTTTTTAAATTTCTTTAAGTTGGTTTTCACCTTTCTCTGGTGCCCCTTTGAGTTGTTTAATAATCAACCTTCTGAATTCTTTTTCTGGCAATTCAGATTTCTTCTTGGTTTGGATCCATTGCTGGTGGGCTAGTGTGATCTTCTGGGAGTGTTAAAGAACCTTGCTTTGTCATATTACCAGAATTGTTTTTCTGGTTCCTTCTCATTTTGGTAGACTATGTCAGAGGAAAACTCTGGGGCTCAAGCGCTGCTGTTCAGATTCTTTTGTCCCATGGGGTGATCCCTTGATGTAGTACTCTCCTCCTTCTCCTAGAGAGGAGGCTTCCTGAGAGCTGAACTGCAGTGATTGTTATTGCTCATCTGGGTCTAGCCACACAGCATGAAACCCCGGTAGGGCTCCGGGCTGGTACTGGGGAGTGTTCCACTCTGGTTTTCTTTCCAAGGCCCAAAGCTGACCATGTCACTCTCCTGCTTAAACCACTTATTTCTTGGTGCCAGCAAATCTCTAGAGTGCAGCCATCAAGATTTTCCCAAGCTGGACCCAGGCAACCTTTTAAAGCCTTGCTCCAGGTGCTGCCCAACGTGCATCTTACGCTTCAGTCAATTTAAACTGTTTTACATCTCCAAAAAGAGCTCTAGGTATTGTTTCTCCATGTTTCATCTGTCCAGCTGCTTGCTCATGCACTTACTGGGGAAGGGAGGGACCAACAGTTATCTCATGAAGGTTGCATCTGAGTTGAGCTTTAGTGTGATGAGAGTAGAGAATTAGGGGAGGAGGAGTCACCTCTGCTGGAGCCAAGAGCCCAAGAAGACATGGGGAAAAAGGGTGAGTGTAACAACAGGCCATGTGGTAGTGGCGATGAGACTGGAAAGCCAGGCAGGAGCTCAGTGATGAAGAGCCTCAAATTATAGTCTCTACAGTTGGGACAGATCTTATCAGCCATACTTTAAGATGAGTTGTATGGCAGCAGCATGCAAACTCAATCTCTGCCCTCTATCAAGTAGACTGAAAATCCAGTGGTGAAAGCCTCAGTATGCCACTTACGGGGAAGAGGAAGATGGAATCACACTCAAGGGGGAGGCAATGCAGAAATTAAAATCATACACTGTATCTTGATTTAATTTCTTGATCACCCACACATCCCTTTCAGCCATTTCAAACTGCAGTGGTTACCTTGACACTTTTGAAGGTGCATTTGTCAGCCCTAACTCCCCAGCATCCAGACTTGGCTTATTGGGTGTGGCACATACAGAGAAAAGTTATAAGAAAAAAAGACTGAATAGAGATTTTTAAGTGCTGTGCTCTACTTTGCCTAGTTGAGCAAATTCAGGCAGAGTTTTCTTAGGACTAATAATTTTAGCAAAGCAATTACACACATATAAATATGTATAGCACTTATATAAACACAAGAAAATCAACACCTATGAGTTTCTAATATAAACAAAATATAATTTAGGTCTTCATTAACCTGCAAAAATCAAGAAATTGAAGATCAGGAATTAAAACTCATTGGAATTATTTTTAGTACTACAACCATGACTATTTTAATTATTTTATAAAATATAGCTTATGTGTTCTAGTTATAATGATATTGGAGCATTTTGTGAATAAAAAAACAGACTGCAACTATCAGACACTAAAGATTTCATTCATCCTTAACTGAGACACATTTCTCCCAAATGCTGAAGGAAATGCTTCCTCATGGCTACATATGTTATAAAAAAATTAGGATGCCATCCTGGCTAACACAGTGAAACGCCATCTGTACTAAAAATACAAAAAATTAGGCGGGTGTGGTGGCACGCGCCTGTAGTCCCAGCTACTCAGGAGGCTGAGGCAGGAGAATCGCTTCAACCCGGGAGGCAGAGGTTTCAGTGAGCCAAGATTGCGCCACTGCATTCCAGCCTGGACAACAGAGTGAGACTCAGTCTCAAAAAAAAAAAAGAAAGAAAAATTAGGATGAGTCTGATAAAAATAACATACAGGTTCTCATGTCACTGAGGTCCGAGTGAGAGTCATAAATGGACAAACATTATATAAGTTAGTTCTCATGTAAAAGAAGTAAATTCACCAAAATATTAAATGAGTGTAAGACATCCTTTTACATAAAAACAAACATGTTCACAAAGATGCGAACAATAAACACTCGGGATTCCAAAAGGGGAAGGATGGGAGACGGGGGAGGGTTGAAAAAGCTACCTATCAGGTCCTGTGTTCACTACTTGGGTGATGGAATCACTAGAAGCCAGTCTCAGTATCATGTAATATACCCGTGGAACAAACCTGCATATGTACCCCCTGAATCTAAAAAACCAAAAAACTTAACAAATATTAGATAAAAAGACAATATTTCTATTTATTTCAGACAAGGTAGTTTCCAGGGTGGATGCATTTATTTTTTGGATGCAAATATATCACTCTTCAACACACACATAACAGTTACAATCTCTGAAAATGAAGTCTGCCAGAGAGAACTGCAATCTCCTTGATTTATGTACCTTAATCCTTCAGTGGGGAGCCTCGGCATTTCACACTTTAAATGTATCAGGAAAGGGTTTCGAAAGAAGAATCTATATCAGCTCAAAAAAATTAAAAAAAAAACCCAACAACAAAACAGACTTCCTTACACTTTCTGGGTTTATTGAGATAAAATGAGATGAATTCTCCCATTTTACATCATACACTAAATCCAAAGTAATAATCCTAACAAGGAATAGACCAGTTCTGATATTCACTTTCTTATCTACTCTTACAATGTGACAGAATGTACAATTAATGGCCCCAATGTGAACTGATTTTACACATGCCAAACATCACATCTAATTTTTTATCTGAAATAAACAATATAAAATTTAAGTTGGTGATCTAAAATAAAGGTTCCAGGTTAAGTACCCAGTTTTCCAAGGTCAGTCCATTAGAAAAAAAAAAAAAAATCAAATACTCTAAGCATTCCTTTTATATCCCTGAAACTATAAGGTCTTCATATAAATTAAAACAGTACTTCAATCAAACATATACTATATAAACTAATGAATTATATTAGAAATCCTTAAACATTTAGAACGTATAACACAGAAGTATATATACACTTATGAGTGAAAAATATTACTAGCAAAAATAATATTGTATCATGTTAACTCTTAGTATACAGTACAAGTGTAGTAATAATGAACACTGAGGTCACTTCAGTAAGTAAGATGATGATCCTTAAAAGAACATTAAATCCTTGCTTTTTATAAATATTTTTGGGTTTTGGCTTTGTAATAAATATGTAATAAATATCTGCAGTACACTGTTTATGTTGAGAGCTCATCTTTCTTCATTTGAAAGTCTTTCTCCAGAGTCATAATGTCTTAGAGGCAGCCCACTGGGCGGGGAGTTGGGATTTTGCAGCAAATCCATTAACAAAGCAATCTTATCATCGATGTGCTCCTGGAGTTTATATTCGCTGATCAATGTAGTCTATAAGTTTCTTTTCTATCAGTTCCATATTTTTAGAAAGAATCTATTCCAAGTAGGAGCAAACAGGCTGCTCTTCCACTCTGGAAATACATTTTAAAAATATATCAATTTTCTGTAATATTTTAACAAAACAACTGAACTATACAACAAGCAGCCAACATATGTTGCTGAAATTTGTCTCTATAAACTGTGCTGTCTTCTTACAGTGTATTTCCAGGTTCTAATATACATCCACAACAGATGACCGCAGTCATGAACACATACTTATTTCTTTAAACATTTACTAAATATACAATTGAAATGGGAATATAAAAGTGAAGATGATTCCTTAAAGACCAAGTCCTTAGAAAGGGTCTTTTTGATATGGAGCTCCAAATCAAAACTGATCTTGCCAAATTTATTTTAAGGTCAACATGTATATTTTCCAAGTACTTCCCCAAGCAACCCTACAATTTAAACAGTTTTGTCTTCTTTCTTTCATACAAACCTTACTAAAGTACTAGAAAGTTCTTTGCTAACCTAATATGAAACTGAGGAAGAATTTAACTGGAATGGGCAAATTAAAGATTTAAAAAAAAAAAGCACATCAGTTTCTTAAACAAAACTCATATTGCAGTCTAGGGCAGTGATTCTTAGAGTATGGTTCATAGAACACTATAGAATCGTTTTAAAGGTTCCAGGAGGACAAAGTGTTTTTATAGTAACAAGGAGGTAATATATGCCTTTTTCACCCTCATTCTCTCATGAACGCACAGTGGTGTTTTCCAGAGGCCAAACAACCTGTTATTGATATAATGATTAATCAAATGTGTGATAATATATTTTTGTGTTTCCTAGAATTTCCTAAGGTACTAGGTTTAGGGTATAAATATTTGCTTTTTAAGAGATCAATTCAGTTTGTTTTGAGTAGTTATATTGTGCTTTTATGCTATATTGGACTATATGTACTATAATGCAGAAGCAGACATGAGCAAGTTAATACAGATTTGTGTAAATTTAATACAATGTCACTCTTCTCACTGATTTTTTGAAAACGAGATTGTTTTTAATAAAAGCTATTGTTTATATGTATATGCAAATAATTACTATTTAAAAATAAATACAAATTTTAATATAGTCTATATAAACAGATATTCTTTGAGTTCTTCATTTTTGAGATTAGAGATCCTGAGATGAAAACATTTGAGAACTACAACTCTAGAAATTGCCAAGCAGGTTAAAAATTATTAAATTAAAAAATTGAAATACAAAATTATAGATTCACAAAAAGTTGCAAAGATACTGTGGAGAGTTATCCAGTACCCTTCACCAATGATCTCAATGGTTACATCTTACATAGCTATGGTACAATATTAAAACTAGGAATTCACACTGGTACAACGTATGCATATAGTTCTACTTCACATGTGTAGATTCATGTAACTACCATTACAATCAAGACAGAGAACCATTCCTTAGCCACAAAGATTATCCCTGTGCTAAACCTTTACCATCATAGTCACCCCTCTTTTCCCTATCATCCTTATTCCACGGCAGCCATGATGTTCTCCATGTCTATAATTTTATTTTGAGAATGTCATATATGTTGGATACTATAGTATGTAATCTTTTGATTTGTTTTCCACTTGTCATAGTTCACTTGAGATTCATCCAAGTTGTTGGATGTATCAATAGTTCACATTTTTTATGAGTGTATTCCATGTTCTTACATTCACACAGAAATCTCATGTATGTAATCGTTCATAGCAGCTTTAATGTAAAGCCCAAAACTGGAAATAACTAAAATGCCCTATATTAGCTGTGTGTTAAAGGGTGATACATCCATAAGTTTCAATTTCTGTGGGATACATGCTAAGGAGTATGATTGCTGGCTTGTATGGTAAGTGTATGTTTAGTTTTTTGAGAAACTGGCACTGTTTTCCAGAGTGGCTGTACATTTTACATTCTCACTAGGAATGTATGAAAGATCTAGTTTCTCTGCATCTTTGCTAGCATTGGGCATTCTCAGATTTTTTTCTTTCATAATGGAGATTGTATTGGTTGTGTTGAGGATCACTACACAGACATTTCAATTTCTGCACATCTCAAATGTACGTACTGAAAATCTAAAAAGCCATGCATCGTGATTCTTTTTTGAAGTTATTTCAGTGACTTTTTAGCTTAAAATTTAGAGACAAAATTTCCTTGAGGATATTAAGTGCCCACATTGTTGAATGTTGTAAGCTGTTACAAAGTCCCACCAATTCACAATTTAATATTATATATATAACATGGTCAGATTTTCAGTCTTCCACAACACATTAACAAAGTTATTAAGAAAACTGGACTACTACATGACCAAAGACGCTACAGAGTACACATTATTCTGACAGGGACAGGCAAGATCAAGGAGTAGTTTTCAGTAAACAATTCTGCTAAAAAACATAGGAATAGAAGTTAAAATGATCAAGACATATTAAATACACAACTGTGATTCAAATTGCCAATTATGCCTTGTATTATAAGATATAACCTACACCCTCATGGAATGTTAAGCTAACACTCAAAAAAGTCAAATCTTCCCATAATTCAATATCCTACTATTTTCTGGTTGTACCAAAAATACGACCAGAAAGTGATTTCTCCTCTTAAAAAGAGCATTTAGGCCGGGCACAGTGGTTCATGCTTGTAATCCCAGCACTTTGGGAGGCTGAGGCGGGGGGATCACTTGAGCTCAGGAGTTCGAGACCAGCCTGGCCAAAATGATGAAACCCCATCTCTACTAAAAACACAAAAATTAGCCGGGCGTGGTGGCAGGTGTCTGTAATCCCAGCTACTCGGGAGGCTGAGGGACAAGAATCCCTTGAACCTGAGAGGCAGAAGTTGCAGGGAGCCGAGATTGCCCCACTGCACTCCAGCCTGGGCCAACACAGTGAGACTCTGTCTCAAAAAAAAAAAAAAAAAGCATTTACACTTTAAAAAGTGGGATGAGGTGGTATTCTCTCCTTTTCAATGTTTCCTAGAGCTACTAAAAAAAGTGTAGTTACAAACTAGTTGATAAAAATATTCCTCTGGATTACACAAGGAGGGAGACAGGGACCAGTGATAAGACATGGTACCTGACATGAATCAGATGTGGCTTCTTTCTTTCCTGCTTCATCAGATGCTAGACTCTTCTCATTTTCGGTCTCTCTGTTTTCTGCAGGTGAATCTTTAAATCTTTAGTTTCTTGTTTATCCACTTTGAATCTGCTTTCCCTTTGCTCCCCTTTTCCCTTTTATTTGCACTTTTTTGTCTGAGGATGATTCTTCCTTGCTGCCTCTTTTGGTTTTGTTTTCACTTTTACAGGAGCAGGTTTATCTGACAACCTCATGGGCCTCCTCTTGGGCTCTTCCTTCACCGCCCCTTCAGCTGGGCTGAGCTTCCTCTGGTGCCTGAGGGCTGAGGTGCACCATGAGCCTTCATGAAGCCGGGCTGCTGGACTGCCTGCATACTGCCACTTGTCCTGCCACCTTAGCTTTTATTTTAACTGTTCAAATAGGTGTGTTGCGATATCTCATCATGGTCTTATTTTGAATTTCCTAATGGATAGTAATGTTGAATATCTTTTCATGTTCATATGCTGTTTGCATATTCTCTTTGGTGAAATATCTCCTGTCTTGCCCATGTTCTAAATGGATTTTTTTTTTTTTTACTGTTGAGTTTTGAGAGTTCTTAATATATCCTAGGTATGAGTCATCTGTCAGATTATTTGGTTTGCAAATAATATATTCTCCCATCTGTAGCTTGTATTTTCATCCTCTTAACTGAGTCAGAGGGCAAAATTTTTTATCTTTAATGAAGTCAAATTTGTTATTTTTTGGATTGTACTTATGGTGTCATGTTTAAGTACTTTTCTGCAATTCTTAGTTGCTAAAGATTTTCTCCAGTTTCCATCCAAAAGATCATTTAAATCTATGACCCATTTTGAGTGAATTTTTGTGTTGGATGTGAAGTTTAGGTGAAAGAATTTGGATATCTAATTGCTTTAGCACCATTTTTGGAAAGTGCTATCGTTTCTGCACCGCCCCCCCCGCCCCTCCTTTTTTTGGTGACAGCTCTCACTCTGTTGCTGAGGCTGAAGGACAGTAGTACGATCTCAGCTCACCACAGCCTCGACTTCCTGGGCTCAAGTGATCCTCCCACCTCAGCTTCCCAAGTAGCTGGGACTACAGGCATGTGCCGCCATGCCTGGCTAATTTTCATATTTTTTTGTAGAGACAGGGCTTTGCCATGTTGCCTAGACTAGTCTTGAACTCCTAGGCTCAAGTGATCTGCCCGCCTCGGCCTCCCAAAGTGCTGGGATTATAGGTGTGAGCCACCACCCCTGGCCAGTTTTGCACTTTTATCAAAAATCAATTGAGCATATTTGTGAGGGTCTATTTCTGGCCCTATATTATGTTCCATTGATTTATATTTCTATCCCCACACAATACTACACAGTATTGGATACTCTACACTGGGAAGAGTGATTCCCAATCATTTAATTCTTTTTTTGAAAGTTGTTTTAGGCTGAGCGTGTAACCCCAATATGTTGGGAGGCCAAGGCAGGCGGATTACTTGAGGCCAGGAATTCAAGACCAGCCTGGCCAACATGGTGAAACCCCATCTCTACAAAAAATGCAAAAAATAGTCAGGTGTTGTGGTGGATGCCTATAGTCCCAGCTACTCAGGAGGCTAAGGCATGGAATTGCTTGAACCCAGGAGGTGGAGGTTGCAGGAAGCCGAGATTGCGCCATTGCACTCCAGTCTGGGTGACAGAGCAAGACTCCATCTCAAAAAAAAAAAAAAAAGAAAAAAGAAAAACAAGTTGTTTTAGCCATTCTACTACTTTTGCCTTCTCATATAATTTTAAAAAGCCTTGTTTTCGTCTACAAAAAGTCTTGGTGGGATTTTGATACAAATTACATTAAGCCTGCATATCAATAGGGAGAACTAACAATTTTACTATGTTGAGTCACCAATCCATAAACTGGGTATGTCCCTCAATTAGACCTTCTATGATTTCTTTCATCAGCATTTTACAATTTTCAGCATATATATCCTGTACATGTTTTGTTAGATTCATACCTAAGTATTTAGTTTTCTTTGGAGCAACTATAAATAGTATAGTGAGTATGTCTCTTTTAAGTTGAAAAGCTTACTTTTATTCTTACAATTTTCTACTAGGAAGCCAACATTTAATTTAATAATTCATTGTTGACAGGTGAGTTATAAAAATAAATTGTTTTTAATTTTGGTTTCCACATGTCATCATTTGTACAGTTAGGCCTCAGTATTTGTGGGAGACTGGTTCCAGGACCTCCCTCCCCAAACCCATCCTTGTGGATACCAAAATCTGCAGATGCTTAAGTCCCTTATATAAAATGGCAATACTTAATAAAAGTAAACTCTACATAAACACTTGTTATACTGTATTACTTAGACAATAAGGACAGGAAAAAAGTCTACATGTTCAGCACAGACACAATTATTTTTTCTCCATTTCTGATCCACAGTGGGTTTAATCCATGATGCAAAAGCCATGGATATGGAGGGCCAACTGAATATAGATAAGCAACTGATTTTGAGCTTTCATCCTGTGACTTTTGCTGAACTCATTTATCAGTTCTAAACCTTTTTTAAAAAAATATTCCTTGGGATGTTCTATATAGACCATCTTGTCATCTGTAAATAAGGACAGTTTTCTTTCATTACAATCCGTATTTAATTTTTGTTGTCTTACTGCAGTGGCTATAACTTCCAGTACTATGTTGAGTAAGAGTGGTGATGGCCGGGTGTGGTGGCTCATGCCTGTAATTCCAGCCCTTTGGGAGGCCAAGGCGGGTGGATCACGAGGTCAGCAGATCGAGACCATCCTGCCTAACATGGTGAAACCCCGTCTCTACTAAAAATACAGAAAAATTAGCCGGGCATGGTGGCGGGGACCTGTAGTCCCAGCTATTCAGGAGACTGAGGCAGGAAAATGGCATGAACCCAGGAGGCGGAGCTTGCAGTGAGCCGAGATCGTGCCACTGCACTCCAGCCTGGGCGACAGAGCGAGACTCTGTCTCAAAAAAAAAAAAAAAAAAAAAAAAACCCAGTGGTGGGAAAGGACATCCTTGCCTTGTTTTTCACTTAGGAGGGACGCATTCAGTCTTTCACCATTAAGTATTATGTTAGCTATAGGTTTCTTGTATATATCCTTTATGAAGTTGAGGCAGCTCCTCTCAATTTCTAGTTTTCTGAGTTTCTTTCATCATAGTTTGGTTTTAGAATTTTAAAAGTACTTTTCTGTGTTAATTTATATAGTCATATGAATTTTCTTCTAGTCCGCTGAAATGGTAGATTACATTAACTTTCGAAATGGATGAAATGGAGTGTTTTACAAATGTCAACTAGATCCTGATGACTGATAGTGTGCTATTCAGTTCTATATCTTTCCTATAATTTTGTCTAATAGTTCTATCAATAACTGAGCGTGGGGTGTTAGGTATTCAACTATAATTATGGTTATGTCCATTGATCCTTTTGTATCTATCAGTTTTTTGCTTCATGTAGTTTGAACCTCTGTTTAGTGCATACCCACTTAGGATCACTATGTCATTGTCTTTTTATTATTATGTAATGTCCCTCTTTTTATCTAGTGAATTTCTTTGCTCTGAAGCCTGCTTCACCTGATACTAATATACGACTTCTGCTTTTTTAAAAATTAATGTTTTCATGGCATGTCTTCCTACTTTTGACCTACCTATGTCATTATATTTGAAAAGTGTGTTTTGTCAACTGCATATAGTTGGGTTGTGTTTTATAATCCATTCTATACATCTCTTTTAATTGGTGAATCTAGCCATTTATATTTATAGTAATTATTAAAATATAATTATCTTAGATACTTCCTCTACATATATTAAGTACCACATCATATGGTGTTATAATTTTTACTTCAACCACCAAATATGATTTAAGAGACTTATGAGAAGGATAGCCTGTCATATTTACCTCTATTTTTATCCATTCCATTGATCTTTCTTCCTTTCTGAAGTTCTAAGCATTCTTCTGTCATTATTTCCTTGGATAACTTGCTTTATCCATTCTTTAAGGGTAGGCTTGCCAGTGCAAAATAATCTGTTTTCATTTATTTGAGACTGTCTTTACTTGCTGTTTGTTCCTAATGGATATTTTTGCTGGATATACAATTTGTGACTCACGGTTCTTTTACAGCACTTGAAAAATGTGCCTCTTCTTATTGGCCGCCATAATTTCAGATGAGAAATCAGCTGTCAACAAACTTGGTATTTCTCTATGAGAATATGTTGTTTCTCTCCAGCTTTCTTTCAGAATTTATTTTTTATTTTTTCGTTTTCAAAAAATTATGATATGACTTGGCATAGACTTATTTGAATTTATCCTGTGTAGGACTTATTCAGCTTCTTGAATCTGTGAGTTCACGCCTTTCCCCAGTTCAGCTTTGGGGAAATTTCAACCATTATTTCTTCAGATATTTTTTCAGCTCCAAACTCTCCCTTCCTCTCCTTATACCACCCCAGCTAGAAAATTAAAGTATCTGATTTTGCGGGGCAGTGGTTACATCACCCTGGTTGAACTGAAGTACTGCTTGTTTCAGCTGAGCAGGGGCTGGAAATTTAGCTTCTACTCGGCTCTGTTGATCACCCAGTAGCAGAATTGGAATGCTGCCCACTCCTTCTGACTGAGAGATGGAAGAACAGCTCACCATTTAGCTAGCTGACACCACCCCAGTAGAGAAACCAGAGTACAACTGCCTCAATCAACAGGGCAGGCAGGATGGCAGTATTTCCATTGGTGTTTGAGTGGAGTAGGACAAGTATTATTGAAAGGTTTTGTTTTGTTAGGACTCCCTTTTCCTGATCCTTTGGTTAGAAGGAATAGGCTTTTCTTGAAGCTCTTAATTTTTGTCCCCATTGGTTGTCCCAGGTTGCAGACTTCTTTGGCACCCCATCCAAGATCTATGGAAGACAAAAAAACTCAACATTGCATTGCTCCTCAAATCCCACAGTCCCTAAGCAGTCTGACTTCTTTCTACCCTTCACAGTCCTTGTATGTTTCTTCGTTGTGTTATGTCCAAGGATTTTTATTTGTAAAATGAGGATCTGAGAGGAATGGCAATGTTCTATCTCAGCTGGACCCAGAAGTGTCCCAAGCAGTTTTTGAATCCCTGTATACTGTATAGTCTTTTGATTTTTTTTTGCCACTACAGATAACAACTAGTTATCACTGATACAGACTATCAACAATTGAAGACTATGCATCTCATATAACAAGTAATTATCATTGATGCAGACCACCAATTATTGAACACTAATGTTATCTTTCTATATCCTAAGAACCACCTTTATTTAAATAAATTAAATTCCTAAAAATTTTAACACTGTTGGAAACATTAAACAAATCTCAACCAATACAAATATCTAACTTCACACATTGAAAAAAAAATCAAAAGATTTAACCAGTAAGGCAAAATAGTTAAGCCAGGTCTCTGACTGAGTCCTGAATTCTAGCCTAGTGCAGTATTTCAGCACGCTGTATCTATGTAAAGAATGGGGAACATACTAAATACTCAGCCATTCCTCAATCAAATCAGGACTGTCACAAACTTGGAATTATGAGACCAGGGTTATAAGGGCCTATATGCTATAAATAATTACAATGTTAATACATTTTTTGATGACTTCAAAATTAGCCTAGGTCAAATGTGATTTACAAAGGAAATCTGTTACGATGGCTCATTTGGTACAATCAGGAAAAAAAAATACATATTATGGTTCCCACAGCTGCTCTCCATTCATACAGATCACTTTCAACTTCAACCATTAGCTATGCTTGTAACTCACAAAATGCCTGACAAGTGTGCAACACCTCCAGTTACAGGCAGAGGCACTTCTTTCAAAACAATCTATTCTCTGTAGAATAGTTATTCTCTACAGGTATATTAATAGTAAGCTGTAAAAAAAAAAAAAGCTGCTATAATTTTCTATTGAAACAGATTTTAGGCAGTACTCATTGAGACAAATCTGCTTCTCTTTCTCTTCATCTAATTCTCCCACCTACCAAATCAAAACTACATCCTTGTTAAAACAATACTTACCCAACACCAAGAATGCCTTCATCAGGCTTGGTGATGTTTTCCTGTCACTCGGCCCTATGTCCCACAAGGAGATAGTTAACTTGACTACATAAATTCTGGAGAAAAGGCAGCAACTCAGAGTTAGGTGTATTTGAGTTGTCATTTGCTTTCTTTGGTAAGAAAGGGGATGTTGCATTTTTAAGATCATTTTCAAGAAGGGAATGGTTTTGTGGCACAATTTTACACTCATCAAGCTTTGTAGAATTCTCTCCACTAGATGCCTGTGTACTTTTATCAATGTACGCTTGTAAGTTTTCAGTTACGTTTCCAGATGTCAATCCAGTTCTAAAAGGGAAAGGTGTGGAGGATGACTTATCTAAGGCTCCCAAGGCAGATGAGCATTGTAGTCCAATCATATGCTTGTATCCAGTATTGCCCAACACCAACTGAAGCTGCTCTTCAATAGGAATACAATTCTAAACAAGATAAGTAAATGTTAATATTAGTAATCTTGACAGCTACCTTTTAGAGTAACAGCTAACTTTTGGAATATGAGTCAGACACTGTGCACTATTTCATCTAATCCATAAAACATCCTTATGAAGTAGGGTAATATTACTATCACTTTAATTAAATTAAATTGAGGAGACCACGGCTAAAGGTGGCCTGGCCAAAGTAACACAGCCAGTAAGTGGCAGAACTGCAACATGAACTCAGGCCACTTAACCCCACAGTTGGGGCTTTTAATCATTTAACTGTAGTTTTTTCTAAAAATATATTAAAATAAATATAGAATGGTTAGTAAAATGGCACTGGCATATTTTAATGTTTCCACTACAAAGACTTCTTTAATTTGCAGTAATAAAATGCAGTACTCTCAACTGAGTCACAAGAATTGACAAGTTTCTGCTTAGCAGTGCTAATCATAATACCAAAAAATTTGAGGAGCCTAAATACTCACTAGCAGTGATTAAATAAGTACAAAATACTCATAAAGTGACATATATATAGTTATTAAAAATGACATAGGGATATACTTCTTGCTTAGAATGTGGCCCATCTCATGTTAGAGGAAAATGACTATAGAGCAGCATAAAGGAACATGAAAAATATTTATGCAGAATTGTGTCAATATACATGAATATGTAAAGAACTATATATATGTGTATACATAGTTTCATATATTGCATACACATAATTTCATATAAGTGACATTTCTGAAAAGTCAAGTGTTTTATCTCTGAATATCTTATGGGATTTATGCAATTAGTTTTATTTATAAAAAATTCATATATCATTTTGAAAAAACAAGAAAAAGTTATTTTTATTTGGAAGGCAAAAAAGTAAACAGTATAAATCATAATGGAATATATTTTGAGAAAATGGGGTGCACCATTCTTTCATTCAGATAACATTAAATGACAACAGTATACTACACACTTTGATATGGAATTCCTACTCAATATTCTAAATTGTGAAGCAAAAACAAAGCCAGCAATCTAAACTTCAAACACAAGGAAATAAGAACCTTTATATTTATCAAGATATCACATAGATGACCATTTCAGACTTACATGACTCAGAGTACCAAACTTTAGTAAAACTTTCAAGAAAGCAAGTAATCTCAATTCAGAAGTAAAGCTGAGGGGCTGAGACTTCCAACACAGGTCCCCAGGTGCTTCCTTTCTCCAGGACAGACCCTGCCTAGACAATGTGTATGGTTACACCATTACACAGGAGTTGTTTTAGTCATGAAACATCCCCATTTTATGCTCAGATAGTTATAAAGCTTATGTGACATTTTCTAGGGAGACAATATATAGATGTCTGGTTTGTTAACTCCATAAATAAGAACTTTCTTACTAGGAAGTAAGTCTTTTATTAGCACGTTTAAAGGAAGAATTAACATTCTTTCTTCTCCAGGGTGTTCCCCAAATGTCTCCAGATGTAATGATTTAGAGTGTGTGCTGGGGGGGACAGGGGGTGGGAGTTGGTTACAACACAATCTACTGACTGGAAGGAACATGCTTCTATATGCATAGAAAACTCTAGACAGATAGAGTTTATATTCATAATACACTATGCATAAGACTCATCTGGAGATGCTTGTTTAAAATACTGATTCCTGGATCCCACTCCCTAGGATTCAGGGCACTGGTGACGGCCAAGAATCTGCATTTTATAAACATTTCAAGGGATTCTTGAAGTTCCTTATCTCTTTCTTGAAATAAACCCATGTGACCCTGGGTACCTCCACATTCCAAAAACCCATTTACTACCAAATCCCTGAAAATCTGATTTCCACCTCATCACTATTCAAACTGACCCCCCGAAGATCTCCAAGGAGTCCTTAATTGATAATCCAAAGGGCACATTTATCGTACATATATTCCATACCATAAACAAGAAAGACCAGGTGTCTATTGCATAAAGCTTATTTTAATGAGATAAACAGATCAATACATAAACAACAGTAAAAATAGTCAAGAGGGCTCTGAAGAAAACGTGATATAGATTTGGAGGGAAAGCCTACTTAAAACTGGGTGGTTAGGGAAGATCTCATTGAGGCTGTAACATTTAAGCCAAAATCTGATAGGACAAAGTCAGTTATGCCAAGATTTAGGGAAAGAAAACAATTATAAGTGTAAAGGTCCTGAGGTAGAAACACACTTGGATATTTATAGAATGCATACATCAGAATGTCTGGAGCAAGTTGCCCAAGGAAACATGGCAGGAGATGAGGCTGAGGAGGCAAGCAGGGCCTACACCTTAGAGATCAGGGTCAGGAATCAAGATTAATTCTAAGTGTGATGGGAAGCAGTGAGAAAGTCTTACACAGGATGAGAACTTTGAGGCCATTCTGAGTGCACTGTGGAGAATGGATTTTAGCAGAGCTGGAGGACCAGTTAGGAACCTCCTGAGGTATCCAGGTGAGATCACGGTGTGGGAGGAAGAAAAGTACACATTTCCATCTTTTTTGGAACTCTTCCTTCTGTCGTTTCCATAATCTTCAGCTCTCCTTGTTCTCTTAACTCAGCCCACATGGTAATAGTGGTACTACATTAATATCTGTAGGCCACACATCTACAAGGAGTTCTTTACTTGCATTATTTATTTTAAATTTTTACATCAATCCTGTGATTGTTACAGTGTTACCACTTAGATTTAGATTTTCTACATGAAGAATTTGTGTTAAAAACAAAAAAATGAATCAACTTGCCCAAAGGATGCAGAACTAAGAGGAGACAGGACAAGAGCTTGAGGTAATTTTACCTGACATCAAATCCTTTCTCTTGCTACTCTATCATTCTACTACCTTCTACATTTTGGGTTCCTTTTTCATCTCCCTGTATCTGTACAAACGCAGCTATTCTCCAAGGATCTTTCTTCCTTGCTTCAGTCCCTCTCTTCACCACACTTCGTCAGCTACTGTGGGTACACCTCTAAACTTCCCTTCCAGCCACTTAAGGTTCATTCCATTTCTCCTAATCCTCTGTTTTCAGATGTTTGCAACATCCTCCCAGGGAATGTTTTATTCACAGCTAAAACTCAATATTCCCAAAGCTAAACTTTTCTTCCCCCCAAGCATCCTCCTTCCTTGGGTTGAATTTAGATTATTTGTATTGTCATCCTTAAAGCCTCAATTTCACATTTGATTCTATTTTTCTCCCACAACACCAATATTAAGTTAGTTGTAAAGTCCCAACAGCTCCATTGTTTTAGCATTTCACCATCCAGCATCATGTTACTATGTTCAATCTTAGACCCTCATTCTCGCTTATCTGGATGACGGGAATAACATGTAGCTGGTCTTCTCCTTGTAGTCTCACTTTCTTTTGATTTACCTTACACATGACAGTGGAAATACTTACAAATTTAAAGTAGCACTCAGACAGGGTGTGGTAGCTCATGCCTGTAATCCCAGCACTTTGGGAGGCCAATGCGGGTGGATCACTTGAAGTAAGGAGTTTGAGACCAGCCTGGCCAACGTGGTGAAACCCCGTCTCTACTAAAAATACAAAAAAAAAAAAAAAATTAGCCAGGTGTGGTGGCAGGCACCTGTAATCCCAACTACTAGGGAGGCTGAGGTGGGAGAATCGCTTGAACTTGGGAGGCAGAGGTTTCAGTGAGCCGTGGTCGCACCACTGCACTCCAGCCTGAGCAACAGAGCGAGATTCCATCTCAAAAAATAAGTGAAGTAGCATTCAAAGCTCTCACTATGACCTAGCTGAAATCTACTTTAAACTTCCCCTATTACCCTTCTGCTTCAGAGAAATGAACTACTACTCATTTCTCAGCTACATCCAATTCTTTTAGCATTGAAGATTTTATTCACCCTATTTTTTGTCTGAGTTGGCCTTCTTCCAAATTTACTTGCCTAATCCTGTCCTTTAAAGGCCCAGATAAAAATACCACTTCCTTTAGTGAGCCTTTCCTAATCTTCTTCATCCCTCCCCATTTATATGTCCTAGAATGTAAATCCTTAAAGACAAATTATAAACTGATATCTTTGCATCATGAAATGTACTCAAACTAGTGCCTTGTTCACTAAGAAGGTGCTTAATAAATACTTGCTGAATGAATGTGTGAATGAATTCATGAAAAAGTGTGAAGATTTGTAGTCAAAATATTTTGTAGGAGGGCAAGTCTATGAAATGTTATTTTTTACACAAGTAAATAAGGATAACAGTTAAATCAATTACAAAATTTCAAAGAAAAAATTTACATCACTACATGTACTTATAAAAAGCCGTTACTTTTAATTTTTAATGGCATCTGGAAAGTCATCCATTTCTACTTACACACTGCTGAAACCTAACCATATTAATCAATTGCTGAGCTCCAGAAGATAACTTTGACCCCATGGACTCCATTATGGTTTGGATCCTGTCTAGGTCTATTCTTGATTTTAGAGCAGGAGAGCTTGTTGAATAATTTGCTGAAACTGCTCTCATGTGTATCACAACTTTACTGATGAACACACACTGCCTTTCACCAAAGGAGCACAACTATTACAATACAAAGTTCAGGAAAATAAATAATAATATTAAACAATATTCACTATTTAAGGTCACTTCTTTGTATTATCAGCAAGAGTAAAGTATTCAGGAAAACAAATATAAACTTTAAATATATTTTCAAGTTTTCCCTAATACAGTAATGGTCAGAGGTTTCAATTTATTATGAAACTCAGAAGAACAATTTATATAAGACAATGTCATTTTCAAACTAAAAAAATATACTAAATATACGAAAGAAGGTAAAATTAAAGTTTCATTTATTTAAGCAACTCAGAATAGACTATGCTAATCTGAGACTTTAACACACAGCAGCTTACTATAATATTCTTTAATACAAAATAAGGGTGTTCAGAAGCCCATCCAAAGTGTTTACTGAATTACTAAATATAAATGAGCCATTTAGAATTATAAGGCAGGGTCAAGATGGTCTCATGTAACCCACTGGTTTACACATTTAAAAAGATGAAGTTAGAGGTAATTTTCTAACTTGTCAAAGGATTACCCAATTAGTAAAAGTCAGGCTTAGAACCTAGCTCTCCTGGCTGTTATAACAGTGCCCTCTCCAATGCTTTATGCTGCCTCTCTTCATTCATGTTTATGAACCAAAAGACATTTCATGTGTGGCACCAAAAACAGTATCAAAGTGGAAAGGAAACAGGATTTAGAATGAGATAAACCAGAGTTCAATTATGAGTCTGCTCTGTATAGCCTGTATGATCCTGGACAAATGCCAAAACACAGATCAGAATTAACATGAGGGAGGATAATATCAATGATTTCACATGGTGGTTGTGATTATGTGCTAAAATTTCCAATGAGTAAGTATTTGAAAATATTCATCAGTAACTATTTTTTTTAACTTTCATATTCTGCTGCCTCAGAATAAGCTTTAGTAGGCTTGGGATTTTCCTAAATGAAATGACCCTTTGCACTCACATATACTTCCCTAGAATAGTTACAAAAAATACTCATCTTCAGAGAGACACACAGAACCATATGTAACCCAAAGACACAGGTCAATTCAGACTCATGGCACCAAAGACATGACCATCCTTCACAATTAAGAAAACAGTGTTAAATTTAAACACTCACCTCTCATCCTCTCTCTTATCCCCTTTCTGCTTCTTAATTCTTGTAGCCTTTCTCACCACCAAACAAAACACAATTTTATTCAGAGTGTGCTCATTACCTGTCTCATCCCATTTGAATATAAGCAACACAAGGGTAGTTGCTCCGTTTTATTACTGCTGCTTCCTAAATGCCTACTACAGTCTGTATCTGGTATCAGTAGGCACTCAAATATTTGTTGAATAAATCACTTTATTTAAATGACTTTGGAAGCTATTAATATATACTACCTAAAACAATGTCTTGGAACAATCTGATCTGTAAGTTTGTTACTTGCCTGCTATAAAAATCATTAACTTTTTCATTATTCTTTTCATTTTTTTTTTCTTTTTTGAGACAGGGTCTCCTTATGCCACCCAGGCTGGTCTCAAACTCCTGGGCTCGAGGGATCACCCTGCCTCGGCCTCCCAAAGTGCTAGGATTACAGGCGTGAGCCACCATGCCCAGCCAACTTTTTCCTTAAAGTAAGTCTCACAACCCTGTATAATGTGGAGACAAAAAGAATACAATGCTTTATTTTCTTTAGTCCTCTAATTTACCCATGAGGTAGGTCCAAAGAAATGTAGAGATTTTCCCAAGGTCACTCAGGCAGTAACTAACAAAACTGCATTAATACTTTGGGCTATTTGTAGCTCAGTACTCTTAGACTCTGATGACATCACTAAAGTTCACCTCAACAAGATTTTTCATATTCAAGGTACCAGTCCAAATAGCTTTTAGCTGCTTTTCTCTGCAACTTCTCTAATTCTTGTCTTTTTAAATATAATGGAGACAAAACGTGGTTTTCTTGGCACCACAGTTTCATATATAGATAAACAGGGACTAAGTTGGACTAACTGTATGAACAAACCAACAGTGCGTAAGTATATTATACATACATTTGCAATTGTCAAATTACTTAAAATTTAGTGATGACCTACCTTTATTTTACAGGCATGAGTTGAGGATGCCAATATTAAGTAATTTTTGTAGAAAATAATTTCGTGTTTACTGAAAATAAAATAGGATAAAAATTATTTTTTCACTTATATAAATTATCATTTTAAACAGCTGCAGTAAAAAATAAATTGTTTCCAGGCCATTACTTAAATCCTGAGATTCAGTTTGCCTGGTAGGGGACAAACAGTTGAGATCCCTTCTCAAGTGACCTGGTTAATAACCCTGTGTCGTGTATTTATTATTTCTAATATGCACAATATATAAAATAGTTGACGTTTTGATTTATATTAAGGCGAGATTAGTGTAGAATGTTCCTATAAGGGACTAGAGAAAAGATCAAACTGTAACACATTGAATATGGACTAAATAGGCTGGTGTGGCACCACCTTGGGCTTGTAGGTTCCTTACAAAATATGTGATCAAAGTTCCAGACTGACTGTCAAATTAATTTCTGGAAAACAGACCATTGTGAGTTTATGGAGAGAGTCAAGAAGCAGCAATAAGGACTGCACTCTTGCCTGGACACTTTAACTAGTATGACCCTCTCCAGGCTCACCTCCCCTTTATTAGCTGTAAATTTCTGCATTCCTAAAAATGAGGAAGCTGAACTAGATTGCCTAGAAGATGCTTTAATGGTCTAACCTTCTATGCCATAGTAGGTTTTTATCTTCTCTTCCCTAATGTAAACATCAATGTCAGAGAGTCAATCAATATTGCAAATGGTGAACAGAATAAAAACACCAATTCAGAAGAACACTTTCCCGTGTACAAGTCACACACCTGTCATCCAGGACAGTACAAACATTCTTGCCCCTACTGGTTCCACAGTACTCCTCATATTTCTTGCTGAACTTAAAACGCCAATAGAAGCGATTTCTTCACCTCCATCAGGGCCACACCTCAGGTAAAGGAAGCAGGGGTTTTCATCTTGGTTGTTCAATCTTCTCTTCTAAATCACCAGATTCTGTTCTTCACCTCCATCAGGGCCACACCTCAGGTAAAGGAAGCAGGGGTTTTCATCTTGGTTGTTCAGTCTTCTCTTCTGAATCACCAGATTCTGGCTGAGAAGAAAACAGGTGAAAACATCACACAGTATAGTTTCTGAACATGGCTCAAAACCCACTTGTTAGGACATGAGGTTTATTTTAACAAATGCTCAACACAGAATTCCTAAGGAAATGGAGGCATCACACATCAGGGCTTCCCCCTCTATTTTTTCCTCAATCATCAACGTTCTACTCAGTCCCCTGCAATTGATTCTCGGATAAATTACTGGACACCTACTGTGTGCACAGGAGTAGGAGCAGAACACAATAAAAGACAAAGCGTATCTTTTCCGAAATTAAGTCGACGGCGGTCGTCTATAGCTGGACTTTTTACACAGCCTGTTTTGGTGGAGAGGAGGTGGCTTGTTTGAGGGTAGATGGGCGGACTGACTTTGACAGCAGCCCTGACGACCTGTCACGCCTGACGGGGACGTTTATGAAATTCCGAGTCCTGGTCACCTTCCCCCGCTCATGCCTCGGGGCCTCGGGTACTTCCCGGCCAGCCCTACCCCGCCTCCGCCCACCTCGGTCCTCGCCTCCACCTCGCAGCACCGCTCCCCCGCAGAAACCCGACACCAACTGCTCTCCTGGATCCCGGATTCAGACCCTCACGGTTCCCCGAGAAGCGCTGCAGTCGCCGAGCGCAGCGACCCGGTCCCTGGCGGTCCGGCGCACCCTGGAGCAGGTGGCGCCAGAAGCTCCTCCCAGTCGAAGTCGCGGGCGCGGAGACCAGCCCGGGTGAGGAGGCTGTGAGTTAGGGCCCCGCCTGCGGCATCCCAGGAGGAGGCAAGCGTGAGGCGGCGGGTGAGGCCCCCGTCCTCGGACCGCGTGTCCACTGCGCCGCCTCCTGCCAGGCCAGCCCAGCCCTGGAACCTCTCTTCCAGTGCTTAAGTGTCGGCCAGTGCAGCGCAGAAACGCGCAGGCAGAGCGACTACCGGCTCACATCATTTCAAATGCCCGCCGCTTCTGGCTTTGGTGAGAACCTGCACCAGAGGCACGCATGCGCAGAAACCAACTGGACTCGAGAGGCGTCAAACTTTACTCAGGAACCGCTAAAGAGCGGAGCATGCGCACTGGCCGCCCCTCGCTCAGCCTTTGGAGACTATGCGCAGGCACGGTGCACTGCGCGCGGGCACCAGGGCGGTTTTTCGACGCTGGCGGTGGACGCAGGCAGCATGGACCACGGTTGCTGGGCGGATGGGGTGCGTCTGTGGTCAGGTAGGTGTGGTCTCTTCGCTCTACGCGATGTGCAGGACTGACTCCTGACCTCGTTCTTTCCCGAGTGGACGCCAGGGCCTTTTCTGCCTCCACTCCGTCGGGTCTGCAGCATTTGTGGCAGCGAGCGCGGCGGAAGCGCTGTCCATTCGGGTTAATTTTACTCGGAACTCTCCCTGCCTCCCTCATACACATTCTCGCGTTAGAGGGGAGTTGAGGTAGGTATTGAACAGTATTGGGCCACACGGGCCTTCCCCAGGTGCCATCTCAGCTGATGCTCCCTGATCCTGCGGCGCTGCCGGGACTGTGCTGGACGCCCTCGTGACAGAAATCAGAAGGTTGAGAAAGATCCCAGGTGTTTGGATGGAGCGGTCGCCTGAGGGAGTTTTCCAGATGCCCCATGGGATAGGAAGTAGATCTCGCCTCTTTCTTCCTTTTGTACTCCAGATGCATCCTAAGTTGTGTACACCAGACTTTCTGTTCTTTATGGCCTGCCCATTGTAGTCATAAGTTAACTTTGATACATGTCATCATAATTGGACAGTCTAAAGGGAAATAGGCTTTTTAGAATTACCTATCTGAAACTTTATGAGCAAGATCAATACTATAAGCTGGATTTTGACTTCCTTAAACAAGGCAGAAAGCCTACAGCATTTTGTCGTCTCCCCTTTCTTTCAATCTCGTATATTCAATATATCACACAGTCTTGTTTTATTTTTGGTTTTTAAAGTAAAACTTCCCTGTCTTTCTCCATCTCTGCCTATCTGTTTTGAAATACTAGCTTTCATCGGAACAATTCCAGGAGTTTCTTTACTGGTCGATAGTCATTACTGCTCACCTGCGTTTCATTTTCTGCACTGCCCTCTAATCTTTTATCAATTATCCTGGTGCTTGATGCTTTCTGACTGAATCACCATCACCATTACTTTTTTTTTTCTTTTGAGATGGAGTTTCACTCTGTCACCCAGGCTGGAGTACAGTGGTGTGATCTCGGCTCCTGCAACTTCTGCCTCTTGGGTTCAAGCGATTCTCTTGCCTCAGCCTTCCGAGTAGCTGGGACTACAGGCATGCACCACCAGGCCCAGCTAACTTTTGTATTTTTAGGAGAGACAGGGTTTTCCCATGTTGGCCAGGCTGGTCTCAAACTCCTGGCTTCAAGTGATCCGCCCGCCTCGGCCCCCAAAAGTGCTGGGATTACAAGCGTGAGCCACCACACCTGGCCACCATTACTTCTTAACAGGCATTCAAAGCCCTTTATCCTTGACTTCTGCTTGCCTCCTGCCTCCTAGACCCCCCAGCTTTTGTACATGCTTTTCCCTCTACCTAGAATGCCCCTTCTTTTGGATAGCAGGAAAAATCCTGTTCATCATTTAGTGCCAAGCACAGCCCTCCACACTGTGAGAGAATCTGTCAGTAATTTCTCTCTGCTACACTTAGAGTTTTTAGATACTATAATTCTCTTCTGGTATGGAGCTTTACCAAATAATTCTCACATTTGTTTTCCCAGCCATCTGTACAGTTGTTGAAAATAGGAATTGTTTTGTGCCTAGTAGAGATTGAGTATAGGTTTGTTGTATGGAATTGATAGAGATAGCAATAGAGGTTGTTTGGGAACTCTATCACAGTATAAGAGGAATAGGAAGAGGTGAAACTGGCAAATTCGATCTTATTTTCAAAGCTGAAAAAACTTTGCAAAAGTTAATGAGAAAATTGTGACAGTGAAAGAGATCTGAGCTAATCCATCCCCAGTCTTGCCTTGATTATTCTTGGGCTTTTGGAACATTTAGGCTATAGTTTAAATTATCATAGGCCTTCCCCTAAACTCAACTGCTTTTGCATCAGGCTGGCAGGAGGAGAGGAGCCTGGGTCCTGCTAAGGTGCAGACATGAACTATTATCAGTAATTATTTAGAAGGTTATAAGATATGCAATTTCCCCAATTATTCCTGCAGATAACACCACTATTGTAGATTGGCCTTTTGAGATATCTTTTCAGGTTTTTTTGCATGTCTGACACCCAGCATTCCCACAGCCCCACCCAGAAGTGACTCAATGCGCAAGAGGACAGCTTCACCCCTTGTGATTTCATCTCTGCCCCAGCTAATCAGCAGCAAGCCTAGCGACCTCCACCACTTCCCCAAACTGCCTCTGAAAAATCCCTAACCTATAAGCTTTGGATGAGAATGATTTGAGTACTAAATCTATCTCCCTCATGGTGTGGCTGGCCTCATGTCTATGAAACTCTTTCTTTACTACAATGCCATGATCTTTGTGTACCAGGCAGGAAGAACCCTTCGGATGGTTACAAAGCCAGGGTGTTGTGCTCGTGCCTAGGTGACCTCAATTTTAATGTAATAAATTACTCTTGTCGTGAATGGCAAATGGTATTTTTTGCTTTATTTTTATTTTTTCACTTGAAATAAAGAATAAGGCATATCTTTGAAATCTTTCCACCAATATCACAATGTATTTTTTTTGGCTTGACTGTTTTAAAGAGAAGTTTATTATATATAACTTGTAGAATTTAGAGTAGAATCATATACGTATCTACTGTTGCTAACAGAGTGCCTTTACATAGTGGCAATCAAACACTTTAGTCCCAGGACTTTTTACCCTCAAAATATTGAATATTCTAGAAAGCTTTTGTTTTTGTGCGCTCTTTTCTTATTTTTTAACACTTCTGGTTTCATCTGTGACACGTAAACCGCTTAGAAGTCAATCACAACTGTCCTCACAAGAAAAAAGCTGAATGGAACATTAACAGCCTTTAAAATATCCATCAGATAATGGAGGTCACAAAGCAAATGGCCACCCCCAAACTGGATAGACAAATACAGAAAATCACAACTGATATCAGCATGCTAGGAACAGAAATCCTCATGAGGCAGTAAATGGTAGGAACACTTAAAATGGTCATTGATGACTTGCTGGAGGCTGAGTGTGAGTTAGCTTGAGAGTTAGAAACTCCTGGGAGACCACTCATATGGTGCCCTTACACTTTTGGGAGTTTTACTTTTCAGAGCTGCAGCAGATTCTTAGGACAAGGATTGGATTAAAACTCCCTCCTGCTTTGTGCAGAAGGAGGGGGCAAAGTAACCTTTTTGAAAACTGCCCTCAGCATTTTCCCTAACAAAAGCCTTCTCTCAAGGGAAAGTACTTTACCAGAGCCTCATCTGTTCTAGGGAAAGGGCAATTAGAAGATTCCAGCCCCCTCTAGCCTTCCTGTTGTTAGTGGTAGTGAATCTGCAGGGGGCTGCAGCAACCTCAATTCTTGTCAGAAAAAAGAATTCGACCAAGGGTCATAAGGAAGAGTGAGAGACCAAGGCAAGTTTTAGGACAGGAGGAAAAATTTATTTAAAAGCTTTAGAAGTGGAACAAAAGGAAGTAAAAGTACACTTGGAAGAGGGCCAAGCAAGCGCCTTGAGAGATCAAGTGCGTGGTTGGACCTTTGATTTTTGGGTCTTACATGTTGACATGCTTCCGGGGTTGCATTATTTCTTGCTAATTCTTCCCTCAGAGTGGGCTGTCTGCATGCTCAGTGGCGTGCCAGCACTAGGGCAGGGCCGTATGGGTAGTGTGTGTACTGGAGTTGTATGCATGCTCACTTGAAGCATTTTTCTCTTACCCATCAAATGTTATTAGAAGGTCATATACCCGTTAAACTCTGCCATTTTGCCTCTTAATGCACATGCTTGAACCCACTTGCCCAACTCCTGAGATCTTATCGGCAAGCTGTTGATTTCCAGTTTCAGGGTTTTTTTTTTTAATTAGGAGACTGCCTTTCCCTAGTGCCAGCTGTGACCAATTATTATCAGACTACATTTTATTTAAAAGGAGTCTCTGGGGAAACCCAAAGACAATGACAATGTGGAAACTGAAAGCAAGAATAGTAGATTGAAGCCCCTGACACTGCTAACTACAGCAAACATTAAACACAGCCTAACTTCTAGTCAGATTGACATGAATCAAGTAGCTTGATTACCTCAGTTTCTATACATTCTTCCAGATATATTATGTCTGGCTTTCAACAAAAATTTACAAAGCATGCTAAAAGGCAAGAAAGAACAAGAAACAAAGGAAATATCAGAACCATTCTTACATATGATGCAGATTTTGTAATTCTCAAGTAGGGAATTTAAGGTAGCTATGATTGATATATTAAGGGCTCTAATGGAAAAAGCAGATAGCATGCAAGAGTGAATGAGTAATGTAAGCAGAGATATGGAAACTCTAAGGAAGATTTAAAAGGAAATGATAGAAGTCAAAAAACAATGTGACAAATGAATGCCTTTGATGTGTTTATCAGGAGACTGGACAGGCCAAAGAATAAATGAGCTTGAAGAACTGTTAATAAAAACTGAAAAACAAAGAAAATAGAGATGAAAAAGTAGACTATCCAAGAACTGTTGGACAGTTACAAAACTTGTAATAACATGTATAATGGTAATACCAGAAGGAGAAGAAAGAGAAGAGAGTAGAAGAAATAAGTGAGATAATAATGGTTGGGAATTATCCAAAATTAATGACACCAAACCCGTTCTTAGAGCAGGAAGCTCAGAGAACACCAAGCAAGATGAATACTAAAAGGTCTATACCAGGGGTGTCCCCGAGCCACCCTGGAAGAAGAAGAATTGTCTTGGGCCACACATAAAATGCAGTAACACTAACAATGGCTGATGAGCTTAAAAATTGCAAAAAAACCTCATGCTGTTTTAAGAAAGTTTACAAATTTGTGTTGGGTTGCATTCAAAGCCATCCAGGGCCATATACAGCCCACAGGCCGTAGGTTGGACAAGCTTAGTCTGTACCTAGGCATATTATGTTCAAGATGGGAAAACCAAAGTCAAAGAGAAAGTCATTGAAAGGAGCCAGAGGAAAAAATACACGCTATAGAGGAACAAGAATAAGAATTCTATTTCTGATTAGAAACCAAGCAAGAAGGGACTGGAGTGAAATATTTACAGTGTTGAAAGAGAAACCCCACCAACCTAGGATGTATCCACAAGAATTACCTTTCAGAAGTGAAGGAGACTTAAAGATTTTCTTAAACAAAAGCTGAGGAAATTTGTCAGTGATAAACCTGTGTTGCAGGAAATATTAAAATAAGTTCTCCAGAGGGAAGGAAAATGACTCAAGGTCATGAACTTGGATCTATATAAAGGAAGAGCATCAGAGAAGGAATAAATGAAGGCAAAATAAAATCCTTAATGTATATGTACCTAACAACAGAGCATCAAATATGTGAAGCAAAAATTGATAGAATTGCAAAGAGAAATAGACAAATTCACTATTACTGTTGGAGACTTCAGCAACCTGGGATCAGTAATTGACAGTTTCAGCATGCAGAAAATCAGTAAGAATATAGTTGAACTGAATTGTACCATCTGTCCACTGGATGTAATTGATATTAATAGGACACTTCAACAATAGCAGAATACACATTTTTCTGAAACACTCCTGGAATATTTACCAAGATAGAGCACATTCTGGGCCATAAAACACCCCTTAACAAATTTAAAAGAATAGAAATTATACAAAGTATGTTCCCAGATCACAATGGTATTTAATTAGAAGTTTGTAACAGGAAAATACTTGAAAAATCCTAAAATATTTGGAGATTAACAGACATATTTCTAAAATAACACTTGGCTTGAAGTTTCAAGAGAAATTTTAAAATATTTCAAACTAAATGAAAGTGAAAACACAACTCATCAGAATTTGTAGAATTCAACAAGAGCAGTGCTTAGAGGGAAACGGAAGAGTACTGAATACATGTTGGAAAAGAATGATCTAAAATCTATTATGTAAGCTTTCACCTTAAGAAACTAGAGAAAGAAGAGCAATATATAGGCACACCTAAGAGATACTGTGAGAAATTGCTATCTATGGCTACTAAAGCCTTATGAAATGTATTTCTTATACAATAAGACTTGAAAGTTGAAATTACTCCTTGATCCATGGGCTGCAGAATGGATGTTGTGCTGGTAGGCATGAAAACATTAATCTCCTTGTACATCGCCATCTGAGCTCTTGGGTGGCCAAGCATCAGTTAGCACTAATGTATTGAAAGTAACTTTTTTCTGAGCAGGAGGTCACAGCAGGGAGCTTAAAATACTCAGTAAACCAATGTGTTGTCATCCTGGTTTTGTTGTTCCATTTATAAAGCAAAGACAGAGCAGATTTAGCATAATTCTTAAGAGCCCTAGGATTTTCAGAATGGTAAATGAGCGTTGGCTTAAACTTGAAGTCATCAGCTATATTAGTCCCCAGCGACAAAGTCAGCCTGCCTTTTGAGTCAGAATCAGCTTTGAAGCCAGGCGTTGACCTCTCTAGCTGTGCAAGTCCTAGAGGGCATCTTTGTCCTATAGAAGTCTGTTTTCATCTATATTGAAAATCCATTTTTTTTCCTATTTTGCTGATTTTTATTATTATTATTATTATTATTATTATTCTTTAGGCTCTATGGTACATGTGCGCAACGTGCAGGTAAGTTACATATGTATACATGTGCCATGCTGGTGCGCTGCACCCACCAACTCATTATCTAGCATTAGGTATATCTCCCAGTGCTATCCCTCTGCCCTCCCCCCACCCCGCAACAGTCCCCGAAGTGTGATGTTCCCCTTCCTGTGTCCATGTGTTCTCATTGTTCAATTCCCACCTATGAGTGAGAATATGCGGTGTTTGGTTTTTTGTTCTTGCGATAGTTTACTGAGAATGATGATTTCCAATTTCATCCATGTCCCTACAAAGGACATGAACTCATCATTTTTTATGGCTGCATAGTATTCCATGGTGTATATGTGCCACATTTTCTTAATCCAGTCTATCATTGTTGGACATTTGGGTTGGTTCCAAGTCTTTGCTATTGTGAATAATGCTGCAATAAACATACATGTGCATGTGTCTTTATAGCAGCATGATTTATAGTCCTTTGGGTATATACCCAGTAATGGGATGGCTGGGTCAAATGGAATTTCTAGTTCTAGATCCCTGAGGAATCGCCACACTGACTTCCACAAGGGTTGAACTAGTTTACAGTCCCACCAACAGTGTAAAAGTGTTCCTATTTCTCCACATCCTCTCCAGCACCTGTTGTTTCCTGACTTTTTAATGATTGCCATTCTAACTGGTGTGAGATGGTATCTCATTGTGGTTTTGATTTGCATTTCTCTGATGGCCAGTGATGGTGAGCATTTTTTCATGTGTTTTTTGGCTGCATAAATGTCTTCTTTTGAGAAGTGTCTGTTCATGTCCTTCGCCCACTTTTTGATGGGGTTGTTTGTTTTTTTCTTGTAAATTTGTTGGAGTTCATTGTAGATTCTGGATATTAGCCCTTTGTCAGATGAGTAGGTTGCAAAAATTTTCTCCCATTTTGTAGGTTGCCTGTTCACTCTGATGGTAGTTTCTTTTGCTGTGCAGAAGCTCTTTAGTTTAATTAGATCCCATTTGTCAATTTTGGCTTTTGTTGCCATTGCTTTTGGTGTTTTAGACATGAAGTCCTTGCCCATGCCTATGTCCTGAATGGTAATGCCTAGGTTTTCTTCTAGGGTTTTTATGGTTTTAGGTCTAACATTTAAGTCTTTAATCCATCTTGAATTGATTTTTGTATAAGGTGTAAGGAAGGGATCCAGTTTCAGCTTTCTGCATATGGCTAGCCAGTTTTCCCAGCACCATTTATTAAATAGGGAATCCTTTCCCCATTTCTTGTTTTTGTCAGGTTTGTCAAAGATCAGATAGTTGTAGATATGTGGCATTATTTCTGACGGCTCTGTTCTGTTCCATTGATCTATATCTCTGTTTTGGTACCAGTACCATGCTGTTTTGGTTACTGTAGCCTTGTAGTATAGTTTGAAGTCAGGTAGTGTGATGCCTCCAGCTTTGTTCTTTTGGCTTAGGATTGACTTGGCGATGCGGGCTCTTTTTTGGTTCCATATGAACTTTAAAGTAGTTTTTTCCAATTCTGTGAAGAAAGTCATTGGTAACTTGATGGGGATGGCATTGAATCTGTAAATTACCTTGGGAAGGATGGCCATTTTCATGATATTGATTCTTCCTACCCATGAGCATGGAATGTTCTTCCATTTGTTTGTATCCTCTTTTATTTCCTTGAGCAGTGGTTTGTAGTTGTTCTTGAAGAGGTCCTTGACATCCCTTGTAAGTTGGATTCCTAGGTATTTTATTCTCTTTGAAGCAATTGTGAATGGGAGTTCACTCATGATTTGGCTCTCTGTCTGTTATTGACGTATAAGAATGCTTGTGATTTTTGTACATTGATTTTGTATCCTGAGACTTTGCTGAAGTTGCTTATCAGCTTAAGGAGATTTTGGGCTGAGACAATGGGGTTTTCTAGATATACAATCATGTCATCTGCAAACAGGGACAATTTGACTTCCTCTTTTCCTAATTGAATACCCTTGATTTCCTTCTCTTGCCTAATTGCCCTGGCCAGAACTTCCAACACTATGTTGAATAGAAGTGGTGAGAGAGGGCATCCCTGTCTTGTGCCAGTTTTCAAAGGGAATGCTTCCAGTTTTTGCCCATTCAGTATGATACTGGCTGTGGGTTTGTCATAAATAGCTCTTATTATTTTGAGATACGTCCCATCAATACCTAATTTATTGAGAGTTTTTAGCATGAAGGGTTGTTGAATTTTGTCAAAGGCCTTTTCTGCATCTATTGAGATAATCATGTGGTTTTTGTCTTTGGTTCTGTTTATATGCTGGATTACGTTTATTGATTTGTGTATGTTGAACCAGCCTTGCATCCCAGGGATGAAGCCCACTTGATCATGGTGGATAAGCTTTTTGATGTGCTGCTGGATTCTGTTTGCCAGTATTTTATTGAGGATTTTTGCATCAATGTTCATCAAGGATATTGGTCTAAAATTCTCTTTTTTTGTTGTGTCTCTGCCAGGCTTTGGTATCAGGATGATGCTGGCCTCATAAAATGAGTTAGGGAGGATTCCCTCTTTTTCTATTGATTGGAATAGTTTCAGAAGGAATGGTACCAGCTCCTCCTTGTACCTCTGGTAGAATTCGGCTGTGAACCCATCTGGTCCTGGACTTTTTTTGGTTGGTAAGCTATTGATTATTGCCACAATTTCAGCTCCTGTTATTGGTCTATTCAGAGATTCAACTTCTTCCTGGTTTAGTCTTGGGAGGGTGTATGTGTTGAGGAATTTATCCATTTCTTCTAGATTTTCTAGTTTATTTGCGTAGAGGTGTTTGTAGTAGTCTCTGACGGTAGTTTGTATTTCTGTGGGATTGGTGGTGATATCCCCTTTATCATTTTTTATTGCATCTATTTGATTCTTCTCTCTTTTTTTCTTTATTAATCTTGCTAGCGGTCTATCAATTTTGTTGATCCTTTCAAAAAACCAGCTCCTGGATTCATTTATTTTTTGAAGGGTTTTTTGTGCCTCTATTTCCTTCAGTTCTGCTCTGATTTTAGTTATTTCTTGCCTTTTGCTAGCTTTTGAATGTGTTTGCTCTTGCTTTTCTAGTTCTTTTAATTGTGATGTTAGGGTGTCAATTTTGGATCTTTCCTGCTTTCTCTTGTGGGCATTTAGTGCTATAAATTTCCCTCTACACACTTCTTTGAATGCATCCCAGAGATTCTGGTATGTTGTGTCTTGGTTCTCGTTGGTTTCAAAGAACATCTTTATTTCTGCCTTCATTTCGTTATGTACCCAGTAGTCATTCAGGAGCAGGTTGTTCAGTTTCCACGTAGTTGAGCGGTTTTGAGTGAGATTCTTAATCCTGAGTTCTAGCTTGATTGCACTGTGATCTGAGAGATAGTTTGTTATAATTTCTGTTCTTTTACATTTATTGAGGAGAGCTTTACTTCCAAGTATATGGTCAATTTTGGAATAGGTGTGGTGTGGTGCTGAAAAAAATGTATATTCTGTTGATTTGGGGTGGAGAGTTCTGTAGATGTCTATTAGGTCTGCTTGGTGCAGAGCTGAGTTCAATTCCTGGGTATCCTTGTTGACTTTCTGTCTCGTTGATCTGTCTAATGTTGACAGTGGGATGTTAAAGTCTCCCATTATTAATGTGTGGGAGTCTAAGTCTCTTTGTAGGTCACTCAAGACTTGCTTTATGAATCTGGGTGCTCCTGTATTGGGTGCATATATATTTAGGATAGTTAGCTCTTCTTGTTGAATTAATCCCTTTAGCATTATGTAATGGCCTTCTTTGTCTCTTTTGATCTTTGTTGGTTTAAAGTCTGTTTTATCAGAGACTAGGATTGCAACCCCTGCCTTTTTTTGTTCTCCATTTGCTTGGTAGATCTTCCTCCATCCTTTTATTTTGAGCCTATGTGTGTCTCTGCACGTGAGATGGGTTTCCTGAATACAGCACACTGATGGGTCTTGAGTCTTTATCCAATTTGCCAGTCTGTGTCTTTTAATTGGAGCATTTAGTCCATTTACATTTAAAGATAATATTGTTATGTGTGAATCTGATCCTGTCATTATGATGTTAGCTGGTTATTTTGCTCGTTAGTTGATGCAGTCTCTTCCTAGTCTCGATGGTCTTTACATTTCGGTATGATTTTGCAGTGGCTGGTACCGGTTGTGCCTTTCCATGTTTAGCGCTTCCTTCAGGAGCTCCTTTAGGGCAGGTCTGGTGGTGACAAAATCTCTCAGCATTTGCTTGTCTGTAAAGTATTTTATTTCTCCTTCACTTATGAAGCTTAGTTTGGCAGGATATGAAATTCTGGGTTGAAAATTCTTTTCTTTAAGAATGTTGAATATTGGCCCTCAGTCTCTTCTGGCTTGTAGGGTTTCTGCCGAGAGATCCGCTGTTAGTCTGATGGGCTTCCCTTTGATGGTAACCCGACCTTTCTCTCTGGCTGCCCTTAACATTTTTTTCTTCATTTCAACTTTGGTGAATCTGACAATTATGTGTCTTGGAGTTGCTCTTCTTGAGGAGTATCTTTGTGGCGTTCTCTGTATTTCCTGAATCTGAATGTTGGCCTGCCTTGCTAGATTGGGGAAGTTCTCCTGGATAATATCCTGCAGAGTGTTTTCCAACTTGGTTCCATTCTCCCCGTCACTTTCAGGTACACCAATCAGACGTAGATTTGGTCTTTTCACATAGTCCCACATTTCTTGGAGGATTTGCTCGTTTCTTTTTATTCTTTTTTCTCTAAACTTCCCTTCTCGCTTCATTTCATTCATTTCATCTTCCAGGGCTGATACCCTTTCTTCCATTTGATCGCATCGGCTCCTGGGGCTTCTGCATTCTTCACGTAGTTCTCGAGCCTTGGTTTTCAGCTCCATCAGCTCCTTTAAGCACTTCTCTGTATTGGTTATTCTAGTTATACATTCTTCTAAATTTTTTTCAAAGTTTTCAACTTCTTTGCCTTTGGTTTGAATATCCTCCCATAGCTCGGAGTAATTTGATCGTCTGAAGCCTTCTTCTCTCAGCTCGTCAGTCATTCTCCGTCCAGCTTTGTTCCGTTGCTGTTGAGGAACTGCGTTCCTTTGGAGGAGGAGAGGTACTCTGCTTTTTAGAGTTTCCAGTTTTTCTGCTCTGTTTTTTCCCATCTTTGTGGTTTTATCTACTTTTGGTCTTTGATGATGGTGATGTACAGATGGGTTTTTGGTGTGGATGTCCTGTCTGTTAGTTTTCCTTCTAACAGACAGGACCCTCAGCTGCAGGTCTGTTGGAGTACCTGGCCGGCCGTGTGAGGTGTCAGTCTGCCCCTGCTGGGGGGTGCCTCCCAGTTAGGCTGCTCGGGGGTCAGGGGTCAGGGACCCACTTGAGGAGGCAGTCAGCCCGTTCTCAGATCTCCAGTTGCATGCTGGGAGAACCACTGCTCTCCTCAAAGCTGTCAGACAGGGACATTTAAGTCTGCAGAGGTTACTGCTGTCTTTTTGTTTGTCTGTGCCCTGCCCCCAGAGGTGGAGCCTACAGAGGCAGGCAGGCCTCCTTGAGCTGTGGTGGGCTCCACCCAGTTCAAGCTTCCAGGCTGCTTTGTTTACCTAATCGAGCCTGGGAAATGGCGGGCGCCCCTCCCCCAGCCTCGCTGCCGACTTGCTGTTTGATCTCAGACTGCTGTGCTGGCAATCAGCGAGACTCCGTGGGCGTAGGACCATCTGAGCCAGGTGCGGGCTATACTCTCCTGGGGCACCGTTTCCTAAGCCCTTCGGAAAAGCACAGTATTCGGGTGGGAGTGGCACCCCTGGAAAGGGAACTCCCTGACCCCTTGCGCTTCCCGAGTGAGGCAATGCCTCGCCCCTGCTTCGGCTGGCGCACGGTGCACTCACCTACTGACCTGCGCCCACTGTCTGGCACTCCCTAGTGAGATGAACACGGTACCTCTGATGGAAATGCAGAAATCACCCGTCTTCTGCGTCGCTCGCACTGGGAGGTGTAGACCGGAGCTGTTCCTATTCAGCCATCTTGGCTTCTCCCCCCGAAAATCCATTGTTAAATGTGGCCACTTTCATGAATTATTCTAGCTAGAGCTTCTAGATAACTTGCTGTACCTTCCTGTTTCACCTTGCACTTTTATGTTATGGAGATGGTTTATTTTTTAAACCTCATGAACTGACCTCTATTAGCTTCAGTCTGTTCTTTATTTTATTTTTATTATTATACTTTAAGTTTTAGGGTATATGTGCACAACATGCAGGTTTGTTACATATGTATACGTGTGCCATGTTGGTGTGCTGCACCCATTAACTCATCATTTAGCATTAGGTATATCTCCTAATGCTATCCCTCCCCCCTCCCCCCACCCCACAACAGTCCCCGGTGTGTGATGTTCCCCTTCCTGTGTCCATGTGTTCTCATTGTTCAGTTCCCACCTATGAGTGAGAACATGCAGCGTTTGGTTTTCTGTCCTTGCGATAGGTTGCTTAGAATGATGGTTTGCAGCTTCATCCATGTCCCTACAAAGGACATGAACTCATCATTTTTTATGGCTGCATAGTATTCCATGGTGTATATGTGCCACATTTTCTTAATCCAGTCTATCATTGTTGGACATTTGGGTTGGTTCCAAGTCTTTGCTATTGTGAATAGTGTCGCAATAAACATACGTGTGCAAGTGTATTTATAGCAGCATGATTTATAATCCTTTGGGTATATACCCAGTAATGGGGTCGCTGGGTCAAATGGTATTTCTAGTTCTGGATCCCTGAGGAATCGCCACACTGACTTCCACAATGGTTGAACTAGTTTACAGTCCCACCAACAGTGTAAAACTGTTCCTATTTCTCCACATCCTCTCCAGCACCTGTTTCCTGACTTTTTAATGATCGCCATTCTAACTGGTGTGAGGTGGTATCTCATTATGGTTTTGATTTGCATTTCTCTGATGGCCAGTGATGATGAGCATTTGTTCATGTGTTTTTTGGCTGCATAAATGTCTTCTTTTGAGAAGTGTCTGTTCATGTCCTTCGCCCACTTTTTGATGGGGTTGTTTGTTTTTTTCTTGTAAATTTGTTGGAGTTCATTGTAGATTCTGGATATTAGCCCTTCGTCAGATAAGTAGGTTGCAAAAATTTTCTCCCATTCTGTAGGTTGCCTGTTCACTCTGATGGTAGTTTCTTTTGCTGTGCAGAAGCTCTTTAGTTTAATTAGATCCCATTTGTCAATTTTGGCTTTTGTTGCCATTGCTTTTGGTGTTTTAGACATGAAGTCCTTGCCCCATACCTATGTCCTGAATGGTAATGCCTAGGTTTTTTTCTAGGGTTTTTATGGTTTTAGGTCTAACATGTAAGTCTTTAATCCATCTTGAATTAATTTTTGTATAAGGTGTAAAGAAGGGATCCAGTTTCAGCTTTCTACATATGGCTAGCCAGTTTTCCCAGCACCATTTATTAAATAGGGAATCCTTTCCCCATTTCTTGTTTTTGTCAGGTTTGTCAAAGATCAGATAGTTGTAGATATGCGGCATTATTTCTGAGGGCTCTGTTCTGTTCCGTTGGTCTATATCTCTGTTTTGGTACCAGTACCATGCTGTTTTGGTTACTGTAGCCTTGTAGTATAGTTTGAAGTCAGGTAGCATGATGCCTCCAGCTTTGCTCTTTTGGCTTAGGATTGACTTGGCAATGTGGGCTCTTTTTTGGTTCCATATGAACTTTAAAGTAGTTTTTTCCAATTCTGTGAAGAAAGTCATTGGTAGCTTGACATTGAATCTATAAATTACCTTGGGCAGAATGGCCATTTTCACGATATTGATTCTTCCTACCCATGAGCATGGAATGTTCTTCCATTTGTTTGTATCCTCTTTTATTTCCTTGAGCAGTGGTTTGTAGTTGTCCTTGAAGAGGTCCTTCACATCCCTTGTAAGTTGGATTCCTAGGTATTTTATTCTCTTTGAAGCAATTGTGAATGGGAGTTCACTCATGATTTGGCTCTCTGTTTGTCTGTTATTGGTGTATAAGAATGCTGTGATTTTTGCACATTGATTTTGTATCCTGAGACTTTGCTGAAGTTGCCTATCAGATGAAGGAGATTTTTGGCTGAGACAATGGGGTTTTCTAGATATACAATCATGTCATCTGCAAATAGGGACAATTTGACTTCCTCTTTTCCTAATTGAATACCCTTTATTTCCTTCTCCTGCCTGATTGCCCTAGCCAGAACTCTATGTTGAATAGGAGTGGTGAGAGAGGGCATCCCTGTCTTGTGCCAGTTTTCAAAGAGAATGCTTCCAGTTTTTGTCCATTCAGTATGATATTGGCTGTGGGTTTGTCATAGATAGCTCTTATTATTTTGAGATACGTCCCATCAATGCCTAATTTATTGAGAGCTTTTAGCATGAAGGTTGTTGAATTTTGTCAAAGGCCTTTTCTGCATCTATTGAGATAATCATGTGGTTTTTGTCTTTGGTTCTGTTTATATGCTGGATTACGTTTATTGATTTGCGTATGTTGAACCAGCCTTGCATCCCAGGGATGAAGCCCACTTGATCATGGTGGATAAGCTTTTTGATGTGCTGCTGGATTCGGTTTGCCAGTATTTTATTGAGGATTTTTGCATCAATATTCATCAAGGATATTGGTCTAAAATTCTCTTTTTTTGTTGTGTCTCTGCCAGGCTTTGGTATCAGGATGATGCTGGCCTCATAAAATGAGTTAGGGAGGATTCCCTCTTTTTCTATTGATTGGAGTAGTTTCAGAAGGAATGGTACCAGCTCCTCCTTGTACCTCTGGTAGAATTCGGCTGTGAATCCATCTGGTCCTGGACTTTTTTTGGTTGGTAAGCTATTGATTGTTGCCTCAATTTCAGAGCCTGTTATTGGTCTATTCAGAGATTCAACTTCTTCCTGGTTTAGTCTTGGGAGGATGTATGTGTCAAGGAATTTATCCATTTCTTCTAGATTTTCTAGTTTATTTGCATAGTGGTGTTTATAGTATTCTCTGATGGTAGTTTGTATTTCTGTGGGATCAGTGGTGATATCCACTTTGTCATTTTTTATTGCGTCTATTTGATTCTTCTCTCTTTTCTTCTTTATTAGTCTTGCTAGCAGTCTATCAATTTTGTTGATCCTTTCAAAAAACCAGCTCCTGGATTCATTGATTTTTTGAGGGTTTTTTTGTGTCTCTATTTCCTTCAGTTCTGCTCTGATCTTAGTTATTTCTTGCCTTCTGCTAGCTTTTGAATGTGTTTGCTCTTGCTTCTCTAGTTCTTTTAATTGTGATGTTAGGATGTCAATTTTAGATCTTTCCTGCTTTCTCTTGTGGGCATTTAGTGCTATAAATTTCCCTCTACACACTGCTTTGAATGTGTCCCAGAGATTGTGGTATGTTGTGTCTTGGTTCTCGTTGGTTTCAAAGAACATCTTTATTTCTGCCTTCATTTCGTTATGTACCCAGTAGTCATTCAGGAGCAGGTTGTTCAGTTTCCATGTAGTTAGTGGTTTTGAGTGAGATTCTTAATCCTGAGTTCTAGTTTGATTGCACTGTGGTCTGAGAGACAGTTTGTTATAATTTCTGTTCTTTTACATTTGCTGAGGAGTGCTTTACTTCCAACTATGTGGTCAATTTTGGAATAGGTGTGATGTGGTGCTGGAAAGAATGTATATTCTGTTGATTTGGGGTGGAGAGTTCTGTAGATGTCTATTAGGTCTGCTTGGTGCAGAGCTGAGTTCAATTTCTGGATCTCCTTGTTGACTTTCTGTCTCGTTGATCTGTCTAATGTTGACAGTGGGGTGTTAAAGTCTCCCATTATTATTGTGTGGGAGTCTAAGTCTCTTTGTAGGTCACTAAGAGCTTGCTTTCTGAATCTGGGTGCTCCTGTATTGGGTGCATATATATTTAGGATAGTTAGTTCTTCTTGTTGAATTGATCCCTTTACCACTATGTAATGGCCTTCTTTGTCTCTTTTGATCTTTGTTGGTTTAAAGTCTGTTTTATCCGAGACTAGGATTGCAACACCTGCCTCTTTTTGTTTCCATTTGCTTGGTAGATCTTCCTCCATCCCTTTATTTTGAGCTTATGTGTGTCTCTGCATGTGAGATGGGTCTCCTGAATACAGCACACTGATGGGTCTTGACTCTTTATCCAGTTTGCCAGTCTATGCCTTTTAATTGGAGCATTTAGCCCATTTACATTTAAGGTTAGTGTTGTTATGTGTGAATTTGATCCTGTCATTATGATGTTAGCTGGTTATTTTGCTCATTAGTTGATGCAGTTTCTTCTTAGCCTTGATGGTCTTTACAATTTGGCATGGTTTTGCAGTGGCTGGCACCATTTATTCTTTTCCATGTTTAGTGCTTCCTTCAGGAGCTCTTTTAGGGCAGGCCTAGTGGTGACAAAATCTCTTAGCATTTGCTTGTCTGTAAAGGATTTTATTTCTCCTTCACTTATGTAGCTTAGTTTGGCTGGATGTGAAATTCTGGGTTGAAATTCTTTTCTTTAAGAATGTTGAATATTGGCCCCCACTCTCTTCTGGCTTGTAGAGTTTCTGCTGAGAGATCAGCTGTTAGTCTGATGGGCTTCCCTTTGTGGGTAACCCGACCTTCCTCTCTGGCTGCCCTTAACATTTTTTCCTTCATTTCAACTTTGGTGAATCTGACAATTATGTGTCTTGGAGTTGCTCTTCTTGAGGAGTATCTTTGTGGCATTCTCTGTATTTCCTGAATTTAAATGTTGGCCTGCCTTGCTAGATTGGGGAAGTTCTCCTGGATAATATCCTGCAGAGTGTCTTCCAGCTTGGTTCCATTTTCCCCGTCACTTTCAGGTACACCAATTAGACGTGGATTTGGTCTTTTCACATAGTCCCATATTTCTTGGAGGCTTTGTTCGTTTCTTTTTATTCTTTTTTCTCTAAACTTCTCTTGTTGCTTCATTTCATTCATTTCGTCTTCCATCGCTGATACCCTTTCTTCCAGTTGATCGCATTGGTTACTGAGGCTTGTGCATTCATCACATAGTTCTCATGCTGTGGTTTTCAGCTCCATCAGGTCCTTTAAGGACTTCTCTGCATTGGTTATTCTAGTTATCCATTCGTCTAATTTTTTTCAAAGTTTTCACTTCTTTGCCATTGGTTTGAACTTCTTCCTTTAGCTCAGAGTAGTTTGATCTTCTGAAGCCTTCCTCTCTCAGCTCGTCAAAGTCATTCTCCATCCAGCTTTGTTCCGTTGCTGGTGAAGAGCTGCGTTCCTTGGGAGGAGGAGAGGCGCTCTGATTTTTAGAGTTTCCAGTTTTTCTGCTCTGTTTTTTCCCCATCTTTGTGGTTTTATCTACCTTTGGTCTTTGATGTTGGTGACGTAGATGGGTTTTTGGTGTGGATGTCCTTTCTGTTTGTTAGTTTTCCTTCTAACAGTCAGGACCCTCAGCTGCAGGTCTGTTGGAGTTTACCGGAGGTCCACTCCAGACCCTGCTTGCCTGAGTATCAGCAGCAGTGGCTGAACAGCGGATGTTGGTGAACCGCAAATGCTGCTGACTGATCGTTCCTCTGGAAGTTTTGTCTCAGAGGAGTACCCGGCCGTGTGAGGTGTCAGTCCGCCCCTACTGGGAGGTGACTCCCAGTTAGGCTACTCGGGGGTCAGGGACCCACTTGAGGATGCAGTCTGCCCGTTCTCAGATCTCAAGCTGCGTTCTGGGAGAACCACTACTCTCTTCAAAGCTGTCAGACAGGGACATTTAAGTCTTCAGAGGTTATTGCTGTCTTTTGTTTGTCTGTGCCCTGCCCCCAGAGGTGGAGCCTACAGAGGCAGGCAGGCCTCCTTGAGCTGTGGTGGACTCCCCCCAGTTGAAGCTTCCTGGCCGCTTTGTTTACCTACTCAAGCCTCAGCAATGGCGGGCGCCCCTCCCACAACCTCGCTGCCGCCTTCAGTCTTTTCTTATGCAGCTTCCTTATCTTTCTTAGCTTTCACAGAATTGAAGAGAGTTAGGGCATTGCTCTGGATTAGGTTTTGGCTTAAGGGAATGTTGTGGCTGGTTTGATCTTCTATCCAGACCACTAAAACTTTATTCATATCAGCAATAAAGCTATTTTGCATTCTTATCTGTGTGTTCACTGGAGTATCACTTTTAATTTCCTTTGAGAACTTTTCCTTTGCATTCCAACTTGGTAACTCTTTCATGCAAGAGGCCTAGTTGTCAGCCTATCTGGGTTTTCAACATGCCTTACTCACTAAGCTTAATCATTTCTAGCTTTTGATTTAAAATATGACGTACATGACTCTTCCTTTCATTTGAACACTTAGAGACCATTGTAGGGGTATTAATTGTTATCATTTCGATATTTTTGTGTCTCAGGGAATAGGGAGGCCTGAGAACAGGGAGAGAGATGAGGGAATGGCAGTCAGTGGAGTACTCAGAACACGATTTGTTGATTAAGTCTGCCATGTTATAGGGTCATGATTCATGGTGGACCAAAACAACGGCAATAGTAACATCAAAGATTGCTGATCACAGATCACCATAACATATATAATAATAAAGCAAAAGTTTGAAATATTGTAAGAATTACCAAAATGTGACAGCAAAGACAAAAGTAAGCACATGCTGTTGGAAAAATGGCACTGATAGACCTTCTTAATACAAGGTTGCCAGAAATCTTCAGTTTGCAAAAAATGCAGTATCTATGAGGCGCAGTACAGTGAAGCACAGTAAAACAAGGTATGCCTGTATACCTAAAACAAGCAGAAGAGAAGACACAATAAAAATCAGCAAAAATCAATGAAATTGACAGAAAAAATCAATGAAATCAAAAGCTGGTTCTTTGAAAAGATAGATAAAGTTGATGGGCCTCTGGTCAGGCTAAAAAAGACATAAATTATTAATATTAGAAATGAAAGCGGGACCATTAGTATTGATTCCACGGGCATTAAAAGGTTAAAAAAGGAGATCGGGTGTGGTGGCTCATGCCTGTAATATCAGCACTTTGGGAGGCTGAGCTGGGCGGGTGACCTGAGGTTGGGAGTTAGAGACCAGCCTGGCCAACATGGTGAAACCCCATCTCTACTAAAAATAAAAAACTAACGAGGTGTGGTGGCATGCACCTGTAGTTCCAGCTACTCGGGAGGCTGAGGCAGGAGAATCGCTTGAACCCGGGAGGCAGAGGTTGCAGTGAGCCAAGATCGCACCGCTGCACTCCAGCTGGGCAACAGAGGGAGACTCCATCTCAAAAAAAAAAAAAAAAAAAAAGATAAAAACAGAATAATACAAACAGCTGTCCCTGAATTTGATAACAGATTAAATGGATCAATTTCTTGAAAGACACAATGTACCCAAACTTAGAAAGGAGAAATAGATAATCTAAATAGGCCTATATCTAGTTAAAAAAAAAAAAAATTAATAATTACCCTTCCAAAAAATAAAGCACCAGGACCAGATGAGTTCGCTTGTGAATTTTCCCAAACATTTGTGGCAAAAATAATACAAATTTTATGCAGTTTTATCCAGAAAATAGAAGCACAGAAACACTTGCTAATTCATTATATGAGGCCAGCATTACCCTAACACCAAAGCAAAATAAAATCATTAGGAGAATGGAAACATACAGACCAATACCTCTCATGAACACAGATGCAAAAATCCTCAACAAAATATCAAATAGAATCCAACAAGTAGAAAAAGTATTATATATCAACACCAAGCAGGAGTTACTCCAGGTGTGTAAGGTATTCTAGTATGTTTCTGGTTCAATATTGAAAACCAATTAGTGTAACCTATCACATAAAGAATAAAAGAATAAAAATCATATCAATAGATGCAGAAAAGAGGATTTGACAAAATTCAACACCCATTCATCATAAAAAAAATTCAGCAAACTAGAAATAGATGGAAACTTCTTCAGGTTAATAAAGAACATGTACAAACAACATACAGCTAACATCATACTTAACAAGTATGTATTAGAATGGCTAAAATAAGAAAACAAAACCTGACAATACCAAATGATGCTGGTGGGCATGCACAGCACCAGGAATTCTCATTCACTGCTGGTTGGAATTTTAAATGGTACATAATGACTCAGCAGTTGGACTCCTAGTTATTTATCCAGCTGAGCTGAAAATCTATGGGTACACAAAAACCTGCACATTAATTTTTATAGTAGCTTTATTCATAATTGGCAAAAGCTGGAAGCACCTAAGATGTCTTTCAGTAGGTAACTAAAGAAACTGGTATTTTCATATAATGGAATATTATTCCGTGATAAAAATAAATGAGCTATCAAGTAACAAAATGACATGGAGAAACCTTAAGTGTACATTGCCAGTTGAAACAAGTTAGCCTTAAAAGGCTACATACTATATGGTTCCAACTATGTGACATTCTGGATAAGGCAAAACTACAGGGACAATTAAAAGAATGGTTGCCAGGGTCTGGCAGGGGGAAAGGAGAAGGGTAATGTTGAATAAGTGAAGCATGGGATTTTGGGGGCAAAATTAATCTGCATGTGATACTATAATGGTGGATATGTGCATTTGTCAAAACCTATAGGACTGTACAACACATAGAGTGAGAAAACCAAATATAAATTACCGAAGTTAGTTAATATATTAATATTGTCCCATTAATTGTAACAAATGCACCACAGTAATACAAGATGTTTTTTCTTGTCAAAGTTACTTTTATTAGTAAAACTGTAGTACCTAAATATGTATACAAAAGTTACTCAAAAAATCCATCATTTTTCCTTTGCTGGTGAAAAGTAGTACGCACAACAGACCTCAGTGATATTATGCAACAGTGACCCATGCTGGTGTAGAATTCTCACAGCTTTTTAGGAGAACTTTTAAAAAAGCAAGTGAAATATGTAATACCTGGTTGTTTTAACTCCAGTGAACTGTGGAAGTATGAAGAAGCTAAGGTTCTTCATTATTCACCAATGCCAAAAATAAAGGTGAAAACTTGAATTCCTATTTGGCTTTCTTGTATTAAATGATCAGAATAAAATTACTGTAATGCTAAACTTTTTCAACAACTCCATGTTTTTCACTCTTGCTTTCTACAGTGAACATGTGTTGTTTCAGTTTGCTCTGAATCCCTTTCCTTTTCGGATGAGCTTCACCACTTATGCATTGTGATTGTGGCAGGAGTTATCAGTGACAGTGCCTGTGACCCTGACCTGAAGAAGATCATGGGCCCTTGTCCCTTTTTCCACAGGAACTGGTACAATTCAAGGGCAGGTGATCCAGGGCAGACCAAAGTCCTTTTGTAAGATTTGTGCACGCTGGAAAAGGACATTATCTCTCTCCTTTTTAGATCATAGATGTTAAGGATGTGGGCTTCTAGCTGACACTGGCCCAGTATGTGGAGGGGGCCAGCCTGAAAATGAAACCAGGAAATGGAAAAACAGTCAGGAGATGTTGGTAAAGAGCCCTGGCAACATCATCCGAGTCTATGCCTATGGATGGTAATGAAGTTTTGAGGTTGTTACTTCAGTGAATCAGTGTAAATGAAGTATTCACTAAGGAATTAAACAGAACTAAACAGGACAGATTGAATAAAATAAAATAACAGTGTATGTGAGCTGGGGAGAGGGACATACGGGAATTCTGTCCTACCTACTCAATTTAAAAATAAATAGAAAACTGTTCTAAAAAGACTTTTGAAGGCTCTGTAGCTGAGTTGAATGCACATACAGTTTGCTAACCACTAGTCTTGTGGTTTATAGCCTGCCTCTGGAACCAGATTTGCTGAGTTCAATTCCTGGCCCTTTTCCCTGCTAGCTGTATGGCCTTGGACAAATTCTTAACCTCCATATGTCCATGTTTTCCCATTTGTTATTGCCTCCATTAATAAAATAGGGATGATAATATTATTACCTACCTCATAGGGTCTCTTAAGAGAATGAAATATCTAAGAGCTAGTGCCAGGCATGAAGTCATCAATCAGTGTAATATCAGGTATTACTTTGTGATTGTGGATGTTACTGTTACCTGTAGGTAGGAGCAGCTGAATTCTTTCCACAGAGATTCTTCAACATGGCCAAAAAGCTACATATCCTGGTGATAAGACCAAATGCCTTGGCTTAATGGAAGTGGGAAAGATGGTTCTGATGTCTCTGGTCTTTCCACTGTTCAGGAATGGTTCTCATTGAAATTGAGCTCAGATTCACTGCTTCATGGGTTTCCTTTAGCCTGTCCCCTCCCAAGCTGGCCCTGCAGCTTGATTTGCTTGATAGAGACTGCACTTGGTACTAAGAAGAGTTGGCCACACAATGAGTGGGAATATACCTTCCACAGGTGATTCTTACGCAGTCATTTAGCTAAATACCATCAGCAATTGGTTTCTCCCATTTGGACACCTGGAGAGAAAAGTAGTTATGATGTCTCTGTGTATAGTCCTTAAAAGAGCAAAGAAAATATAAGGCAGAAGGAATATTGTTATACTAGAAGAATTATTATTTGCATTTGTGTTAAAAAACCCAGTTTGTAATGAACCTGACTTATTCTTTATAATCTCCATATATAATGCAGCAACCATTTTGCTTGTTATTGGCTGAAAAGTCCCTGAAAGCAAAGGCCTTTTATTCATTTATTTTTACTTAAAAATAACTCATTTGAAGAACAGTACACGTTTATTATAGAAAAATAAGAAATACACTGAAAAGAAAAATAATAAAATTCCACAATCCCAACCACGTATAGACAATCACTGTTAATAACTTCATGTATTTACTTTTCTTTTTTCTGTTCTTTCTCCTCCACGTTTCTAAAATGCGTATACTTACTGACTCTTATTCTAGGGAATGTGAATATTGAAATGAACATGAGAGACAGTCCATGCTGTCATGGCATTTATATTCTAAATAGGAGAGACACACAGTAAATAAACCAAAATTAAATTACAATTGCTGTTTAGAATCTAATTAAACAAGGTGATGAGATAGAGGGTGTCTTGTAGGTGGGGGTTCAATAAAATGGCCAAGGAATACCATTTTGAGAAGGGGAAATTTTAGCAAAGACATAAAGAGGAATGCACTCAGGCGTGACATGTCTTGGGGAGGGGTTGGTGCATGTTGGGCAAACAGACAAGGGCTAAGGCCTTGAGGCAGGAAGCAACTGGGCATGTCTACACAATAAGGGAAGGAGGGCCACTGTGGCTTGAATGTCAATGAAAGAAAGCAAGATGGGAGGTGGTGACAGAAAAGAGAGGCGGGGAAATGGTCACATTATGAAGGTCTGCGTAGGTCAGATAAGGAGTTTGGATTTTACTCTGAGGTCAATGGGTACTGTTAGAGCAGGAAAAATGGTACGGCTGACTAGTTTTTAAAGAATGTCCCAGTGGCTCAGGATGTGAGCTCAGCAATGATGTCAATATATAAAAATTCACTGCTCCTGTGTACCAGCAATGAACAATTGGAATTTGAAACTTGAAAATAATGCTGTTTACAATAGCACTAAAAGTTAAAGAAGCATTTAGGTATAAATCTAATAAAGTTTGTGTAGGATCTGTATTCTGAGTATTATAAAACATTGATGGAAATTAATCAAAGAATATCTAAATAAATGGCGATAGTCCATGTTTATGGATAGGAAAATCCACTATTAAGATGTCAGTTCTCCCCAATTTGATCTACAGATTCAATGTAGAAAGTTTTTGTAGATAGCTACAAGTTTATTCTAAAATGTATACGAAGAGGCAAAGGAATTAGAATAGCCAAAACAAACTGAAAAATAACAAAGTTTAAGGACTCACACTATTAATTTTAAGACTTATTTTGAAGCTACAGTGATCAAGGCAGTTTGACATAGATCAATGGAACAGAATGGAGAGCCCAGAAACAGATCCACAAAAACAAGATGATTTTTGAAAAATTTTCAAAGGCAAAGTTTTTATAAACCAGTTGGATGTCCATGTGCCAAAAAATGAACCTCAACATATACCTCATTTACAAAAACTAAAGCAATATGAATTGTAGACCTAAATGTAAAATATAAAACTATAAAACATATAGAAGAAAATAGGAGAAAATCTGTATGACAGTGGGTTTGGCAATGACATTTTAGATATAACAACAAAAATATCCATGAATAGAAGGATAAATTGGAATTTATCTAATTAAAAACTTGCTTTATTGAAGACACACTTAAAAGAATGAAAAGAAAAGCCATAGACTAGGAGAAAATATTTGCAAATCACATATTTCATAAAGGGCTTAGATCCAGAGCATATAAAGAAGGAACTCTAAAAACTGAATAATAAAGTAAATACCTAATTTCAAGAAATAAGCAAAAGAGCTAAAAAGATACTTTATCAAGGAAGTTATCTACTAATAAGCATATGGATGGCAAATAAGCATATGAAAAGATGCTCAAAATTATTAGTAATAAATCAAATAATAACAGCCAGATACCACTTCAGATGTATTAGAATGACAAGCAAGCAAACAAACAAAAAAGTCCTCTGATATTATCAAATGCTGACAAGTAAACATAGCTGCTAGAATTCAATTTCATTGCTAGTGAGAATAAAAAATGATACAACCACTCTGTAAAACAGTTTGGCAGTTTTTTATAAAGTCAGACATACACTGAATACACAACCCAGCAGTTCTACCCTTAGGTATTTACCAAATGAACTGAAAACTTACATTCACACAAAAACTGGTATGGGATGTATTATAGCAGCTTTTTTATAATTGTCAAAACCTGGAAATAAATCCACATGTCCTTCAATGTATGAATGGATAAACTGTGGTCCAAACAACAGAATAGTACTTCACCCTAAAAAGAAACTATCGATATACAAATATTAAATGCATTTTCCTAAGTGCACAACGCCAGGTCCAAAAGGCCAAGTATAATATGATTTAGTTTATATGACAATCTGCAAACCCAAAACAAAAGGATGGAAAATTGATCCATGGTTGCCAAGTGGTGGCATATAGGGGAGAAGCTGACTGTAGGGGCCACAGAAGGGAACTTTTTAAGGTAATGGAACTGTTCTTTATGGTACTGTTGTGGACAAATACCTGATTCTGTGCATTTGTCAAAACCCATGCTACTGTACATCACAAAGAGCGAACTTTACTGTGTGCAAGTTAAAGAAAAAAAAAAAAGCCAGACCAAAATGTTGGTGGAAGGGGCTGTGCCAGGACAAAATACAAGCTGCCAGGAGTGTTGGCAGCTGATGGCTCTCAGTGCCACTGCTCTCCAGGAATTCAAGACAGTTGTCTTGAACAACTTCACAGGCCCTCCTTGAACAACTCCTCATCCAGTGCCTAGTCAATATAGGCATATAAAGGTCTGAGCACACTGCCTCAGTGGGGCATCTCGGAAGGGCCAGCCTAGCCTTAAACTCTCCAGGGAATTGGTGGGAACCTTTTATTGCAGCTGCTTCATAGTTCATTGACTTTTCAGTCCTGCTTCCCTCACCCCTCACAGGGGTGGATTTTGAATACACTTTCCAGGGAGCCTCCTGTACACAAGTCTCTGTGTCAGAGTTTGTTTTCCAGGTTGCTGACCTATGACAGTTGGTACGAGAGTATGTAAGGGAATGGCTCTGCCATTGCACCCTGGCAACCTTGCACCTTTCCACCTTTCTGGCCATGCAAGACAAGGTCTGAACCCTAGTTAATCTGAGGCTTGGTGGAATGCCTTTGATCCTCCAGGATCAAGAAGGATTTGAGAGGCTTGTAAGGAGCTGCTACAAGGCCATCTCTCACTCACCATCTTCTCTTCTCTGGGAGGCTTTAATGAGTCAGTTCCTAATGGCTGCCTCTGTTCTGATAAGGTATAAAGCTTTCTGCCATGCTTCCATCAGAATACAACTTCAGAATATTAAACCACTTAGCTTCAGTATAGAATTGGCTCCTTAGCAACAAATTATCCCACAACTCACATCGCAGTCATCCAGCATGTTTTTTTGGTGTCATCCTATTTGGAGTGGAACAGGGATTGGGGTGCCTTTGGCTAATCTCTCTTTCGGTGTCTGAGTACTAAACCATCTGAATCAAGAAGTGGATTACTGTGTCTTTACCAGTAGAATCAGTCAGTTCTTGCCTTGTATTGTGTGTGCTGTCCACTTCCATCCAAAAGATGCAGAGACCAAGGATGGCCAATTCTGTGGGAGCCTAGTTTCCTGAGTCCTGGAAGAGGAACGGCTTATGGAAACCTGAAGTCTGCAAGAAGAAAAAAGCATCTTTCCTAAGGAAATTTAATATATTGCCAGATCCCTAGAGGAACCGTGTTCAGATTTTGCTCACAGAAGTCTGTTGCATAACTGCCAGGGAGGGTGGGGTGCCCTGAAGCCTTAGCATGCTCCCTCTGTAGTCTCTGGGGAGCACCAGCCCAAGGGGTACTTCTCGCTGGTACTGGGGACACCATGTTTAGAAGGATTCAGAGGCTCTGTGTGCCCCACAAACAGTAAGGGCTACCTGGGTAACCACTCTCTGTGGTCTTCCCCCAGTTCCTAGAACTTTCCTGCTTCAGGACCCAAAGGTGCACATTCAAGAATGCAGGAGGAGTGATCTCCTGCTGTGGGCACAGTTGTGCATGGGGAGGGATGTGCAGGGGTACAGTGCCACTCTTTTTTTTATTATTACACTTTAAGTTTTAGGGTGCATATGCACAACATGCAGGTTTGTTACATATGTATACGTGTCCCATGTTGGTGTGCTGCACCCATTAACTGGTCATTTACATTAGGTATATCTCCTAATGCTATCCCTCCCCCCTCCCCCCACCCCATGACAGGCCCCGGTGTGTGATGTTCCCCTTCCTGTATCCAAGTGTTCTCGTTGTTCAATTCCCACCTATGAGTGAGAACATGCGGTGTTTGGTTTTTTGTCCTTGTGATAGTTTGCTGAGAATGATGGTTTCCAGCTTCATCCGTGTCCCTACAAAGGACATGAACTCATCCTTTTTTATGGCTGCATAGTACTCCATGGTGTATATGTGCCACATTTTCTTAATCCAGTCTATCATTGATGGACATTTGGGTTGGTTCCAAGTCTTTGCTATTGTGAATAGTGCCGCAATAAACATATGTGTGCATGTGTCTTTATAGCAGCATGATTTATAATCCTTTGGGTATATACCCAATAATGGGATGGCTGGGTCAAATGGTATTTCTAGTTTTAGATCCTTGAGGAAAGTGACACTCTTAAGTAGTCACCACATGTGAATCGTCAGAGCATTCAGAGCCAGCCTTGCCAGTGCCTGAGTAGTTGTCAGGTGGTCAGCAGGCACTGACACGCACTTCCAGCCCATTTGGGGGACATAAAAGTAAACTGATAATGTTTTCTTTTGTTCCTTTTTAAAGCTTCAGTTTGACAGTTTAAGGCCTGGAAATGTGGGTTTGAAGGGTTTGTACTTCCTCAAGAGTTTATAACATTCTTCTTGTCATTAAGGCCTCAAAACTTGACTGGAGGCAAGTTTGAATGATGAGTGCTTTGGAGAACATGACAAGACTAGAGAAATACAAGGAAACAGATACATAAGTACCATAAATACACAAGTACAGCAAAACTGCCTTTGTGGAGCAAAGGTAAAGGTTCCCAGCATTGTATTGATAATTTGAGTTTTATAAACTTATTTGAATGTAGTAAGAGAAATGACCAGTTGTGAAGTGTAAATGGATTAGATAGCAATTCAATATTTATTGCTTTAAAGACTGACTTATGTAATAGCAAGAAAGAATAGTGAAAATTCAATTGCAGCAAAGTTCGTTGGCTTCATGTTTTGAACCAAAATGGTTCCCTTTTGTAAGTGGAACATAGTAACCTCATGGTAGGCAAAGTTCTCTGATGACCCCCAAGATTCCAGCTGCCCATGCAGATATCCTGTATATTCCCATCCCCTAGAGGGTAGGCTGGACCAGCGAATATGACGGAATGTCACTCTTGTGTCTAGGTTACTAATCAGCTGACTTTGAGCTAATCAAAATAGAGATCATCTGGGTAGATCTGACCTTGTTAGGTGAGCCCTTTTAAAGAAGGTGGGTGGAGCATCAGAGAGAGGCTTTACTCCTAGCCTGGGAAGGAGAAGTAAACTGCCTCGGAGTGAGAGGGCCTGTGAGTGGGTAGCCTGTAGGAGCTGAGAGTGGCTTTGGGCCATTAGCCAGCAAGAAGTAGGAACCTCATGCCTACAATCACAAGCAATCAAATTCTGTTTGTCTCCATCCAGTGAAATGTAAATGCAGGGCTGGGCCTGGCTCTGGGGCCTGGCAGCTTAGGGACATCCTGAGGCCACTGGTGTTTAGAGGTGGGAAGTGGAGGGAGGGATATAATGGCTGAGGGAAGCAGCAGTAACCCAGGGTGATTTTTCTCAGTCCAGGTGAAATGAAGATCGATCTGTAATCACTGTCTACATCTCTTTGCAACATGCAGTGGGTCTGTCCAGGGGAGAGGGGGCTGGAGAAGGAACCTTTGGGGCCAGTGAGGATGCTCTGCAGTCCTGATTTAGTCCCAGGGAAAGAAGAAGAGACCCCTGGAGACTCCCCAGCATGGCTAGACTGAGACTGAGGCCTCAACACACTGGAAGTGGGAAAGATATTCAGATGCTTTTGCTGTCTGGTCTTTCCAGTGTCAAAGGCCATTCTCATTGGGATTGAGCTGCAGAATCAGGGCTTTATGACCTCCCCCAAGCTGCCCCTTGAAGGCAGGCACTGCTGACTCCCCACGCTGACACTCTGCTTCAGCAGGGTCACTCCTTGCTGCAGCAGCCACAGATGGTTCAGGTCAAGAACAGCAGGACAGGTTGCTTGTTTGCTACACAGAGAATATAATTGGCACTGTCTGCTTAGCTCCTCATAGATGATATTTGGCTTTTCACAAAGTAAGCCACCACAAGTCGGGTGAGACTGCTGGTCTTGGGACAGAGATTGTAGTTGGTTTTGGTCTCTTCCTGGGTGCTGCCCCTGTGCTGATTGTGTCTCCTTGTAATGTGCCATGGCAAAGATGTGAGTCACTTAACAATGAGGGACATCCCCTCAAATGGGATACCTGGACACTCTCTGCTTCAGCAGGGGCATTCTTTGCTGTGGCAGCCACATATGGTTCAGGTCAAGAACAGCAGGAGGGGTTGAAAGGCAAAGGCATGTTTGTGTACACTCTTGGCTTTTTTACCTTGTGGCTTTGGGCTGTGAGCTTGTAAATAAAATGTTCTCAGCCTGGTGGCTCTGTGTGTCAGCGCTGCCTTGTTGTCACTTTAAATAATTGAGTTTACTATCGGGTGTTTAACTCAGCATGTTAGCTGAGCTCTCCCTCTGTCTGAGGCACTGTAGACTGAAGAAACTGACAAGCTAAATGATCTCCCCTTTCTTGAGCTAGAGAGTACTTGAGCTCTTCTCTTTTCCCCTCTCCAGTTGCCTTAGAAATGGTGAGATGGGAAGCTGCACTTGGAAGACCCTGGAGGATGCCTGACAAGGGGATGTCTGACACATGATGAAGTTGGAGCTCTTTTTGAAATGTTTCTTGCCCTTCCTGGAGCAGAGGAGCCATTATTTATGCAGGTAAAATAAGATGAACTGTTACTTCTCTTGAATCATGTGAGTATGGAGAAGAATGCCTCCCAAGAAATGAGAGGTTGGTTTGACAGACTCAGTCTTGTCACATTTTGTGGAAGTTAAGCCTGTGAGTTAGAGGGCAAATCCCAGAGCCCAGTGCGTGGCAGATTGCGACCTTCCTCATCGTGCCTGCATCTCCGGGGGGATCTGCATGGATCACCTAGACAGGCACTGATAAGGTAGAACATGGTAATCCATCACTAAGTTTGCAGTTTTTTCTCTTTGGTTCTTTTAAAACTGATTTTACAGTCATAAAGTTTGGTGAGGGAAAGACTGGATGGGAATTTCGGAGATGGGAAGAGAGGTGTAATCTGGTTCTGGGACATATAGTAAAATGTGCCATTTGGATTTTACAAAGACACAGAAACTGTCTTCAAACCTTGGCAGTTCATAAAATCTGATTGCATGTTGTTCGCCACAATCTTTATTTCTCTGAGAATAAAGGATTCAGTTAAGGAGATCCTCTTCTCATGGCATTTGCCAGGGCCATAGCAAGGTCCCCATCTGCACCAAGAGTCTGAAGGTAAAGATAAGTTTCCCGGGAGCAGAGCAGAAGGAGCTGTGGAGGAGGCAGAGATGGTAACTGGGTCAAGTAGGGAGCTCACAGGCTTATGTAGTTTTGGATCCAGGATGCCTCTGTCACCAGAGATGCAATTTAGCAGGCATCAGGGTGTTTGCAACCATTTGACTCAGGTGTTAGTCACAGGATGGGCAGTTTGCAAATAACTGACTTGGGTGAAAGTCCTTGTGGATGCGAATTACAGAGAATTTCCATAGAGAAAAGGCCAGCCCCTGTATCGGGAATTGCATTTTGCAAAGTTGAACTCCCTGATTCTGAGGACAGTTGCTGCCTACCTTTTGCCATCTGGAACACATGGCCCCATCCCTCTCAATACTCTTAAGCAGTCACCACATGTGAATCATCAGTGAGATATTGCTTCGAATGAAAACATCAACACAAAAATCAGCCCCTTCCTTAAATGAAATGCAACGGGATTTATTCGCAGATCTTTCAGCTGACAGCCAAAATCACAGCCTTTGAATAATAGAGTTAGGGGGACTGGGAATGGGGAACAACACATCATTTCAGAAGGTTCAGGAAGGCTGGGGGTGGAAGAGCATTGGATTTTGGAAGCAGGAGATGGAGGGAAGGATTATAGAACCAGGTCCTAGTTTCTTTGCTGCCAGTGACTTGCTGTGTGACCCAAGGGAGTCACTTCCACTCTCTGAGCTTCAGTTTCCTCATCTTTCAAACAGGTTTTAGTTATTGCCTCCTGGTTGCCTTCATTACAACTCAGAAAGATATTACTAAAACACATTGGAAATAGTTAAATGTTGGTGACTTACAAGCAATGTAGAAAGTATGCATTCTTTTTAATAAATGAAATAATATTGGTCAGGGTTTAATTGCTATGTCTGAGTCACTGCACTGTCTAAATGTAGAGGCTCAGTCAGAGAAAGTGAGTACCAGACTGACAAAATTCAGATTTCAGTCATTGATCATAACATGTGCCAGCACCTAATAGGTTCTAGGTTCTCTGATACCTAGGGTTGCAGAGCTCCTGCCCCCATGGAGCTCACAGACACCTTGAAAATGCACATTTTAAATGCACAAGCCCACAGACTATCAAACAGCAATCAGGTAACCACGGAAATAGAGGGAAACTGAGAGATGAAATAGTCACCCCCATGGGGAGGGTCCACAGGGCCTAGCTCCTTAATGATGACTAAGCTTATTTAGGGTTATATCCCTCTGAACCCGAGTAGGGACTACAGACATCTGCTACCACACCTGGCTAATTTATTTTCATTTTCATTTTTAAAATTTTTTGTAGAGACGAGGTCTCTACAAAAAAAAAAAAAAAAAACATGGTCTACAACCATGTTGCCAAGGCTGATCTCAAACTCCTGGGCTCAATCCAATCCTCTTGCCCTACCCTCCCAAAGTGCTGGGATTACAGGCATGAACCACTACACCTAGTCAACAATTCAAATTTTCATATAGGCACAAACAAAGGGCATGGTTACATAGGGAGAGGAGCAATTAACATGGGAGAGAGAGAGGCGGAAATCAGTGAAGGTTTTATAAGGACATGGCATTTTATTGAAGTCTTGCAGGATTGGTGTTTCAGCAGATTAGAGGAGGCGAGGGACAGGGAGGGCCATCTAACCAGGTCAGAGGCATGAAAATACATGGGGTGTGGGGTAATGGAGAGGGAGATGAGGCTGGAAAGATGTTATGTTGAGATATGGGCTGGATAACACATGCGAAGGGCCCAGGGTACAAAATTTAAGGAAACACTCATTTTCAGGATTGAGCAAGTGTAGGGTTGGTGCAGAGGCTGTGGCTTTTAAGCAGAGGACTGATTAAAAAATTTCCCATATGGAGGACTTCCACTTATGGGAAGAGATACTTTTTCATATTCTTCCTAAGTACAACTAAAATCCATGGACATTATATATAAAACAAACATAAGACTTGAATAGGTGGAGAGAAGAAGGAAGGCTAGCTAGGGACCTTGGGATCAAAGTAATAGCATGGTAGTGAGTTCCCTAAGTTTTGTTTTTTGTCTCAGATTCCTAAACTTGGAGCTGAAGAAGTGAGCAACTTGGAAACACCAATGGGTTCAGACAAAAGAGCCCCAACAAGAAACTAGATTTTCTGGCCAAAAGACCAGGAAATGGGCAACTCAACAAGACAGAAAACTTTTAGACAATAGCTTCTGCATTCTAGGCAAACACCGTAGAAAAAACTATGGCCCTATCCCAACTCCACAGCGAAGACTGAGTAGAGAGCCTAGATGTCTACTGTTACCAAGCTGTAAAGAAGTGTCCCAAAGCACCCCTCCACCAGGGTGGTGTCAGAGAAGGCTGAATAAAGAGCAGAGACTCACCTCTGACCCCTGTGGTATCAGTGGAGACCCCTTGGGGAGTCTGGATTTCTTCTCTGACCCAGTAGATAAGGGGGCAACTTTCCACTTAACTTCTGGGGTGGCATCAGAGGAGGCCTGGTGAAATTTCATGACTTTTATTATCTCACAGTGGTAATAAGGCCACCTCCACTGCAGTGTCAGTGGAGACTAAAACAGAAAGGAATTTTCCTGTAGTCTTCATTATTAGAACCTGGTGCGCGCCTGGAGATATGACTCATGAAAGTGTGCCCCACCCAACAAAACAAAACAAAACAAAATTGGGCCCTCAGGAGTGTTTAAATATTCTGCTAGTCCCTATTCATCATTCAGGAAGACATCAGTTAACATGTAAGTGTTCTTACCAGTTGCTGGCTCTGGCAATGGCTTCTGCTCCTAAGCTGGGATTCTCTGTATTCACCTCTCTCTTTAGTTTTGGGGGTGGCTGTTTGCCCTGTGACTTCAGTTTTCTGGTTGACTTAAGAGTTGTTGATTCAGCTTTTATTCAGTCACTTTATTCAGCTTTTTACTTGTTGTGAGGATGGGAATGATGACTCCCAAGCCCTTCACATGTTGGTGCAGAAACCAGAAGTCCTGTGTTCATTTTTACCCATTTTTTTTTCTTTCTGTCTTGTAGTTTGGATAATCTCAACTATCTTCAAGTTCATTGATTCTTTCTTCTGTCAATCCAAATCTGCTATTAAGCCCTTCTAGTGAATTTTTCATTTCAGTTATTGTAGTTTCCAATGCCATAATTTCTGTTTGGTTCTTTTAATAATTTTTATCTTTATTGGTATTTTTTATGATGAGACATTATTCTCATATTTTCCTTTAGTTTTTTGGACATGGATTCCTTTGAACATACTTAAAAGACTTTAAAAGTCTTTTCTAGTAGGGCCAATGTCTGGGCTTCTTCCAGAAAAAGTTTTTATTTATTTCTCCCCCACTCCTTTATGGGCCATACTTTCTTATAGGCTTTTTTGAAAACTGGACATTTAAAATAATATAACGTGGCATCTCTGGGAAACAGACTCTTAACTAAAACTTTTCTCTGAGGGAAACAAAACCTGAAAAGGAGAGATTGAGTATTACATGGCTTAAGAGAGTATTTAGGCATATCTACTTCCATTGGTGCTAAAATATATCTGGAAGTGGAATGGAATTCAGAACTCTACAAAACAGAGCTGGTGTCCAGAGCGTTGATGTCATACAGCCTGTGTCCCGATTGGCACAGAAGTTGGAACTAGATTGTGGATATCTATTCTGCTAGCTCTGCTGGAAGACTGCTTCTAAACGCAAGCTCTTCAACTTTGGATGTTAATCATTAGAATTTTCTTTCTCAAATTAAAGGTTTGAGAAATTCCTGATAAGATGTCCTGTTCCCTAAAGTTTACTTTGATTGTAGTTTTTTTTTACTGTTGGCTTTCATCCAGCCATGAAGAGTTAGAAGGTGGTAAGTATGCTTTGGCAATCAGATTGTTTATTTTTCTCCCCTGACTCACTTTTTCCCAGTTTCAGAAAGTTAAACTAATTTGTTATCTCAAATTGGATTTCTTGGGAGAATTTAAGATTTAGGAGGAAAAATGTCAGTTGTCAGAGGAAGAATTGTAAAGTTCTTTCCCTAAAACATGCATCATTTACAAAATGGATTTGCATATTCTCAGTATTGTTGGGACAGTAACATTTGGAAACAGTCATTTCCACAGAAGAGCCTTGAGCCTGATATCCAGTGAGGGGTCATTTCTGACTCTGAAAATGAGTATAGCTCAGGAGGCCCAGGTGCTGGGGAGTGATGCCATCAGCTCCACTGCAGGCCTGCTTGTTATTTCCAGCCGCACATCACACCTGTGAAAGGGAAAGATTCTTCCCACTGTTTGTCCTTCTGATAGCCTTCTCTCTGGACTTTGTGTTTCCATTCCTTTTCATTGACAAACTGACTTTTTTTTTCTTCTTTTTTTCCATCTCTGGGCCAGCTTGGGATCCTAGGCTGCCCTGGGAAGACATTTGTGTTTTACACACATAAGGATCTGTGTTTGGGGTTTCTTCTTCCTCCCCTGACATTGGCATTGCTTAGTGGTTGTGTGGGGAGGGAGACCACATGGGCTCAGTGCTTGCTTGCACTTATCTGCCTAGGTACATCGAAGTCTTTTGACCTCCATACAGTGATTATACTTGTCATTGCTGGTGGTATCCTGGCGGCCTTGCTCCTGCTGATAGTTGTCGTGCTCTGTCTTTACTTCAAAATACACAACGCACTAAAGTGAGTCACATGTTCAAAATAAAGAATGTACTAAAGTGAGTCACATGGGGAAAAGGGGATAACACTCCCTCAGTGGGATACCTGGGCTCCCTGTTGGAGCAAGGTCATTCCTTGCTGCTGTGGCCATACCCTGGGTGAGGTCAAGAAGAACAGGCAGCTTTGTAAAAGCAAAAAGACAGCTGAGTGTAGAAGCTTATTTTTTTTCTTCCTGGCTGGGGTTGGTAGAATGTTCTCAGCTTCGGCCTGTGAGTGTCAGCGCTGCTTGGCTGTCACTGGACCTCACTAAGTTTACCATCAGGTGTTTAATTCAGCACCTTGGCCAAGCCTCCCTCTGTCCTGGGCACTGTAGGCTGCAGATTCTGTGGGGGAGGCTGCGTGAACGAGCTCTGCCTTGTGCTCATGTGGAGGACGGGCTGGATTGATCTCTTCTTGCCTGAGTTGGGAGCTCTCAGGGTATTCCTCCATTTGTTTCTGGCAGCCTTGGGGAAAATGACTGGGGCTCTAGATCTCAGGGACAGCTGAACCGTGTGAAAAACCTGGGGGACAGTGGACAAGGGAGGGTCAGATAAGAGAAGATTGTATTTTGGGGAGAAGACCCTTTAAGTACCAGAGCGATTGGTTGTCAGATGCAATTGTGTCCCCATTCTAAGGAGTTCACAGTGGCACATCCCAGAGCCCAGGACACAGCCGAATGCAGCACCTTCCCATCATTCCTGCATCTCGGGGGCCTGCAGTGACCAGCTGGGTGACCTTGCTTGCGAATTCACTCACCCTTACTTTTGTAACCTCAGTTTACATTTATAGCAATCATAGGAGAGGAAAGGATTCGAGAGGAACTTGGGACGGGGGAGAGAGCTTTAATGTATGGCTGGTGTTCATATTTGACTGGCTTCAGTGCTAAACTCCCCAGATACCCCCCAACAGTTCTAACAAAAGGGCTGAGAAGAAAAATTCTAAGCCTGTGCTTTGTGTGTGTCTTTTCTCAAGAGCTGCAAAGGAACCTGAGGCTGTGGCTGTAAAAAATCACAACCCAGACAAGGTGTGGTGGGCCAAGAACAGCCAGGCCAAAACCATTGCCGCGGAGTGTTGTCCTGCCCTGCAGTGCCGTGAAGGATGTAGAATGTGTGCCGGTTTTGGTTCCTTGCCACCTTGCTGTTGCGACATAAATGAGGGCCTCTGACTTAGGAAAGGTGGGCACAAAAATCTTCATGAGCAATACTTCTTAATAGATTGTTTTTTTATTCAAATCAAGTTCTAGAGTTTTTATGTGAGATTATATAATTTACAGTGTTGTTTTATATTCTTTTGAATAAATGTACACTATTAAAAGTAATCCTCTTTGCCGCCAATATTTTTTGATTGTTAATTATAAACATCCTTTGTTTAAATATATTTATTACTCACTTTGGAATGTGGGGGAATTAGCTTGTAGCACTGCAACAGAAGAAAGAGAATTGGAATAAAAGTGTCCAGCACATCTCCCACCCGAGAAGGAAAATGCACACTGTTCTTAGGACATTTCCAATTTCAGCCCAGCTGATCTTGTCAAGCTGGAGTCGCTCATTTAGCTCTCGTGAGGGCTTGGATGGTTGACATCCACCGCAGAAAATGGTGTCATGTCCTGATACCTGTCCTGTTGTCCTGTCCATTTATCCAAGACAGTGAGAGGAGCCAGGCAGGACCTCCCTGTGTTAAAGTTGTCTGAACTGTGTAAGATAGGCCTGATTGAGCTCAGTGACCTCAAAAGGACCTTTTGAAAACCAGTTTCTTCCTACTGCAATCCCCAAATCTCCAGAGCATGTGGCTCCTTCATAGATTACGGTAACAGTGATGTGTGTTGATCCAGCCATCAACATCTTCAACTGTAACACGAACCACCAGCCAAAGGCCAAAGCCCAGACTCCCTGACCACAACAACTGGTGGCAGGAAGCACCGCTCCCCACCTTACTCCCAGCTGCCTTCTGTTCCAGCTCCTGCCCCTGAGCTTCCTAGAACCTCTTTCTAAGCATGATTCCCTATCTGTAATCGCCATGTCCACTCCTCTCATGAACTAAACCCTTGCTTGTGACCATCACATGTATACTGAATGTAAAGAATTATTAGCTGGTAACAGGTGGTAATCTACTAAAAGTGGGTAAAAAAGGAAAACAGAAGTCGCAAATGAAGGAAACAGCTGTGACATCTAGGCACAGAAACAGACCAGATGTGGGTGGAGGAGCTCCTGTAGAGGCCGAGCACCGCCTGGAGGCTGAGCCTCCAGCCCCAGCATGCTTGGGAAGAGGCCAAGTCAGGGCAGCCTCCAGCTGGAGGTCACCTGTCCCCCTTAAGTTTCCGGACACTGTCTCCGTCCCCTGCCTTTGATTTTCTCTTGTCACCAGCAAGCTCTGACAGATGGAGCACATACAAATCCCCTCTTACCCCACCCAGTGGGTGGCCCAGTGCCTGGACCCAGGACACCTGTGCCAGGGCCTCCCCATGTGGGTGACTATGCCTGGTGCAGGTATTGCAGGGGCCGTGAGGGAGATGGGACAACGGTCTTCAGGACACCCCCATTAGCAGGAGGACAGAGCACCGCACGTGGGCTTTAGAGCCCTATGGAGCCGGTTCCCATCCCAATTCGGCCTTCACCAGGGGAAGTCCCTTGACTCATCTGAGCCGCTGTGTCCTTGATGTGAAGTGGAGACTTGCACAGGTGACAGAGAAGAAGCAGTGAGATGAAGCAGGGTGACCCCACAGCACCCCGTGGTCCCCAGGAAGTTGCCAGAGGCCTGAAGGGGGCTTCTCTCCTGACTGGACCTGGAAGCCTGGGTCCTTTACCAGGGCCACCTGACAGAGTGTGGCCACGAAACTCTCGCACTCAGTGGAGATGGATTAGGGACTTTGGAGATCCCAGCCATGGGTGACAAAGAGGGGTTCAGAGGGAAAGCCCAGGGTGGGAGTGGGTATTCATGGACACAGCTGCAAGCACTTAGTAACCAGAAGGGTCCCCCATCTCAAACACCTGTGCCCTGCTAGCTCACCCCAGGACACCCAGTCCTGCCTCATCCACAGCCAGCCCAGGCAGATAGGAATGGAGCAGAGCCAGGCAGGGGCCTTGGGGAGTGTCCAAGCTCCTCCTGAGCATCCCAGGTGCTGCCTTTCCCCTGCAAGGGCCCAACGAGGAATGGATCCCCTGGGTCACAGCGTAGGACTGTGCTCTCCCTAGGGAGGCCTCCTGGGCTGCAGCACAGTCAGAACAACACAGAGGGGCTGACGGTAGCCAGAGGGTTTCACCCTAGGAGACTTAGCCTACACGAGCGTCAGACTTCCCCAGAGCTGCACAAAGGTTCTTCAGAAGGTGGCCAGTTCTGGCATTGTCCACTCAATATGTTCCACCTGAACTTAGAGTGAAACCCAGACTCATTTGCCGTATGGGTCCTTCCCCATCTGACCTTCACCTGCTCCTCTCCATCCTCCCCTCCCAGCTCACTCCTCCCACTCATGACCAGCCAGGCTGTTCTTTATTCCCTACTATTGTAGGTGTGCCCACCTAGTCTCTGCCTCAGGGCCTGTGCGCTTGCCCTCTCTTTTGCCTAAGATACAACCCCCGAGCTCAGATCACCCATGAATGCCTCCCTCTTGTCTTTCTGCCTTTGTTCAGATTTCATCTCTCAAGATGCCCTCCTTCTCACTGTCAGATTTCCTCCCCACCCCAAGACAACCACCATCTATGCAGTCATCCTGTTTATTGTATCCATAGCTTCTCTCACCAGTTGAATTCTTCATTTATTTTTGTTGTCTAACTCTCCACTTAGAATGCAAGTTTCATGAGGGCAGGACTGTGTCTCTCACATTCACTTCTATATTGCTTAGGCCCTAGATCAATAAGTAATATTTACTGATTGAACGAATGAAAAGAGGACAGCCCCCACCCACCACCACTTGCTCCTCCCAGTCTCACTGTGGACACTAGGATTTCTTTCTCTAGGCTGCAAAACACCGTGCTCGAGAGACTAATTCACCTGCTTCAGTCTCTCCAGACATAACTGGTTAGAAGTCGCTGTCGGGGAATCTGGATCTGCACTCTTTTTCTCTTCATCCTCTACCCTCTTCCCCTCCCCCACAGGGTCAGCCACCTGGCAGGGCATCTGAATGTCCCAGCTGGACCCAGATTTTGCCCAGGTGTTGCACCCTCTGCCTTGCCCCACAGGCCTTTGTTCTCCCACAGGCTCCCTTCTCAAAGCAGAGCCCTGAAGACTTCAATATGTGAATGAGGCCACCTGTTTGTGATGTGCAGGCACAGAAGAAAGGCACAGCTCCCTATCAGTTTCATGGAAAATAACTCAGTGCCTGCTGGGAACCAGCTGCTGGAGATCCCTGCAAAGAGCTTCCACTGGGGGCAACCCTTCCAGGAAGGAGTTGGGGAGAGAGAACCCTCACTGTGGGGAATGCTGATAAGAAACCAGTCACACAGCTGCTCTATTCTCACACAAATCTACCCCTTGCATGGCTGAAACTGACGTTTCCCTGGAGGTGTCCAGAAAGCTGATGTAACACAGAGCCTATAAAAGCTGTCGGTCCTTAAGGCTGCCCAGCGCCTTGCCAAAATGGAGCTTGTAAGAAGGCTCATGCCATTGACCCTCTTAATTCTCTCCTGTTTGGCGGAGTTGACAGTTGCAGAGTCTGAAGGTAAGAAAATTGAACCAGATTTATTCACCAAAACAGAGAAGTTCTTCTCTTAAGAGGCCTCTTTCAAAATTTTTCAAAGTGTTTATATCTGTTGGCCCCAGTTCAGAGAAAAATGTACTCTAATGCTCTTGGAGGGGATTTTAAATTAGTTCTAATTTTATTTGGCTCATCTGACAATGTCCATAAAAATATCAAAAGCGTATAGAATTTTACTGGGTAATTTACTGCTAAGAGTTTATGTTTTGGAAATAAGCATAAAAGTGTCCAAAGATATATGTGTAAATATGTGCACTTACATAATTGTAAACTACAACATGAATTTTCATTATTTGTTATGGTAAATCCATAAAATGGAACACTCTGTTTTGCAACGTAAAAAAAAAAACGATGGCTGGGGGCGGTGGCTCACGCCTGTAATCCCAGCACTTTGTGAGTCCGAGGTGGGTGGATCACGAGGTCAGGAGTTCGAGACCAGCCTGGCCAACATGGTGAACCCCGTCTCTACTAAAAATACAAAAATTAGCCAGGTGTGGTTGTGCGTGCCTGTAGTCCCAGCTACTTGGGAGGCTGAGGCAGGAGAATTGCTTGAACCCAGGAGGTGGAGGTTGCAGTGAGCTGCGATCATGCCACTGTACTCCAGCCTGGGTGACAGAGCAAGACTCCGTCTCATTAAAAAAAAAAAAAAAAAACAAACTCTGATCTATAATGTGTCCATAGACCACATTAAGAGAGAAAAAAGATCTGAAGTTTGTGTACAATATGATGGTTCTTATGTTTGAAATATATACATTCAAGCATTTTAAATGTCTAGAAATAGAAGAGGAAAGGAAAAGGTGTGGAAGAATTTACACCAAGGTTTTAGTGATGATTGTTTCTGGATGGATGGGGTTATGGGAGTATATGGGAGAATAAATAAAAATAAAGCTTTGTTCCTATGTAGGTGGGGTTTTTGACCATTAGTCAAAATCTTGGTGGGATTTTGAATTAGTACTAATTTTATTTGGGCCCATCTGACAATGTACATAAAAACATAAGAATTTATCAAATAATTTTTAAAAATTTTATAGAAAAAAATTTTCACTATGTTGCCCAGGCTGGTCTCGAACTCCTGAGCTCAAGCGATCCACCTGCTTTGGCCTCCCAAAGTGTTGGGATTACAGGTGTGAGCCACCACGCCCAGCCCCTTACTGGGTAATTTCACTGCTAACAGTTTATCTTTAGGATCCAGTTATTTTTCCTCTCCCCCTTTTCTCTTTCTTCTCTTCTTTCTCTTTTTTAATAACAGCTTTGTTAAGATATAATTCACGTACCATAAAATCCACCATTTTAAAGTATACAATTTAGTGTTGTTTAGTATATACGCAGAATTGTGCAACAATCACTACTATCTAATTCCAGAACATATTCTTCACCCCCAAAAGAAACTGTCTCAGGCTCAGCATAATGGCTCAAGCCTACAATCCCAGCATTTTGGGGGGCTGACATGGGAGCATTGCTTGAGGCTGAGAGTTTGAGACCACCCTGAACAACGTAGTGAGACCTCGACTCTACAAAATTGAAAAAAAAAAATTTTTTAGCCAGCCGTGGTTTGTCATGACTGTAGTCCCAGCTACTCTGGCGGCTGAGGTGGGAGGATCACTTGAGCCCAGTAGTTTGAGGCTGCAGTAAGCTATGATTGTGCCATCGCAATCCAGTATAGGTAACAGAGTGAGACTCTGTCTGTCTGTCTCTCTCTCTCTATATATATATATATTTATATATAGTCTCTCTATATATATAGTCTCTATATAGTCTATATATAGTCTTTCTATATATAGTCTATATATATAGTCTCTATATATAGACCAATGTTTTATATATATATAAATATATCTAACATAATATATATAACTATATATTATATATAGACTAATGTTGTGATGAATATTAGTGTACAAGTTTCTGATATATATATGTATGTATGTGTATATATGTATGAAGAAACTCTGTATTCACTACCATTCACCCTCCATTTCTCCTGATGTCTCCAGCACAAGGAAACCACTACTCTACTTTCTGTCTCTATAAATTTACTTATTCTGGATATTTCACATAAATGAAATCATGTAATATGTGGTATTTCACTTAGCATAATATTTTCAAGGTTCATATATATTGTAGCATGTATCAGTACAATCAGCCCTCAGTACCTGTGGGTTCAGCATTCATGGATTCAACCAACCATGAATTGAAAACATTTGAAAAAATAAGGGTTGGTTACGGAACATGTACAAACTTTTTTCCTTGCCATTATTTCCTAAATAATATAGTAAACAACTATTTACACATCATTTACACTGTATTATAAATAATCTACAGATGTTTTGAAGTGTACAGGATGTGTGTAGGTCACATGCAAACACTAAGTCATTTTACATAAGGGACTCCAACATCCATGGATTTTGGTATCCACAGGGGATCCTGGAACCAATCATTCGTGGGCACCAAGGGATGACTACCTCGTTTCTTTTTATTGCTGAATAATATTCCAATGTATGGATAGACCATGTTTTATGTATTCATCAATTGATGAACATTTGGCTTATTATGACTAATGTTGCGATGAATATAGTGTACAAGTTTTTATGTGGACATTTGTTTTTATTTCTTTTGGGGATATGCCTAGCGATAGAATTGCTGGGTTATGATAACTGTATGTTTAATCTTTTGAGGAACTGCCAGACTGTTTTCCATGGCAGCTGTACCACTTTACAATCCCATAAGCGGTGTATAAGCATTCCAGTTTCTCCATGTCCTTGTCAATGCTTGCTGTTTTCTGTGTTTGACTCTAGCCATCCTAATGCATGTGAAGTGATATCTCGTTGTGGTTTTGATTTGTATTTCCCTGATTACTAATGATGCTGAATATATCTTCATGTGCATATTGGCCATTTATAGATCTTCTTTGGAAAAATGTCTATTCTGGTTCTTTGTCCATTTTAAATTGGATTATTTGCCTTTTAATTATTGAATTGTAAGAATTCTTTATACATTCTAGAAATCAAGTGTCTTTTAAAAACCATCCTTTTTTTTCCAGGTTGATCTATAAATTCAGTGCAATTCCAATAAAAATCCCAGTAAGAATGTTAAATAGATACAGACATGCTGACTCTAAGATTTATATGAAAAAGCAAAGGAACTGGAATAGCCAAAACAATTTTGCAAAAGAACAGTAAAGTTGGAACAGTCATGTTACCTAATTTTAAGACTTCTTATAAACTACAGTAATCAAGAAGGTGTGGTTTGCCAAAAGGATAGACAGAGCAAATTGAAATAGAATAGAGTTCAGAAATAGATCCACACAAATATGGTCCGTTGATTTTTGACAAAGATGCAAAGGCAATTTAATGGAGAAAGGACAGCCTTTTCGTCAAATGGTCTTGGAACAATTGGACACCCATATGCAAAAAATGAACTCAACCTAAGCCACATTTCTTACACATAAATTAGTTCAAAATGGATCATAGATCTAAATGTAAAATGTAAAACTATAGTATTTTTAAAAAGAAAACATAGGAGAAATCTTTGTAACCTGGGGTTGAGCAAAGAGTTCTTAGACAAGACACCAAAAGCACAACCCATAAAAGAAACTATTACTAAATTGGACTTTATAAAAGATTTAAAACTTTTGTTTTGGGAAAGACACTGTTAAGAGGATGAAAAGACAAGATACAGATTGGGAGAAAATATTTTCAAATTGCAGATGCAGCAAAGGACTTGTATTCAGCATATATAAAAAACTCTCAAAACCCAATCATAAAAACAAAAAGCCAAGTTAAAAAAAAGGGCAAAAGACTTAGAGATACTTACCAAAAAGGATATATAGAAGGCAAATAAGAACATGAAATGATGTTCAGTGTCATTAGCCATTAGGGAAATGCAAGTTAAAACCATGATGGGATGCTGCTACACATCTGTTAGAATGGCTAAACAAAGCAATACAAAAACCTGACAATAGTGTGTGTTGACAAGAATGTGGTGCAGCTGGAACTCTCATACATCGTTGGTTCGATTGTGAAATAGAACAGCTACTCTGGCAAATGGTTTGGCAGTTTCTTATGAAGTTAAATATACACTTAACATATGACCCAGTGATATCACTCCTAGGTATTTATGCTAGAGAAATAAAGACACATGTTCATTTAGAAACCTATTAAAAATACAAACCGTCCTTCTTCAGGTCCTAATGTAGTCTCTATATGTAGAGAAGTTAAAAATACTTCTCCTCAAAGGGTTCAAGACGGAGAAATCAACTGCTTTTGACTTACTTTGGAGTAAGCTAAGTGCCATCCACAATTAGCTGCCTACTTGTATGTATATTACATGTGAGAGGTAGATTCATAATCTCTCAGGGAGGGGAAAGTGTCTGTTGTTGACTTTCCTCAGTGCCATCTGTGGTCTCTAACAGGCAATTCAAGCTGCACAGTCAGTCTAGGGGGTGCCAATATGGCAGAGACCCACAAAGCCATGATCCTGCAACTCAATCCCAATGAGAACTGCACCTGGACAGTAGAAAGACCAGAAAACAAAAGCATCAGAATTATCTTTTCCTATGTCCAGTAAGTAGAAGCTTTAGTTTCCTAATAAGGGATATCGAACTCTGACCACATTGGGGTGGGTAGGGGGACTCTGTAGAAAGAACTCAGCTGCTGCTAGAGGTGGTAGTGACACTGACAACCATCGTGATGATGATGGTGATGAGGATGATGGCTGATAGTCACTGATGATGGCTGTGTGCCCGGCACTGGCTCACAGAGGTCCTTCAAGGTCAGCACTATAATAGTACTACAAACACAGCAAGGTTGAGAACTTGTCTGAGGTCACACAAATAGTGAATAGCATGACCAGGGTTAGAACCTAGCTCGTCTAGTTCCAGTTTCTTGGCCTTAAAACACTAAACTTTGGTTCCAAATTTTTCTATGCATTTGAATCAGTGGAGGAACTTTCACACATCCAGACTCCGAGGCTGTACACCATATGATTAGATTATAATCTCTGGGGGTAGACTCCAGGCATCAATATTTTTTATTTTATAGTTTTTATTTTGAAATAAGTATACATTTATAAGTGCTTTTTATAAGTGCCCAGGTGACCCCAGTGTGAGGCCAAGCTGAGAACATGACTCTGCCCTGCAGAGACGCTCAGTGTTTCCTATCTGCCTCTAGTTAATCTTCTCAACAACCCACTGGGCAGATGCAGTCTAATCCCCATTCTATCGATAAGAAAACCCAGAGAAGTCACTTACCAGGTCCAAGACTAAAAAATAATAAAAATGGGATAGGAACTGAATCCAAGCAGCCTGGCTCCAGAGCCCCTACTCTTACGCCTGTCCCGGTGGTTCTTACACTTGATCATATATCAGAAGCATGTGGCAGGCTTATTAAAACACAACTGCTGGGCCCCACCACCAGAATCTCTATTATCTTATTCAGATGGAGTGTGTGGGACCTGAGAATCTGCATAGCTAACAAATGCCCAGGTGATGTTGGTGCTGCAGGTCCAAGTACCACACTTTTGAGAACTGTAGCCCTGTACCACTGAAGCTGGAATTTACTTTATCCTTCAAAGAAGCAAAAGAGGCCTCAAATTTCCTGGAATGGTTGCTGAGAAACATATATGCTATTCTTGCTGTGTAAGAAGAGAGGGGAAGAGAGAGTGTGGGAAGAGCAAGGGAGGGGAGAAATTAACATTTAACATCTATTGAACACCTATGTGCCAGGCCTGTGGCAGGTGCTTCATATTCAGAATATTATAAACCTCCCAGTAATGAGAAGTAGGCTGTGATATCCCCATTTTACAGATGAGAAAACTGAAGCCAAGAAAGGTTAAATTGCTTATCTAAAGTTATACAGCAGGTAAGTGACTAAAGTGGAAAGAGAACCCAGATTTCTCTACCCTTGTCTTATTACTTCCTATAAGTTTGGACATATGTCCTCTGAGGATATTTGGGGAGACCCTGTCAGAATGTGCAGCAAACTAAAACCCTGGGCTGTCCTGTCCAGTGCAGGGCATGGGACTGTCCTTCAGAATGAGGAAGTGGTGATACAAGGGAAGGAAGGAGCAACTAGGGAGGTGCTAAGGTTTGCTTTTCCTTGGGAAAGGTGGCTATGGAAGAAGAAGAGTTGCTTCACCTTTCAACAGCCTTGGATATCAAGTGTCAATGGGAAACAATTCTAAATAAGAAGGTTCATCAAAGAGTTACATGGACGTGGGGAACAGGAGAGACGGAAATAGGCAGAAGGAAAGGAATTCTGATTCCAGGCCCATCCTCATCATTTACTTGATACAGACATAGGCAAAGCAGTTCACCTCCCTGAGCCCATTAAAGTTGACAGTTTGTGGTTTGATGTTGAGGATGGTGGGGTTGGTGATTGGTCTTGGAGAGGTTTAAATGAAAACAGATGTGCCACCACTTTGTAAATTTACATGCCTAGGTGAGTAATTGACTGCTCTGCAAACCCCCTTTGCTTGTGACACTTCTTCAGCCACAGTTGTGTTTTGTCCACAGGCTTGATCCAGATGGAAGCTGTGAAAGTGAAAACATTAAAGTCTTTGATGGAACCTCCAGCAATGGGCCTCTGCTAGGGCAAGTCTGCAGTAAAAATGACTATGTTCCTGTATTTGAATCATCATCCAGTACATTGACATTTCAAATAGTTACTGACTCAGCAAGAATTCAAAGAACTGTCTTTGTCTTCTACTACTTCTTCTCTCCTAACATCTGTAAGTCCTCATTTACACAACCTTCACCCACATCTCCTGCAAGCACAGGTTACACACTCTTCTGTCCGGGTTCTTATAATCTTCAGTCTGAGTATATTCCCTCAGAGTCTTCTCTGAGAGAGCAGTAGTTCTCTAACTTACATGTGCATAAGAATCATCTGGAGAGCTTGTTAAATCACAGATCCTGGGCTCCATCACAGATATTGTGATTCATTGGTTCTGGATGGAGCACATGATCTTGCCTTTCTAACCAGCTCCCAGATGAGGCAGAGACAAAGGGCTGATCAGATGGCTACATACTGAGGGGTACTGTGTTAGAGCCCAAAGCGGAGATTCTACGTTCAGCCTGTTTAATAGTAACCCTGGTATCTTCTGCAATGCCTGTTCAGGGACTGCACCTCCCTATGCTCTGATTCCTTAGATCTTGGTTGGGGTTGTTGAACCTTCATATTTAACAAGTCCCCTGGATGATTCCGACAAAGAAGGTTAGAGATTGCATGCTGGGAATCTCTGGTCTCACCATTGAAATTTAAGACTGTCAGGTGGTTGGAGGCTACATTTACAGGGCTCTGCATTCACAGCACCTACATTCCACTGTGATCCAAAGCAGAATGCCAAGAACATCTGCAAGTGGGTTCATGAGGAGAGCTCCACTGTGGATTTCTTTCCAAGGCCCAGAGCTGACCATGTCACTCTCCTGCTAAAACCACTACTTCTTGGTACCAGCAAATCTCCAGAGTGCAACAGTCAATGTTTTCCCAAGCTGGACCCAGGCCACCTTTTCAAGCCTTGCCTCTAGCTGCTGCCTGGTGTGCACCCTATGCTTCAGCCAATCTAAACCATTTTACATCTCCAAAAAAAGCTCTCTGCATTGTTTCTCCACACTTCACATCTCCAAAAAAAGCTCTCTGCATTGTTTCTCCACACTTCATCTGTCCAGCTGCTTCCTTATGTACTTACTGGGGAAAGGAGAGACCAAGGGCTGCTTCATGAAGGCTGTATCTGAGGGGAGCTTTGAACAATAGCATGATGAGTGTAGGTGGAGGTGGGAGTCAGGGAAGAGGACTCACCTCTGCTGGAGCTGACAGCGGAGGAGTCATGCGAAGAAAGGGAGGATAGAACAGAAGGCCACGTAGTAGTGGCTGATGAGACTGGAAAGCTGAGCTGGTGAGAGTGAGGAAGGGCCTTCAAGGGATGGTGTGACTTTATCTTCTATGGCGCAATTCAGATAATGGGAGTCTCTCCAGATGCAACACGTCTTACAGCACAACTTTAATATGATTCATTTGGCAATAGTATAAAGATTCCCTCTCTGCCCTGCACCAGTGGGCAGAAATTTCAATGATAAAAAAGGATGAAAACCTCAATATGTGACCCATGGGAAAGATAGAGATGGAATCATACTCAGGAGATATGTGTTAAGCTCGAGGCACAACACAGAAATTAAAAGCAGTCTCTATTTTGGTGTTCATTCTTGACCACCTTCACATCCATTTCAGCTATTCCAAACTGTGGCGGTTACCTGGATACCTTGGAAGGATCCTTCACCAGCCCCAATTACCCAAAGCCGCATCCTGAGCTGGCTTATTGTGTGTGGCACATACAAGTGGAGAAAGGTTACAAGATAAAACTAAACTTCAAAGAGATTTTGTAAGTACTGCTGCCCGATTCTGTTGGAACAAATGCAGTAAACCCACCTGGCAACTGGGAGATTTGGGGAAGAGAAATTATCATACGTAATTCTCATATATGGGCACTTTTCAAAGAATTGATGTAGAAAGGAAAACAGTGATACTATTCCATTGAACTAAGTTGACTATTTTTCTGAAGATTCTGAGGTCCTTGTCAGAGACTATCAAAACCCCAGGTTTGTCATCGTAAACCTGAGATACCATTGAAGGAAAAAAAATCCATAATCACTTAAGAGTAGGATTGTTGGGATGTTAGAAAATAGAACTGAATTGGTTTCAAACTCTTTTTCACCAGAGGCCCTCATTCTCTAGCCTAGAAATAGACAAACAGTGCAAATTTGATTTTCTTGCCATCTATGATGGCCCCTCCACCAACTCTGGCCTGATTGGACAAGTCTGTGGCCGTGTGACTCCCACCTTTGAATCGTCATCAAACTCTCTGACTGTCGTGTTGTCTACAGATTATGCCAATTCTTACCGGGGCTTTTCTGCTTCCTACACCTCAATTTATACAGAAAACATCAACACTAGTAAGTCATGTTTTATGTTCTTAGCTATTTTGAGCTCTCTGAAGATTGCATATCTACGTAGAAACTGTTAATTTTTAGCCTACCTGTGGCTATTCGTGTTTTCAAGCATGTCACATATAGTTGGGAACATATGCATAATCTTAAGCTTGACAATCATTTCTGTGCATTGCTTAATGCAAGAAGAAATTAATGATTTTATTAACCTGAAAAAGATTTATGCGGATAAACAGTCCACTGCTTCCCTTAATTCCTTCTGCAAAGACACAATTAAAAACATCAGGTTTGCAGATTCTAGCTCTAAACAAGGCCACAATGAACACAGCAAAAGGTGAATCAACTGCTTGGCTGTCTCAAACTTATGATTACTGTTTAGGGCAAAATGCTTTTGACTTTTTATATATTTACTTGCGCACGTAGCTCTTCAAGATCCAACATTCCTAGCTGGCATACATAAACATGACCATTCTTTTTTTTTTTTTTTTTTTTTTTCCTGACAGCATCTTTAACTTGCTCTTCTGACAGAATGAGAGTTATTATAAGCAAATCCTACCTAGAGGCTTTCAACTCTAATGGGAATAACTTACAACTAAAAGACCCAACTTGCAGACCAAAATTATCAAATGTTGTGGAATTTTCTATCCCTCTTAATGGATGTGGTACAATCAGAAAGGTAAAGTGAAATACTGATAGCTGGATTTTGTCAAATGCTGAGTGCATGTTGAGCAATGCAGTCAGGGTAATGCTTGCTAGCTGCTGTAACAAACGACCCGCAAATTTTAGTGGCTTAACCACATGATAAGCATGTGAAAACATATAAGTGCACATACCCATTCATACATAGCTGCCAAATTGCTGCATTCATTTTCAGGATAAGTGGGGGATGGTTATCTTTTCCAGAAGGTAAAGAACTCTGAAAACTCACTAAAGAGAGTTTGAGCATCTATATGCAGTTGGCTTAATAGCCTACCAGTAACACTTACACAGAAAATGTTTACACCTTGTATTTAGTGAAAATCTAGCTAAATTTTTAGGATTTCTTCTTTTCCTTTTAAAGACAGAAAAGAAAAACATTTTTAAAAAACCCATTTAAACCTGAAGGATATTACTGGAAGTTTGTGATTTGTTCTCCATTTTCTAGAAGTCCCATTCAAGATTTCAAACATTTTCAACCTTTGGTTTCTTTAGGATACATACCATAAACTTTTCACTCAGACATTAAACAATAACCTAATTGAAAAGAATGGGGGTTAATCCAGAGGAACTGATAAAGACAGAAGTAAATCATCATATCTTGCCAAAAATGAACACACAGGCTTTATTACACTGTGAACCCCCAGGGAAGGCAGCTAAGGGCCTTCCTCTTGCAGACCCTTGGTCTACATATATTTTGGAAACTGTCCAGTTAGCCACACTAACTTAAAGCTCCTTAAGGAAAGCAATATATAGTAAGGTGTAATGTCTTTTGCATTCAAAATGGATTTTACTGTAACTGAAAAAAATTCTGTCTGATTCTATCTTCAGGTCTTTCTAATACAAGCTGTATTTCTCATCTCATACTTTCTTTCCAAGAATATTTCTTCAATGAAATACATTTAAGGTTTATAGTATTCTGACATGAAAGCTGTTACCTCGTGATTTAAGAAAATTATGTCTGTACCTGCAAATGTTATCCACATCTATGCTCTAAAATATTACTGGACTTAAAATATAAAAATTGAATTCTATCTTGTTCTGCAGGTAGAAGATCAGTCAATTACTTACACCAATATAATCACCTTTTCTGCATCCTCAACTTCTGAAGTGATCACCCGTCAGAAACAACTCCAGATTATTGTGAAGTGTGAAATGGGACATAATTCTACAGTGGAGATACTATACATAACAGAAGATGATGTAATACAAAATCAAAATGCACTGGGCAAATATAATACCAGTATGGCTCTTTTTGAATCCAATTCATTTGAAAAGACTATACTTGAATCACCATATTATGTGGATTTGAACCAAACTCTTTTTGTTCAAGTTAGTCTGCACACCTCAGATCCAAATTTGGTGGTGTTTCTTGATACCTGTAGAGCCTCTCCCACCTCTGACTTTGCATCTCCAACCTTTGACCTAATCAAGAGTGGGTATGTATTAATGTAACCGATGTATGCATGATATTCCTTCCTGTGGAATAATAATTTCAATAAAGTAATTTCTTGTGTTGTGTATATATACATTTTTCCTAGCACTACATGAAATTTCATTAAATTTATTCTAATCATTTTATAAAATAGTTACTATGTACTAATTATGAATAATTTAAATTTAAACATTTATGCAGACACAGCTTATATCTAGAATTTTAAGTGTATTTGCAAACTATTTGCTGGTAGAAACAAATTTATTTTTTGTTATAAAAGGTCTATTTGCATTTTGGTTATTTTCAACAAAAACCTAGAAGATTATTTCATGTCTTTAAAATATAATGCCATCAGTAAAACATATATAGCATTCTTAAGAGAAAAAGTATGAAGTTCTTATTTGAAAGGAACAATTTCCTTTTTTCCTTACAATTTGTTGGATTTTAACTATGTCATTCGTACTGATACATTAATGATAAGCATGTAAGGAAAGAAGTTTGACTTCCAATGCATAAGTGTTGGTTTTCTGATTAAGTTATATGGACCAGGAATTTTAGAGCTAGAAAGAACCTTGCTATCTCACCGAGGAATCAGATCTATAGTCTTAACTCACTGTAGTATGAACTAGAGACACTGTCTTTTGAGAGAGATTTTCAGATTCACAACTTAGTTGAGAGAAAACTTTTTAGTATGGAAAAGACTGAATTTGTCTGTATCTTCTAAACATGTTCATAAATTCTGTTCCAGATGTAGTCGAGATGAAACTTGTAAGGTGTATCCCTTATTTGGACACTATGGGAGATTCCAGTTTAATGCCTTTAAATTCTTGAGAAGTATGAGCTCTGTGTATCTGCAGTGTAAAGTTTTGATATGTGATAGCAGTGACCACCAGTCTCGCTGCAATCAAGGTTGTGTCTCCAGAAGCAAACGAGACATTTCTTCATATAAATGGAAAACAGATTCCATCATAGGACCCATTCGTCTGAAAAGAGATCGAAGTGCAAGTGGCAATTCAGGTAAGAAAAAAGCTATTCCATGATCAAAAAGCACATCATGGCTCATAAAATGCTGCTCAAATCCAGTAACTCTTAAGCATGTACAGTTTAGAGATTTATAATAGTAGCTTTAGCAAATAAGTTGAATTTTAAGTATACAGGATTAGTATTTATTTCCACCAGTTGATAATATGCATACCATGTACAGTGTAAGCATATGATACACTGATAGTTTGCCATTATTCATTTGGATTTTGAGTAGAAGTATAATGTCCTCATCTCTAAAAACAAGTTTCTTTTTGTTTCCTGACTCCTTATTATAGATGCCATAGCAGATAATTGAATCAAAAGCAATGTATTTTAACTCCTAAATGAGTAAAACAAAATGAACCAGCATTCCACATAATAGCCTATTTGAAAAAAAGTTATTTAAAAAAAAGACAAAGAATCTATTATATTAACATAGGCTAACCCTGCTTCTTTTGAAAGTCTTGAAACCTGAGATCTGCCCAGATGCATGAAAGGAATGATGGTAAATACTCAAGGGAGGTTCATAATTAAATGGCTTAAGATAAGCCTTAATGAAAGAAAAACTATAAGAAGTTATTTTAGCTGTAAATGGCATTAAAGGACCTTATGATCTCTGTGTTTATTCATTATTATTAGCACTATAAAGGAGTATGGTTCTGGTTTGTAGCAAAATATTTCTGTGGCAAAAACAGAAAAAAGTTAAATTCAGTAATTTTATAAACGCATTCACTAAGTGGCTTACATAGTGTATCTATAGACACTGGTTTGAAATTAGTTGAAAATTTATAAATGGAAGTCATTATGGAAATACCATCAATATGAGAAAAATATCTTTTTCCTATTTCAAGGGAATGAACAAATTTTTTTTTTCTGTTGACAAAATGTATTTTGGCAACAATGAGCAACAGTGACCATTAGTAAGTGAACCTGCATTTCCGTTTGACTGTTATGCTTGAGTTTTACACATTTTTCGTGTGATATCGAGAAATCAAACTAAGTCAACCATTTGAAACAAGTTCAAAATTAAATATAAATATAAATAAATTCAACTATTTGATAATGGTTCCTCTATATTGTGTTGGCATTATGCATTATACATTAATTCATATATAAGATTCATAGGATATGTACAGGTATTATAAAAGCTACCAACATTTTATAATGTTAACACTTCTTAAAAAGAGATTTTCATCTTGTTTCCAATTTTAGGATTTCAGCATGAAACACATGCGGAAGAAACTCCAAACCAGCCTTTCAACAGTCTGCATCTGTTTTCATTCATGGTTCTAGCTCTGAATGTAGTGATTGTAGCGACAATCACAGTGAGGCATTTTGTAAATCAACGAGCAGACTACAAATACCAGAAGCTGCAGAACTATTAACTAACAGGTCCAACCCTAAGTGAGACACATTTCTCCAGGATGCCAAAGGAAATGCTACCTCGTGGCTACATATATTATGAATAAATTAGGAAGGGCCTGAAAGTGACACACAGGCCTGCATATCACTGTGTCAGTGTGTTTCATTACGAGATGATGGAAATAAATACGTCAGTTGGTTCTCATTTTAGGAACTAAAGATACAAAAATATTATATGAGGCCAAGCGCAGTGGCTCACGCCTATAATCTCAGCACTTTGGGAGGCCAAGGCGGGTGGATCACCTGAGGTCAGGAGTTCAAGACCAGCCTGATAAACATGGTGAAACCCCGTCTCTACTAAAAATACAAAAATTAGCTGGGTGTGGTGACACATACCTGTAATCCCAGCTACTGGGGAGGCTGAGGCAGAAGAATCACTTGAACCTGGGAGGCAGAGGTTGCAGTGAGCCAAGATCACGGCATTGCACTCCAGCCTGGGCAACAAGAGTGAAACTCTGTAAAAAAAAAAAAAAAAAAAAAAATTACACGAATTAACACCTCCTTTTATAAATACAAAACATTTTAACCAAATATTAGGTGAAAAGAAAAAGGTTATTTTTACTTAAGAAAAGTAGCCTTCAAAGATAGATGTGTTTATTTTTTAGATGCAAATATGCTACTCTTTGAAATATCAAAAGTTAGAATTTCTGAAACTAAAGCGTGCAGAGAACCGCAGTCTCCTTGATTCACATGCCTTCCTGCTTTCATGCAGAGCCTCAACATTTCTCACTGTAAGCATTTCAGGAAAGGGCTTTGGATAGACAAATGTGACCATAAAACAAGAGACTTCATACCGTTTCTGGGTTAATGAGATAAAACCATTTTTTTTTCCCCTTCCCCACCAAGCACCTAAGCCAAAAGTTCATTGTCCTCAAGGAGTAGCCAGTTTAGGTTTACACTTTCCCATTTACTGTGGCTGAACAAGTACAATTAAAGACCCCAGTGTGCACTGATTTTACACATGAAAACATAGAATCTAATCACCCTAGATGATCAACACAACTCTCTCTCATCATCTAACAACACACATAGTTTCAGGTTCTAACAAGCATCCAAACAGGTAACCACATTCCCAAATGCCCAAAGGCATTCTCCTTCCTTCTAAACATGCATTGCATCTGCAGGATGCTGAAGAGAATACACGGTAGATAGAATCTCTGCCCTCACAGAACATGCCCTTAGGACACTGATTTTCCAGCTCCAAATCACAACAGATCTTCCCCTTTTCTTTTCAATATCTCCATGTCGATCTCCTAAATATTAATATTTTCTCAGGCAGCCACGCAGTGAGTCTCTTCTATGTTCATCCAGGTAGCCTAAGTTGAACGACTGTAAAGTTATTTTTTAACCTAACGTGAAAACCCCTAAACATTTAATTAGAATGGGCAAATCAGGTTAAGTGCTTAAAAACAGTCTGGTCTGGTCACAGCCCTTCAGCCATCTCTCTTTCCGGAACTGACTGGACATTCCCTGCTGGCCAACATGGTAGGGATTCAGATGCATATCAGGCACAAAAGTGTAACACTAAGAAAATGATCAAATATTGTGACTCACTAGATGGTGTAAAATCATATTACCATGAATCATAAGATCATTTGTAGTGGAGCTATTGAGGTATATCTCCAATATCAGTGCATATGCGTTATCAATATGTGTGCTACTATTTAAGTTTTCTTTCTTTAGAAAGGACTCCAGAGAAGTGATAAAAGTTCCTAGGTCTGGAGTGGGTGGCCTGGGTTCTAGTTCTTCTCACTTACCTGGTGGGTTACATGAGTGAGCTAGGTCACCTTCAGCCTTGGTCTCCATAATTTAAAATGGGTTGGTAGCAGCTACCACCCCCCTGGTGCTGTAGTGAGGATTAAAAAAGAGAATGTGTTTGTGGTCAGGAGCCATCCATGTTCCACTTACCATCAGTGAGAAGTTCTCACTGCCAGCTCCAAAATCCCTTTCTAGAATCTGCTTCTAATATGCTTGGGCCACACCTGGCATAGGTTGGGTTCCTGGGAAACAGACTCTGACACAGAGGCTGGTGTACAGGAGGCTTCCTCAGGGGCGTGCTTGGGATCAGCCCCTGTGTCCTAGGAGGGAAGCAGAACCAGGCAGGGGAGTTGGTGCACAAAGAAGCAGCTGCAGCAACAGGGTCCAGCCACTGCCCCAGGGTGTCCTGGGGCCGCTCTGCTCTTCAGAGACGCCCCACTGAGGCAAGGTGCTCAGACCTTTCTATGCTTCTGTGGATCAGTCATTGACTGAGGGCTGCCTGAGGGTGGAGGGGCTGTGAACTTGGATTAGAAAACAGCCTTGAGGTGCGGTAAATTCCTGGCGAGTGGTGGCACTGAAAGACGCCAGCCGCCAACACACCCAGCAGCCTGGAGTATGAGTGACTTTCTCTGAGGGGACATCTGGGTGTCACCCTAGAGTGGTCATTGTACTCAACTTCTAAAAGGGATGGATTTTCAGAATATTTTATAAAGTAACTGTACATTGTATTCAAAAGACTTACTTAACAAAGTGTTTCGGAGAGGCTAGAAACGAAGGGATGGGCAGTGGAATACCAGGCACATGAAAACTAGAGGGGCAGGGCGGGGTGGAATCCGGGCTACCTCTGCTTTCCCAACACGGGTGGGGTCACCTCATTACTGCTGGGTTGGGGTGAAAGTCCTGGCTCTCCACTGGGCCTCCTCTAACCAGGATAGAATAAAAGGGTGCTTTATCGCTTCCAAGTAGGGGTAAAAATGGAAGTCTAGGCTCACCACCTGGTCTGCATCTGACATGAGGGCTGCAGGTGAGGGTTTCATTACTACCTGGAGGTGATGAGCATCCCAGTACCCGCTTTGCCTTCTCTGACATCACTCTGGATGAGGGAGGGGAAGTCACATTGGAGCTACTCAGGGACAAATAATTAACTCTGATTTAAAGATATCATTTTCACCAAACTGGCCAGTAATCACATTTCATCAATTTCTATGTATAAGCAGGGAACTTCATTAAAATAAATACCAGTATATTTTACCAAGACAGTTGTTGATGAAGGGAAAATTTGTAATGAAACAGATGTTCGGTTCACAGGCTACACCACTCCTTGGGTCATTTGTCAGATTTTTAACCTTGAGGACCTCAGGGTTAGCTCCTAGGCTGTACCCAAAACTGCCCTCCTCCATGGGGACTTGACAATATTGTAGTCTCATCCTGTGCATATCATTTATTGACAAAGAGAGGAACTAGTCCTTGGAGATGGGGACCCATCTTTTAAATATTGCTACTGAATATTTATTGACAAGCAAAAATAAAAATCTGACTATGTTCAAGTCTGTTTCTTTAAAGACACCTTCAAGGATAGTGAGTCTAGCACAGGTCTCTTTCTGTTAAGGTAGAAAGTGAGATGAGAGTGGATGCTGCTCTCCTTCTCTGGGAGGATGCAGGAATAAGCTAATCTTTCCTTGTTTGCTTTTCAGGTTTTATGTGTACTTTTCAGGTTCCCCAAATGCTTTGAGGATTTGGGAAACAGACCTAGAACATAGCCACATGAACACCTGGTAGTGAAGTAGGAGGCGGGATTCAACTCTAGAGGTAGAGCTCGGGCACCAGACCAAATTGAGGACTAACTAAAACAGGGCTGGGGTGGAAGCAGCTTGCAATCAGACATGCCCTCCAGTGTGCCATGTCAATTTACTGTTGCCACGGCAGCACCTGGGAGTTACTGCCCTTTTCCATGTCAATGACCCACTGATTCAAAAGTTACTACCCCTTGCCTAGAAATTTCTGCATAAACCAACCCTTAATCTGCATGCAATTAAAAGTGAGTATTAATATTAATATGACTGCAAAACTGCCCTGAGCTGCTACTTTTTGCCTACAGAGTAGCCCTGCTCTGCAGGAGCAGTCATGGAGCTGTAACACCGCTGGAGCTGTAACATTGCCTCTTTGATAAAGCTGTTTTCTTCTACCTCTAGCTTGCTCTTGAATTCTTTCATGGGCAAAGCCAAGAATACTCGCAGGCTAAGCTCCACTTTGGGGCTCGCCTGACCTGCATCAGCAGCTCAGACAGCAGATACGTGGTTCCTGTGATTGCATTTCAGCCTTTCCTTTGCAAGCTATAACCCAAACCCAACAAAGCCTAGGTCCAATTTATTCCCATCAGAACAAAATGATCAAAGCTTGTTGTGATGAGTAAATGCCATGCTTGATTCAAGCAACCAGTTAGAGTTTAAAAAAATGAGTAGTTTAAAAAAATGAGTGGAGTTAAAAAAGAAAATGAGTGACAGACACTTAGTTTATTTTTCCTAAGACTCTTGGCAAGAGCTGAAAATAAATCCTCGTACCATCAGAGGATAAAAACAGAGATCCACTTAATAGCATCTGATGATTAAACAATCAACTTAAAAAGACAATCTTTAAGTTGACAATGCGGTATGGAGAGATAACCTTGCTCTTTGTAACATTTTGTACACTTTAAGACAAGAATTAGAAAATGTAGCATTTGTGGCAGCAAAAAGAGTAATTGCCTTAGAAGTTTAGTAATCAGAGAAGATTTATTTAGTAACAAATCTCAGAGAAGCAATCCCCTCTGGCTGTTTCTTTGACCTGTCTCTATGCGGATAGCTTCTGATTGGTCAAACATTACTGAAGAGAAATCGACTTTGCTTTCTACAGATTCACATGAAAATTGCAGAAATCACTCAAGAGTCCTCCTCTGAGCAGTGACTTTGTGGATCTCCAGTGGCCCCACCATTTGGAAATGCTCAGTCTGCTTTTCCCTGGCCTCCGTGGGGCCTGCACCTCTCCTACTCTGTCCTGCGCAGCCCTGGGAGCAGAGAGAGGCATAGTCCCCCACCTTGCACACTGCAACCTTACACTGCAGATATACCACATCATAGCTGTCAAGAAAGCTGAAGGCATTGAACTTGAACTGAGCCATGTTCTTCTGGCGGGGATGGAAGTTGACGTAGGTATTGTCTTTGATGCACCTGATGGGGAGAAAAACCCCAGGACAAAAAGATTAACTTAAAGCATGATATGAGTTTACTGCAACCCAGATAATCAGGCATGGACCCAGATCTCTGATTTGCAAATACAGTTCTTCCCATTACCCACTCTTTCTTTCATAAAGAAACTTTTTAACAGTACTGTGAGTGGAAAAACCACTATTCCTGGACATAAACAGAAAGGAACTAGAAAATAAACACAATAAAACCAAAAAAAAAGTAATTAAATTCTAGTTAGAACGCTTACCTTCAAAAGGCCTACTCTGTTTTGTGCAAAGAGAGATGAAAAGTGTTGGTGGTTTTATTTGAAGGCAAACTTGGATTATTTAAAAATGTACACCAGTAAACCCCAGGGAAACCACCAAAAAAAATTAAGAAAAGAAATTATGCATTCAGAAGAGATAAAATGAGTCATAAAAATGCTCAATTAAAACTGGAGAAGGCAGCAAAAGGAGTGTGAGGAGAGAAACAAGGAACAAATACAACTAATACAAAACAGTTACTGAGATGGTAGATTTTAATCCAATGATATCAAGAATCACTTTAAATATAAATGGTCTAAGTATAGCAATTTAGAGGCAGAGTAGATTAAAAAACAAGTCCCAACTATGTATTGTCTACAAGAAACCCACTTTAAATATAAAGACACAGATAAGTTAAAAGTAAAGAGATGAAGAAAGATATGCCATGCAAATACTAATCAAAAGAAAGGTGGAGTAGCTATATCAATTTCAGAAGAAAATAAACTTCAGAGCCAGGGTGATGATAATTACACAGGAAGCAAGAGCGGTATTAGATGAAAAGAAAGTGATCAGTCCTCCAAGAAGACACAGTAATTTGTCTTGTGTAAGCATGTAACACAGTTTTAGATAGAACTGCAAAGAAAACCAACAAATCCACTATAATAGCCGGATACTTCAAAACTCCTCCAACAGTAGTTGACAGATCCAGCAGGAAGAAAATCAATGAGGATACAGATGACCTCAACAGCACTCCCAATCTACTAGATCAAACTGACATTTATAGAGCCCTCCATCCAGCAACAGCAGAACACACATTCTTCTCGAGCCCACATGGAATATCCATCAGGACAGACCACATTCTGGGCCATAAAAGACACCCTAACAAATTTAAAAGAACAAAAATCACACAAAATACATTATCAGAATCGTGGAATTCAACTCAAAATTGAATAAGAACAATTTCTGGAAAATTCCCAAATGTTTGGAAATTAAACGACACATTTCTAAGTAACCCATGGGTCAAATAAATCTCAAAAGAGAAATTAAAAAATATTTTGAACTAAGTGATAATGAATATACAAGTTACCAAAAATTTGTGGAATGCAGCTAAAGCAGTGCTTAGAGGGAAATTTATAAAATACGTATTTTAGGAAAGAAATATCTAAAATCTATAGTCTAAGCTTTGAAAACTAGAGGAAGAAGCACAAATTAAGCCTGAAGAAAGCAGAAGAAAAAAGTGCCTGTTGTTAAATTCTGGCACCAAACTGAGCCTCTTGCCTGATATATTTATAAGTGGGGCTGAAAGGGAAGAGCTTTCTCACTCGGTGGCCCAACGCAGTTTAGTGCCACCTCTATGCACCTCTGACACCATGGCTCACACTGCCTATGGAAGGTGCTGCGTCCTGTCCCTCCCCTGGCTTTTGGAAACGGGTACCACAGTGCTCTCCATGGACTTTAGGGTGTCGTGGTCCTCACCACTCTAAAGCTGCCATTGAGTAGTAAGTGATGGATTTTTGTTGTTTTCAAACTTGTTGCCAACTGCCCATCTATAAGCACTTTGCCTCTGTCAGGGGACAAGAGAGCTATAAAGGCAAACAATTGGCCAAAGTTCTAACTTGGCAAATCTTTTGGTTAACCGAAAGAGCCAGAATAAGTCTTACAAGTATAACTAAGATCTTAGCTTGGGATAACCTATTAGTTCATCAGTGTAGGCCAGTGCCCCGAGGGCCTGCACCGTGAATGGGGAGTCCAGTGAAGTCATATGGCTGGAAGGGGCTGGAGGGGAAGGAGGCATGGATGTGAAAGGGTGAAGTGAGGCAGCAGAGCCCAGGGCAGCAAGGACTCCCCAGGACTGTGGGGAGTTAAGGGAAGGTGTCTATAACTGCCTGCCTATAACTATTTGTCCCCACTTGTGATCAGAGGATGGTGAGGGCCCCCACTGTGCCTCTGAGACACAGTGAGGACTCTGCACAAAGTTCTGATGTAGGAATACCACTTGAGAAGCCACAGATTCCCTAAGGCATGCCAGATGAATATAACAGTCCACCCCAGAGGGCCTTCCATCTTCCTTACCCCTGCCGGATCAAATCATACTTGATGGTTGTAAAATCATGGGGATCAGGAGAAGCCACACAGGTATCCACGAAGAGCATCAGGTTGGGATTGGGGCTGTGGAGGGTGGCTTGGAGGAAGACCTCTTTCCTCTGGCTGTCATAGTAGGACGCCATGCCTCCCACATGCTGGGACTCAGGGGACTGGAGGAAGGATATGGACACAGTGTAGCCAGCACCCTCCGTTGGGGCGTCATCCCCATGAATGATTTCAACTGTGGATGGGCCGTCCCTACAGGTGAACTTCAGCTTGGGCACCTTGTGCCGCACAATGACTCGGCCAGGGTGGCCCCGTGTCCGGCCTCTGATGGAGTTGGAGTAGCTGAGGGAGCCGAGGTACTCCTGTGAGGATGAGAGAAGAGTTGTGGGCAGCACTCTTGGCTCCCTGACAAGCACCTGCCTCCATGAGCTGAGACCTCTCCTTCCCACCCCACTTGGCACCAGCTTGCTGACCTGCAGGAGGGAGGACCTCCCAGGGCCAGACCTCTGTGGTACTTAACACCACAAAGGGGTGACATGACATGTGGGGTGCACGCAGGGAGCCCCCAGTGGGCAAGTCTGGACTGTCCCTTCCATCCTGTGAGGACTAAGCTGTTGTGCTAGCTGTGAACTAGGGTGGCAGGTCCAGCTGCTCTGAGCTCCCCTTCTGCTGAATTCCTCCACAAGCTCCATTCCTGCAGGCTCCCAAAGGCCAACCCCACCCTCGCCCCCAGAGCTCTTGTCCTCTCTTTGGTCTCTTCCTTGCCCTTGACTCCAGACCAGTACTGGCTCCATGTGAGCTGTGGGCCTGGCCCTGCTGAACTTCACTCCCAGCCTTCAAATCCAACATGACTTGCAGGAGGCAAGGTTGTGCTGGGGCCAACAGGCAAGGGTCCCTGCCTCTCATGCCCTGTGTAGATGCCTAGAGGCTCAGCCTGCCCGGGAACCTTTGCTCAAAGAAGCCTCAGCTTGTGGGACTCAGATCCTGTGACATTCTGCTTGGGACCTCCAAGAACTGCCCTGTCAGCTTAGGCCAACGTTTGTCAATTTTCTTCCACCATGGCCCCACTAAGGAGTCTTTGTAGACATCTTACTCATCCTGGCCTCTCTCAAACCCTGACTATGAGTTGTAATACAAGTATACTGTTTATATACCAGATGTGTATCTGTGCTTGAGCTAGAAAGAAAGATATTATAATTTTTGCCTCTAAGAACCAATATCTATTTCCCCTGCCGCCCATAAGGGTGACATTACCCTCCTTGAGACTCTCTAACTTAGAATAAAAGTCAAACTCCTCACCCACATGGTCCTGCCCTCCTTCCACTCTGATCTTGGGCTTCCTGGCCTCCAGCCTCTTCCTGAAAGCCCCAAGGCTGCGGCTGCCTTGGGACCTCAGCCCTGGCTGATCCCCACATCCTCTGCCTGGCTGCCCCACCCCAGGGCAGGCTCAGCTTCCCAGACACCAACCTATTCAACACAGCTTCCCTTCCACCCCAAATGGCTCTTCTACCCCTCCCTTGTTTTACTGTCTTCGTAACCTCTTTTGGTATAAAAAGGACCCCGGTTTGGGTGTTTGATCTGATCCTGTCCCCCTTTTCATGAATGTAAGGGCCATGGAGCAGGGGCTCTGTCAGTCTTGTGGCTGCTGTGTCCCCAGCACCTAGAAGGTGACCCATCCACTGACTCTGAAAGCAGACATGGACCTCTGTGCAGCAGTGTTTTCCTTATCAGTGCTCCCTGACCCTGCTGACTGCTACCCCAGCACCCTCCTCAGCTCATGGGGTTTTCAGGGGAAGCTGAGCCAGCCAGGCAAAAGAGAACATTTGCAGGGTCTTTTCTGATGGCCCAGAAGCTTCCCTTGGGGTGCCCACTTCTCAGATACAGGGGGCATGGATCCTGGGGCAGAAACTTCTGAGGTTAAAAAGTAGAATTGTCAAAGCAAAAAGGATAAGAATGACTATGATCTGTACAATGAAATAGATAAAATCTGAATGAATTCAACCTCCAACAATGCCAAGGGTTTCCTGGCCTCATGTTTGTGTCTAATCAGGGGATGTAAAAGAATAGAGGAGCAGTATGGGGATCTTGCTTGGGAACAGGTTATCCTGTTTAAATACTGAGAAAAAAAATATTCTGTGGTTATACACTCTCCCTGTATCTCTGGTGTACTTGTTTCCTTAACTTCAATATCATTGTTTTGTGAAATAAACCAGTGGTCAAGGAAAATTAAATAAACATATGTATGTCATGATTTATAAATGTCCTAAAGGTTTGCTTTCTTGATCATGGAATGCAGTTACCTGCTTAGAAACCCAGCAGTCAGATGGGCAAGTGGACAATCTGTCTTTCCACATGCCTGTCACCATAGCTTGCACATGGTAGGTGTGCACCAATGCTCAATCAAGAGGCATGTGTGGAAAATACACTGCCTCCGGAGTGAAAAGAATATACCATCCATCCATCCATCCATCCACACATCCATCAGCCCATCAGCACTCAATACTTGTTATTGTGTATCCCAAATTCCCCAAAGGAAGGAAAGTTTCAGACAAACTAATGAGCTGCTCTCTGTCTTACCAAACTCAGAAATGAAGTTATGGTTTGCACTTTCCCTCTGTCCTTACACAGATTTTTAACAGGTGGTTGAATTTCCCAAACTTTTCACCCGGGCCTCATCCACAGAAGGGTAGCACCACCTGGGAAGTGTCCTACCTGCTGGATTGTGCCACAGTGGCCATAGGGAATGTTGAAGATCAGGTAGCGTCCCATGACTTTGGGGCGACATAGCTCATCATTTAAGTGGATGTCCCAGGAGGAGTAGCCCAGCCTCCAGAGATAGCCTCGGTCAATGACGGCTTGGAAGAGGTGAGGCAAGCAGGATAGCTGGGCTGCAGGAGGGGAAGATGAAGAAATCCTCACAAAGAGAAACTGGTTCACTGGTCATGTAGGTCCTGGGTGCGCGTATATCTTTACTTCATTAAACTACCATGAACAACACCCTAAGCTGGGGCTGGCTCAGCTCTCCTCACATCCCACCCTTGACTCGACTTCCATTAATTTTACTTATACCAACCCTTTTCCAAGAAGGCTTTGAGGTCACGCCACACCCATGGGGAATCCGACCCATAGCCCACATTCCATGCATGGCTCATTTCTCATGTTGAGAACTCTGTGCCTGAACACGATCTATCTGGGTCTTTGTATGGAGGTAAGTTGGAGAAAGGGAGCCTGGGTGCAAAGGGGCTTTTTCCCAACCTCCTAAAACCCAGCGAGTGAGTGGAAATCCAGAGATCTCAGCGTAAACACAGAAGCGGGTCCCCCTCACAGCCTGTTCTTTCTCCCCTGCTTGGCTGTTCTCTTAGCTCCCCCATCAGCATCCTTAGCTTCAGACCCTAGAGGGAAGACTTTACCATTGTCCTTAGGTACAAGAGAGTCAGCCAGACCTGGTGAGAGAAGGATGAAAACAAATGTCAACTGTGTTAGAACACTGCAAGAGGATAATGTAGCTGGTAGTAGACATGAAGTGTAGGGGAATGGGCTCATTTGATTTCACTACTAAAGCTGGGGTACAGTGGCACGAGCATTTTCCAGAGCATGCAAAGGAAAGGAGGGCCCAGGGCCCCCTGATGGAGCTGTAGCCTGGCATGTGTGAACTGGAGTTGAGAATACATATATCATCAATTTCAAGATTTATTGGAGCAAGAGAATAGTAGACACATGGCTTCTAAGGTTATAACGCTATCCTGTGTATGAACACTGATTTGTGTCATTTCCCAAGTACATGACATGCTTGGAGCCTCAAGCTGGGAAAGATGTAATTTGCAGATATCAAAGTCTTCTCCAGCTCAGAAGCAAGGCAGGACAGTATCCCAGAGCCAACACCCAGCCCAGGAAGCATGGCCAGCTAAGTTCACTTAACCCCTTAGTGAATGTCCAAAAGACCCACTTGGTATATAATCCGAGAATGGAAAATGGATTGTCATTTAGAATCGGTCCCCTGACAGCATCAGGAATAGCTGGAACCAGGAACTGACATAACCAAAATAAGGATCTGGAAGGTGAGGGCCCCATGACCCTAGCACACATTCATACTCCTTGGCTGTGTGTGATTCATGTCTGCCTTCAGGGGCCTGTGACAGCTTTTCTATTTGGGTCCCATGTCTATGTAAAACAAAGCAACATCTACAAAGGCAAAAGCAATGGCAACAGTTCCTTTGATTTATCCGCAAAAAACTAAGAATGGAATAGACAAGGTGAGCTCAGACTTGTGTTTCAAATCTTAGAATTCCATAACTCCTTGAGGTTTAGGGTAAGTTTAGGACACATATAAAGAAGCACTGCTCCATACAGAAGGTAGTCAACCTCTTGAAGTCAGAACGCCCAGACAGATGTTCGGTGATAAAATACATTCCAGGAAAGGTATAGGCCAAATCTTGGATGAAAGGGACATCAGAGAAGCCAGGGACACCCTGGGGTGTCTTTCTGAGTTCTGAGGGTTAGGGCCAGGTGAGGAGGAATGTTTATCCAGGACTATGCTCTTGAAGCCCTCCTCCGAGATGGAAAGAGGGACTGGACAAATCGTAGACAAACAGCAGCAAGTTCCACGGCCTTAGTCATTTTGTTACACCGCCACTCCTTCCTTTGACCCCATCATCGTTTAACCGTATTTCAGAACTAATACTGCGCTGAACTGGAATTGGACAAAAGTGATGAGTGCGCCCCTAAGCCTGGATGATTAAAACGTTTACCACCAAGGGTACCTAACCAACAGGCCCTCGGTAGCATAGGATCTGGGACCCTGGCCGCACCTGATATCCCCAGGATGGTGAATTTGGACCCCAGGAATGTGAGGAGAGGAAAGGCAGGGTGGGCAGAGGACGCGGTACCTGCGCACACCACGCCCGCGTCCTCGCGGTGCTGGCAGTTGTGCCGGGCCCAGCCCGAGTGGGTGCAGCGCTCCAATGCGTCCTCGTTGCCGGAGCAGCGCACGTCGTCCAACAGGATGGGCCCGGTGCCCTGGCCAAAGCGGCCGCGGCCCGGGGCACCCAGAGCACGGCCGCAACCCAGGAGGCGGCACACCACGCGGGCGTTCCTGATGTTCCAGTGGTCGTCGCACACCGTGCCCCACACGCCCTGGTGCTGCAGCTCTACCCGGCCTTCACAGCGGCTCCGCCCGCCCGCCAGGCGCAGGGGAGGCTCTGCATGGTGAGAGAAGCGATCAGGTGAGAAGAAACTCAAGGTCAGGTTTCCATCCTGGACAGGATCGCAGGGTGCCACTTGCTATTTGCAATACGAACTGTTTCTGGCTTTGTTGTCCTCTAACACACACACACACACACACACACACACACACATACTTTCTCTCATACAGTAAAGCCTTAATTATCTGAAGCCCTCAAGGAATGGTCCTTGTGGGCAAGCCTAGTTTTCCAGGTACCTAAGAACTTAGTCTTCAAGCAAAAATATAAAAACCCAAAGAAAACAAAGCAAACAGGCAAAACACAAAACCAAAACACTTCCAAATCTTTAGGAGACAGTTGTTCTAAAATGAGGCACTGCCTTGACTTATCAAACATGTATCCGATGAAATTACTTTTACTCTTGATGGCGAAGAGCTCATATGTTCGCTCTAAAAACTGTATTGTACAACCCAGCGCTTCCATTTGGTATTTACTCAAGATGAACGAATGTGCATGTCCACAGAAAGATTTGGACATAGCAGAAGCCTCCACAACAGCCCAAATCCAGAAATCATCCCGGTGCCCATCTGCAGGAGAAGGGGTAAATCACAGTGTAGGCACACGGCGGAATAATACTGCGCAGTAAAAAAAAAAAAAAGTCACAAATGACCAACACGTTTGTTCCTTTATGAATCTCAAAAACATTTGAAGTGAAAAGGAAGTTAGAAATATGACAGCACGTGCTATTTGATTCCATTTATATGACATTCTAGAAAAACAAACCTAGTCTATAGTGATGGAAGGCAGATCAGTGTTTGCCTGGGGAAGGTGGGAGAGATTTACTGAGAAAGGGCATGAGAGAACTTCCTGGGATGATGGAAATGCTCTCTATCTTGATGGTGGTAGTGGCTACACAGTTGTGTATGTTAGACAAAACTCACAGATGCATGCAGTTTATTGTATAGAAATTATACTTCAAAAAGGTTGATTTGAAAAATAAAAAGAATAAAAAATAAAATCTATATTCTGTTGGTGGTATCATGCCCACAGACGTGTAGAATGATTTGCCTTTATATTGGTCTGTGGTGACTGCATCTTTCAATTTTCTGCTCTGTTTGACACATAGAAGATGCTTAGTGAATGTTAAACACCACAGGCTTCTGCTTCTCTGTGACTGTAGTATGCTGGTCTAGGCTGGTTACTCTCCTCATCTTATTTATTGCTATAATATTGGAAGCAAGATAACCATGCTTGTTTGAATTATGAATAAGGGTAAATATCTTCTGGGTAAGGTTTTGGAAAGTGAATTTTGGGATGGTCTAGGCTGGTTACTCTCCTCATCTTATTTATTGCTATAATATTGGAAGCAAGATAACCATGCTTGTTTGAATTATGAATAAGGGTAAATATCTTCTGGGTAAGGTTTTGGAAAGTGAATTTTGGGATTTCAATCCACAAAGTGCATGCGTATCCACACACACCTGTGTCTGCACATACACACCTACAAGCTCATAAAGTTTTCCTGTAAAGAATAAGGAAGTTAAATGAAAAATAAATATGATCCTAACAGTATTAATAGAGTTATGATCATTTTAGTGTTTGTTTAGAGACAAACAAAAATTACCAAGTACAGGGACCATCTTTTCATCAACTGAAATTTTAACTGTAAATAAGAAAAAAAAACTTTAAAAATGTGTATTCATATTTATATTCAAACCTGAAAAAGAACCAAACATTTTCTGTAATTTCAGATACCAATACATTGTTTAAGTTCCTACTTTAGTTTGGGTGCAGAAATATTATCCTTTAAGTTTTACTGTTTTTGCCATCAAAATGTATTAAATGGCCAAGTGCCTGCGCTCACACCTGTAATCCCAGCACTTTGGGAAGTTGAGGTGGGAGAACCACTTGCATCCAGGAGCTCAAGACCAGCCTGGGCAATATGGTGCAGTCCAGTATGTATTTTAAAAAGTTAAAAAAATTAGCTGCAGGGTGGTGCACACCTGTGTTCCTAGCTACTTGGGAGGCTGAGGTGGGAGGATCACTTGAGCACAAGAGGTCAAGGCTGCAGTGACTGCACCACCGCACTCCAGCCTTGGCAACAGAGAAAGATCCTATCTCAAAAATAAATAAATAAATAAATAAATAAATAAATAAATAAATAAATAATAAATAAAGGCAATAAGCAGTGCTGTATCCTGTTTATTCTCCAGCTATAAAATAATGTATTCAATGGTCAGAAAAAAAAGCTTTATAAATATACTGAATTTTGAAAGGAAGAATTAAAAAAATATTTTGTAGAAAACATTTTTATAGGGGCTGAAAATGAAGCCAAGAAAATCAAGTTAGTTTCCTCCGAAACATTTTTAGATAAGAGAAAGTTCATATCTGAGAGAGGTAATTCCATAGTAACATATACAGAGGAAAGCCTGATAGAAAAATTAACAATGGATTTTATGAAATAATATAGTAGTGTAAATAATAAAATGAAGCATTAATCTAGCAACAGGCATAAGATCGTTCCCAGGTGATGGTTGAAATTAGATCTGTGGCTGCCAAAAAAAACAAAAAAAAAAACCATTCTCTTGAAGAGAAAGCATTAAAATTTGGCTTCATTGAAATTTTACACTGTAGACTCTAAGTGTATGAAAACGAGCCTATTTCATAAGTGATATGCAGTAGAAATCCACCCTGTGCATTGATCTTGTGGATTTACACATTCAGGCATGAACTGGAGTATGAAAGGTTGGCATTTTGCGAGGGAGATTGACAATTCTTATTTTGAACGTCTACAATGTGTCAGATAATTTGCATCTCTGGTCCTCACGACAACTATTTTAGTTAAGTATCGTCATTATTTTAGAGATGAGGAAATGGAGACTCAGGGGTTTTATAACATACTCAGGTTATCCACAATTCAAGCCCGTGAGGCTCCAAAGCATGTATTCTAAGCACTTTGCCTTTCAGGAGCATAACGTGTGGGAGTCGCATTCACCCGGGCTCCATGTGGTTAATTAGGGATGAAGGGGAAGGAAGGTAAGGGTTTAATGGCCACCACACCTTTTTCTCCCACTCCAAGGTGGCCCTTCCCGAGCAAACAGGAAGTGATTTCACTGTCATGCCTTCACAAAGGAAGTAAAACCCTCTGAGTGTCACCTAATCTGTGACCAAAGCAACCCGGTTACTATCAACCAGATCCACAGAGAAACGGTTGCCTCATGTGATGTCAAGAGCCAGTGAGAATTACAAGCAGAGGAATCTTCTGACCCAGTTACTATCAACCAGATCCACAGAGAAACGGTTGCCTCATGTGATGTCAAGAGCCAGTGAGAATTACAAGCAGAGGAATCTTCTGACCCAGTTACTATCAACCAGATCCACAGAGAAACGGTTGCCTCATGTGATGTCAAGAGCCAGTGAGAATTACAAGCAGAGGAATCTTCTGACCCAGTTACTATCAACCAGATCCACAGAGAAACGGTTGCCTCATGTGATGTCAAGAGCCAGTGAGAATTACAAGCAGAGGAATCTTCTGACAAAGGTGGAGTCATGGTGTGGGTGGGAAGCAAGGAAGTGAGGAAATGAGGGATGGAGGTAGGAGGAAAGCAAAGGAGAGAGGAAGAAAGAAAGGAAGTAAAAGGAAGGAAGGAGGGAAGAAAGGAGGGAAGGATGGAAGGAGAGAAGGAAGGAAGGAAGGAAGGAGGGAGGGAGGGAGGGAAGGCAGGCAGGCAAGTAGGCAGGCAGGCCATACTTAAACATAAGTGAAAAGAAAGTGCTGAATTTTGGTTTCATTGAATTTTACCCCCATATGTCTTCAAAGTACCCAGGACTTGGGGAAAAAAACAAAATAAATAAAATAGAAGAAAGCAGCAGAGCCTTGTTACTGAAGACGTCAATGTCATAGGGATTTGAGAGAATCACACAGATGGATTCATCAGCAGAGCATGAGAGCAGAAAGGACTTTGAATAGGAGTCAGGACACCTGGCTCTGCCTCACCCTAGCTCTGTGACTTTAGGCAAATCTTTCCCTTCTTTGGGCCTCATTTTCCTCCAAAACGAGAGTGGTGGTTCAGCACCTTACTCCCCCAACTGGGTCCATGACCGGCAGCAGTGGCATCACCTGGGAGCCTGTTAGAAAAGCTCCACCCGGAGCCACTGAATTTGCATTTCACAAGTTCCACATGAGGCTCACACACATATGAGCATTTGGGAATCCCTACTCTAGACTTGAGATTTTAAGCTATTTTATCCTATTTATCCTGTTCCCAGCGTCCATCTTCACTGCGTGCAGTTTCATGACTAGTGATAGGGGAGTGGCCTGGAATCCTCTGGGGAGTTGAGTGGCCTCCCCTGACTTCTCCTCTCTTCTCCCCTGACCTCCCCTGGGGAAACAGAAGTGTTTATTCTGGGTGTGTAAACTCTTGCTGGGCTGAGCATTCTCAGAAAGCCACTCACAAGGGCTGTTGCAAGGAGCAGAGAGCATACCTGGTGAAGAAGGGGCTTCAGCTGCAGTGGGAGTCGTATCTGCAAATGCAGAGGAATGTTTTAGTTTGACCAACTACATGGTGGAAAACAGAAAGGCAGATGGATAGAACTAACACTATCACAACCCAGTTTTTTCATGTGTGTGTTCAGGTGTGCTTGCTGGGTCAAGGCATCATCTGAAACATGACACACATGGCCAAGCAGGAGAGGTGTGGACCCCCAGTCCTGGCCTCCCGTGAGCACATCTGATCAAGACCAGTGCATGATACACACAGGCCAAGCAGGAGAGGTGTGGACCCCCAGCCCTGGCCTCCCGTGGGCACATCTGATCAAGACCAGAGAATGACACACACAGGCCAAGCAGGAGAGGTGTGGACCCCCAGTCCTGGCCTCCCATGGGCACATCTGATCAAGACCAGTGCATAACACACAGAGGTCAAGCAGGAGAGGAGTGAACCCTCAGCCCTGGCCTCCTGTGAGCACATCTGATCAAGACCAGTACAGCAAGCAGAAGGTGTGCCCTGGTGCAGGGGCCACTTCTGTGTCTACGGATGAAGAGAACATGAACCTCAGTTTCTGTGAAAAGGACGCTGGGGTTTTTGTTTACACTGAGGCTCATACCATAGACAGAATAGCCAGTACCTATATATGTTGATTTGCCACAGAGAAAGGGAAAAAGTTGCAGGCAGAAAACATTACCAGAGGGCATGTCCGCTTCTGCTGAGGTTGAAGATGCATCTGTGTATTAACAAAGAGAGCAGGACACAAACATGAGTGGAAGAAGGCCAGCTGTGTCTTTTCATTGAGGTTTACTTTGCAGTAAAAATCATCATTACTGAGGCTCATTTTCTGAATAGAACATGACACATATGAAGCCAGTCTCATTAACTTAAACAGTACCACAAAGGAGATTTTACCAGGTGGAAAGGTCACTTCTGCTGAGGTTGAAGAGATCTCTAGAGATAAACGGAAGAAAAGACATACACCAGTGGAGGGGACTCCTGGGTTTCTGTTTTTACTGAGGCTATATTGGGGACACAACTTTTGAGTTCCATTTGGATAAACAGGTCTCCAAGAAGAGGCACTGATGGAATAGCAGACAGAGTGTTCTACCTGGTGTGGAGGTCACGGCAGTGGAGATGGAAGCTGCAGGTGAACACAAAGGACAAGGGAGCAATAAGACCATGTCGTCAGGCACACGTGCCTCTACAAGATGCAGGAGACAGGAAGGTGGTGTCCTGGATCAGTGACTGCCAGGCTTGTCCTCCTGCTCTGCAGTCAGGAGCCATGGCAAGTCATCTCCAGACCCCCCACTGCCTCCCCTCCATTCCTTCCTGTGGGTCTCCATTTCTCTTGCCAATAGGCTACTTCTTCCCATGGAGGTAGAGGTGACTGTCTGGGGGGGCCACAGCCATGGGCCAGGCTTCTCAGTGGTATGGAGCTAATCTAACAGATTCTGTGAGTGGGGACTTGCTTTCCTAGCCTTTCTCCTCCTTTCAAATGATTGGTCGCAGTGACCCAGGAAAGGGTCAGCTCTGCAGACTGGAACTTTCCCTAGTGGGCTGTCCCAAGATCTAGCTGAGGGTGGGGAGGGGTGGCAGGTCCATTTGTCTTTTGTACTGTTTCCTGCCAATCCAGCTTTATCAGTAATAAAGACCACATTTTGCTGCTGAATCTGATGTTTTATACCTCATTTGCTTCAACACCTAGAGCAGGGAAGACCACACTCCTTATTATCCCCCTTCCCTCACCAAAAAAAAAAAAAAAAAAAAAAAAACCCACAAATCCCTCTACACTCTACTTGTGAAGTTCTCGAACCCAGAGTCACATTAGAAACTCCTCAGATAATTCCAACCAGCATCACTCCAAATCTGTTGTATAAGAGGCAAGTTACTTGCTGTCTTGGTCAACTCTGCATCCCTTACTGCCTTGGCCATCCACACTGAATGCTGGTGAATGTCAAGGAAGATCAGGGAAAACCATGGCTTGACTTCTTTCCATTCTGGAAACACCACTTGGTGGCTGGTCTCCAGGAGAAGTTCTCTCCGCAGACTCAAGTAGGTGATTACCTTAGACCAGTGGTCCCCAACCTTTTTGACACCAGGGACTGGTTTTGTGGAAGACAAATTTTCCACGGATGGTGGGGAGGATGGTGGATGGTTTCAAGATCAAACTGTTCTGCCTCAGATCATCAGGCATTAGTCAGATTTTCATAAGGTACACTCAACCTAGATCCCTCATATCTGCAGTTCACAACAGGGTTGTGCTCCCGTGAGAATCTGATGCTGCCACTGATCTGGCAGGAGGCAGAGCTCAGGTGGTAATGCTCATTTGCTCATCATTCACCTCTTGCTGTGCGGCCCAGTCCCTAACAGGCTATAAAGCCCTACTGGTCTGTGATCTGGGTGTTGAGGACCCCTGCCTTAGACTACCAGTCAGTGAGTGAATGTCTTCATGGATTCAACTTGGCCTAATGGGTTGAACAAATTTTTCCCTTGGCTTATGCATTGAGCTGAGCTGCCCAGAATTCACTGATCATCAGGGGATCAGAGATGGCCTTTAAGAGTAAGGTTAATATAAACATATTTAAAAACTCAAAAGATGACTAAAAATGAAAGAATTTAACCAGGACATAAAAAGTTGTTTAATCAATTCACTGGAAAACCAAACAAAAAAAATTATAGCAAGCAAGATGGAACCCAAAATAACACTTAAATTACCTGTTGAGGTGGTTACAGCAGTATTCAAAGACACTGGAAGTGAGAAAAGGTAATTGGTCAAAACCTACCAAATGGCAGACAAATTTTGTTTCATAGTTAATTTGTTTTCTTCTCTGTGTCCCTAGAACACGGAAATCATGGTCTTCATTTATTTAATTAACAAATATTGACTGCCCACGCCTCTGTGCCAGGGACTGTGCCAGGGCTGGAGTAAAACAGCCAAAAAAACTACATACGGTTCTTTCTGTCCTCAAAGAGAGGACTGTGTCATGGGAAATTCAGATGAGGTCAAGTGATTATACAAATAAATGTAAAATTGCAATTGTAGCAAGTGCTATGAAGGAGAGATGCACGATGGTACCAGAGCCCATGGCAGGTGATCGGACCTAGCCAGGAAGGTCCTCTCTCTATCTTACCATCCTCCAACCACCACCTCATGCCAGGCAGAGGGTCTGGCCTGGATGAGGCACCCTGCTCAAAGACGATGATAACTTGACACCACACCACCCTCAAGCCTGCCTAGCCTTGGCCCCAGTGGTGGACAGAGATGATCTTGGTGTCCAATTTGCATACATTTGTAGTGCAGTGGGCAGAGGGCATTACCAGGTGAAGGAGTTACTTCTTCTGAAGTGGAAGTTATGCGTGAATATGAAATATGAGCAGAAATGTTAGTCAATTGATCAGAAAATTTTTATTCATTTTCTGATTATACACAGTTCTGCCTTTACTTTGGTCTCATTTACTAGGAGGCTTTGTTGTTGGAAAAATTCACCTATGATGACTAGTTGTTTTCCACCCTCTCAAATTCCCATCTTCCTGAATTAAAAACATGCACGGTTATAAATTAAATCCTTCCTGAACTGAAACATACTTCCCTGTTCTTTTAAATAAAAAATACTGATTATACTTGAACCTGCATGACTTTGGACTCATTAGGAAGAGTATCATTGTTGTTCCAGGATTCAATACAGAGCTCTTTCGAAGGATGTTGAGATAAGTGGGCATTTTTGCTCCATTTAGAAAGTGACACTGAATGTTTTTTTTTTTTTTTTAACCCTTCTATGGCTATCAGAGCATCTGCTAGCACTTCCTGCCATTGCCAATGTAGCTTCTCTATTAGGTCTATACCTCCTAGCACCCTGCACTCCCTCCCTAGCCTGTTGTCTCTACTAATATATAGTCAGCAGGGAGACCAGATAGCCAGCTGTTATGAGTGTGTAGAAAGTAAGAACAGGCTCTGAGTAACAGGCTCTGTGGTATATCTCTGTGGGTATTCGAACACTTGAGCTTGAATGCTAGATCTCAGTTTGGCCGCATGAGGCACTCTTTGTCTATTTCTGGTTCTAGTCTATTTTCCAAGGGATTAATTTAGCCAAGTGACTCCTGGACAAATAGTGGTATAATTGTACTAGCTAGGTAAATTTCAACATAGCAATATCCCTAATATAGGTAATAAGGGACATACTAGGAAAAAACTTGTTACCAGGTGTAAGGGCCAAATCTGTGGCTGAAATTGAAGCAGGAACTGTCAAGACAAGCAAAAGTTAAGAGAAAATTATAGCTAAATGCCATCCTTGTCAATCAAGTTCATTGGTAAAGAATTCTTTAAAATTACCCTTTTTACAAATTATGCCCCAGCCGTTTTCCTGTTTCATTCTCCTATTCTCTGTTTATTAAGCTAAGAGGATTAATAATGGAGCAGGTGGGTCATGGGGCTAGGACTCAAGAGACTTGGTTTCTAGTCTCTAGTCTTTGTGGAACAGAGTATGTGACCTTGGACAAGCTCCTTTGCATCTCTGAGCTTCAGCTACTACATCTGAAGGGCTAGTCCGTGGAGGAGTAGCATCTGTATCACCTTGTTAGAAATATGGGCTCTCAGGATGCACTAGAACCAGTATCTGTATTTTAACAAGATCTTCATGATAGCTATGTACACATTAAGGTTTGAGAAGCACCAAGCATGCAAATGGAGATGTCTATAGACTTACATATGTATGGGGGCCAGGAGGAAATGGGAGAGAGAGCATATGCCATATAAAGGAGGCAGTCATTTCCTGCTCGGCCCCAACCAATTGGTGCCCTGCTGAAATTCATGTTGACCATTCTCAGATTTTTCAATCAAAGCTGGAAATCTGGATTTTTGTAGGGTATCTTCCATTATTAAGAGGTGGGATTAAAAATAATGTAAACATGCATAGGTAAAACTGAGTTGTCTGCATCCAAACACATGGCAGGCCAAAACTGCCCACTTGTGACTTCCAGTCTGAGCAATCTCTAAGGTTTCTTCCAACTTTTAGAAAAATGTTACACTGTGATGATGCCATATGACTTGTTCTCGCCTAAAACAACTGGTGGGCAATTTTCACAGATCCAATCACCAAAAGAGCAGCATGTTTCCTTGTTTGATTTTCCTTAGAGGTTAGTGTGTACCAATCCTGGCAGAAGGTTTTGAGATTTTTGGAAATAAGGACCATGGAAATATGGACAGTTCAGAGAAAACTTGAGTTGAGCTGATTTGAATTGATGTGGTATTTCACTCACTTATTCAGCCAGACAGTGGTTAACTTAAGCCTTAGGATGATCCCCAAAGTGTCCAGAGGAAGGAATTTTATAAAAGGACACATGGGTTGCTTACATTAGGGAGCCAAGCCAGAACTTGGCAGGCAGCAGCACATACATCCCTAAGGAGGTGACTATGAAGCTCCCATCACTGTGTTCTTACACAAGTGTGACCTGACCACTCAGTCCCCAGGACAAGCTTCTGAGGTGGCTGTTTTCATCCTCTTGTTCTACACATGAAGAAACTGAGGGTCTGAAAGGTGAGGAGATTTGACTGCTGTCACTCAATTGGTTAAGGCTGGAGCCAGAACGTAATCCCAGGTTCTCTGGCTCCAAATCCTGCGAGGAGGCTGCATTGCCACTCAAAAGGCTTCAGTGGTCAAAGAAGTTTGAGAATCATTGGATTAAATCAAGTCTGTGTGTGTGTTTTTTTTTTAAAGATGCCTTACTATAGGGTTTGTCAGAGAGTTTAACGTGTTAATAGGCTGTGAATCTTCAAGAGAGAGATATGGCATTTCCCTAACTTACTTAGCTGTGTAAATCCTTCTTTAAAATTTGCATATCAATAGACTAATGTACTGTAATCTGGAACACACTTGAGAGATGTGGTACTCCATTGTTTTCTGAAAATGCAGATTAAAGTAGTTTTGCCTGAGATATCTGAAGTCCTGTGGTTTGGGGGTTAAAAAAAACCCAGACTCACTGGACACCCAAATGTATGGACACTGATGAGGATGTAACTGAAGCCAGTCACTAAAACTTGATTTCAAAGACCAGCTGTTGCACCAAAGAGGAAGGAAACAAACTAGACATATTGTGTGCTATGTATGGAAGGCACACAATCTCTGTCAATGTACTCCTTCATTTAATGAATATATAAGCACCTTATACATTGATATGAGCTGACATTTAATTTTATATGAGATATAAACTCCAACCCTAACCATATGCAAAGCAATCTACACATATCTGATTTATAGAAAGCAAGAAAGAAACTAAAATTACCAGGTGAAGTGGTTATTTCTGTAGCTGATGCTGAAATTGTAAAACAAACACGAATTTAGGTTTGTTTAATTTTAAAAATTTATACCTCAGATACATTAAAATTAGATACAGAACAACTTTGAGATGTAAAATTTAAAATGACAAAGGTTTCTTTGTTGAGTCTGAAAGAATGACAGGGATGCAAAAGGCAGAAAGTGAGAAACACCCATTGGTTGTGAGAACCCCCTGGGATGGATCAGAGGTTGTTTCACTGAAGCACTGAAGAGGACATCGTTTCTAGAATGGCAAAGTACTAGGAGCCTTCCTAATTCTGACTTTAGGTTTCTAATGTTGATTTCCCATTTTCACCAAACTAGTTTTATAACACAATATTAAGTTGTCTGCGCACTAAAGGAAAGTGATTCCTTAACATAATAAAGCATATTATGACCCTTGATTCAGTATTGATTTACTTTTGTTAATTATCCATTACAGTTTAAATGCACAAATGACTCTAACCCTCCCACTGGAATGCAAGCTCCACGAGGGCAGGATTGTCTGTTGTGTTCATTGCTACATCCTCAGCACCTAGAATTGTGCCTGGCACATATGAAGTGCTCAATAAATATTTGTTAAATAAATGGATGAATTCAATCCTTTTAGTGTAGTCTTTGTCCTATAAAATTAAGATAAGCTAAGCCGTGAATATTACATTTCATTTCCTTTTCTATTCTACTTTTTTGGCAAGAGAAAGAAACATAGATAATGCACAAACTGGGCTGATTTTTTTTTTAAAGGAAATTATCTCAAACCACAGAGGCCAAAAGAAGATAGCGCTGAAGCTTTCACATGGTATGTAGATGAGAGGATCTGGGTTTTTTTCATGGAATTTCCTGGAGCAGCAATGCAAAGTCAGCTTTAAAGCTCAAAACAGACAACTTTGGGACAAAGTCTAGGAAGTGCCATTACCCCAATGAATGGTTCACAGAAGGGATCTGGTAATTCCTTGAAGACTGCAGAGACAGAGGGCCCTAAGGTGAACTCATTAGGCCTTGAGTCAAACACTGGGTACATCAACAAATTAAGGGAAGCTGAGAATAGCCAAGAGGCCTCTGGAACCAAGATCAGGGCAGGATGTGGGGCTGAGGGACTTGGTGTTGACCCAGGGTTGTATTATATGTCATTATGTATCCATTGCCCCAGGGAGCTCAGTGTTGAGAGTGGACCTTGGGCATTTGTTTAGAGGATGCCAGTGAGACCCAAACTTCCTCACATTGGTTTCCAGGTCCCCCACTGAGAGTCACAGCTCTGGCAGCCTCAGGAGAAAGCTGGAAGTCAGTATCTGTGCAGATGATCCCAGCATCCTCATGGTGGCCACAGTTGTGGATGGACAGACCCAGATAGCCATGCTGGCCTAGGGTGGTCTCCATGCCTTGACACTGCCCATCGTACAGGAGGATGTGTCCCATGCCGCCACCCCCCACCCCTGCAACCAAGTGGCCATTCCCTGGGGTGGCCAACGCCTTCCCCACAACCCAGCTGCTGGCACACCATGTGGGCAGCGTTGATGCCCCAGAGGTTGTCGCACACAGTCCCCCATGTGCCATTGTGGTAGACTTCAATGTACCCTTTGCATTGGCTCCTCCCATCTGCCAACTTGACAATGGGCAAGGCTGGGGGATACCCAGAGGTTATCACTGGAATGTGATCAGCTCTTCTGGCAGACACTAGTGGGACTTTTCTTTAGTTCTTAAAATAATACACACTCTAAATTCCAAAACTCTAGACACCCTTGCTTCCTGCTTCTGGGTCCCATAGGACTAAGTCAAACTAGTGCTTGCAAATTCCATAACTGACTTTTTGAAGCTATTTGTGATTTCCAATATTTTGTTCCCTCATTCTCATCTTTGGATTAGAAACATGGCAACTACAAGGATAAGGATAAATATCTGTTTTGAAGCTGAGCCATCAAACTGATAGGCAATAGCGTGGGAATATGTCAAACTCAACCTTTCATTATTTCATTATTACTGAGGCCCAGGTTCACAGTTAAAAACATTTTTCAGGATCCAGAGATTAGACAAGTGGCAGTCACCTCTGTAACCTCTCCCTCTGTATCAGCTCTGTATTTTCTCATTCCTGGAGAGACATGAATCTGGGTGGGCACTGACATTACAGAGAGTCTCCTAGACAGATTCAATAATTAGGAAGTTTGAGGGAAGCAATCAAAGGATTACCAATGCTGCAGCCCATTTCTGTCAATGCTGGGGCAACTTCAAGAGCTGAAAGGGAAAACCAAGGCATCATCACAAGCACATCAGCACTTTGAAAGATTAACCCCACACTACACAATGTCTCTGCACCACTTTTCCCTCCCATGGGGGTGACCCTCACTGTCTGACAGTAATTGGAAGCATCTACGTGAACTTTGTCAGGGTAGCATCATTGATGGTCACCTGGGGGATTTGAAGCTACAAAGATGGATGATGAACATTTGATGCCACTTTAACTTAGAGTTTTTATGTTGACACAACATGACTTGTTTGAAACACTGCACACTAAGTCTTCAGATTAAAAAAAAAAAAAAAAGGTGTCATTTTCCAGGTGGTTTTTCTAAAAATTCCAAGAAATGCAGTTGAATGCTTGGAGCTCAGATTTTGCATTCCTAACTCAGGTCTCTCCAAGAACATTATGAAATTCTTGGTACAAAATTAATTTTGCTTCACTTGAATTTAGAAAATTGTAAAGTATGAATTGAGAAATGACGAAGCTGGTTGGGATTGGAAAATCAAGCAGCAGAAGACAGAACATCACTGTGACAAGCAAGTAAAAAATTGACCAAGTGAAACGGACCCCTGCACCCAAAGCAGATGAAGCCGACTCTCAGGATCTGCATCCCCAGGAACTGGGGCTGGTTCCCGAGGCCCCTGTAGAAGGACCTGCAAGAGCAGTAGCCTGCTGCTGCTGTTGCTGCAGAGGGCGGTGGCTGAGTGGGCTCTCTCCTTGGAAAGACCCCTACTCCATGAGAATCCTCCATGTCACCAGCTTGCCTCTCATGAGCACAGCTCTTATTGCACACAGCACCAGGGCCAGGGAAATCACACTTGCTACATTTCGATTAGTCACAAATGGTCAGACCCTCAGAAAAACTGTTATAAAATATAAGAATGGGGAAAGTACCTGTTAGATGAAAATCGTTTGGGTGCTTCCCAGGAGTTGAAGAAGCTATGGCATAAAAAAGAAAAATAGTTAGCATAATTACATTCCAAAAACACACAATGATATTTAATACTCTTCTCAAATACCATCTAAATCACATGTATGAGTCTGACTTAAAAAAACAAACAAACAAACAAAAAAAACCGTATCCAGGCTCTTATCTAAGTTACCACTTAAAATTTAATGGTACCCTGTACATGGGTGTGTATTATTCTGATTAAGAATAAGAAAATAAAAGAAATAAAATTCATGTTGGGATTGTGAACATTTGGCCCCATAGACAGGGTGCCTTGTCAGAACCACAGAATTCAGCAGCTGCTGATGGGACCCAGGTGGGGCTGCAGGTAGAGGAGCAGCTCCTGCCCCCAGGCTCTCCTGCCCCAGGCCTTCCTGCCCCCCAGGCTCTCCTGTCCCCAGGCTCTCCTGCCCCTAGCCCTCCTGCCCCCAGGCCCTTCTGCCCCAGGTCTCCTTCCCCTATGGCCGCCTGCCTTCTCTGGATTGCCATGGCCTCTGCTGCATGAACCAACCCTTTGGTTCAAGTATCTTAGAGTTCTGTTGAAATGCTCTCATCTGTGGAAGGGATGACACATCAACCTGCTGACATCCAGCCGAGGGAATGGGAAACAGCCCTGGGTCTTCGCCTTCTGGGAGGGTGAAAGGGTCTGGAGCTCAGAGCATTGTCAAGGAAAGTTAAAGCTCATAAGGCAGACCCAGCATAGGTTGGGGTTGGGAGACCAAGTAGAGGTGACGGCTAGCCACCAGTCAGCAAATAAAATGGACACAAACTCATAGATACCTGGATGTCCAGCAGCTGCAGAATCTGCAGAGATAAAGGAAATGAGGGTGGTTTAATAATAGAAATTGGAATGGCAGAGTGGTTTAAAGATCATTGTTTCAGTTTAAATGTGACTCAAGGAAGCTGGGTATAAACAATCAGTCTTAAGCATCCAGGGCTCTCCCTTCTGGGTTTATACAGCCAGGTGTAGGTTGTGGGATGTCTAACCTGGCTACAAACTTTGAGGCAGTGATGCTGATAGAATTTGCCTTAGTAACTAAAATACCAACAAAATGGTAATATTTTTGTGTATTTATGGTTTGTCTGATGCTTGACTAAATGTTCTACATGGGTTGCCTCAATTAATCCTCCCAATAACTCCACGGAATAAATGCCACGATTTTCTGTTTACAATTAATTGAACTTTGCAGGTACTCAAGTTGAATGAGACCCTCCCATGTATTGAACAGCTGGGCATATTTTCCAGAGTCTGAGCAGAAGTCCACTGTTCTGCATGTGGGGAAAGGTTTAAGGCACAGAGGCATTTTCAGACTCTATCTGAGGATCTCGGGCTTGGTCCAGGCAGCTGTAAGACTGGCCCAGGGAGGACCTTCACTCACCTGAGCAGATGACGCCAGCATGTTCATGGTGCCCACAGTTGTGGGTGAACCAACCGCTGTGAGGGCACTGCCCCAGGGAGGACTCCCTTCCTGTGCAGTTGACGTCATCGAGGAGGATGCTGCCTGACCCAGGGCCGAAGCTGGCTCCTGGGAGGGCAGACACAGCCAGGCCACAGCCCAGCTGCCTGCAGACCACGTGGGCATCCTCTATAGACCAGCTGTCATCACACACGGTGCCCCAGGCATGGGCATGGTAGACCTTGACTCGGCCCTCACATCTGCTGGACCTGTTCACCAGCCGCAGTCCCAGACCTTGTAGACATTCCAAAGAACGACCTCATGAAGTTACATCCACAAAGGCCACCAGAGAAGCCACAATTTCCTGGAAATTGTGCACTGATAATTGAGGATAATGAATCCACTCCCTCCTTTATTTCATTTTGTTCCTGTTTGCCTTGGTACTACTCTGTGTATTTTTTGTGATTGGTTAAGAAATGGTTGTTCCTCACCATTGGCTGGACCTGGCCTGCCCCAAGGCATAACTGTTCTTTCGCTGTGTGTGGTGAAGTCTTGGTTTCTGACATTCACAGGGTGTGTTGGATTTTTCACAAGAAGCTATCATGCATACACCGTGTGTGTGTTTGTATGTGTGTGTGTATGTGTGCGTGGGTGTGAGTTTCTGTGTGCCCTTGCACATGTTGATCAAGAGACAGTAATGATAGCTCCCATCTCTGTTATGCCTGGGATCAGGCATAACCTATGTGTGAAGATATTCCAGGGATTAGAAAGAGCCATCATTGCGGGCTGCCTCCTATGTTCAAAGGACAATGTTACAAAAGGGAGCAGAAGCTGGTTGTGCTTGCAACACAGATAAGGTGAGCCCACAGGTGGGGATGTGTGGAGATTTGGGGTGAGCAGGCAACCTGGCCTTCCTGGGGGCCTCTTCCAAACCAGCCCCCAAGAGCCATTCTTACATCTCACAGCCTCTTCTTTCCTGTCACTTTTCAATCACAGATTTTCTAGGTGAACCTGGACTTTGCCAGCACTTCCTCCGGCAGCCTGAGGCCACGGAGGAGGGTGGAAGTCAGGACGCTTCCTTCCCGGTGCTGGGATGTTTGTGAATTCCAACTGCATAGAGCGAGGGCCAGGGAAGTGAGGAGAAACGGTTACCTGTCCATGTGGGCACCTCTGTTGGCTTTGGAAAAGATGCTGCAAAAGGGGAAAATTATACAACATCTTAGGTAAACATCAAACATCGAACTTTCAGTCCATTGTGGGTGGGCTGTCCACTCTGTGGATTATCTACAGACAGCTTCTGGTTCTGAATGGGATTTCCTTCTCATGGCTTTTCTCTGTGGGCAGTACTCCTTCCATCACCCAACTGGCATGTTAGGAAATATAAGCTCAGGAAAACCATGGCTTGGTGGCTGATCTTTTTTTTTTAATACATATATTTTATTTTTTATTTTTATTTTTATTTTTGAGATGAAATCTTGCTCTGCTGCTCAGGCTGGAGTGCAGTGGCATGATCTCAGCTCACTGCAACCTCCATCTCCCGGGTTCAAGCAATTTTCCTGCCTCAGCCTCCTGAGTAGCTGGGATTACAGACATGCCCCACCAAGCCCAGCTAATTTTTGTATTTTTAGTAGAGGCGGGGTTTCACCATGTTGGCCAGGCTGGTCTCAAACTCCTGACCTCAGGTGATCGGCCCACCTCAGCCTCCCAAAGTGCTGGGATTACAGGCATGAGTCACTGTGCCTGGCCAATAGATATATTTTAAATTCAAGAAAACATCCTTTGGGGACCTCTGTTGTTCAGTATAAGCTATCCTGGTGTTACTTCGAAGTGCTTGGGGTCATTTCTCTCTTTCCCAGCTCCTCTCTGCATATTGTACTTTACCCTTCTAAGGGCCTGTCGTGGAAAAGCTGCTGGCTGAGTTGAATTGGAAGTGTAAAGACCACTGGCCAAATAGAGCTGGGAGCAAACTATAACTTGATGCTTTCAGCTTCTCCATTCTTAACAATTCTGTCAAGAAGAAGGCAGTGCCCAGAGATAAACCCCTGCCAGGCTTTGACATTGGATGAGGTGAGGGTCAGAGATAGTGGCTGACTCTGCGAGTAGTATGCCCCGCCCACTACGGGGCAAGGGCCGGCCTGGATATTCACACAGTGAAACCCCCTGGATTTCCTCATCCTCATCCAGAGGAGAAAATGTAGGCAGGAAGCAGCTCAGAGATTTGCTAGAGGCCTCACAGCCAGCAAATGAAGAGGCTGGGAAGATAAGCCCAGGGCATTTGGACCCTAAATAACTACCCTACTGCCTAGGGGGCTTTGCTAGGGCAAGCTATTGTTCATCAATTCAAAACAACCCACATTACCTGAGGCTGGGTAACTCACAGCAGCAGATGCTCCTAGGTAAGGCAGAGAGGCAGTGGAAGACATAGACGGTGTGGGTAGCTCACCTCCCTTCAGTTCTCCTAAACCTGAGAGAGAGGTAGGCTTGCTTACTTCAGTCAGAAAGGTACCACGTCTTGTTTGGGGGAGAACCTGCACACAATCTGGCATCTAAAAATGGCCCTGAGTTACTTTGGTTACAACTACTAGATGTCCTGGATCACCATGTTTGTGTCTGTTCTGTTGCCAGACATGCGATGTCATCTCTTCTCTTCTTCCTTCTTGTTCTTTCTTCTTCCTTCTCTCTCCTCCTTCTCTTTTCTTTCTCTCTCTCTTCCTCTCCCTCTCTCTCCTTCCTTCCTCTCCCTCACTCTCCTTCCTTTCCCTTCCTCCCTTCCTTCCTTCCCTTCCCTCCCTTTCCCTCCCCTTCCCTCCTTCCTATCTTTTTTGTTTTTGCCAAACTGTGGCTTCAGGGACGGCCCCTGGCATGGAGCAGTTGGTTTGGTTTTGTAATTCTTCCTGGGTGTATGTGTGAGTTTCACCTCTGAGTAAGTGTCAGCTCATAAAGAGCAGAACCGCGTTTATCTCAAGGACATACACCAGTGACCTCAGTGCAGGGAGGGAGTCAAAAGGCCCCTGAATGGGCTGTGGAGCTGGGCCAGGAGCTGAGGGCCAGGATGAAAAAAAGCTCAGAGCTTCTGCTTGTTGGTCCATCTGGGCACCTATGACCCACTCCCATGCTCTGCCCACGGCCCTGGTTCCAAACCTCACAGCCCTTATAGCCCCCAGCCCTGTCCTCTGATGTCACTTGGCATGTGGCACACAGCTTCTAAGTGTTATACGTGGTTTTTGTATCAAATTCAGCTTGAAGCAGGTGGCTAGTTGAGATAGTTTTGTCCCAGAATGATTTTTCTATTGCATTTTCCTTTACTTCTTTGGAGAAGAAGGGGGCTCTCTTTTGGATCCATCTACACACACAGTCGATGCAAACTATGAGATTTCAGGACATCTGTTTCTTCAGCCAGGATGCTTTGGTGGAGAAAAGTGACAGGGAGTGGCAGAGCAGGGTGAGAGTGAGGTGGGGAGCTTTTAGTGTCTGTATGGATGTCACTCCAGATGTCATTAATGAGGGCCAGATTTAGAAAGCATCTTCTCTCTTAAAAGGAATAATCATAAATCAGATCTAACTTCCTCCCAAGGTATATGTTAGGGTACCTACCGTTCTCTCTTTCATCTTGCTGAACGGTGTTGTACAGAGCATAAAACCCTGTGTTGGTGATCATGGCATTGCTTCTGAACACTGAGGTCATGATGTTTGAAGAAGAAAGGAACGTGAGCTCTGTCCCAGCACAAAACCTGCCCATGGAGAGTGAGGCAGCCTGTTGTCCATCGAACACTTCGATAAAGTCGTAAGGACACCCATAGATGTCCTCTAATCTGAGGACATGAAGACAAAATTAATATCTCCAAGGAAATCTGCAAAATGTTTTAGAGTCATCTTTTGCATTGCATCCAGCCAAAAACTGCAGTCATCACTGCTACACCCCCCACTCATCATTTGACCTATTGAATCTGCCCTTCTGTCCTTTCCTACTGGGAATGCCCCAGGTCTATTGGGTTCTCATCTTCTACCCAGTCTATTTCAGTAACTTCTGGTATTCTGGCCTTCAGTCTCTCCTATCCTCTTTCTCTCTACCTCGAGTGTCACCTCAAGTGTCTTCTCGTGTGTCCCCCAACTCTTTAATTCAAATCTTGCCACTCTCTGGGGTGGTGGCAAATATCTAACAGTGCCTCATTGAGTTAAACTCTCCAGAAGACCCAGAGCAGGGAGAAATGGTGATAGTTGTAAGAGCTCCAAGGGTCTGTTGACTCCTCCCACCAATGCTCCGACCTGCCCTGTTCAAACCAAGTGTTTCATGAATGTTTCACCCAACCTGGATGATCAGAGAAGCTGACCCTGGCCATCCTACCTGTTGCTGTCTCCTTCTTTATTTTCTATCCTATTATCATGTACGTATATTTTTTTCTTCATAGCATTTTTCAATTTATCACTAGTTGAAATTGTCCATTGAGTCATTGGTTTATCTGAGTACCATTTGTCTCATCTAGAATATAAACTCTGTGAGGGTAGAGATCTTGTCTTTCTTGGTTGGCACTATGAGTCTGATTCTAGTCCAGGGCCTGCTCAATAAATTGAGTGGAGGCTTAATAAATATATGTTGAAAGAACATCAACATTGATCTAACATGATACAAGTATGAGATATACATATTTGGATTTAAACAATAGTAAGTAGCCTTTGATGCCTATATGATACATTCTCATTGCATAATATATACAAGATAGACATAATTACAGTTGTACACAAACTAAATACTGCATTTGAAAACCTGCTTATTGAAGAACACATCTGTTCCAGTGAAGTAAAAGCCAAGTACCTCAAAATAACCCATTTTTATTTTTGTTTTCTTAAAGTAAGTGATCACATTTGTGTGTAAGGTGACAACAGTGTGGCAGTAACAGGTGACACTGCAACCTGAGAAATCATTTCATCAGAAAACAGGACTTGCTTTAATTAGCATGCATAAAACAGCATTAAGAGTAACGTCAAAACCTGCAGTTACTTTTGCACCTACATAATAGTTTAAATATGGATATAATTTTTACAAATTGAGGGTGAAGCAAGGTCCTGTAGTTGCTGAACTATTTAAAAAAATGAAAGTAAGAGTCAGGGTAAATCAGAGTTTTTCAATCTCAGCACTATTGATATTTGGTGCTGGATAATTCTTCTCTGGACAACGAGTTGGGCGAGCTGTCTTGTTCACTGCAGGACACTTAGCTGCATCTCTGGCCTCCACCTACTAGCTGACAGTGGTGCCCTCTAATTTTAACAATAAAAAGTGTCTCCAGACCTAACCAAATGTCTTGTAGGGGTATATAATCACTTCCAGTTGAGAACTGGAATAACAATAAATAGTAAATGATAACCAACTTTATCTTCTGAGTAATAAAAAAGCAAATTTCAATAAATCTAGGCTTTTAACATCAAAATTCAGAAATCAGCCACTATGGTCTGGTTTTGGGCAACACCTTAAAAACCTCCTTAATTTGTGTACTCCAAAATTATAGTACGAAACTTATGTTAGAATAATAACTTTGACATTACAGGGGACGTGGGCCATTACAACTGTTTGGAATAACCATTTCCCAGAAGTGATAAAATGAAACTGTTCCCTAAAACATTAGAACCGTGAATTTCATAGATTTGAAATACATGGTACCAACTTTTCTCACATTGCTTTCAACAGATAAATGTATGTTGAATGAAGGAATAAATGTATGTTGAATCAATGAATGATAAATGCATTTTGCTCATACTGCATAATGCCCCCTGACATTAGCTTATGTCTTTTCTATCAAAAAATATGTAGCCACAAAGTAAAGCCAATGGAGTTCACCCCTCCTCCACCGAGTACCATTTTACATTTTTAAAAGCAGCATTTAACCATTCAGATTCTCAACTGCTGTGGCCAATGACGACAGATGGAAAGCAGTGGCAGAGGTCTGGGGCATACTGTGGGACAAAGTAAGGAAGACAGAATGATCCAGGTGCAACCCGGTATAGCAAGATGAAACCGGGGTTAAACATTATCAGGAAAAGTAATATTTTTGTTTAAATGTTACTCATGTATATGTATGCATATATGAAAATGTGTGTGTGTGTGTGTGTGTGTATACACCTACATGTATATAAATGTACATTAAAATAGGATACATTCCTTAAGAATGAGTGACGGTTAAAGAAAGAAGTAGGAAGAACAAGGTGCATGATGGGGGAATGAATTAACTGTTTAATCTGTACAAGAAAATTCTTGGTAAGGACATGATAGAAATTCTTGAAAAGAACAGGAAGCAGATTTGTGTAGCATCAGAGGGAAGAATGAAGATCAGACCACGAGGATGAGGAAGAACAGATCTGGGTTCAGATGGAGGAGGAAGCCTGTGTCTCAAAGGAACTGGTTAAGAGTGAAAGGGTGAGGTCTTCGTTTGTGGGTTGCCCCAGCTACAGCTCAACGGGCTGGTGTCAGGGAGGCCCATGGGGTGTTCTCTCATTGCACAGGAAGTTGAGTTACTGATTAAATGACTCTCCACAGCTCAGATGATCAGAGCAATTCTCGCCTAAAATGTGAAAGGATTTATCCCACAAAAGGCTACCTCGCTGAGGAAAGTATGGATTCAAATCTAAACTGGCCTTAAAAGTAGAGAAAGAAAACATTGCTTACTTCAGGCTTAGGATCATCAGTTCTATGTGTAATTTCTCAGCCACGTGTATCACCCAGACGCACTCCAAGTTGGTGGGGTAGTTTGTAGGGTACCAAGGGCTGGAGAAGGAACCTGAGAGACTTGAAATCACTCCTCCGCAAGAGTTACTTCCTCCTGTAAAAGCAAATGAGAGACCCATGGTTGGTTTCATTAGGCATGCACATTGCATTTTTCCAGATGTAGAATACAGAATTCCATCAAGCTCAGTAGTGGAGTCACTAAATGCGGAGTGATCATGCTGGTGTAGACACAGTTGTGGCTTGGCTGGTGTGAGTGACTGTGCCACTGAGAGGGCATGAGGAAGGATGGAAGATGCATGATGGACAGGCAGGACCCTACAATTGATTGTGAGCGATATTGGAAATGGGATTGGACACATGCATGTTACGTGTGTGTAGTGGGGGCAGCCCGTACTTCTTTAATGCTCTCCCTAGTCTCCTGCCATGCAAACCAGCTCAGCTCAGATGTGGGTAACCCACCCATTTGTGAGGGCTCCATCCCACCCATTGCCCCTGTGGTAGCCAGGGTGCACAGAAGTCCATTCTGCTTTTATGAATTACAAAAATAATTCTCTGCAACTTAATACTGTATAGGTTACACTTTCAATGAAAGAGAGTTACCTTGTGGTATAGGGGCTGGAGGAATGATATCTGCAAAAACCAAAACCAAAGAAAATCAGGAGAGAGCTTAGCATCATAAACCATCTTATACTTAAGCACAAATGAATGAGCCTATTATTACCCTTGAGTTTTAATAAATGGTGTAGACACTCATTTGTCTTTTCTCCCTGATCTGGAATGGAGCCTCTGCCCTTCTTTCAGCTGATTCATGAGGAAATCACCAGCCATACACAGTAACATGACTTGTTTTCTCTCATATGCTAGGTTCCACAATCCACGGGTTATACTTGGGTTGACCAGTTACTAGGAATTACAGTGACATCACTAGGCTTATGACCATACCACTAAGCCTATAGAAATTTACCAAGCACTGAAATTCAGAAAACCAGAAACCAGAAAGCTGAGAGCCAGGGTGGATAAAGGCAGGTTGGATAGTGTTCCATTGGAGAAATAGGGACCTTAAAGGGGAGGTCCAATGAGTGTTTAAGGTCCCTTCTTTTTCCTTTATTGTGTCCTCTTGGCTTTGATTTCTATGTGGCATACACAGTTGTCCCTCAATGCCTATGGGGGATTGGTTCTAAGACTCCCCAAGGATGTCAAAATCTGCAGATCCTCAAGTCTCATATACAACATAGGAGTATTTGCATAGAACCTATGCTCATTCTCCATTATACTTTAAATAATCTCTGGATGACTTATAATACCTAATACAATGTATTATAACACTATGTAAATAGTAGTTACACTGTATTGTCCAGGGAATAAAGACAAGAAAAAAAGTCTGTACATGTTCAATACAGATGTAACTATTGATTCTTCTTCCTGAATATTTTCGATCCACAGTTGGTTGAATCCACAGATGTGGGATCATGGATACAGAAGGCCTGCTGCATGTCTATATTCTACGTGTGTCCTCAATACCCCCTGCATGGCAGGTGCTGAGGGGAGGGCAGCTATGAAAGCCTGAGCATGAGAATGCTGTTAACTGTTTGGATTTTACACCAAGGGTTTAGTGGGGGAGGAATTTCAAGCAAACATGTCAGATGTACTTGAGAATTCCTTTATCCCCATTGTCTTGCTCCTTGGCCAGCACTGCAGCAAGGTGCAGAGCAGTGAAAGTGATGGACACGGTCAACTTAACCTGTCATTAGTCCTTTGCCAGAAGAAGTGCACTATATCACTGGAATACATTTTCACTAACTTAAAGTGGCTCAAAAGCAATTTTCTTTTGTTAAAATGCTTGATATGTGATATTTATCTCAGAGTATTGAATAGCAAAAGCTTTATATTTTTATGTCTTGGTAGGTATATAATGTTCTATCAATAAGAATTTTTTTTGATTCATGCTTACAGCGGGATACTATTTAGACATAAGTGGTTGTATTTCCCTCCACAGTTTCCTTAATCCCATGACCCCTTCTTTTTTCCAGCCAGCTATGCATCTCTGCCTTAGAAAATGGATATTACAGCAGAGAGAAGACAGAAAGGCTTTCTGAGGTTTGAAGCCCCAGGCTCCAAGGGGACTTGGGCCTAGAGCTGTTGAGGAACTGAAAACCATGCCCTCTCCTCCTGCTGTCTTTTCCTCCTTCCAGGGCCCAGGCCAGAACAGACTCCTCACTGGGGAAGAAGAGGAAAGCCAGAGGGAATCAAAGGGGTGTAGCTGCTTGTTAAACTCAAGAAAGGGTTCTGTGCGTTCTGCCTCCCCTCCGGAGCAGCTACATAATTTGTGTGTCTCAGTGCAAAATGAAAATGTGGGGCCCCGGCCAGGGGTGGGGAAACCACTTTCCCCTTCCTACAGGTTACTGCCCTGACCCATGGCAGCTGGGCAACCCACAAGGAGTGGAGGTCTCCATCTTGGGACGTACTTGGGACCTGGATTGGAATGGGCAAGAGACCTCCACAGAGTGTCCTGGAAAATGTGCCATGGTTCTGCCAGCCCAGGGTACGGACAGCTGCCATCTACCTTGTTGGGCCCTGAAATGCCACAAAATGCACCCCTGACCCCGATAGCTTCCTAGTGTCCAGGCCCCTGCTGGGGACAGAGTGTGACATCAGTCACGGGGCAGGGTTAGGGAAGAGGCTGGGCAGGGCCCAGGGGCCCAGGGAGCAGACAAGGGGGCAGCTGAGAACCCATCCCCGGGAAGCAGGAGGCTGCAGGAGGCAGGACCCCACATGCTTCGGAATCTTGAGTTCGGGAGAAGGTCACTGTTGCACATTGACTTTGAGTAGATTACCAGTAAGTCCACTCTGTTGTGTTGGCTAAGCCAGGAGGCCCACGGAAGAGCCCTAAATGGTTTACTTCTCATCAGCAGTCTGCTCTTGACTCACTGGGAGACAGTTTGGCACTCGATGTATCTTTTCTTTCCTGAATACTTTCATTTTCCAACCCATGTACCTAAGAGACAACCTTTCCAGGGTCTCTCTTCTCCCTATCGACCTTCTTCTCAGCCATAGTGACTCAGTCTTTCTCCATCTATCTCCTCCTGCCCTCCCTTGCTCTGCCACCAGAAGAGAGTTTTGAATGCGATTCCATTTGGGAAATATGGCTCTTAGCTCCTTGCCTAAACGCTAGTTCTCAACCTTGGCTGCACATTGGAATCACACGGGGAGCTTCAAATATCACTGATGGCTGGGAGTGACCTCAGAGACTCTAAGGTGACAGGTCAGGGATGCAGCCTGGGCACCAGGAATTTCAAAAGCTTGCTGAGTGATTCTGGTGTGCAGCCAGAATTGGGAATCACCAGCCTAGTCATTGTCTACCAGTGTCTAGGTCAGGAGAGAGGTTACTTTTTTTTTTAACTTTGCCAAGATAGTGCAAATTTAGTGTTGGACCTACCTGGGGGTGGAGGAATCACATCTGGAGCCCAGTCCCCAGCATCTGCATGCATACAAGAAAAATTTAGAAAAATCTAAATTACATTCTATGAAGACAAAGAAATGGTGGCGTTCTAGTGTGGGCAGTTCTCAAGCAGGCAGGTCATATGTTACATAAACAAAAACGACGGCATGGTTAGACCTGGAAAAGCAGTTCCAGAAATGGGAGAGGTACAGAGAACAGAAGCAGCCAATTGTGTGGCTCTGCTGTGTTTGTCCTCAGAATGGAGCCAGGCTCACAGCATTCTCTGTCTACCTGGCCAAAGGGACATTCATCTGTTCGGCCACTGTCCCAAAATTCCCTGGCCCCACTCTGTGCATGGCCTTCATCCATCACTAGGATGTCTTTGGGTGAAAGATCAAAAAGAATCTATCATGGAAGGAGAGGCTACCTGAGCAGACAACATTGGCGTCCTCATGGTGGCCATGGTTGTGGACTGACCAGCCAGAGCTGGGGCACTGGCCAAGGTGGTTCTCACTTCCTGAACACCGAATGTTGTCTAGAAGGATGTCTCCAGAGCCTGGGCCAAAGTGGGCCTTTCCAGGAGCAGCAATGGCCCGACCACACCCGAGCTGCTGGCACACAACCTCAGCTTCATTCAGTTCCCACAGGTCATCACACACAGTGCCTCAGGAGCCCTTGTGTAGGACCTCCCCATGTCCTGAGCACTGGCCAGAGCCACCCACCAGCCACAACTCTGGTCCATTTTCTAAACAGAGCAAGATTTTATTTTTGAGTTTGATAAGTTTTAAGTAGCAAGTGATTTCTAGCTTCTGTGTTTGTGGCTAAGGCAAACACAAGAGCAAAACCTTAAAGCCAACTGATTTAATCAGGCTTAAGGGATTCAGAGTGAGATAGGAAGTGGGTTTGAATCCTTGTTCTATGGCTTCCTAGTTGTGTAAATTTTGATAACCGACTGTCTCCCTGACCCTCAGTTTTATCACTTGTAAAATAAGGACTCTAGCAGCATCTAGAGGAGATGCTACCAATGACAGTGTGCTCAGCACCCAGCACGTCAGGGTTACTGCAGATCTTGACATACAGTTTTTATGTCACAATGCTGGGTTACGGGAGAGCAGGTTCCCAGCTGCTTTTTTGTATGTGTCTTGGACAAGGGTAGATTTAATCCCCTGAAATCACCTGGACCACAAAGGTGACTGTGACTTCATAGAACACAGTGGCAATGCTCTATCTGGACTGAAGGGCTGTGGCCGATTAGAGTTATCTGCTATCTCTGGAGGCACCTCCCCTTACTGTGTCCACTGGCTCTGTCACTTTGGCCTTCTTTCTGTTGTTCCAACATGCCCAACTCTTTCCTCTGTCTGTAATGCTTTTCTTTGTCATTCATCACATGCCACGTCTTCAGAGATGCCATCTTTTCTCATCCAGCCCATAGTAGAACCTACTCCACTCTAGGCACCCTCTACTCTCCCACCTGACTCCTTATTCCCAGACTTCACCTCTGTCCTTTATCATCCTTACCCCAAAACCAGTTTGTCTATTTCCTTGTTTCTTGTGTTTTGATCCTCTCTCACTTACCCACGTCCACACTAGAGTATAAACTCCATGAGGGCAGGGAGCTGTACTGTGCTCCCACACTTACAACTGGACCTGATACATAATAGGAGCCATGTAACTATTGTTAAATGGCTAAATGGTGGTCTTGAGTTAATGAGTGTCTGGATTTCAAATGTTGGAGCTTACCTTGCTTCACCAGGGTAGAGTTTCGAACATTGCTTTGAGAGCGAAATATACAAGGAATTCCCTTACTCAGATACAAGCAAACCACAAACCACACCCAGGGACTTACTATCTGGCTTCCTGGTGGCCTAAAAGAATTTCTGGGGTTTCTGTAGGGGCCTCTCAGCATCAGAAGTCTCACACTTGGCAGGCAGTGTGCTTTCAGGGTGCAAATTGGACCTAGCTTTGGAATGACTACCTGCAGCGTCATGGCTGCCTACAGGGTCATGGCTAACAGGAATCCCCAAGCCTCTCATTTGGGTGAGACTAGGTTTCGGTGTATGCAAGGTATAAAATGGGCCAGCTCGTGGAGGAAGTGGAGTCTTGTCATACGAGTGTTGAACTTCCACATTTCGGCACTCCGGACAGTTACCAAGAGGCTGTGGAGGGTGGATGCAGCCCCAGGACGGTTCATAGCACCCAGCTTTTCCCTGCAGGCAGTAGCAGCTTGGCCACTCACACACAGAATGCACATGACTGCCTCATTGTAGCTTCCCATGTGGCCTTCACGGTCGGAAAATCTAGCAGCTATGGAGCAGGGTTAATGAAGCCAAGTGTGGGGGTCTTAAAAGACTGAATCCTAGGGCTCTACTGGCAAAGGAGACTCTGAAGTTAGACTCTGTTCTGTCTTTTAACCACCAAAACCTACTTGAAGTTTCCTACCTGACTCCCTTTCACCCTGCGGAACGGCATTGAAAAGAGCATAAAAGCCAGTGTTGGTTTTCATAGAATCACTTTGGAACACCACCGTCATGATACACGAGGAGGAGAAGAATATCACAGTTTCAGGGGCACAGAACTTCCCCATGGAGAGCGAGGCAATCCTGGGACCATTGAGGATTTCAACGGAGTCATAGGGACATCCAAGGATATCTTCCAACCTGGGGTGAATAGACGTGGAGGGGTAGTGGCAGATTAAAAACTTGCTAAAATTTAATGCTAAAAAAGTGTGACAATCATAGAGATTACATATTTGGATTATATTTAAATTGCACACTGAAATGTAAAATATTAATTAATTTTTTCAGATGACCTATCACAACTCTATTTTCTTTGGCTAAGGAATATGTGAGGCTTTCAGCTACAATCTCGTAACAGAAGTTTAAAAATTATAATAGTTTTGGCCAATCACAACGTACATAGGACATTAGGAAATACTAATTTACACTGCAACTAAATTCATAACAGTCAGATCACCCCAAAGATCAGCATGTAACAGACATCACGGCCAGATTTTTCCTACTTCTGTATTTCACAATAATTGCCATACTTGAATTCTTGGGTAGGAAAAAACTTCATTTTAAAATAAAAGTGGTGGCAGGATATAGAAGGATAGTATGGCAATTATTCATGAGGAAGGTAAGGGAAAGCAATTTTGAAGGAACAGACAATGGATAACATAATAGAATTTGGAGGTGTGGGTTCAAGGTCCTTACCTCATTGTGGCTAATTGTGAACCTAAGGTTTTAGTCAACAAATATATCCTGAGGCATTTTTGGCTTAGTACATGTCTGAATCCATGGCTGTGGTATAGTCATGACGGAACACAATTCAGTGCATGCTGGGAGCTAATGATCATGGAATTCTACAGTCTTGCTGTGTTTGTAACAGATGTGTGTCATGCACAAGAAGAAGGGCTTCATGCAGACTCTTTTACAGACCCACATATTGGTGAACAGATGGGGCATTGACATCAGACAGATCTAGATGGGTTGGCCTTGGGCAAATTAGTTATCCTCTCTGAGCCTCAGGCTCCTCATCTCTAATGGAGATGACAAAAACATCTATCTTTGGACTGTATAACCCTGGAATATGACAAAGCATACAAAGTCTGGGCTAGCATTAAAACATCAGCTGTTATTTTATGTCATAGAGATAAAAATGTCAGTGACTTTGGAACATTTATTCTCTTTATGTCAGAGATAAGGCAATGACACTAATGTCTCCTCTTACTTTGCAGAACATTTAGAAGATGCAGGGCCCAAAGCTGGAGTAGTTGTCTAATGTGTGTATGAAAATTCTCTTACTGTTTAAAATTTGGATTCAAATAAGAAAGTCTAAGGGGACAAATATTGATACCCAGTGTACAATAAGGGCAAAACTGTTGAGGATTTTTGTGATATTTTTAGAAAAAAAAAGAAACAGTATCAAAATATGTTAATAAATCACTTACTGAATTTTTCAACTAAGAAGTAACTCATTGGATAGTGCTACAAAGCTAACCCAAAATTTGACTTGGAAAGACTATAGAATGTTGGGTTCTTCTGCTTTCACTCTTAAAATGTTTCCCATTAAAAGAAATACCTTTAATATGATTTCACAAATCAATATTCTTATTTACATAGAATGTTCTCTTTAAAAGTTTTCTTACTTCAAACTTGGAATTATAAGTTCTATGCGAAATTTTGTATCCATGTGGATCTCCCAAACACACTGGATGTCTGTTGGGTAGTTTTCTGGATACTGTGGACTAGAAAATGCACCAGAGAGACTAGAAATGACCCCTCCACAAGAGTTACTTCCTCCTGAAACAACAGGAAAAATGGTGTCAGAATGTGTCCTTTTGGCATCATTGTGTAATCCTAATAAAGACCAGTTTACACGCAGTGGTCTGGAGGAATCGGGCACCAATTGGCCTGGGTGGGCATGCACAGGCTGTCTGAGCAGACCATTAGCTTAAATGTTTCTTGGGAAGGAGAGTCTATTCAATCTAATTCTGATGAAGTAAAAAGTATTAATGTGTGAATGTTCCCTGCTTTTCTCTCTCTCTCAGCACCTGATAAAGAAAATGTGCAAATTGTCCTTTCTGCTTACAGTTTTCTCCCCCTCTATAAAGTAGGGGTTCTGCTTGCTGGGGAGGGACAGAGTAATGAGAGACTGGAAGGAGAGATGAAGAAACAGAGGCCACATGTGCTTGGGAAAGGGGAGAGTCTGGGGAGGTTTGGGGAGCAAGAGGTTCTAGAACAACTTTGGGTTCTGATGAATTGTAGGTAAAGGGAAAAGGACACTGATGTGTCAGGGGATGTTATGACCAGCGCCTTCTTTAAGTACTCTTCCTCACTTTTGCTGGGTAGATTATGTTTCCTTTAACTCAAATATTTAGTCTGAGACTGGTACTTGCAGGATTTTGGATTTATAAGGGCTAAACAAGATAACAGTGAAATCTAATAGTTTCATGAATGTTGTCATATTAGCATAGATAGATACACACACATACATGTATGTATTTAAAACAGGATTTCACACAAAGAAAGCAGATTTCACACAAAATTATTTTGGAGGAAATGTGAAAGTACAATATTCTTTATTGACCTTGTCCCTAAACTATGAAGTTGCTTAATTTTTCTACTTTGTGTTCCTCTTGGCCAACTTGTGATCCTCCCAGAATCCCACAGATTCCTCATCTTTCCTGAGATGGATGGCAGGAAGCGATGATGCTCCTAGTCATCTGGTAGTTTTATCACTGACCATATTTGTAAGCTATAATAATGAGGCCAGGTCAGGCTGACACTGGAAACTCTGGGAGTTGGACCTTCTGAAATCTCTACACGTGGCAGGGGATAATGGGCTGGTGCCTTCTACAGGACTGTACCCAAAGAGGGCAGGCTGAGTATGGGCCAGATGTCTGACCAGGGCAGATACACATCCCCCTTCCCAGTCTGATCCTTTTGTTGTAAAGTCAGTATTTTTTACAGAGTATATTACACAGAGTGGCAGCAAATAAGCAGACCCCTTGCCCACACTGTGCCAGGCTCTGTTGTGCTATGTCCTGGGCACACTGCCCAGCATTTGCCATGATAGTTCTCTTGACATGGAATGACCATTTCAGTTTAAAATAAATGACTACCTTTTATGTGATCCTGAGAAGCTGTAGAAGAACCTGAAAGGGAAAAAAGGCAGATAATGATGACATCCAGATGAAAATATTTAGTCTTATCTACAAGTCAGTGAAATGTAAAGGGTTTTCTTAGAAACATCAATGTTCTTAGTGCAAACTGAGGAGAGTTTGCACTGAAGGTGCTGAGTGAATATTTTCTATGGTTCTGTAGCAGGTTAGAGAAGGCCACAAATTCTTAGATATGCCTCCTGTCACAAGGTGGGGGTCTAGGTTCCCTCCCTTGAACCTGGGTGGGTTCTGTGACTGCTTTGACCAACAGAATATGGTTGGTGGGAGTGGCTCTGCACTTTAAGAGACTGGTGGCTTCCACCTCCCATCTCTGGGAACACTGGCTCACTCATGCAGCCCTGAGCCACCTTACAAGAAGTCTGAGTGTGGCCAGGCGCGTGGTTCATGCCTGTAATCCTAGCACTTTGGGAGGCCGAGGCGGGTGGATCACCTGAGACCAGCCTGGCCAACATGGTGAAACCCCGTCTCTACTAAAAATACAAAAATCAGCAGGGCATGGTGCCTATAATCCCAGCCACTCTGGAGGCTGAGGCATGAGAATTGCTTGAACCTGGAGGGCGGAGGTTGCAGTAAGCAGAGATAGCACCACTCCACTCCAGCCTTCGCGAAAGAGTGAAACTCTGTCTCAAAAAAAAAAAAAAAAAAAAACCACAAAAAACAAAAAACAAACAAACAAAAAGAAGTCTGAGTGTGCATGGTCTCTCAGCGTGGTAGTGAGACTTCTTGTAACCTGAGACCACCTAACAAGGAAGAGGGCTGTGGCTGAGCCCTTCCTTCCAGCTGACCCCACCAAGGCACCAAGTGTATGAGTGAAGCTGTCTTGAATTCTCCAGACCAGTCATCAGATGAACTCCACTGGGCAACCCTGCTCAATGCTCTATGGAGCAGAAGGGTCTCCCAGCTGAGCCCTGCCTGAATTCCTGACCCTCAAAGACATAATATACATCTAAATGGTGTTTACTTTATATTGCTAAGTTTCGGTGAGCAATAGATAACCAGAATGGCTCCTTTCACTCAATCTCATTTTCCTCATTTCCCTGCTGTCCATAAAATGAGAAAACTACAGACGATCTTCATTGGAATATCCACTGCCCTTGACCCTAACCATGGCCCTTTAACTTTAGACAGTCCCTCCCTTCTCACTCATGGTACCAATAGGTAAAGCTGGCCTTCCCTCAAGAACACCAGGACACATCGAGGTCTTCTCCAGGTAAGTGCCCAAGAGAGATGCTTCTGCCAATGGCTGATGGCTTATCTGTGTTCACTGAGGCTGTGTAGGGGACAGCCAGGTGCATTCAAAGGGTGAGAGATGGCTTTGTAAATTCCAGTCCTGCCACTTTCTAATCAAGTTATCTTCGGTAGGTTTTTTGATCTCCCTAATCCTCAACTGTGAAATCACCTTGAAATCACCTTCAGCATCATTTCAGAATTCACAGTGCATGTAGTTGGTCTGGTTTTCCTAATATTTGGTTTTTATTACAGATGAATATTAGTCAATAATTCAATTATAAGATCTTTGAAAAGAGGCAAAAGTCATAAGATCCCTAAGAGCATGTACTTTGGGGCCAGACTAATCAGTGTCAAAATTTGGGTCATTAACTTACTGAGTGATCCTGAGAAAGTTACTTTACCTTTCTGTGTCTCAATTTTCTCTTCTGTAAAATATAATAGATAATGCCTTTTGGCAGGATTGTCCTGCTGATTAGCAATGATCTGAGCAAAACGTCTCCCCACATTTACTCTAGTTTCCTCTGGTCTTTGTGTAGCTGAGCCAAGGAATGGGTAAATGAGACTGATGGCCAAGAGCATTGACAGCTTGGGTTCGGATACCCTGTCTAGCCCTGGGCACCTTGCTAACTTTCGATGTCTCAGGTTATCTGGAAAATATGAATAATCCAAGAACCTGCCTCAAAGGGCTATTGTGGGGACTGAAAGAGTTATATATGTGAAGGGCTCAGAACAGTGCCTGGTTCTTACTTATTACAGCAAATACTTATAAGTATTTGCTGCTTTTATTATTACTAGTAGTAGTAGTAGTAAGTTGCCTGAATTAGAAAAAAATATGGACATACCTGGAGGTGTGGGTGGAGGTAGTTCTTCTGCATCTGAATGCATAAAGAAAGGTGACAGGTTACTCTATTTGGGGTGACAAGGTATAGGAAACCAGAGTACCAGAATTACCCCTTGGGAAACTTCAACCCTCCTCTGGCAGGGTCCTTGGCCTAGGAGGCTGGGGAACAGCAGCTGGGTCAACTCTGTCCCATAGCAGCCAGGGCTGGATTGCTCTTGGCCCTTCTTATGCAGAATCCCTGAACCACTTGTTAAGATGCAGATGCCAGAGCCTTTTTCCTATTTAGTCATAATCTCTGGGGGTGGGACCCTGGAATCTACACTGTAATGCCCAGGTGGTGCTCATGCCAAGTAATTAGAGACCTTTCCTGTGCAACCAGAGCTGCCCATGGCGTCCAAAAGAGACGCTTGAGAAATGGGCAGACATTTCTCAATGGATGAAATGGATGGATGAAAATGCCACCCAGGATGCAGAGTTTCAAAATGTCACAATTGCAGCATCAGAAATCACTGGCTGAGAGGGGAGATGATACCTGAGCAGATGACACTAGCATCCTCATGGTGCCCACAGTTGTGCTCTGACCAGCCTGAGTGGGCGCACTGGCCCAGGTAGCGCTCCACACCAGCGCACTGGAGGTTGTCCAGGAAGATGTCTCCTGAGCCGGGGCCAAAGTGTGCCTTTCCAAGGGCAGACATGGCTCGACCACACCCAAGCTGCCGGCACACAACCTCAGCTTCATTCAGGTCCCACAGGTCATCACACACAGTGCCCCAGGCACCCTGGTGGAGAATCTCCATGCGTCCTGAGCACTGGCCAGAGCCACCCACCAGCCGCAGCTCTGGCCAATCCCCTGCAGAGAGAGATCTGGTGACTGTTGTCCTCTGGGGGCACTGCACCCTTCCCATGAGTGTTGAGCTCCCCACCCCATACTACTTCTACTAGTCGAGAACCTTGTACTTGGTCAACTATTCAACCTCTTAGTTGGAAGTTGCAAAGCCATTAGGATTGTCTGTAGCACTAAAAAAAAGTCCACTAATTGAGTATCTATTTTTCCAGAGGTATGTGCCCATTTGTTTTGGCTAAGTGCAGAAAAACAAATAATTTGCACAGTGATTTGTGATTTTACAAAGTGTGGTGTGTGTGTGTGTGTGTGTTCACCTCCACCTTTATCATAACTCAGGAAGGTAAATAGAAGAGTATTGGTGTACCAATTTTATCTATGAGGAAACTGAAAGTTGGAGAAGCAAAGTGATACACTCCCAATCCCACATCTGGTAAGCAGCAGATCTAAAGTCAGGTCTCCTGGTTCCAAAGTTCACGATTTTTTCTCTGCTATTCTATCTCACTGCCTCTGAAATGGCTCTGACACTCCACTTACTTTGCTAAAGTCTAATGGTGATGCGGATGGGGAGCTAACTACGATCAGTACTGGTCATAAGGTGGAAAGATAGAACCCCACTAGAAAGTACTTGTAAGCTGTTCAAGCTTTGATGACTCTGAAAGGTACCAAAAAATGAACTTTACTCGTCCTGGGATGCTAGAGCCAAAAGATCCCAAAAGTTTTGAATGTCTCTAAAAGTTTGGGCAGAATCAAATGTCCCATTTGCAAATAGATGCACTATTTGCAGTTGGTCCAGTTTCTGTGCATGAAGCAGATACAGGTGCAGATACAAATGCAGGTGCTGAGAGGAAAGGACACACACAGTAAATGAATAAATGCATTTCAGGGCTTACCTGCTCTTGCTGTTACTGTCCTGGGTGTTGCTGTTGGGATGGCTGTGGATACAAGAAGACTCCCATAATTAAGAAGGGACGACTTGAGCAAGTCAAGAGGGCAGCATTCTGAGATCAGTCTTCAGTAAATGCCAAGATTCTGGCTGATTCTTTTTCCCTGTAATCTTTGTAACATGTGACCTCCCAAATCAAACTCTGTTTTCATGTGTGTCTTTACGTTTCTCAGGTATGCGGGGTCAAAAAAAAATTCTCTTTTTCTGCTCAGTTACCATAAATATAACAATATTTAGATTGTGCTATTCTGTGCAAAAATGCAAACATTCACAATCAGTGTCCTTCTGGGGAAAACAGCGGTTTCTTCTGCTTGCTTCTGCTTTGTTAACTTTCCCTAAAAGTGGAGTGTCTGATGAGGTGAGTCATTGGCTTTGATAAACACAAAAAAGGAGATCAAACAAAAAATTATCAATATGCAAAGACTCAATCGTTGATAGGCATAACTTGGTTCCATTGTAAATGGGCATCATATTTGTGCAGAAACTATGCAGACAGAATCTCTCATCTACAGAAGATTTATACAGGGAATTTGGAATCATCTATGAGAGACAGAGCAAATAATGAGAGTAAAAGCACTGGGAGAGGGGACACAAGAAGAAATTAGGGGTGAAATTTGAGTAACAGCATGAACGTGACTCACTGATTAGATGTGGGGTCTGCGACACTGCCTCTGCAAGTACAAGGAAATACATCGTCAATAGCCATTTAACATCAATTACGGTGCTTTTTCATGATCTACTTTGGTACACAGAGCATCTCCTTTGTGTTTTATGGCACGTTTCCAAAGCTTGCTCAGTGAGTCAACCTGGCACTTGGGAAAATACAAGAGACTGTTTTGAACAATGTCTTAGAAAAAGTGGACACTAGTTATTTGCAGTTTCATGAGCTCTGCCCGTTTTCTCTTAGTGGTGAATAATGCAGAACCTTGGATAATTACTGAACCTCCTAAGTCTCAGTTTCCTCAACTGTAAAAGGGGAAGAACCATGGGTCTGTGTGAGGATAACATATGTGAAGTGCTTAAAATGCTGCCTGGCATACAATAGGTACTCAGTAAATGTGAGCTGATATTTTGAGCATTTTGATCACTGTTGTTGTTATTATTGCCTAACCCTGAGTACCCAGCACTTCAACAGGCACCTTTGGCTTAGTCCATCTGCCTTCTTGCCACACACTTTACATATCCTATCTCTAGGCCATGCTCTTCCCTCACCTGATGTGCTATCTCGCTTTCTCTACCTATAGCCTAGCCAGCTTTAGAAGCCGTTTCCCCTCAATGTTTCCTTAATACTTGTAACCTATATTGTACTCTCTCTCTTTCCTAATGTCTTTTGCAGAGGTGCATGCATATGTCAATTTAGTACATTCTGGTATATTTATCTCTTCTATTGTTTGCCTTCTTCTAGTGTTTCTATTTGTCCTCTACGCATACCCCATGTGTTTGCCTTAAACTTCCTCTTGGTTGTACATGAGCCTCTCTCAGGCTGAGACTATCAATTCTTCTGCAGGTCCTAAAACACCTACCTAGTACTAGATTCAGAATAACTTCAGAAATGACTTTCTAATGGGCTGACTGTGATGAGATGTTTATGTAAAATGAAAAAGCTCATGACAAAGCAGCCCATTATCAAGCATTTATGACGTGCCATCACTTTGCAAAGTGTTTTACTTAACTCATTGCATGTAACCCTCACAATAAACCTAGAAAGTAAGGGTTCCTTGTTGTCCCCATTACACAGGAAAGGAATTGAGGCTGGGAGAGGTCAAGTTGCTTGCCCAAGGTCACAGAATAAGTGACAGGACAGTGACTGGCTCCCAGCCAGAGAGTCCAGCTCTGGAACTGTTGCTCTTTACCACTATTCTTACCTTTGGGTGCAGAGTAGTAATAAGCAATGAAGTTTTTTCCTAGGTTGTTGAAGCTTCGGAAATACACGAGGGTCATTGGGCTGGAGGAGGAGATGTAGGTGGGGTGGAAGCCAGAGCAGGTCCTCCCCAATGACTTTGCTGAAGATGGAGGACCGTCCAGGATTTCAAAATATTCATTGGTGCAGTCAAGGCTGGGGAAGCAAACACCACAGATGCCTCTCAGTTTCCTCATTAGAAGACCTTTGAGGCGTGCTGTGAGACAGATACTTCACTTTGTTACTGCAAATATGTTGGCGATAGAGTAACAGTGTGGCAGTCATTTAAACATAGCATGGGTTCCTTTAATCCTACTTTTTCTCTCTAAGAGCCATTGCTTTAAGGGAATGGGATTTTAATTGGAAGAGGAAAGAGGAGGCTGGCACGAAATGTGCCCCTGGAAGCAGCCCAAGATGGCAGAGTACTTCACAGCCTAGGGTCAAGGGCAGGGCCTGGGAAATCCAGGCAGTTTCACCATGTGGTGATTGGGGGGCCCAGGAAAAGGGAGAGGCTGCTTGCTTCTCATGGGCCTGCCAGTAGGATGTGGTTCCAAGTTGTAAAAAATGCATTTACAAGTGTTTGGCAGTAGACCCACCCAGAGGAAAGTGGGTACCAAATCTTCCCAGCTTGCTTTGTGAAAGTTATCTGATTTTGTCAGCTACTGTTTTTTACTCTGATGTTTTGTTCAGATGTTGCCAGTGCTAGAATCCAAAAACCACTTTCATGCTTCAATCTGATGAGCCATCTGTTCCAAGCCATATTTCGATTAAACAAAATTCAAGCATAATAAGTAATTTAACTTATTCATAGGGGTTAATTTCCACAAAAAATTCACCATGAATTTGTCATCTGTGAATTACCATTTAAAACATTAAAATCTAAAATTTCCTGATTTATTAGGTCTGGGGTACCCTAGAATTTATATCTTTAACCAGCAGTCCAGAATACACACACACACACACACACACACACTCTCTCTCTCTCTCTATCTCTCTTTCTCTGCTCTTTTTCTCTCTCTCTCATGCACACACACTTATCCAAAGAATAAAAGGTCAATTTCATTTTAATTAAAAATTCACGAAAACTCATAAAAATCAATTGTAATTCTCTATACTAGCAACAAACATGTGGACACTAAAATGGAAAACACAGTGTCATTTATAATCACCCCAAAAAATAAAAAATAAAAGAAATACCTAAGTATAAATTTATAAAACATACATAGGATTTGAATGATGCAAATTACAAATAGCTAAAATATAATACCAAATACTAGCTATCAAAGATGTGGAGAAACTGGATCTCTCGTATGTTGTTGGTGAGAATTTGTAATGGTCGTCACTCGGGAAAATAGTTTGGTATGTTCTTAAAAAGCTAAATGTGTATTTACCATACAACCTAGCAATTGTACTCTTGGGATTTATCCTAGAGAAATAAAAGCTTATATTCACACAAAAAACTGTGTATGAACATTTGTAGAAGACTGATTTGTAAAAGTCAAAGACTATAAACAACACAAGTGTCCTTCAGTGGGGGAATGATCAAACTAACCCTGTTACATCCACACAAATGGAATACTTCTCAATAACAAAAAGGAACAAGCTGTTGATACAACAGTTGTTGGAACAACAACAACAACAACAAACCAAATAACTCTATTACAAAATGGGCAAAGGACATGAATGGACATTTCTCAAAAGGAGACATAGAAATGGCTAACGAGTATATGAAAAAAATGCCCAACATTACTAATCATGAGTGAAATGCAAATTAAAACCACAATGAGATATCACCACAGCTGTCAGAATGGCTATTATAAAAAGAGAAGAAAGATAAATGTTGTCAGTGATGTGGAGAAAAGGGAACCCTTACACACTGCTGATGGAAACGACAATTAGTATAGCCATTATGGAAAACAGCTTGGAGGTTCCTCAAAAAACTAAAAATAGAACTACCGCATCATTCAGCAATCCCAGTTCTGGGTGTAAATCCAAAGGAATTAAAATCGGTATGTCAAAAAGATATCTGTACTCCCAAGCTTACTGCAGTACTACTCACAATAGCCAAGATATGGGAACAATCTACGTGTTCATCAATGGATGAATGGATAAAGGAAAGGTGGTGTATATGCCTGTGGAATACTATTCAGCCTTAAAAAAGGATGTTCTGTCATTTGCAACATGGATGAATCTAGAGGACGTTATGTTAAGTGAAATATGCCAGGCATGGAAAGACAAACACCGCATGATCTCACTTTTAGGCAGAATGTAGAAAAGCTAAACTCATAAAAATAGAGGGTAAAATGATGGTTAACAGAGTCTGGGGGTAAGGGTGGAGGTGGATGGGGAGACAGAATTTGGTCAAAGGGTACAAAGTTTCAGTTAGACAGGAGGAATAAGCTTAACAGATACATTGCATGGCATGGTGACTGTAGTGAGCAATGGTAATGTATTGTATGTTCCAAAATTGCTAGAAAAGTAGAATTTAACTGTTCTTTTCACAAAGAAATGGTAAGTATGTGAGGCAATGGGTATGTTAATTAGACTGATTTAATCATTCTGCAATGTATACATGTGTCACAACACACATCCTACCCTATACATATATATAATTATTATCTGTCAAAAACAAAATAAGAAAGTTAAAAAGCTACACAAAGTACATTAGTAACAGCTTAGGACTTACTCAAGATGTGGAAATGCCAGCAGTATATGATCAGATGCATTTGCCTTGATTTCCCACACACAACTGATGTTGTCATGCATTTCATTCTGTGGGGGATTCCTAATCGCTCCAGATGAGTTAGTAATAATGCCACCACACCGAGATTTTTCTAAATGCAGAAATATATTTTAGAATTTCGATTGTTTCATTGTTCAGTTTACTAGTTTTGTAATTCACATCTTTTTTAAAAAAACTCTTTTTCCAAAAAGGATTTTCCTGGTCATTACTTTGCGATTATGTCTTAGGATATATCAGAAGTTATCAATTAGTCTAAAAATCCTTGCAAACTTAGAAATTAGGGGATAAATGCATCTGAATTTTGAAACACCTCTCATCTCTTTTGAGAATTCTGCCATCTACATGGGCTTACTGGAAAGAGTTCTTTTTTTTAGACAGAGTCTCACTCTGTCACCAGGCTAAAGTGCAATCACGTGATCTTGGCTCCGCCTCCTGGGTTCAAGCTATTCTCCTGCCTCAGCCTCCTGAGTAGCTGGAACTACAGGCATGCACCACCATGCCCAGCCAATTTTTGTGTTTTGAGTAGAGACGGGGTTTCACTTTCACCATGTTGGCCAGGATGGTCTTGATCTCTTGACCTCATGATCCACCCACCGCGGCCTCCCAAAGTGCTGGGATTACAGGTGTGAGCCACCACATCTGGCCTGGAAAGAGCTGTTATGCAATATCAGCCAGAACGTTTTTCTCTGGCTAGTTGTGGGCTCTGTAGCTTTGACTTTTGTCCAGTCACTAGTAGTAATGAGTAAAGTATTGCTTCAGTTTTCCCAATTAATCTGAGCCAATGTGGAGCCTCTGTGTATATGAAGATGACAGAGTCCATCCACTATCAGTTATAATTTATTCAGATTGCATTCTTAAAAACTCACTGTTAAGTACAAAGAAGTTGCCCTTAGTCATCCACTCCTGGAATACCCCTAATACTGATAAGACTTTGTGTCTACCTGTCTGCCCACCTGTCCATTTGTTTTTCAACCCGCTTGTCTGTCTGTTCTGCTTCTCTGTCTATCCATCCTTGTCAAATGAATGAAGTTTTTCAGAAGGCATAATACAAAAACACACAGCTCTACCTGGTGGTGCAGAAGACGGTGGGTGTTGAGCCACTGATATCACCAATGATGTGGGCAGCAGGTTCTCATGGGCTAGTGGTGGGCAAAAAGGAAGGACTGTCATCAGGGAACGTCACAACATGGGGAGAAGACACAGTTGCTTCAAGGGGATGCCCATCCCTTCCCAGGATTCAGCAGGAATAATGGTGAGGGGGCATTCTGAGGCCCATGAGCTCAGATCCCTGAGGTCTCCTTTTAGGGCAGAACATGACATTGCTACTGTGGATGAACTAATGTGCATCCTGTGGCAATCAGCGAAAGTGAAGCTCATAGGCCGTTGGCCCCAGGGGGCTGGCTGTCTAGAAGCCATCCATTGGCCAGCACCTCTCTCTCTGTTGCCTCCTCCCCACATATGCCACTGTCATGACTTGGAATCTGCTCTGAAATGGCACGAGGAAGCCTTGCACAGCATGGGAACTGTTCTTGACTGTGGCAGTAGTTACACAACTGGATACAATTACCACAATTCACCAAACTGGACCTTAAAATGGGTAAATTTTATGGTATATAATCAAACTTTAATAAAAAATGAGATGGATCAATGTATGAATACAGAAATGATAGATGAATTTATAGATTAATCATGGAATCTAGGTAGGAGTTCCTTGTTAAATTCTTAAAACTTTGCTGTATATTTAAAAATTTCCATAATAAAATGTTGTAGGGGAGGAAGTCTCCCTTAATTCCTATTACAAACCCTATGTCTCTGGTTTTTGGCAACAGTTTCTTGCTTTCCACAGTGGCACATGCATTATGTAGCTAGACCATGTAGCTGCTTACTCTCTCCTTGTTAGTCAGAGAAAGCCAAAGGCATAGAATTTTAGGGAACATAGAATCCAATGAGCCTGTTCTAATGATGAGGAGACTGAAGGCTAAGGTCATTCATCCAGTGAGAGGCCACCCTAGATCAAATTCCTGCAGGCCAGGCCCTTACCATCCCTCACACCTCCTTCCTTAGGTCCACATGTGCCCAAAACAAGCAGCCATTGCTGCATGAGTGCCACTGGGTAACAGGTACCCTTAGGCATTGCCCTATTCATGCCCTTATTCAAAGCTCTTTATTGTCCCTACTTTCATGAAGAGGAAAATAGGATGAGAGATAACATAACTTGGCTGAGGTTATGTAACTGAGGGTGATTATATATCACATGTATCTCTCCTGTTAGAGTATAAACCCCATTAAAAAAATAAACAGGGGGCCAGGCGTGGTGGCTCGTGCCTATAATCCCAGCATTTTGGGAGGCCAAGGTGGGCAGATCAGGAGGCCTGAGGTCAGGAGTTTGAGAGCAGCCTGGCCAACATGGTGAAACTCCATCTCTACTAAAAATGCGAAAATTTGCCAGGCGTGGTGGTGGGCACCTGTAATCCCAGCTACTTGGGAGGCTGAGGCAGGGAGAATTGCTTGAACCCGGGAGAGAAAGGTTGCAGTAAGCTGAGATAGTACTGCTGTACTCCAGCCTGGGAGACAGAGCAAGACTCTATCTCAAAAAAAAAAGAAGAGAAGAAGAAGAAACAGGTGAGTTTTGACCACCGCTGTATGCCCAGTGCTTGGCACAGAAGTTGGCACAGGGTAGACACCCAGTCAATATCTGTTGCATGAATGAATGAAGCTGGGAATCAATTAAAGATCTGATTCTAAACCTCACAATCTTTTTTATATCAGGGTAAGTCTAGTATTTGACACTGAATGTGACATGCAGTCCTACCTGTAGGCAGAGCAGCTGTGGAATCGGCACCTGTCAACATAAAGAGGGATTGTGCATGTTATCTTGTCTTCATTGGCAAAGGTTTATTGGGAACTTCCTACATTTAGGGAGTTTCGGGCAATGGAAAGGAGAAAGAGGCAGAGGTTTCGCTCTTGAGGATTTTGACATTTCCTGGGGATTTGAGACAGGACATCGGGCAGCAAATGTTAACTGTCCCAGGATAGCCAGTGCTTTCCCAGGGGCCTAACGTGCTGAGGAAGGCCCCATGCCCCACAGAGGGGATGTGGCTCAGGATGAGCCAGATTCAACCTGCAGAGCTTGTCATTCATAGAGACATTATTCCAGCTGCAAGCAGGAGAGGACCAGAAAAGACTAGGGAGGACCAGGGGGACAGATCGGTGTGGGAAGCTCGGTAGGCTGGGAACATGGAGGTCCTGAACACCAGCTGATGGATTTGGCTTGTTACCTGGATGCCACAAGCTCCAAAGTTTCTGAGGATCATGCAGGTAAGCTAAATAGAGTGGCGGGGGAGGTGTGTGCTGTGAAAACTGCAAAGATATTCCATGTCCAAAGGAACAGCTCTTTCTCAGATCCAGCCAGTTAATGTAGTGAAAGGATGCATTGTTCTGTGCCTGAAATTCTGCTTTCACTTATTTATTGTTACAACATGTAAGAATTTGAATTTTTATGTCAAATGTTTTGATTTTTAAATTCATGTTCATCCTGATTTTCAAACTGAAGAGGTTTACCTCTGAGCCTGGGTGCAGCCTGTGAGCCATACTTAGAGATCATTGCAGTCAAGGAGATGGTCAGGCTTATGTAGAACTTTGAAAGGCTGTAGGCAATACCAGTTACCTGCCTGGCTCCACTATGTTCCTGGACTGAGCTGTGGGGTGTGGTTTGTGCATGTAGAGGAGAGAGGAGTGAAGGAACTAGAAGCAGCCCTCCAAATGAAGATTGACAACCAGCCCCTCACCTGCACAGATGACACTGGCATCCTCCAGGTGCCCACAGTTGTGCCTGGCCCAGCCCCTGTGCACGCACTGCCCCAGGTGGCTCTTGCTGCCCGCACACTGCATGTCATCCAGCAGGACTTTCCCAGAACTTACCCCGAAGTGGGCCCCTACAGGGGCTGCCACAGCCTGGCCCCATTGCAGCTGGCAGCACACAACGGCGGCCTCGGCCAGGTCCCAGAAGTCACACACACCATCCCCCATGTGCCCTGGATGAGAACCTCCATGTGGCCTAAGCACCTCCCTGTGCCATTCAGCAGCCTCACCTCCATGCAGGCTCCTGCAGCTGGTAACTAATGGTGGAATTTTAGAAGATGTTGGTGCTCTTAATGTAAAAAGGCTTTCTCCCTGAGGTTATCCAAGTAGCTGGGCTGCCTGTTTCCCTGAAATGGCAGCAGCTGCCCACCAGAGTGAAATGCTGGTGGCAGAAATTCTCCTCTTTTCTTCTCCCATAAGGAATCAGTTCAGCTTAGACATGACTCCCTGGGCTCTGGAGTCAGACTGCCTGCATTTGCATTCCACACCCATTGCTTTCTAACTGTGTGGCGTGGTCCTGGGCAAGTTCCTCCACCTGCCTGATTTCTCCTCTGCAAACATGGTGATAGCAATAATGCTCATTTAGTAGAGTTGCTCTGAGGACTAAATGGGGTAATGCATATAAAATGCTAACATAGCATAGCATGTGCATAATCAGTGTTTAATGAATATTACCACTCTTTTTCTCTGGGATAAGTGAGAAAACATGGTAGGAATTGAGTTACAGTCAGACCAATGATACCTGTGGAACAAGAACTCAAGACCTAAGGCTCAGGGGCCCTCCCTATGCTCATCTGTCCTTTAAGAGCTGAGGAATATGAGTGAAATAAGAGTGTCCAGCAGATAATCAATGCAGCAAAGTCAAATCCTAGATTACCTCTTTCCTGCCTATTTGGAGGAAGACACAAAGTAACCAGTGAGCTGTGGGGTCTCCTGTGAGTGTGATGGGATGGATGGACCTCAAGCATCCTCACAAGGTACTTACAGTACCCCTGGCTGTAAATCATTCCTTCAAGCATTGTCCTTCTCTTTGCTCCTAGAAGCTGTTGCTATCCCCAGAACCACAGGCTAAAATTCTAGCCATCCTACAGCTCTCCTCCCCTTGCCACCTCCATCGACCCTTGCTGGGATCCCCCAGTTGTAATCCTCTCCCTTCTATGTTCTGTATACCTTTCATGGCACTTCCCATCATCTACATTGATGGTGGTGGCCTAGTGTGTGTCTGACATCCTTACTGGATAATAGACACATTTGGGGCAGGGACCAACAGATGGAGTGGGTAAGAGCATCAGTTTTAGAGTTAGAACAGGACAAGTTATGCAAGCTCCCTAAGCCTCAGGTGCTTAGCTTGTAAAACAGGAATAATAACCAAGAGGAACAAATAAGATAATGCATGATATAAGCTTGATATAGGGCCTGGTGCATAGTAAGTACTCAGTTAATGTTAGGTGCCATTGCTGCTGCTGCTGTCCCTGTGTCTGACTTCTTTCTGTGCTCTCTCACCATGCCTGGCACATGTGTAAGTGCTCACTAAATTGCCATGGTAAAAATCTGACTACCTCAGTGAATGGAATAATTAAGTGTGTCTGTGTGTGCATGTGTGTGTGTGTGTGTGAATATGCACACATGTGCCAGGATAGTCAGAGGACTGGTTGCTAAGAACTTTACATATAGTACCCTATGTAATCCCTAACTATCCTTTTAGGTATTTCGCTTAGCTAAGTGATAACATTCAAGTGCAATATACAGATGTCTCATTGTCTATGACTTGGGCAGATATTGCAGAGAGGACTCAGACACTCGATGGGTTCAGGCTGATGTTGGGGACATGGGGGTGGGGTGAGGTCAGAGGAGGTAGGCCAGATGTTCATGAAAGTCCTCTCCAGCCCAATGCTCTAGCACTTTAAGTCCAGGTGTTTGCGTGCCTTGTGGTAGGGGCTTACCATAAATTGTGGGTTTTGTTGCCCCAGGAGCAGCAAATGACTCAGGAGCTGTAATGGAGACAAAACAAGACGGTAGCTAGGATCGCATTTATCATATGCTGTCTCTTTGCCAGACACTAGGTCAAATGCTCTGCCTGGGTGATCTCATTTTGACTTCAAGACCACCAAGTAAGGGATGGACTATTTCCTCCTATTTTACAAATGCAGAAACCAAGACTCAGGGAGAGTGAGTTGCTTGCCCAGAAGCTCAGTGCTTGCAAGTGTCTGAACTGGGATATGAAGCCAGGTCTACTTGTTTTCAAAGATCCTAACCCTAACCAGCTCATTTCTTACTGAAACAAGAGTCAGGTAAAATAAGGCAACTGTATGAAGTCTAACATTTTTATTGCTCATTTTGTCTTCTTTTCTGATGTAAAAATATGGGAATAAGGAGGAAATTAAACTCAATTTTTGCTGTACATTCTTAAGTATCCGCCCAAATTTAAACTTTATACGTCTTTGACTCTGTAGAAAGACAGACATCAGGGACCACTGTGATTGGTGTTTATTAGCCAAATTATCTCAGGAGTGAAGTACTATGGACAGAAAGTGTCCCCAGGTGAAAAATATGAAAGAAAGTACTGACTTTATTATCTGTGTGACATTTCTCAGAAGACTGATATCACACTTATTTGAACATGTGGTTTAGAATCTGGCAGCAATCAGCCTGATGATTTAACAAGCATAAATGTTGCATGGCTTGTATCGACTTCCCATTTTTCAATTCCACGTCAGGTAGTTGGATGTTTGAAATACTGGGATAAACATTGGCACCATTTACTGAACAACTACTATGTTCCAATATGTTTTCTAAAGGAGTACAGCAGATAAGATGTAAGAAAAATAAATAAAGCTCTTTTGCTTCTTTGAGCCTTAGTTTTATCATCTGAGAAATGGAGATAGTCTCTGTGTTGGCAACGTCACTGGATATTATGAGGATCAAATTAAATCACGTGTATGGTGGAAATTTGTAAATATCAAGTGTCCTGAATCACAGAGTATTATTTTCTTAAATTGACTAACTAGGTTCAATCATGTGTTAATGCTGTGGTTTCATTGTCTGGAAGCTAGCAATTCAGGTGTTACAGATGCCAAAGAAAGGAGACGTTGATCATTCTTCTATACCTTTCAACTCACATATGCAGTAAAGGGCAAGAAAATGGAACTAATCCTAACACAGATGGGGACTAATATATTCAGGGTGAGTTTGATTTTCTTTCCTGATGTACAGAGATTCCTGCAGGCTTATACCACTTAGGGAGCTTGGATGCTGCTCTTTGTTCGTAAGAAGCTGCGTATGCCAGTCTCTGCAGTTTTAGCCTGCGGGTTAAGAAGGCTCTGTGGAGGCATCACAGAGTACATTGCTTTCCTCAAGGAGGTCAGCTGGATATCTTGCAAGATGAACTAGAAAGAAGACTTGTAAGATGAAGTGGGAGGGGATCTTTGGCTCTTGGTTAAGATCAGTAGAAAATATCCACAAGTGTTTCATCTGGTTAATAAAGGGAAGTTGGTCCTACCTGTGGGAGAAGTGATTGAAGACTTGGCACCTACCAATAAAGAGAGAACATCTATCATCTCTACATTCTCAGGTGTGAGCTATCTGCAACACTGCCAATTCTGTAGAGAGATCCTGGGGAATAATGTTTTGCATCTAAGTGAGGACTGAGAGCTGGTCCTTCACCTGTGCAGGTGATGCTGGTATTGTCCAGGTGCCCACAATTTTGCCTGGCCCAGCTCCTGTGCACTCACTGCCCCAGGTGGCTCTCACTGCCCACACACTGCAAGTCATCTAGCAGGATCTTCCTGGAGCCTGACCCAAAGTGGGCCCTTATGGTGGCTGCCATAGCCTGGCCACACTGCAGCTGGTGGCACAAAATGGTGGCCTCAGCCAGATCTCAGAGATCACCACACACGGTCCCCTGTGTGCCCTAAATGAGAACCTCCACAAGGCTTGAGCATCTCCTCATGCCATTCAGCAGCCTCACCTCCATCCAGGCTCTTTGTGGGGGCATAAGTGGAAGGGGACTGGGGACTGGGCTCCTGGTGTCAGGATATTACCTTGATCCTGTTATATCGGGCTGTTATACTACTAGTTCTATATACTAATATCTCCCGTATACCACAAAATAGTCACGATAATGAAAATGACAATACTAATATTTCATAGGGTTTACTACATTCTAGGCACCATCAGAGTGCTTTACAAGTTTGATCTTATTTGACCCTCACAACGAGTCTTTGATATTGCTTCAATTATTTTTTCCTTTTTGCTAATAAAGAAACTGCAACTCAGGGAGTTCAAGTAATCTGCTCAAGGTCATACATTTTTATGTGGCCTTCTCAAATTTGAACACAAGCATTCCAATGGAACTTTAAATTTTAAATTAAGAACATGAGACTTGACTTGCTACTGAGGAATGAAACAGGCACCATAATTTGCAGAATGAACTAAACTAATTTGTAAAGCAGATAAATTGAATTATAGAAAACTACAACATGCAAGATAAATGACCTAAACAGCTTTATAGTCCCATCTATTCCATGATAAAACTATAAACAAGCTGCTTTTAATAGCATCTTTGCATGGACTTGCTTTTCAAAGACATGACCACTAACTCTTCTAATAACTCACCTAGTTTACAATACTGGTCAATGACAACCATGCTACAAAGGGTTGTTGGTTGAAAATCTGTAGAAGCGTTTTTTATTTTTTTCCACCCTCACAGCCAGGGAATTTATTCTCTGGAGAAATTAAATCCCAAAAGTCCATTCTTGCAGACATCAGGTGAACTGAGGGTAGAGCTGAGACCTGGACATGTTAGCTGTCTTTCCCCACTCTGCTGCTGGAAAACCAGCAGAGAGACTTTACCTAACTTGCATTAGCTCCTTAGTGCCTCATTCTTAAATGCAAACAGATAGTCAGGAATGCCTGGATCTTTAAGAAAAGTATCTAGCCTAAGAGGCATAAATTAGAACAACTAGAAAAACAGAGAAAAGAAACAGGGACAACCAAAGGAGAAAAAGTTTTGAGTAGAGTTATAATACATATACTGAGACAGTTAGAAAAGATACTGCATCTGTGAAACAAGAACAAAAAAGTTATGAAAAAGGAAAAGTCAGGGAATATGAAAATGCACTTGGAAATTAAAAAATACAATGGCTGAATTTTTTTTTAAAAAAGACACTTAAAGGATAATGTTGAATAAAACTTTAATACACAACAAAAGATCTTAAAATGCAAAATTAAAAACAAATAAGTTACAAAATTTAGCAGATCAATACAGGAAATCCAACATCTGTCTAAGGGATTTCTAGGGGAAAAACAGAATCAGAAAAAAGGAAATTATCAAACAAATAATTCAAGAAAATTTGCAAGAACTGAGGAATATGCATCTTTAGACTAAAAGGTTAAATGGAGTATGTAGAAAAATGTGTGAAAAAAGACTCAGACCAAGGTAAAACATCATGGAAGCTCAAGACACAAGGAACAGGGAAAGGCCCTAAAAGGTTTCAGAGGAAACAAAAGACAACACACAGACAATCTGAAAGACGTCAGGCTTTACAATTTCTGAATTAAGGTCTTGATGTATCTGGGTCTTAGCAATTAGGTCTGCCAGAAGTTTCTGTCCCTCTAGTATTGTCTCCCTCAGAAGCTTTGGCCAAGTAGAGGTATATGGGATTGGGACCTGAGAGTATGTGCTCAAATCCTTACTCTACCATTTTCTAGTCAATTAATTTTAAGTAAATTAATTTTCCTGTCTTTCTATGTAAAAAATGAGAGTAGGGCAGGAGTAACATTTAAAAAATGTAGGTTTGTGTGAGCGTAAAATGAGACGTTAGTTAAGTGAAAGCATCTACTTCTCTGCTTATCACATCATGGTTGTTTCATAAATGTTAGCTCCTTCACCCATTTTCCAAAAGACTTACCTGCTGGGGGCATCGGTGTGGATGGCAGGGTCACAGCCTCTGTCGTGGCTATGGTTGCAGATAATCCATCACCTGTCATAGGCACAAACGGAGGCATCCCTAACAGTTAGAACATCCTCTAAACCCAACTTTAGAAAGATGAAGATTTGAAAATAGACACAGCCTAAAGGTCACAGTCAAATAGGCAGCATCAGCTCCTGACTTAGCTTCTCAGAGGCAAAGAGAATTTACAGGAATATGATCACACTCAGTGTGGCTTTAGGTCTGGGAAGGGACCAGCCTAGGGCTTGGAACACAGTTCCTTTTCCCCATTCCCCACAGAACGAATGCCAACTGACCTGTTGGAAAGGGGGTTGAGGGAAGCACAGCAGGCTTTGTGGTGGGCACAGCTAATAACAGTGCTTGACCTGTGAGTATAAAACAAAGAGAGGCCTTGTTCACTGCTAGATACCTCCTAGCTACACACAGAAGGGAAAACTTCTGACAACAAGGCCAAAGAGAATGACTGGGCTCAAATGTGTCCAGTCAGTGTTTTGGTTGGCTCCCCAAGAGGCAGATTCAGGTAGGGAGGATCATCCACTCTCCCTATTCTACCACATTCATCTACCACTAGTTAGAGCATAATGGGATGGAAAATCCAGTAAGTTTAGAACTTTCACTTAGTTAGCATATTCTAAACCTTTAAACACCCATAAAATAAATTCTGAAAGAAAAATATTCCTTTTAGGAACAAACCAGATATGTTTAGTTAAATGATTAAAGCTTTTGGTTTATTTCTAGATGTTTGCTGAATTTATTTGAACTCTTAGTAGCTTAAACCATGGGAGGCTCACATAACAAAATAAGATAGCCTCCATTTATATCCTATTAACTCATAAAATATTTAATTACTATATTGTTTTATTAAAAATCAAAAATAATTATAATAAATATTAATATTTGATAGAATCTGCTAGTGAGTATTCAATTGTTCATTACACTATTCTTGACATATTCATTGTTTTTAATACATTTTATAATAAAATAATCTGACTTTGATTTCCATCTCTGATGTAGTAACTGGTGTGGGAGGTTAAATACTGACTTCCTTAAGCTGTCTATGTTTTACTCCCTGGAATCTGCAAGTAGGTTACATGATATGGCAGAAGAGACTCTGCAGATGTGATTAAAGTTACAGATCACAAAATGGGAGATTATCTTGGATTTTCTGGGTGCATCCAATCTAATCACATGAACTCTTAAAAGCAGAGAATCTTTTCTGGCTGAAATCAGAGAGTATGGCAGAAGAAGAGGCAGGAGATATTTAAAAAGCATGAAAATGACTTGACTTACTGATGCAAGCTTTAAGATGAAGGGGTCATGAGCTAGGGAATGTGAGTGGCTTCTAAAATCTGAGAACAACTCTCACCCAGCAGTCAGCAGGGAAACAGGGACCTCAGCTGTACAACTGTATGTAACTGAATTCTGCCAACTACCCCAATAAGCCTGGAAATAGATTCTCCTTCAGATTTCTACTGGCATCTTTATTTTTCCTTTTAAGACTTGAAACAGAATAGCTAAGCCCACTGGACTTATGACTTACAGAGCTATAAAAATGACGCATTGATGGTGTTTAGAGCTGCTAAGTTTGTAGCAGTTTCTTATGGCAGCAATAGAAAACTACCATAATTGGGTACAGATTTACCATTCTACAACTAAGAAATCAGACAAAATACATTAAATTATGGCTTTCTGACCTTGGACAACAGACAGCACAGGAGAGCAATCACTAAGAGAGAGTGAATGAACATGGGGAGCCCTATAATTACCCTAGGTTATTAATTAGAGTTCCAGTGCACAACAGAGTGAAGGGGAACCCAGGTGTATCCTGGCAGACTCCTTCAAAAGATAGATCTGAAAATTCAGGGAAAGCAAAATGGCTAGAGTTCACTGGGAGTACTGGAGGTTGCTCACCTCTCTGCCTACAGAGAGAGCTCTAGAGATTTTCAGAGAGTCTCTCTCAAGTTTTTATCTGAGTACTAATCAGCAGATGTGTGTGGAGCAAATATCTAAGACCAAGGTTTAAGAACTGCCTAAAAGGAGTAGAGGGAACAATCTTTGGTGATTGCACAGGGATGGGAATACTTCCTTTTCCTACAAGCCAGAGTGAAACCAGGCAATCCATGAGGCACTCAGTATGGTAATCGGAAGGGTATCGCCCAGTAGTGGGGAAAATTAGCTCCATACTAAAGATCGCTCTACTCTTGCCTGACAAAACTTAATCACAAGGCTTAAATGGACAAACTGTTTCCAAGTAACTGGAGTGATTTAAAGTAAGATTGAGAATAAACAATAACTCATACTCAAAATGGTAAATGGCAACATCTGGCATCCAATAGAAAATTGCCAAGGCTGTAAAGAAACAGAAAACTATGACCTATAATGGGAAGAATAAATCAGTGGAAACAGACCAAGAAATGGTAAAAATAATATAATTTTTACACTAGAGAATGAAAACAATAATTACGTCATACAATCAAGAAGGTAAAGATGGAACATGAAAAGTATAGATATGGAAGATATAAAAAAGACCCAAATTAAACTTCTCAAGAAGAAAACAATAATGCCTGAGATGAAAAATACACTGGATATGATTAACAGCAGATTAGATACTGAAGAGAAAAAAGTAAGTGAACTTGAAGACATATCCAAAGCTAAATGCCATGGGAAAAAAAATGACTAAAAAAAATGAGCAGAGCCCAGGAAATTATGAGACAACTTCAAGTAACCTAATGTATGTTTAATTGGAGTCCATAAAGGAGAGAAGAAAAGATGGGAATGAAATATTTGAAGAGATAAACTTCTGAATTTGATTTAAAAAAAACCTGTGAACCACAGATTCATGAAAGTCAATGACCTCTAACCAGCAGAAACATGAAGAAAACTATCCCAAGGTACATTATAACCAAATAGATTAGAATTCATGATAAATAGAATATCTTAAAAGCAGCCAGAAATGAAACATTGTATACAGAGAAAAAAGGTGATAATGACAATAGACTTCTTGACAGAAAGAATGAAATTCTGACAACAGTGAAATAACATATTTAAAGCATTGAAACAAAAAGGTCAACCTAGATTTCTATACCCAGGAAAACTATCTTTAAAAAATGAAGATGATATAAAGATGCTTTCAGGCACAGAAAAGGTGAAATAATTTGTCACCAGTAGACCTGCACTACAGGATGTATTAAAGGTAGACTTTCCGGCAGAAGAAACAGGATGCCACATAGAAAAGATGTTTATTATAAATCCTAAAGTAACCACTTAAAATGCAATTATACCTAGAAGACAAAAAAGTCGACAAAATGGAACAATAAATTCCAAAAAAAAAAGAAGACAAAAACGTGGTAAAAGAGAAAAGGTAGAATGAATAGAAAACAACTGGCAAAATGGTAAATTTAAACAAATATCACAATGGTAGATTTAAACTTAACAGTGGTGATTTTTAAAATATACTCATAAATTATTTGATATTCCTTCCTTCAAGAGCTAGGGTTTGATTTCCCTCCCTGTGTTTTGGATTGGACTTAATAACTCACTTTTGATCAATAGTATAGAGCAAAAGTTATGACATGTCACTTCTGAGATTGAATTATAAGACTGTGGGTTCTGTCTTGAGCTCTCTCTCTGTCTCTCTCTCATCACTTGCAATGGTGGAAGTCAGCTTCTATTTTGTTCATGGCCCTATGGACAGGCCCATGTGGCAAGGAATTCAGAGAAGGCTACAGTTAGAAGCCATCAAGAAACTCAAGTCCTAAGTAAAAGAGCACAAAAGGAATAGAAGACACCAATAAACCATGTGAGTGAGCTTGGAAAAGAGCCTATTCTTGACTGTACCCCTGGCTGACTGCTTGACTATAACCTCATGAAAGACCCTGAGCCAGGACCACCCAGCTAAGCTAATAAGATATGTGACCCACAGGAACTGAGCTAATAAATATCTGTCATTCTAAAATAAAAATTTTGGGTAATTTGTTATACAACAATGGATAATTAGTAAGCTGTATCTGCCAGTCATCATATTAAATATAAATGGTCTAAACACCTCAAATAAAAGGCAGAGATTTCAAATGGCGTTTTTGATATGCAAAACCCAAGTATATCCTACCTAAAAGAACTCTACTTTAAATTTAAAGATATGGCTGGGTGCAGTGGCTCATGCCTATAATCCCAGCAATTTGGGAGGCTGAAGTGAGTGGATCACTTGAGGCCAGGAGTTCAAGACCAGCTAGCCAACATGGCAAAACCCCATCTCTACTAACAATACAAAAAATTTGCCAGGCATTGTGGTGTGCACCTGTAGTCCTGGCTACTCGGGAGGCTGAAGCAGGAGAACTGCTTGAACCCAGGAGGCAGATGTTGCAGTGAACTGAGTTCACACTGCTGCACTCCAGTCTGGACAACAGAGCAAGACTCCATCTCAATAAATAAATAGATAAATTTAAAGACACAGATAGGTTAAAAGTAACACCATGCTCTATCAGGCCGTGCTATCCTGGCTTATGCAAGAGACAGAAACCCTTGCTTGGTTCTTTTGCTTTGGCAAAGATTGAACCAACCTGATGGTGTGTATGATGGAGTGACAGCTTCAGGTTCTGTGGTTGGAGTGAGACCTGGTGAATTGCCAGCACCTGATGATCAAAAGAAAAATCAACACGTTAACATTTACAGTGCCATTTATAATATAATGCTTAGTAAAATCAATCATTAAGTATTATTCAAAGGGAAAACAAAGAAGTGACTTCTTGTTAAGAAAACAGCCCCTTACCTGTGCAGATGACACTGGCATCCTCCAGGTGCCCATAGTTGTACCTGGCCTGATCCCCACACATGCATTGACCCAGATGGCTCTCACTGCCCACATACTGCATGTCATCCAGTAAGATCTTCCCAGAGCCTGCCCCAAAGTGGGCCCCTGTGGGGGCTGCCACCGCCTGGCCACACTGCAGCTGGTGGCACACGACAGTGGCCTCAGCCAGGTCCCAGAGATCATCACACACGGTCCCCCACGTGCCCTGGACGAGAACTTCCACACGGCCTGAGCACCTTCCTGTGCCATTCAGCAGCCTCACCTTCATCCAGGCTCCTGGGGAGGCACAAGAAGGAGGGACATTGGGGAGTGGCCTTTGGTGTCAGGACATTGCATTAGTCTTATTATGTTGGGCTGATATATTGCTGATGTCATAATACTTGTATCTTCCATATGATATTATTTCATAGGAAGAATAATAGTAACAATAATAATCATAAACTCTACCACTCACATTTCATGGGTGATTACCAATAGCAGGTGCCATCTTAGGTTCTTTATAAGCTTGATCTTATTTGACCTTTACATCTCTCTTGTTGGGTCTATTATTACCTCTGTTTTTCACATAAAGAAAGTGAGACTCAGAAAGTCCAAGTTAACTTTCTCAGGGTCAAAGTGGCCATGTGAATTGGAACTGGGTAGTTTGATTAGCATTTCTTATAGCTTTCTAAGGCCAGTGAACTTTGTTATATGTATTTTCCTCCCTGAAGTTACCCTTCTCCTTCCTTCTCTCGAGCTGAGCCCTGTGCCTCAGGTTACTTACAGAGTAGAGAGCTGATATAGCCTGTAGGATGTTCTGGCTTTGGTTTTCAAAGACCTGAGATCAAGGAAGAGAATAAGGTTTGAGGGAGAGAAGTGCTTATTCTACCTTTATGTGTAACTAAAAGGGTATTTCCTCTGAGTTAGGCAGATAGAAAGTTCTATGGGTCTTGGCCGGGCACAGTGGCTCACACCCGTAATCTCAGCACTTTGGGAGGCAAAGGTGGGCGGATCACGAGGTCAGGAGATCGAGACCATCCTGGCTAACACAGTGAAACCCCGTCTCTACTGAAAATACAAAAAATTAGCCAGGCGTGGTGGTGGGCGCCTGTAGTCCCAGCTACTCGGGAGGCTGAGGCAGGAGAATGGTGTGAACCTGGGAGGCGGAGCTTGCAGTGAGCCGAGATTGTGCCACTGCACTCCAGTCTGGGCGACAGAGCGAGACTCCATCTCAAAAAAAAAAAAAAAAAAAAAAGAAAGTTCTATGGGTCTTGGAAAATCTGGGCTGGAACTCCTACTCCCTGGAAGTGCCTCAAGGAGGCCAGAAGACCCTGGTGAGCAGTTGCATTAGACGTCTAGAGAGGTAATGCCAGATCCCTAGGCTCCCAACTTACACATGCCGCCTAAGCCTACACATGGCACAAGAACTCCAGAGGACCCCTGACCTGCGGGGGTCCTCTCAGCCATGCCCCAGTGGACGCTGGCTAGTTTTTCTGTGGAAGTCACCTTGGTATGGGGGAATGTCCCAGACTGGAGATTACAGAGCATTCTTTCTAGCACTAAAGACATTTCTTTTCTTTGCTGCCAACACAGTTATACTTTAAACCACAGAATATTCACTTAATGCCTATTATGTGCAAGGCTCTATAAGGAAGAGTTTATACCTTAAGGGCTTTAATCAGTGATAGGATGGAGAAAACAAAGGAGAAATAATCTCAGATTATCTCTATGTCTAGTGAAAGTAATCGTTAAACCTCTAAAAAATCTGGAATTCTGATGGTTGTTTCATTTAGTAATTCATTGCCCTGATCATGTTATTTATATTGACATTCTGTGTTCTAGAATTTTCTAGAAACACTGGTGAGGCTTCTTTCTTAAGCCAACAGGAGAAGTAAGAAAGAAATAGAACCTACTACTCCATTAGATTTCTTATACAAAAAGTTCGAGAGTCTATGTCTCATTATATTAACAGTGCTCTAGCTTACAAAATAGGAGTAGTAGTACAATACAATACAATATTACATAACGCCAATAATCCAATGCAGAAATATTTTTTCATATCTAACATATGGGTTGTTTTGAGAACAAGTTAGAAAATATATGTGAGGAAAAATGCAGTGGAAATGTGAGTCGTTATGATAATCATAAGTAGATTATGCTCAGAACAGAAGGTGAGGAAGGTTTTCTGAGAGATTCTAGGTCAATCTCCCCTTTACAGGCTCCAACTCTTCTGGGCCGGCAGCCTCCATTTCATAAACAACCCACTCCTACTCGCATTATTCAGTGTGACCAGTAACTACTGTTCTCAACTCAACCCTGCCAGGAAATATGCATAAAAAATGAACCTCTTTTCTCAATAAAGCTCCTGCGAGCAAGCTGTGTCCAAAAATGCGGCCAGCTCACTGTGCAGCACTGCTGACAACAGGGCAGACCGCCTATGGCTCAGCTCTAAGGAGGGCATAAGGTTAGGACAGCTCTTACCACAGTCCATTGGTTCTGCCCCGAGGAGGTTATGAAATAAGTCAGAATCCTCCCCCACACCCTGATTTGAAGCAGTCTCAAATCAGGGGAAATGCATCGTGTTCTTCCTCCCGAAATGTCCTTGTGGTGCTGGAGTCTAGTGGGTCTGCATGTGTTCATTACTTGGAAGAATGCAGAAGAGCAGGACAGATGCCTCAATCAGATGTGGCAGGCACAGTGCCTGGGGTGCACGTGACTTAAGGGCTCCCAAACATGCCTTCATTTGTTTTGAAATCAGAAGAAATGACTACAATATAGTCTTTATACCAACACAACCATAAAATAGAAGATATACATGCATATCTGTGTGTATATAAATATTTTTTTTTTTAATAGAGGTAGGGGTCCCTGAAGGCAAAAGTTCCTAGGAGCCCAGAATGTCAAAAAGTGGCCCAAGTGAAGGCCTAAAACAGATGAGAGACCTCTGCCTGCTGTGTAGTGTTTTTTGAGGAGGTAGCAGAATGACTGTAAGGCTAGTTTAGCACATCTACACAGCCTTAAACTTCCACCATAGTATTTATTCAAAACACAGACATGCACACACATCATTAGGCTTGGCCTAAACAAATTGAGTTACTACTGATGTGAGTTACTACTGATGTGAGTTACTGCAGAACCAGCCTTAAAGTGTCAGAATGCTACAACGAGCTTTCTTTCTTTGTAAAGCAGATGTATAGGCAGTTCTGCCCACATGAGCAAGAACTGGGATTTGGGTTTACACCTGATATACAGTATCAGGTAAACTAAAAGGATAAATCTTGCCTAATTGTTACAGTGGAAAATATAAATTAGGAATTTTATATTAAAAGCTATAGAGTAGGTGACAACTCGCAGCTGACTCCCTGATTTCCTGGTTATAGTCTTGATGTACCTGGGACATAGCAATTAGGCTTGCAAGCATGTTCTCTTCCCATTAGCCCAAAGGTAGCTTTGGAGAATACTGTCCCACCACCAAAGGTAACTGGCTAAGCAGAGTCATATGGGTTTGGAGTCAGACATATTTGTGCCCAAATCTTGGCTCTACCACATTCTAGTTGGGTGACGCTAGGAAAATTTTCTGTGTCTGATTTTATGAAACAGTGAGGTGACATGGGGGGAAGGATAACACTTGTAGGTGGTTTGAGCATAGACTAGTGACAGCGTCTGATTCTTTCCTTATCACATTATGGTTGTTTCATAAATGTGAGCTCCTTCCCCCATTTTCCCAAGCACTTACCTGCCAGGGGCATGGGTGTGGATGGCAGGGCCACAGGCTCTGTTGTGGCTGTGGTTGCAGATAACCCAGCACCTGTCACAGGGACAAACAGAAGCAGCCCTAACCGTTAGGACATCCCCTAAACCCAACTTTAGAAAGACAAAAGTTTGAAAATACACACGGCCTGGGCCGGGTGCGGTGGCTCACGCCTGTAATCCCAGGACTTTGGGAGGCCAAGGTGGGTGGATCATGAGGTCAGGAGATCGAGACCATCCTGGCTAACATGGTGAACCTCGTCTCTATTAAAAATACAAAAAAAAAAAAAAAAATTAGCTGGGTATGGTGGCAGGTGCCTGTAGTCCCAGCTGCTCGGGAGGCTGAGGCAGGAGAATGGTGTGAACCTGGGAGGCGGAGCTTGCAGTGAGCTGAGATCACGCCACTGCACTCCAGCCTGGGTGACAGAGCCAGACTCTGTCTCAAAAAAAAAAAAAAAAAAAGAAAATACACATGGCCTGAAGGTCACAGTCAAATATGCAGCATCAATTCCTGACTCAGCTCCTCCAGAGGCAAGGAGAATTTGCAGGAGTATGGTTAGCACTTAGCGTGGCTTCAGGTCTAGAAAGGCACCAGGCCAGTGCTAGGCACATGGTTCCCTTTCTCCATAAAACAAATGCCAACTGACCTGTTGGAGGAGGAGTTGGGGGAAACACAGTGGGCTCTGTGGTAGTTAATGACAGTGCTTGACCTGTGAATGCAAAACAAAGAGAGGCCTTGTTCACTGCTAGATACCTCCTGGCTACACATGGGAGTGTGAACTTCTGACTATAAGCCCAAAGAGAACTTCTCGTTCCAAAGGTGTCCCATCAGGGTTTTGGTGGCTCCTGTATCTCCTTCCCTGTCACCTCGTTCAACACTAGATATCAGATGCCACAGTGAAATGAAAAGTGCTAATACTTTGAGGACACACCATTGGTTTGTACACTGTAGCTTGTGAAGTGTCCACAAAACCATTTGTGGATGGTTTCCTCTTTTTCTTTTTGGAGCAAACCATGGACATGGCAGTCAATGAAATGGCTGAATGTTTTGGTTTCCATCTAGATCTTTGGTGGCTGTATCTGGACTCTGAGTAGCTAAGCCACGTGAGGCTTTCACGGAGCATTAAGACAGCCCTTTTCATCGTATTAACTCCTAAATAGCAGTCAGGTATTGTGTTGTTTCTTTTTAAAAAGGATCTCAAACAATTAGGGCAAATACTAGGATTTCATAAAACTCAGTAGTTGGTACCCTGGGGCTCATTGTACTATTCTCAGCATTTGTCAGTGTGTTTGATACTTTTCATAATAGTCTTTATATATGTATATAGATCAAAACGATTGAATACCTTCTCTATTATTGTGATCATTTAAAACAGTATGGGAGTAGACTGTCCAGAAGTGGTTAAATCATCAAACTGGTTGTTTAAAGTGTGTTGGAGTAGAAACAGAAATAATCATGTAATTTATTTTTTTCAGTTGGTCATATAATACAATGCAAAATCAATCTTAATATGTCAGAAATGTACAGAGTTGGCGGGGCGTGGTGGATCACGCCTGTAATCCCAGCATTATGGGAGGCCAAGGTGGGTGGATCACGTGAGGTCAGGAGTTTGAGACCAGCCTGGCCAACATGCTGAAACCCTGTCTCTACTAAAAATACAAAAATTAGCCAGGCGTGGCGGCAGGCACCTGTAATCCCAGCTACTTGAGAAACTGAGGCAGGAGAATCACTTGAACCCGGGAGGTGGAGGTTGCAGTGAGCCGAGATCACACCACTGTACTCCAGCCTGGGTGACAGAATGAGACTCTGTCTCAAAAAAAAAAAAAAAAAGAAAAGAAAAGAAATGTACAGACTTTTTTCCTGAAAGTGAAGCAGCTGGCGGTCAGCTCTGGTCTGGGCCAAGAAGGTACTATTGTGAGTGGCCCCCACCATGGGAATTTCACTAACCATCGTTCTGTTCTGTTTTCCATGTTATCGTGTACTGGAGGGAATGGGCTTCACTGTTCTATCAAATACCTACAGAGGGAGGAACGATGTGTTTTTGTTTCCTGCATCCTCTTCTAACCACTTATTTCTTCTTTTTTCAGATTCTCAAAATTAAGAGGATGCTACGTAATAATGATGCAAATATTTACCAATTTGGGAATCTATAAGCAGTTTTTAATACCTGTTCTGAACACTATATGTATCTCTTGGGGGATATTAATCCAGTCCTAACTTATTTTGTTTCAATTGACTGAGCTCCTAAACCATTTGGAGACAACTAAAATTTCCAATGCACAGGCATAGTTTGGGCAAGTTCAGGAATTATTTAAGAAATCTAGGTGATGGAATGAAAGAGAAACTTGTTTCCCTTCTGCTCTGTGCCCCTCTGTATGGTGTGCTGTGATGTGGAATGTTTGTTAACTATCTTACTCCTAGAGTGACGCAACCATGTAGGACCACCTAGCTCCATGACCCCAGGGACCACCATTCTCTCACGGCATGTGACCATGTGCATGAGGATGCAATGCGCAATGCATTCTAGCAAGGTGGAGCCCTGGAAGTTGTGCAGTACAAAGGCCCTGCCATCTGGGCTTAAGAAAGAGACATTCTATGGAGGAAAAGCTACATTGCAAAAGAACCAAGCAAAGACTGGACCAACCTGATGGTGTGTATGATGGGGTGGCAGCTTCAGAATCTGTGGTTGGAGTGGGACCTGGTGAATTGCCAGCACCTGATGATCAAAGAAATCAACATGCTATGGTCTACAGTGCTATTACAATATTATGCTAAATGACTTCCGAGAATATGAGTTGAATATTTCTGAAAAGACACAGAAGCAGTGACATCCAGGAGAGGTAACAGCCTCACACCAGTGCAGACAATCCTAGGGTTTCATGAATTAGATTAGAGCTCATGAATTATTTGGGAACAATTGATATTTTCTAACAATAACTCTTGGCAAAAAATCATTGAGACATTCTAATGGGATTTATTTGATGTAACAAATATTCCACTGCCTAAACATCTCCATTTTTTGTTTATTCTTATCTCCAGACTTGTCATGAACAGGTCCCTCTGACTGTGAAGTGGAAGAGGACTAGAGGACTCTTTCTCTAGCCCTGGAGGAGCTCTACCATGACTTAATAAAATGACTTTTAGAAAGAAAAGTATACTCAAAGCAAACTCCCCAAAGATTAGACCTACCTGGGAGCATGTCCAATGTAGAAGCTGCCTCAGCCCCTGTGGTGGGGGTGGTGGCTGGAGAACCATCAGCATCTAATCAAGAGATCAAAGTCTATAAGGTTATTTATAATGTATTGTCCAGTAGTTTCTATTAGTGTTGGCTGCCTGTGACAATAGTGAAGTCCTGGGAGGTGACAGCCCTCACCTGAACAGATGACGCTGGCATCCTCCAGGTGCCCACAGTTGTGCCTGGCCCGGCTCCCACGCACGCACTGCCGCAGGTGGCTCTCGCTGCCCACACACTGCACGACATCCAGCAGGATTCTCCCAGAGCCTGCCCCGAAGTGAGCCCCTGTTGGGGCTGCCACAGCCTGTCCACACTGTAGCTGGTGGCACACGACGGTGGCCTCGGCCAGATTCCAGAGGTCATCACAAACAGTCCTCCATGTGCCCTGGACAAGAACCTCCACGCGGCCTGAGCACCTCCCTGTGCCATTCAGCAGCCTCACCTCCATCCAGGCTCCTGGGGAGGCACAAAGAGGAGAAGTACTGGGGCTGGCCTCTGGTGACAGAGATATTTCTCTCATCCTTTTTGGATCTAAGTCTGTTTATCACATAAGCTTGTGTTCCACATGTGGCCAGGACAGCAAGACATAATCACCTTCAGTTTCAAATGACCAATCTTTGTTATAAGCCTCCCCTCAGAAAAAGGTGGTTTTATCTTGAATTCTATATTAGAAGTTTCTGGAAGGATCCATGGTGTTTATAAGGATCCATTCTATATTAGAAGTTTCTGGAAGGATCCCATACAAGGCCATATTATTCATAAAGTAATTTTATTCTATGAAACTCATAGACAGAGATACGTAAAATATGAAGAGATTTATGGCAACGCATACAAGGCTTAACTGCACGTTTACAGGTAATAGTTACGTCCTGATATCCAGAATGTTCATAACCATATTGGCCTTAAGATTTTCTAATACCTCGACTCTCAGAACTATAATTTGTGAATTTACGATATTGGAGAGAGCTAAACACAAACATGTGCCTAGAATTCAACCATTCACTTCTTGTATATTAGTTCTCTCACTTTTTAAGGTATTCAATCACCATGCTGAAAAGGGGTACTGCACCTGATTTAGAAAAGGAAACTGACTCAGGTAGAACACCTAAATTGCTCAAGATCACACACCTTGAAAGTGAAAGAATTTACAGCTCTTTCTATTGTACAGAGCTACCTCCCAAAGTGACCCTATGCCTTTTCACCTAGCTTGGACTGATGCTGGGGACCTCAGCATCCATATCTCCTGGTTTCCCAGGCAAGTCTTTACCTGTTGATGAAAGTGTGGAGGACACAGGGGTTATGGCCAGTGAAGTCTCTGAGGTGACCCCAACTATATGGAACAACAAAAAAGTCATTATAAATAACAATGTAACATTAAAAAATATAAATAAAAAATATAAATAAAAAATAGTGAAAATTTCTTCAAGAATTCAACCCACAGCTTAATAGCCATCTTATTTGGAAAATTATGTTTTCATCTAAGTCTCCATCATCTCTGTTACCTTGAGGATTCCTTATTCAGGGCATTTCTTACCATAAAAGAAACTGGTCCTACAGAGCTGTCCTGATTTCATGCCAGGGCCAGCTGCAGAAGAACAGGTCCTTAATGGCCTTGGCCAGCCCAGGTCTGCACCCCTCCTGCTATAGTTCTCAGAATAACTGCAGAATGTGCTGAGACTGCAATATCCTGGGACAAGAAGGAACTGTCTGGGACAGCTTGGGCTTTGTCCTCATCCTAGAGCAGGATGTTCCTCCTAGAACAGTATGCCCTGCAACATGAGCCAAGTGGCCCCCAGCAATACCAAACCCTGAGTGGAATGCTTTCGGGGTCCCTCGCTGTGTTGTGAAGTGGAGCACATGCAGATGAGACTCCATCCACCCTGGGCAGCTTTCCTTATCCTTGGGGGACCACCTCCCCATGGTCCTAGGCTTCTGAGGATCTTTGCTGCCTGTCTGTGAGTAATCGAGTTGCTTAGTTGACTTGTGGCAGTGCTTGTCTCACTGCACTAGACCTAGGAATTCAAGTGTAGAGGTGGGATTGCTGTGGTGACTGAGTCTTCTTTCAGCTCCTGCCACAGTCGAGAACCCTTGCACCAACCAGCTAATGTTAAGTTGAATTGTTTATCAAACTAAGACATTAAAAAACAACATGAAGTTAAGTTTCTCAAACCCACTACTGTGTAGTAAGCTATCTACCCAACATTAATAATGTTTTGCATCACTTCTGTTAGTAAGGATGTTTAGTCAATCAAATAGGACCTGTAGAATATGCAATTGGTTACTGAAATAAGAGTCCCTGCAAACAATAGATTTGTAATTAAGTTGGGGACTGGTAGAAACATTCAGATAGCTCTGCTATTAATAACAGAAGAGGTAGAATGCTAGAAAAGTATGCAAATGATACTCTGAGGCAGAGAAAAGACTCCACTGATGGTGGAGCTCAGGAAAGTCCTTCTACAACCGGGCCCAGAAGCAAGCGTAGGATCTCACAGGGAGATGCAATCTGGACATGACGGAAATGGGGGCATTTCAGGCAGAGGGAAGGAGAAAGAAAAGTCCTTACCCTTAGGATGTATTGTTTAACAGAATCATCAGGATGAGAGTCGGGGCCCAAAGGTCGTAAGGAAACTTAATTACTCCAGGGGATAAGGTCACTTAAAACAATTTGATTAGGTATTTAACAACTATTAACGGCATGTTCTAAGCACTTGGAGTTCAGCATTATTTAAACTCATTTTTGTAGACACTAGTCCCAATCTCAGTGAGCAGAAGGAGCTTTGCAGTCAGGTAAAGCTAGGAAAACCTGATATAACATAGTCCCCTCTTACAGAATGCTCGTGTCCACTAGTCACTAGTAGAGAAAGGGCTCTGATAAGTCCTGTAGTGTTTGAGTGTGTGTAAAATACCTGTGGACATCATAAAGCATGCACAAGGGGAACATTAATAATACTTAACAGCCCTTTCCTGGAATAAAGATTGTCAAATATAGTCATCTAATTAACTCATAAAGCAGATTATTATACTTTTAACTCTTATTTTTAGTATATTTAAACATAAAATATATAAGATATAAAGACAAGTCTTATGAATATTTACTTTTAGAATTATTATCATTATATGAATATGGATGATGGAAATGCTAACTCAATAGCTGGTGTCAAAGGAAACACTCAACATTGATAAAGAGCTACCTTTAACAGGTTAAAAATAGGTTACAACAAAAAAATATCTAATTCGTAAGATGGATGCTTAGTCTTGCTTGGTGGCACAAGCACATAGTTTAGGATATACACAAAATTTAAGAGTGTTTGTGAGGAAGGACAGAGAAAAGACTGAGACTGAGGACTATTGGGAGCTTCAAATTTAACCATGTTTTATTTCTTGATTGATAGGACAGGAAAACCAATATAACCAAATGCAAGCATTGGTCATATTTAGATAAGACAGGCATGGTTATTCACTTTCTTATTCTCTGTATTTCTGAACTTTAAAATGTTTCCCTGGAACAGCAGCAAATGAGGATGCTGTCTGGGAGGCCCAGTGAATTGACCCTAGTCCTGGAGGTCGAGGTCCTCTCAGGATGGTGCTTCCCCATTACACCAAAGAGGCTGCAAATGGTGTTGCTCCCCCAGGCTCCTCCCTCATTGGGATGACCCCACGTTCACCCTGTAGTTTGGAGAGCAAGAGGGTATCCTCAGGAAGGTTGCTCACCTGAAGGGCTGGGCCCAGGCACATTGGCCCTACGGCTGGCAGATGCTGAGTCAGCCACAGGTAGCACTGGAACAACATGGAAATGGGGATTAGGACCGGCTGAACACAGAATAGATCAGACAAGAACTCAACTAGCAGCTAGTGAAGCACCCCCAGCCATGCCACACCTTAACCGAAGCATTTGGACTGGCCACACGCTGCCAATGAGCTGCCAGATTTCTTCTGATGAGGTTGGAGTCAAGTTCAGGTTAAGCTCCTCAGTGTGACCCTGCTGTCCCCAAATGCCCATATGACTCCCCCCTTTAACTCTGCATCAGCCCCAGGTTCTGCAGGAGGCACTCAGCAGTAGTAAAATAAGTCATTGATGAATTGGGAAAAGTTTGTAAAAATCATTGCATTCATAAGGATGCTGATTATCTTAGATGACCCCATGGAAGACATCATACAACCTAGTGATCCACCTGCCTGGATGTCCCTTCTGGATGGTAAGGCCTCCCATCCATAGGATGAATGATAGAATCATTGCTTACCTGCTATGGTAGTTGGTAACTTTTCATTATCTGCTGACACTGAAAAATATAAATATTTGTTAGATCTGACTTCATTAGTTTGCTACGATACTAACTTCTCTTTGAGGCAGGATATTTGTACAAATAGGGGCTGCTGGTGTTTTTCAGAGTGATACCTGTGTCTCTTGAGTGGAGAGATTTGCCTCCACTATATACTGTCTACCAGGATTGTTCTTGGCTGAGGCCAAAGCTGCTTCAAGAGGGGTCCAACACCCTGCCCACCATGCAACACCTGCACATTTGTTTATTCTTTCAATAGACATTTATTGTGTGTCTATAATGTGTTAAGCATTGGGATAGGGGCTAGGGATACAGTAACAAGCAAGACAAATAAAAGCCTTGCCTCATGGAACTTCAAATGTGGTACTGCAAGTGACACTGGGCATCACACATGGTCCTTAAATTCCTTGGTAGTGTATCTCCCCTGGCCCTAAACAACAATTCAACCTTTCATCAACGCATCACACCCATTTTTGTTGTTTTAACTAGCAGCTCATTGACCTACCTGATGATATGGTTGGGTGGTTAACATCTTCTGGGGTGGTGGAAGCTGAGAGAACTGCTGGAAAAAACAATACAAAGAAAATGACCAGGCTGGGCATGATGGCTTACGCCTGCAATCCCAGCACTTTGGGAGGCCGAGGCAGGCAGATCACTTGAGGTCAGGAGTTCTAGACCAGCCTGGCCAACATGGTGAAACCCCATCTCTACTAAAAGAAAAAAAATACAAAAATTACCTGGGCTTGGTAGCATGCACCTGTAATCCCAGCTACTCGGGAGGCTGGGGCAGGAGAATCACTTGAACCCAGGAGGTGGAGACTGCAGTGAGCCGAGATTGCGACACTGCACTTCAGCCTGGGCAACAGAGCAAGACTCCTTCTCAAAAAAGAAAATAAAAATTAAAAATAAACAAGAAAATGATCCCTGATATTTAACGTTGAATAGAAAGAGGAACTCTTTATTTCAACTACCTTTATACAAGCTCATTCAAAATGGATACTTTTTAAAGGAACCAGCAGCGTCAAAAACGTTATGCTGGCCGGGAACGGTGGCTCACTCCTGTAATCCCAGCATTTTGGGAGGTTGAGATGGGCGGATCACAAGATCAGGAGATCGAGACCATCCTGGCTAATACGGTGAAACCCCGTCTCTACTAAAAAATACAAAAAATTAGCTGGGCGTGGTGGCAGGCCCCTGTAGTCCCAGCTACTCGGGAGGCTGAGGCAGGAGAATGGCGTGAACCCGGAAGGCGGAGCTTGCAGTGAGCCGAGATCGCGCCACTGCACTCCAGCCTGGGCGACAGAGAGAGACTCCGTCTCAAAAAAAAAAAAAAAAGAAAAAGAAAGAAACAACAACATTATGCTAGGCAGGAAAGGCCACATGTGGTATGATGCCATTTATATGAAATATCCAGGATAGGTAAATCCGTAGCGACAGACAGCAGACTGTTGGTTGCCAGGGGCTGGAGGAGGAACTGTGATAAATTGACCTGGCTATAGCAGAGAGCAGAAATGCCATGCCCTTTTCACCTGGCTTAGCCGCTATGGGGCAGAAGCCCCTCCTTGTGAAAAACAGCATCCCACAGGACATTCCTCCAGGCATGGAAGGAGGTCACACTCACTGTGCACCTACCATGCTCCAGGCTGCCTGCTAAGTGCTTTACACCGATTCAATGACTTAATCCTCAGATTTGAAATCAGTGGCTATTGTTTTCACTTCTCAGATGAGGTAACAGAAGCACAAAGGGGTAAAGAAACATCATGAGGGTCTCATAAATGGCAGGTAGAAGAGAGTAGATCCTAATCCAGTAGTTGGCTGTGAGCACTACACTGTCAAGTAAGTGGACTATGCCACTTAACGTGCAAAAATGTCCGTATTTAGTCATGTAAACACTAGAGCTAGGAATTTAATGTGTTTTTTTCTCTTTGTTGTTCATGTTTAGAAATGGACGTAAATATGCAAATTGGCAAAAGCCAAATGACATCCATTTATTCAAGCATTTACTCATTTATTTATTTATTTAACCACCACTGAATGCCTGCCCATCAGAGAGCAGACATGCTGACATTGTCCTCAAGATATCTGTGTGTATGTGTGTGTATGTGTGCACACGCGCGTGCTGCAGGCAATGTTGAAAATGAGAAAGATGGATTCTGCCCTCATGTCACTGGGGAAGCAAGTGGATACATATGCAACTGGATGAGAGAGGAATAAGAGCTAAAGTGAGGACAGATAAAAAGCTGTGAGAATCTAGAAGAGGGAGCCACTCCTGCCAGGGCAGCTTGGAGAGGGATGGGGAGGATTGGACCAGGCAGGGCAGGGGACTGGCACTGGTGTTGCAGTGGCCACCCAATGTGCAATGGATATGTGAGTTTGGGAGAGGCAAAGGCAAGAGTACAAAAATTAAACGCAGACCTAGCTCAGAGATGAACTCTTCAGTCTCAGCTTTTGTCATCTCAAATAGAGACTCCTAGTTTCTGAATAGGCAATGTGCCTCGTCAATATTTTTTAGAATAGGATTTTAATGTGGTTTAGAGAGTTTAGAATAGTTCAGAGATTAAGCTTTAGGGCTCTGAAGTCAGATTGTGTTATCATTCCACCAACCTTGAGGACAATATTTAACCTATCTGAGCATAAGTTTCTTCATTTTGAAAATTGAGGTTATAGAAGTCCCCTCATCCAGCTGTTCGAAGGATTAGACAAGAAAATCCATATAAGACGTTCAACATATGTGATTGTCTCAGTGGAAGGCAATGCTGTTTATTATAAATTAAGTGCAAACTACATATGTAATTTTAGATTTTCTGGTTGCCACATTTTAAAAGTAAACAAAACCAGATGTAATTAGTTTTAATAATGTATCTTATTTAATCTGATGTATCCAAAAATTATCATTTCAATGTAATAGTATAAAATATAAATACAAAATGTAAACCATATAAAAAAGTCAATGAGCAATTTTGCTTTTTTTTTTTTTAGGGGGGGGATAGAGTCTTGCTTTGTCACCAGCAATCTTGGCTCACTGCAACCTCCGCCTCCCGGATTCAAGTGATTCCCCTGCCTCAGCCTCCCGAGTAGCTGGGATTACAGGCACGCGCCATGGCACCCAGCTAATTTTTGTAGTTTTTAGTAGAGATGAGGTTTCACCATATTGGCCAGGCTGGTCTCGATCTCCTGACCTCGTGATCCACTCATCTCGGCCTCCCAAAGTGCTGGGATTACAGGTGTGAGCCACCGTGCCTGGCCTGCATTCTTTTAATAGTATTGTCTTTCTTAAAACAATTTTTGAGGTATAATTGATAGACCAAAAAACTGTGATGTTTAATGTGTATAGCTTGATGTGTTTGGATACAAGCACACACCTGTGATACTATCACTACAACCAAGGTAATAAACATATCCATCACCTCCAAAAGTTTCCTTACATCTCTTTCGGGTGTGTGGTAAGAAGGCTTGACATGAAATCTACCCACAACAAATTTTGAAGTGCACAGTACTGTGTGTTAGCTACAGGCATGACGTTGCACAGCAGATCTCTAGAACTTATTCATGTTGCATAACTCAAAGCTTATACCCATTGTACAACAACTACCCATTTTCCTGAGTCTTTGAGAGATCCAGTGTGTATTTAACAGACACAGCACATCTTAGTAAGCACATGGACAGTGCAGGCTTAAGGACTTACTAAAGATAATTATTAGCATTGTCAGAATGTGAATTATATGACAGTGTAATTGAAATATCAGCAGTTACAGGTGATGCAGAAGTGGAGACAGAATCAACTAGCATGGTCAAATGAAAATGGATTATAATGGTGGTCACTGAGATGTAATTTAGACGTCTCTAAGTTGGATAATTCCCAGACATAAGGCCAAGTGCTGTAGTTTATTTCTTAAAATCAAAAGATATGAGGAGACTCTTTAATAATCTTTTTCTCTAACACACACTTTCCCCATTTCTTTTCTTCTTATTCTGCATTTGTGAAAGCATGTGAAACGAGAAGACTTGCGTTACCATGTTTTTTGATAGTAAAATTATAGGTGATCAAACACAAAGTGAAATTCAGACCATCTCAGGGTCTTCTTGTTCCTTTCCTCTCAAATCATTTGATCTCAAGTGATCTTTTAGCAATACCTAGTGAAGGTGCAGAACCACTATAATTCATGCAACTTAGAAGCTACGATGAATTTACCATGGCAGAGGAGCTGGTAGTGTCCTACCTGATGATGCTGAATGTGCAGCAGTTGTAGGAGAGAGATGAGTTGAGATGGCAGCAGATAGAACTGTAATAAAGAAGCACCTGTGAACAATAAGTAACTTGAGGGAGGGGTGTTTGGCCAGGGGCTCCCTGTGATTTCACAAGATGTGGTTTCGCCTCAACTCTGAAGTGATCTCTGAGTAAGTGACAGAAATGCTAAATCACCTCTTAGCCACCTGATCTTCAATCCCATTAGGCTCAATCATCCCCGGCCTGTCTCTCTCCCAGATTCGATGTCCAAGTGCAGTTATTTGGTGTTTTGTGATGACAGTTTTGTGTTTTGGGTCTTAATATTCCTCCTAAGAGTTGGCCTGTGGTCTAGATCATGAGGATGCTCTGGTAATTTTATTTGCGTGTTCTGCATGTTTTATTTCTAAGCCTGTTTTGTTCCCAACATTTCTGTTGCTGTTGTGCTAGCAAAAAACCTCTCTATGGCTCCATGGTCCCACATTCTCTCCTGCTCTACAGACCTAACTCCATGCCATGTCTGGCCACGGGAATTACTTACAATGTCCATAAGGAACATTGACAGAGGAAACTGCAGGATATGGAGAACAATTGCTTCTCTTTTTGGATCGACTTGGGTGGATACTCCCCCTCTTCTGTCATACCTTTCTTCTCTCTACTTGCTGTTTGGTCACCACATTTTAATGTATGTTCTGAATAACATGCCCATTTCTGTGCCACTGAGCAGCAGTAACTACAAAATCTATTTCATAAACAAGTACAGAAGGCTGAGTATTGGCCTCCCCAAAGATATCCACATTCTAATCGCTGGAACCTGAGCATATATTAGGTCACGCAGCAAAGGGGTGAATTAAGATTGCTGGTGAAACTACGGTTGTTAATCAGTTGCCTCAACCTTAGGAGATTATCCTGCATCATCAGGTGGGCCCAATCACAAGGGTCCTTAAAAGTGGAAGCAGAAGGCAGAAGAGAGTCAGAGAGAGATTGGAAAATTCTAATCTGTCCGCTGGCTTTAAAGATGGAGGCCTGGCCACCAGCCAAGGAACGCAGGTCACCACTAAAAACTGGAAAAGGCAGGAAACGGATCCTCTTTTTCCAGAGCTTCTGGAATGAACACAGCCTGCCTGACACTACTCTTAGCTGAGACCCATTTTGGATTTCTGACCCCTAGAACTACAAGATCATAAATTTGTGTTGTTTAAGCCACTAAGTTATGGCACTTTGTTAGAGCAGCAATGGGGAAATTATACAATAAGTAAACATTACATGCAATCAGATGATTATTCCTCCAAAAAATGAAACATTTCCTTTATAAAAATTAAGAGAGTTTGGATACTCACAGAGAAGCTGGCCAAACTGAAAAATTAAATACTTACAAAACCCTATGTTCCAAATGTTTCCAGTATTTTTTAAATAGTATTGTTAGCTCTCTTTTTTAAAGAGGTTAGTGAATCTTTTGGAGTGATGTCCTGAAAATCACCTCCATCCAAGCTCAGTTATAAGGGACAGGTTATAATAAGTCACTGAGTAAAATAACTCAATAGCCACTCCTCTACCTACTTCCCTCCTGTATTGGGTAGGAAAACAGAAAAGTCCCAGGGGAAAACAGCACAAACAAGTTATCTTACCTGATAATATGATTGCTGAATTTCTGTCACCTATTGGTAAGAATAAATTCACATAGTTCTTATTCTATTAAATTGAATAAATTTTACTTGACCTACTTATTGGTTTTCAACAAATCTTTAATGTGACAGGTCTAAAATACAAAATGTAAAATATCATGAATTCCTGGTGAAATCAGCCCCTGGGACTTAACAGGCTTTCAGAAGTCCTGTATTTGCTGATTTGATTGCTTTTAACACAGTCTAGAAAGAAAAGCCTTAACATATAATACTGGCTCTTCAGAATGCCCACACACTGACAGCAAGCCAGTCACCAGTGGCACTCTGGGCCACCTGCCTGTCCTGGGCAGTGGTTACCTGCTAGCAGCAAAGTAAGATGGCCATGGCATGTCCACGTATGAGCTGTCTTCTCAGCTTGTGCCTCCGTCAGAGCCCAGGGGCCATCATCTGATTCCTCCTGGACCCTTTGCGGACATTTCTATTAATCTTATATATGTCATTAATTATTATACATACTATTATTATATATTACACATTATAATATGCAATATACAACACAATATTATAATAATATCATTATATGCTATAACATATCACAATTATATATTACATTAGATTATTTTATTTTATTGAATATTGTGTTATAATTTATTGATAAAATTTAATATATAATAATTATAATATATATGTATATGTTCTGCTACAAGATTCAAGTGACAGTAAAATACATATATCTGCATAGCAAGACCAGAAAAATAGAAATATAAGATTAACAAGCGTATGAATGAAAGGAAAATACATGGAAAAATTACCAACCAACCAAAAAAAATCCTTGGCTATTGCTAGTATTGATCATTCAATTAAGCTGTGAACTTCCTGGAGTTTGAAGGCAGATGGAAATCATGGTGCACAATGGAATTCTCACTGCCTGATAAGTGGTATCCTCCTAAAAAAGTCATTGCCTTTGTTCATTGAGTATTTTATTATCTAGTATAATGTTTTCAACAGCAATTTATGGAAGTGGCAGAATGTTATATATGTCTTTTTTTTCACTCAAATATTTATTTAGAACCTATTATGTATCAGGAACTCTCCTTGGCTCTGAGATAAACAAGATTGCCAAAGTTCCTACTCTCACATAACCCACACTCTGGGGAGTGGTGCAGGAGGACACAGATGAGCAGGACAACGACAAAAGAGTAGAAAGACTATCTTGGGCTGGCCGTGGTGGCTCACGCCTGTAATCTCAGCACTTTGGGAGGCTGAGGTGGGCGGATCACTGAGCTCAGGAGTTCAAAGACCAGCCTGGCCAACATGGTGAAACCCATCTCTACTAAAAATACAAAAAATTAGCCAGGTGTGGTGGCACACGCCTGTAATTCCAGCTACTTGGGAGGCTGAGGCAGGAGAATTGCTTGAACCTGAGAAGTGGAGGTTGCAGTGAGCAGAGATGGTGCCACTGCACTCCAGCCTGGGTGACAGAGCCAGACTCCATTTCAGAAAAAAAAAAAAAAAGAAAAAAAAAAGGCTATCTTGAATGGTGTGAGTACTATGAAGAGAAAAACAACAGGCTGATCAAATAGAATGTGATTAAGAGGAAGTCTTTCCGGATTCTGTATTCAGGGGAAACCTCTCTGAAGGACTGACATTTTACCTGAGGACTGATTACAAGGAATGAGCTGAAGAAAAGTCTGGGAGAAGAACATTTCAGGCAGAGGGAAGTACCCCCTACAAAGGCCCTAAGGTGGAAACTACCTTGTCAGTTTCAACGAATGGAAAAAAGACTCAGGGAACACAGTGCAAGAGGAGGTGTGTTCTCAAGGATCAGAGACATGAGCAAGGCATAGGTCATACAGGGTCTGAAAGACCATGGTACCAGATTTGGATGTTATTCTAAATACAACGGAAAGCTTTTGGAGAATTTTGAGTGAAAAGGAATGATCTAATTTACAATTACCAGCCTGCTCTAGTTTCTGTGATGAGAATAGATCATGTATATGCTGGGGGAGGAAAGGGAGGAGGTAGAGGACTATTTAGAAAATTGTTGCTGTAGTGACGATGAAAGATGATGGGGCTTTGGATGACTGCAGTATTAGTGGAGTCGGGAGATGCTAATGGGTTTAGCATATATTTTAGAAGTAGACACAGATTTTCTGATGCATTGGTTGGGTGAAGTGAGCAGAGAGAGGAGGAATAAGATTTGGCTCTTTTTTTTTATGATTTGAGAAACTGAACAGGAGAAATATGTCTATCCAACTCTCCATAAAAGTCAAGCAAGATATCATAATAAAAGTTGATTAATTTTCTATGCTTCAGTTTCATCCTCAGTAAAATGGGGATTACAGTCGTACCTACCTCATCAGGTCATTGTAAAAACTAAATGTCATTCATGCAGTGTTTAGAATTAATTAATTTATTAGAGCTGAGGTCAGGAAACTAGGGCCTGTGGTTCAACCCTAGCTGAGTGCCTGTTTTTGCAAATGAAATGTTACTAAAACATAGACATGTTCATGAGCTTATGAATTGTCTGTGGCCGCTTTCATGCTACTGAAGCAGAATCTAATAAATGCAACAGAAACCACCTGGCCTCTGAAGCCTAAAATATTTGCTATGTGGCCCTTTACAGAAAAAGTTTGCCAATCCTTAAGGGACTTACCTGTGTAATTACCCATTATTTAACTATTTAACTTATTAATTAAATAACTTATTAAATAATGGGTAATTATGCAGGAAAAGTCCTTAGAAAAGTGCCTGGGACATGGTAAACACTCTATAAAAGTTGGCTCTAGTTACCATTCCATCTATATGATCTCATTTAACTTAGATGGAGCACTGCAAAGTTGGTGTTTTTATCCCCCCTTTATAAAGGTGTTAGCGAGTTGCCCAAGGTTACACTAAATAAGCGGCTGAGACGGAACTTACACTCAGACCTTCTGCTGCCAAATCCATGCCTTTCCCTCATCTCTAAGCTCAGCCTTGGCTAGTGCACAAGCCTGTCTTGAACATGCTCCCATTGCATTTTCTAGTTGTAGGACACATCAGTTTCCTTACATACTAGGAAATTGATCCAAATACGGTATGTACAGAATATGTAGTATATTCTCCTCTCCAAATTCAGCTGAGCAGCTGCAATGAAAATTTTTTTGTTTTTAAACCAAAACAAAACTGTACCAAGTAAGGACTAACTGCAAATGCAGCACGAAAATACCTCCTACCTTGGGGCATTTGCAGTGAGTCTTCAGCATTCTCTGCAGGGAGACAGGTTGGGAATTTGGTGGCATTAGAACATAAGAGTGAAGCACAGGCAGGGACTTCCCTTCCCCAGCCACACTGAGCCCCACATGGCAAGAAAGAACATATACTAAATGGTAACGAAAGAAACACAATTTACCAAGCTTTTTCCTTAAAAATCTTGGTGATAGGAATCATGCTTTTAACAGCTATTCCACTGGAAAAATGAAAATAGCAATGCTAGAGAATAACCAAAACCCTCATGACTGAAGTGAAAATAAAGCTCATTCTTGCAGAACAAAGAAAGCAGTCCAACGACATTTTCAACTTAATGAAAGGACTATCTTAATGGCCCAGGAATGCAGAAATAAAAAATAATGTCAAAATATGGCAAGCTGATCCCTCCCACCATTTATTCCATTTGTCTCTTTATTATCTGTCTATTACCTGCCCAGGTAGCTTCTAGAATAAAAAATGTCAAGTCGGTAAAACAAAAGCATGAACTTACCTGATGTAGGCTTTAAGTACTCAGCCTCTGTTAACATACAGGAAATGATCTACCTTAGAAAAGGGTAGCTGCCTCTAGAGATGCTTTAAATAAAAATTATTTTAAAATGAAGAAGAAATAAAATCATTGACCCTCCCTGCCTTAGTTCAGGTGACTTTAATTAACCATGAAATGTATTAATTTTTTAGCATAGTGTGTCTAATAACACATATTCAATTCAATTGTGGCTCTACTGTGTCCACTGTGCAAACCCTATAACGCCTCCAAAGAGGAGAAAACACTAATTATACACACAAAACTGTTAGGTGGAATGCAGTAGCTTTATAGACTAGATTGTTTGATGGAATTCTATGCCAAAACTCCAAATAATTTTTAAAAATAAAAGAGTTGGAAAAAAAAACAAAAGCTAAATGAAAAAAACAAACCAAAACTTACACACACACACACACACACACTATTTGAACTGTTTGAATGGATTTAAGAGGCTAGTTAATGATATTAGTATCATTTAGATAAAGTCTTTCTGGTTTAATACAATTAGAAATGTTGGCAAGTGACCAAGTTTACTGCTTGGTCAGATCTGCTAAATTATTTGCTATTTGGCTGGGTGCGGTGGCTCACACCTGTAATCCCAGCACTTTGGGAGGCCGAGGTTGGTGGATCACGAGGTCAGGAGATCAAGACCATCCTGGCTAACACAGTGAAACCCCGTCTCTACTAAAAATACGAAAAATTAGCCTGGCATGGTGGCGGGCACCTGTAGTCTGAGCTACTCAGGAGGCTGAGGCAGGAGAATGGTGTGAACCCAGGAGGCAGACCTTGCAGTGAGCCGAGATCGCGCCACTGCACTCCAGCCTGGGTGACAGAGGGAGACTCCGTCTCAAAAAAAAAAAAAAATTATTTGCTTTCTTCCCCACTGGCACACAAATTTATGCCGTTAGCACTGGTAGTATGCTAAATTAGCCACGTTTGGTAGAAATTTGTTTGTATATCTAGACCAGTGGTTCTCAGGGGCAATTTACTCCCCCAAAGGACACTTAGCAATAGTGTCAGGAGTAGGAGTGCTACTGTTATTAGTGGGTAGAGGTCAGGGATGCTGCAAAATAGCCTACAATGCACAGGAGAGTCCACCTACAACAGAGAGTGATCTAAACCCTGACCTAGACTGATCATGATGATGACTATTTGGTTAAAGACTTGTGATTGGCAGTCATGGCCTGAGCTCCCAATCAAGACAAGCTATTGCTATTCTAATTTACAAACTCCTTGTTTTGTCAGCCTCAGTTGACTGCAAATTTTTAGTGGGAAAAACCTTTGTCTCTTAGTTCACCACAGTGACCTGAAGAAAGAAAGAACACACCCAGAAAGTGAGTCACATCACTGTCAACTCCTGTTGTCTTTCACCATTCATTTTGAAATCTAGGCTTTGACATGGAACCACCAATATCTTCCACTATTTTTCTCTGTGAAAAATCCATTTCAACATCTTGTGGCTAATAAATTCCTGAGCTCAAGTTGAAGTTCTCAAATTACCACTGTGTCTTTACTTTTGGCTCACCCAAGTGGCAGAGATGGTCAATTACTTAGGTGTAAGCACTGTCAGTGGGGTGAGTGGAGATGCAGTGAAGGGCACCTGTGGAGGGAGAGGTAGCCATTACCTGAGCAGATGATGCTGGCATCTTCTCTGGTGCCACAGTTATGCAGACCCCAGCCGGCGTGAGGACATTGTCCCAAAAAACTCTCTTTCCCAGTACAGTCCACATCATCCAGCAGAAATTCGCCTCTGCCTTCGCCAAATTGGGCCTCAGCAGGGGCTGCAAGGGCATGCCCACAGTGCAGCTGCCGGCACACCACTTCGGCTTCATTCATGTCCCACTGGTCATCGCAAACCCTGCCCCACTGGCCATGGTAGAAAACTTCCACACGCCCTGAACACCTACCCGAGCCATTCACTAGTTGCAATTGTGGCCAGTCTTTCAGGGAAATACAAAAATACTGCATGTTAGCAGAAGGCACATATTCTTTATTAACCTATTTGTTTCACCTTGCAATAAGCATTTATTGAGCACACACCAGGGCCGAATAGGTAGCACTGTGGATACTGTGGTTAAACTAACAGATCCAACTCTGGCTGTCACAGACTTTGGAGTCTAGTTTGCAAGTCTGGAGGAGGCAGTCATGTTAATCTAAAATTACATGGAGATTTGCAACTATGCCAAGTGCTAGGAAGCAGTATACTCTCATGATGTTTTGAGAGTATATAATGGAGTGGGGTGGGATTTGGGGATGTCTTCCCTGAGAGATGACAATGGATCTGAGGCTTGAAAGAGGAGTAGGAAGAAGTTACATAGACAAAGAAGGATGGGGAGAAGACAGAGCCTTCCTCTGTGCATTAACACAAAACAAAAAGCCTGTAGAGATTTATGAGTGAAGTGAAAGCATTGGGATCCTCAGATGAAACCATTCTGTTTGGTAGTGTTTGTAGAGTTGGAGATATAACCATCACTTTAGCAGCAAATGACCCACCAAGCTGTATCAGCCAGGAAGTTAGAAAATCTTGACTTACCACCAGGAGATGGCGTTATGATCTCAGCATCTAAGAGCGCAGAGAAATAAATGAGGTATCATTATCATGCAAAATGGTCTACCCAAGTTTACTGGGCAAGTGCCAGCATGTATGTGATGGCCTCCTGGAGCAGATGTTGAGCTAATGGCATGCTTTGAGAAATATATCCAGTAGGTTCTGATCAGTGGCAAGTGAGAAATTTATTGTGCATCTGAGTCATGTACAGATTGAGCTTTTAAATTGGATTATTTGTGCAAATGCATCTTCTGCCAGGAAGACAAAATACTTATAGAACTATATTCCTGAGACACTCATAAAGGAGAATGCTGAAGGGACTCAGGTTAACAATAAAGGCTATGCTTTTCTCATTAATCTCTGAATTTGCTAAACAGAGATGGAAAGGGACTCTGTTCTGAGGCCATAGTCACTGCCTTTCCAACCTTAGAGGCATTATTTGGGTGTCCAAAGTTAGAATTTTCTTTAGTTTGAGTTTAATAATATTTTTGCATGATAATTTACCAAACCATATTCAGGTCCTCACTCCGTGATTTTCTAAAATACATTTAGACAGCAGTTTGGGGAGCAAAGATTTCCACATGGTTAAAGGCAAGGAAGCTACCTGCTTTTTCTCTTTCCTTGTTGAGTCCTTTTGATTAAATTCAGTTGTTGTTTTTTTTTCTGCCACTCCCCAACCTCTTGCAATGCATTATGCTGGTAAATACAATCAAAGGATTAGGGGCATTAGTGGACGTTCCGTTAAAGACATAGTAAAGTGTGATTCTTACCAAAAGTTTGCAAGCGTTCATTTTCGTACGCTATGAGAAAAAAAGAAAGTTAAATGTAAACTGAGTCTATTAGAGATGATAAAAATTCTGGAATGCCCTGTACTTGCTAGAAGGATCTGCTGTTGCCCCATTACTAAGACCCCAGTCAAAAACTTCAGCCTGGAATTTGCCTTATATATGATTACTTCAAAAAGGCTTAGGGCATATCTGGGAAGGAAAGACCTTTTGCCTCTTTTCAATATTCATTGGAATGCACATATTTTAGTGTAAACTCCACTCAGGAAGAGCCCACTATGTGCAACTAGGGTTGGGTTTCTTAGTTTCTCACCATGAGATGGGGTAGAAGACCCCACAGGATAAATAGGTGCATCTTCCTAAGGGACTGAGGGTACCTGATGTTGTTGGGTGTTTACAACTTTGTTTTTGTATTAAACTAAATATGGCTTAGTTGTAACTTGTAAGTAAAACTGGGTGACTTTTTAAAGTAAGTAAAGGATTTCAAAGAAAGTCTGCTTAGGGCCTGGAAACCTGGGCCATGCTGTTTGGGGGTATTTGAAAAACAGCAGAACTGACTAATCCATTCACATCCAGTCCTCTCACTCACATAGTCAATTACTTATTTCCCCAATTAACGTTCATTGACTTCTCTCAACATCACTGGAGGCGGAGGGGAAGAGCACTTAAGGAAATGGAACTGGGGGAAGTGTGATCCTCAAATATGGAAGAAGGTGGGTCCCAGCTCCTGTTTAAGTAAATTAGGGCAGTTCAGCACAGAGGTTCCCTGCACCTGGGGAGCTTGACAGGATTTAGGGGGTGTGAGTGTGTTGCGGAGGCCTGACATAGGTGAGGAGGGTGAGGCTACTGGCAGAGCATCAGAGACAACTCCGAACATTTGAACATTTTTGCCTAGGTGCAGGGCAATTTTTCCAGAGTGTCGACATTTAGTGCAGGAGACAGAGGACTGGATGTGGAGTCCAGAGACCTAAATATTTGCTGTGGGACTTTGGTCAAGGCATTTAACTTTGACCTTGCTTAACCTTGTCTCTGAACCCCAGTTTCCCGATTTGCAATGCAAGGCTCATAAAACAAGCCCCCCTGAATTGCTATAAGGATAGAATGGGATAATGAACAGGAGGTGCTCAGGAAACAGGAGAGTGCTCAGTGGCTGACATCAGGGTTATGCTTTGAGACAGTCTCTTAGGCAAGACCACTCAGAGACCTGTCATGCTTGGAGCACATGACCTGTGAAGGCTACAATAATGATTCAGTGAATCTGCTCAAGATTCACTGGGGATGAGATTATCCCCCTCAAAAATGACAGGATACATTTAATTAACTGTAATCAGTAGAGAGGACAATCAGAGGAAATGACTGGAAAAGAAACTAGACTAAGGCTAACACTTGGGGAAGAAATGATAGATAACTTTGCTTTCATTATTGATGCAACTGCTAATTAATCAATGATCAGTTAATTAATAAATAGTTATTACAATCAGTAAATTCAACTGCACATGCTGATTCTGAAGCAGGGTTTCTTAACCTCACACTATTGACATTTGGGCTGGAAAGTTCTGTGGTGGGAACTGTCCTGTGCATTGCAGGATATTTAGTAGCATCTCTGGCTTTTGCCCACACAGGCTAGTAGCACCTTAGTTGTAACAATCAGGAATGTCTCCAGACATTGCCAAATGTCCCCTGGAGGGCAAAATCATGGAAAGTGTTTTTAAATTGCCTGAAGCAAGATGTATACTTACAATACTTTGCTAACTAGATTGTTCTCAGCCCCTGTCTCCCACCTTCCCTCCCAAGGGGCCTGGTGCAGGACTTGCTACCTAAGAGAGTGGCAGAGTCCTCTTTCTGCATACCCAGGCTGCCTGGAGCACCCCCATGAGGCAAAGGTAAATTCCATACAGGCCTGCTGAGGACTCACAGGAAGGGCTTTGGACAGTGTCCCGCTTGGTTCAATAATAAGGCAGGACCTAGTGGTCTAGGAGGTGGGAGGGCCTGGGGCCACCTTTGCCCTGCAGGCTGGTGAGAGGCCTTGGGAATGATGGTTTAATGGACTGGAGTTCTCCTCTGACCCCTTAACAGCTGTCGAGATGAAGCTGCCTGCAGTAGGAAAGGTCCCAGCCACAACAGGCCCTTGTCTTTGCAGTCGGCAGGAGAGGCGAGGTACCTGCTAGCTGGCAGTCACCTATAAGTCCATCGCACGGAATGGGGACGTTGTGTTCACTGCTGCATCTCTACAGTCTTTGGCAGTAAATATTGGTGAGTGCTTAGCTCCTGGCCACTTGATGATGGATCTAATCCTGCTTCCTAGCACGTTGGGTTTGGGAGGAATTGGCAGGGGAGTGGGTGAGAGAAAGACACCTCCTCTGACTCCACGGTTGTCTGCAGCTGAGCAGCAAGGAGGAGCCTTCCTATTCCTCCTCCTCCTGATTCTACACCTTGCCCCATCACCCAAAGTCAGTTTATCAGAGACACAGCTGCTCACTCTCTAGAGAGCTGATTTCCTCAAAAAGCAGAAGTATCAACACAGCCTTGTGGGCAGCCTGCTTTTCAGGCTGTGGAATGACAAGACAGTGGATCAGAACTGACAGACGCCTTGTCCTCACAACAGTACAGTAAAAGGCATTATCATGGTTGTCATGATGATCATTCTCAATTTGTTAGGTAAGGGGAAAATGATGTGCAAAATGCCACGTTAAGCTCAAGGGGGCAGGGGTTTTGGGAAGAGGGAATCATAGACAAATATTCACTGGGGTGAGCCTCAACCAGGTCCCATGGGCCCTGCTCTTCCTTTGATGCTCTGCTGTCTCTGTCTTGAAATTCTTAACACCTTTTGAAAAGGGGGCCCACATTTTTGTTTTGTAGCAGGATCCACAAATCATGAACCTTTCCTGCAGCTGGACTAAGGCTTTTCATTTCAAATTTAGCATTCTTCCCAATATGATTATCTTTGACTTCTCAAATAGACACAGAGGATTGGGGTTAGAGTTAGAGTGTTCAGCTGTTTTATAAATATCATAGAGGAGTCAGCTTCAGAGTGAGTGTCTTTCTTGGGAAGAGTGGTTGAGGACCTGGGTGGACAGGGAGTTTCATACCAATGAAATGATACCTTACAAAGGCATTCTCTTATGTTGGGGAGAAATGAGGAGCCTCAGGGACTGATCAGAAAAAAATGAAAAATCAACTTTCAGAAAAGATAGAAATTTACCTGAGCAGATGACACCAGCGTCTTCCCCGTGTCCACAGTTGTGGGTGGACCAGCCGGGATGGGAGCACTCCCCCAGGTAGTCCTCAATCCCGGAACACTGCACATTGTCCAGAAGAATGGGACAAGAGCCCTGGCCAAAGTGGGCCTCTCCGGGGGCAGAGATGGCTGCCCCACAGCCCAGCTGCCGGCACACCACCTGCGCTTCCTTCTCGTCCCACAGGTCATCGCACACCGTGCCCCTACACCTCAACTCATCCTGAACACCTTCCAGAACCTTCCACGAGTTGCACAGCAAGCCAGTCTTTGGAAGAAAGGCAGCCCCCCAACCCCCACTTAAGTGTTGGTGAAGGGAGTCATCTTCCCCACCATCTCCTCATGGTCGCAGTAACAACTGCTATTTACTAAGCACCATCTGTGCTCCTGGCACTGGGCTCAGCCCTGTAGAGCTGACATCTTTTTAAGGCTCACAACTCCCTTGTAGGGTGTTATTGTCCCCATGTTACCAGGGAGGAGATAGGATACTGACAATGGCAGCAGCTTCCCGAAGGTCATGCTGTTAGTGAGGGGGCAGAAGGGGAACACTGTCGGATCTCCTAGGGCCCTCCTGTTCTCGGTGGGGTCATCCATGGGACCATGTTAGGTTTGCCCTGTGATGAGATGTCAGGCTTTGCTTTGCTCTTTTTAGAAGGGCCCACCCTGGCAAGAATATCTGCACCTAAGAAGATAGAAGCCCTCGGGCTCTGAGCTTCTTGATAGTTTAGCTTAGAAAGTGTCTCTTGGATTCTTGGATAATTTCCACCATGTCATTGTCAGTGTTGAGTGTTGAGTGTGGGTGAAATGCAAGTGCACAGCAGATACTAGCATTATACTTTTTTTCCCAAAGATGCTGCTGCCCTCTCCTGTCACCTGGCACCTGCAGTTCCCCTCTCCTAGTACTTTGATGGGCATGATCCAACTGGCTACCCACAGGAGTCTCCGGGGATAGCGAGGCACCTAGGATGGTCGGGCTTCAGAGTGCGAGTGCCACAGCTGGCCTCTGGGTTTGCGTCTCAGCTCTGCCACATGCTAGCTATGCAATTCTCATGGGCCACTTGAGCCCTCGCTTTCCTCATCTGTCAGAGATAATTGTACCTGCCTTAAAGGGGATTCATGAAACAAATACAGGTAAAATGCCTGGCACAGAGGGAACACTTTGGAGCTGGCAATTGTTATTACCTTCATGTTAAGAGCCAGTAATAAGGGAGACAGAAGCAAATGCCCAAGGCTTACTGCTGAGGGACAGCAGGGGACTGGTAGATCTCCTGCTGTCTCTCCCTTCCCAATGGCCACAGGGCAGTGCTTCTCAAAGTGTGACCCTCACACAAGCTGCAGAGTCATTTGAATCTCTAGGAAGGCTTGCTAATTATGCAGATTCCTGGAGTGCACCCCATGTCTGGGAATGGGGGCCAGGATTTTGCATGTTCAGTAAGCTCTTGGGATGGTTATCATATATCCATCATTTAAGAACTCCTGAAATAGAGACCCTTAAGTCAGGTATTTTTGTTTGTTTGTTTGTTTTTGAGACAGAGTCTCACTCTGTCACCCAGGCTGGAGTGTAGTGGTGCAATCTCGACTCATTGCAACCTCTCCTTCCGGGGTTCAAGTGATTTTCCTGCCTGAGACTCTCAAGTAGCTGGGATTATAGGCACGCACCACCACGCCAGGCTAACTTTTTTTTTTTGTATTTTTAGTAGAGATGGGGTTTCGCCATGTTGGCCAGGCTGGTCTTGAACTCCTGATCTCAAGTGATTTGCCTGCCTTGGCCTACCAAAGTGCTGGGATTACAGATGTAAGCCATGATGCCCGGCCAAAGTCAGTCTTATGTATAAGAACCATGAAGTTAAACAAAGATCTGAGGGCATCCTTGTCTTGTTAAGCAGAAATAAAACTGGGATGTCATTCTTTGTGGAGATGTGTGACTTGCCTGGCTGGGTGGGGAATGTCCATTCCTGGGGACAGTCACACCCTCTGCCCTGTGGGTCCCACCCACCTGTGGCCCCTCCTCCTCAAGGCCAAGGGGAATGTCTGGCTGTGACTCACCTTCTTGCTGAGTCGCAGGTGTACCTTGGACAGTGCTTCTCCCAGCGTGTGGGTTCCACAGCCTTCCTCTGGATCCTCCCACATTTTTCCTGTAGCAAACTGAGATGCATCAGACATGTTAGAACCCAGCAGGGATCCTGAGCGTGGCCTAAGACAGTGGCCTCACGGGCCCCACCCCAAACCCACTGGCTCACAGCTGCAGCAGAGGGGGCCTGGGAATCTGAATGGTCGACAGTCCATAGGATTCTGTTGTGCAGCTGAGCTTGGAAACCCATGTCCTGCAATCACTTCTTCTTAAGCTCTTGCCTTGGTGTGTAGTTGGTTTTATGACTCTTCCTCTTAATCAAGTATGTGTTTGTACCAGTTATTCCAATTTTTTCTCAGCCTGTATACTTTATTACACATCTTTAGCTATCTGTACTTAATCATGGCATTTGCTTTAAGAAGCTACAATTTACACATAAATTCAACCATGCTTTTTAGTTCATTTGATGTCTTCTAATATCGCATGGATTTGTCCTTTTTCAGGCATTTTTCCCTTTTTGTGTTTTTTCCTGTTTTTATTTTTATTATGTATTTTTTTCTTTTGGGGGATTATTTAAGTAAAATTAATTAATTTTACATTTTTGGATTTGTGCTTTAGAGGTAACTTTGGTGAGAGAGGAGGTATTTGGCTAGTGCACACAAACACAGTATAAACATAATCACTTTTAAAAACTGGTTTCCAACTCTTTCTGGTTAGATACAAGAGCTTTCATCTGACCATTGTCACTGCCACAGGGTCAAGGGAGAATGAGGGTCTGGGCACAGGGACAGCTGTCATTGTGGCCCGCTGTGGGGAAGCTGACAAGACAGAGGCTGCTGATGCCGCTGGATTGGCAATTAAAGGCCAGTACCATTGTGTCTTAAAAAGAGCAGCTTCAGCCCGGGCGCGGTGGCTCATGCCTGTAATCCCAGCACTTTGGGAGGCTGAGATGGGCGGATCACGAGCTCAGGAGATCAAGACCGTCCTGGCTAACACGGTGAAAGCCCATCTCTACTAAAAATACAAAAAAATTAGCTGGGCGTGGTGGTGGGCGCCTGTAGTCCCAGCTACTCGGGAGGCTGAGGCAGGAGAATGGCGTGAACCCGGGAGGCGGTACTTGCAGTGAGCCGAGATCGCGCCACTGCACTCCAGCCTGGGCGACAGAGCGACACTCCGTCTCAACAAACAAACAAACAAACAAACAAACAAAAAAAGAGCAGCTTCAGAAAGGAGTTGAGGTGAAGCCAGGGTGACTGGGTTAGGAAGTAAGGGGTGAGAATAAGAAGTCAGGACCAACTCAGCTAGAAGTCTTGGATGTGAAGCAAGAGGAATTTCCATGAGGGGCTTGGCAGGGTGACTGAAACCCAACTCCTGGTCTTTGATGTAGAAAGTCAACCTCTTCACAATCTGGAGTAAGGTGAGATGCAGACACACTGCCCATGTATCCCCCAGGGCTGAAGTCACTCTCCCTCCCAGGCTGCTGCAGTCCACCCTGCGGAATGTTCAGGGTGGCCTCAGGTAGGGAGGTGGTGCCGGGTGCTGGGCAGGTGGTCTGAGGGAGCGTTTGGTCCGTTTTGTAGTGTTCAGGGGAATATTTACAATAAGAGATAAGGAGCCAGGAATGAGGGAAGATTTAAGACTAGGCAAGGAGATAACTGGTAGCTAGTCAGGAGAGGGCAGCACTGCGGGCAGGGGCTGAGGAGGGCAGAGCTTTGGGATGGGATCAAGGAGGTGGAGTGAATGAAACAGGTTGGTCGTATGTGGTGAGTGTGTGTGTGTGTGTGAGACATTGTGAATAAATGTGTGACAGTGTGTGTGAATGAATGTAAGTGGTGAGTGTGAGTGTGTGAGTGGTGAGTGTGTGTATGTGAGAGACTTTGGGTGGTGTGAGTGTGTGTGAGTGGTGAGTGTAAGTGTGTGTATGTGAATGTGAGTGGTGAGCATGAGAGTGTGTGTGTGTGCAAATAAATGTGAGTGATGTGTGTGAGTGTGTGAATGGTGTGTGTGTATGTGAATGAATGTGAGTGGTGAGTGTGAGTGTGAGTGGTGTGTGTATGTGAATGAATGTGAGTGGTGAGTGTGAGTGGTGTGTGTGTGAATGAATGTGAGTGGTGGGTGTGAGTGTGAGTGGTGTGTGTGTATGTGAATGAATGTGAGTGGTGAGTATGAGTGATGTGTATGTGAATGAATGTGAGTGGTGAGTGTGAGTGGTGTGTGTGTGAATGAATGTGAGTGGTGGGTGTGAGTGTGAGTGGTATGTGTGTATGTGAATGAATGTGAGTGGTGTGTGTGAGAGTGAGTGGTGTGTGTGTATGTGAATGAATGTGAGTGGTGAGTGTGATGGGTGTGTGTGTGAGTGTGTGTATGTGAATGAATATGAGTGGTAAGTATGAGAGAGTGTGTGCGCACGAATAAATGTGAGTGATGTGTGTGTGTGTGAATGGTGTGTGTGTATGTGAATGAATGTGACTGGTGGGTGTGAGTGTGAGTGAGTGGTGGTGTGTGTGTATGTGAATGAATGTGAGTGGTGGGTGTGAGTGGTGTATTTGTGTGAGTGTGTGTATGTGAACGAATGTGAGTGGTGGGTGTGAGTGTGCACGTATACAGAGTGGCTGTCAGGGCTGCAGGCCTTGCAACAGGGCTAGGCGGTGTGCTTTCTGCCGAGCATTTGGCCAGAGGTGCTTGGGACCACAGGGCAGTTCTGCAGATCCAGCTGTGATCTGACACCTGGAATTTCCAGCTGACCATGGTGCCAGGGCTGGGAGTGCCTGTCTGAGGAGGCAGCGGCAAGGCTGAGAGCTTGGGTGGGGTCTGTGGGGGTGAGAGAAGGAGGGGTTGTGGTCAGTGTGGGGTCCAGGCAGAGCAGTGCACACAGCTGAATGGATTGTAAATCGATCATAATGGGGTTTATAGAGACTTTTTAATGATTTCACTAGGATTGTGTTGATTAGATAAATTCTGTGCCAGGGAACAATTGCATTATCAGAAGTAGCCTTTCTCTCTCTGGTGGTCAACAAGTTCCCCTTTGTCCTCACTTTTCATGTGAATCACCCTAATATCAACTGCACTCCAATAGTCTGCCAGTTCTGCAAATCTCTTCTAGTATCAAAGTGACCTGCGTGGAACTGCAGTGGTGTTCCTGGGTGGTTGTTTCCAGATGGTCTCACTGGCCCCATTGTCTGTAAGACTCTTGTGCAATCAGCACCAGGAGCCTAGAAAAGCCTATTGGGCCATATCATATCACTAATCCATGAGTTCCTGGAAGCTCAAGAGCACCCCCTCCATAAACTCTGGGGCGATGTCCACATCTTGGAGGAGAGGTGCAGTGACAGTGCAGGTGGGCACAAGAGGGTTGGAAAAGGGGCAAAGATGAACGAGGCACCAGGAAGCTGGCAAGAAAATGGCCCCATTGATAACTGAGACTTGCCAATGGTGTCTGTAAGATTACCTGAGCCTCTCAAATATCCCTAGATTTGCAGCCACTCAGGGGAAAAAGCCTCATAATCCTGTTGTTTTTATTTTGAAAAGGATCTCATAAGTGGAGATCAGCCAAGGGTGTGATGTTCTCGCTCACTGTGTTTTGTTCATTTTTCAAACTAGTGACGGAGTGTTCTCTACTGTGCCAACCACTGTGCTAAGAAATGGGCCCAGAGCAGAGCAGCATGTGCCATCAGCCGGGGAAATGCTCTGGTATTTGGTGGTAAGCTTGCAAATTTCAAAGAAAGCAGAATAAGGCAGGGAAGAGGAGAGCTGAATATTGTTGTAACTGGATTATCAAAGTGCCCAGTGTAATAGCAGTCCTCATTTGGATGCTTTTTCCATTGGGAATTGGCTTTTCACTGTGATGTGAGGGAGAAGGGATTCAGGACAGTTGGGACCAGAATAAGGCTGATGTTTGCTTCAAGGGACCCTTTCTCTGCTGTTCCCAATAGATTAGTATTTATCAGGGTGTAGTCTTAAGAGAAACACTGAATTTTGGGGTGGGTTTCTTTCCGGCTCCCAGAAATCATTAAACTCACTGCAGATTGAGAATTGTCTGTTTTGGGTCCTTCCATCTGTCTAAAATCCTTTGGCAACTTGATTCCAAAGAGATTAAATCATAGACTGATTCCACTTCCCAAGAGTAACAATACATTTCAAGTAAGGGAAGGAGCCTGGGAGAGTGGGGCAGAGATGACCGAGGTTCATTCTGAATTGGTCCAATGTCACTTTCTCCCATGGCCTACAATTACATCCCCAAAGCTGACACTTTGTCACTCTGAGCACCATCAAACTAGAATCATCTTTGCCACGAGTGGCACAAATATGATGAATGTGAATTTTGAATTCTCTCAGAAATTTCCAAATTTTTGCTATGCTTCAGAAAACTCGATCAATTTCCATACACGTTTGGTATAGCTCACAAATCCCCAAGTACTAACCTGTGTAGTGTTGATCTACTGGAAGACAAGAACTTCTTTCCTGCTATTTGTTTTTAAAATATTGAATCCATTACTCAAAACCTGTTACTGAAACATTGAAAGGGGAAAATATCTTGGTTTCCCAAGGAATTGATGTATCATGGTAAAATGTATTCTAAATCTGATAATCTGTATTTTCATCTCTTCTCAGTTTAAAATATCTATAGTTTATAATTTACAGTGTCTATAATAACAGTTAACATTGACTGAACATTTTCTATGCCTGAAGCACTCTTCCAAGTATTTTACAAACATTTCATTAAATCCCCCAAACAATCCTGTGAATTATATTCTTTTTACATGAGAGAAATAGCAGCACAGAGAGATTTAAAAACTTGTCCAAATTCACTGGTCCAAAAAGTGCCCAGTTAGCACTTGAATGATCCAGATCTTTCTGCCCTAAACCCCATATTCCCAAGTTGAAACTTCATTGGACAAATGGATAAGAAACTAGGCTTAGAAACTCAAAAGATTAAAAAAATTATTGAATCCTTCCTAACAACCTAGTATGTTTTAATAAATGTTTAAATATTGGATATAAACATACTCATACAATTACGTGCAGAACAAAAAAAGTTTGAGCATATTACAAACTTTAAAGTCAATTGCTATTGTGTGGCGGGTGAGTTGTGTTTTTCCTTTATAGTTAATAAGAATTATAGTCAAACTACTTGTTGGTCAAGGGTACTTCCAAATGTTCATCTGTTAGTACAAGTGAGACACTAATGTTTTCCCCCAAAGCCACAAAATAATGATAAAAATAATTGAAGTTATATAGATATTTTAAATTAGTTTAGTTCCAAGTTAAATGTAAAATTTCCTTAAGAGGACTAGATGTGGAATACACATTAAAACCAATAATATCAAATCAATCTATTTTTATAGAAACGTACAGTTTTTCAGATTCGAAGGCATCATGAATCAAGTCCAGATAATTTTATGTCATGTCAAGTATTTCAAGCTAAGATTTTTTAATAGTATGTTTTATACCTCCATTCAGCAACAATAAAAAAAACATGACTGTAATTCAATACTCCTAGTGCTAAATATCAATACATAAGCCAAAGAACATTTTAAGAACCCTTATTGGATTATACCATAGCCAAGTATTCTTTCTTTGTCTATTTCTATCCAGAATTTCACAATAGAGCTATGATTTTAAAGAGCAATAAATTGGCTAAGGCTTTGCTCACAGAAAACAAATCTTACAGAAAATATTCAATCAAACTTTCCTAAAATCAGTTATGATTATGCATTCAGCGATCATCACAGCAATATCTCATCAGTGGCTGGATTACATTAAGCAGAGTAAAAGCTCTATCTGCATTTAATTTTAAGCTGTTGTGCTGGTGGCCTATGTGCAAATAACCATCCTTTGCCTTTCAAGCTTGTAACAAGGCATGAGTAAAATGAACCTGTGCATCAGCTGTAGTACCTGCTTCAGGTAGAATAACGGCATGGAAGAACAGCAGCCAAAGTGGGAGGGATTGGCAGCCCATGTTGGGAGAGCTTCTAGCTACAGCAAAACCTGGAGTTTCAGCTTTATATACTCTCCAAGTTCCCCTGCTGGAGGTGGGTCAGTGCAACTTACGCTCTTCTCAGGCTTGGATTGGCGGGCACTCAGACCAGCAGACTCATTTGCTTTGGCATATTGTGTGTATTTGATATGGAAGAAAGGGTGATTCTACCTGTGAGAGGCATTCCATGGAACAGTTGGAAGTTAAAATCATAGAGAAGAAAAGTCAAACCATGTGCTAGTACCTGGCTAAGCAGCTGGGGCCCTCCTGACCCTTCTCTCCTGGGGAAAGAGGTCACCAGGAGCCCTGGATCTCATGGAGGGCATCACTTCTCTTTGCATGTGGCTGTTCCCAGTAGACGCTGCTGAAATTCTACTCATCTTTCAATGCCCACGCACTGCCCCTCCTCCTTTCTTGAAGTTTTCCTCTTATTTCCCAACTACGTGTGTTTGCACCCTTCTCTAATTCTATGACATCCACTTGGCATGGCTTTTATATTCTGCCTTGATTGTAATTAATACCGTAATACATTCTTAATCATGCTTAATAAATTCTGCCTTGATTATCATTACTAGTGTTTTAGTCTGATTCCTTCCATTATCTTGTAAACTTTGAGGGCAAGACTTCTCTTTATATTGTTTATAGCCTTACTTATAATATTGCTTACTTATGGCAGGCTTAGCGTGATGCCTTTCTACTTAAATCTTTGTTGAATTGAACGTTGCAGTACACAGGGATATCTGACGTTCTACAAATTATTACTTCCCTAACACATATTTTTCTCTTGACTTAGATCATTGTTTTATATAACAAACTATCCCATAATCTCAAATAATTCTTAGTCTTCTAATAGAGGAACCCACCTTCTCTAGCATATGTCTAACTCCATATTCCTGTGAATGAAACAAAAAGACAAGGTTTTTTAGACCCAGTGGCTTCTGGGTTGTGAGGAGGAGTTGGCAAAAAAATATTTTTCCAATCTGAATACTCTAATCTTATTTATCAGGATCACTTGGCAATTTGGGTAAATCCAATGTGTTGGTCACTACATCCATCAGGAATGGCTTCCAGGCTTCTCTTGTGTGTGGAATATTAAAGATTGGAAAGGTCCACACTTGGTCACGATGGCAAAAATAGGGTCATGGGTGAAGTAGAAGAGGGGTGCGAGTTGGGGCTTGGGTTTGAAGGGCCTGCATCTTGTTCCCTCCATCGTGATTTGGGGCAATCCACTTAGCTTCACTGAGCCTTAGTTTCCTCATCTAAAAAGTGAGATAACACTATCTGCTCTGCTTACTTTAGCGGGTTGCTTGGAAAATAAAATTAGGCATATATAAGAGATTTATACATTATATGACCAAGATGACTTCTCAATAGACATCTTTATAACAGAGACTTTGAGCTTTTCTGACAGTCCCAATATTAAGTTGTAAAATAAATTCAGCCAAATTTAGCCAAGGTAGGGAAAAAAAGGCATAGAAGGAGAGAGGGTATGACAGACAAAAATAACTGCAGCTGATACATCTAACAGACCAAAAGTGAATATTTTTCCATAACTTAACCTTTCCTTGGAAATCCCATTCAGCTAGAGGCACACTATAGAATGACAAGTCAAAATGAATCCCAACCATTTCAGGTTTATTCTTGGTAAATCCACATGTTCCCTTTCCTCCTCATGACTAAAAGCATAAAGTACGTTGTGGCCCTTGGTGGAGGAGAATGCTGGTTCCTGCGTGTTGGCTTCCTTCACATTGCTATCCTCTGAGATAGATGCTAGTTTTGTCGCATCCTCAGACATGGTCATCCCTCCACCCTGGTACTTGCTGAGGTGTCAGTGGCTCTATCTGGTCTCAGGTTGCAGGGTCCTCACTGCTTTGTTCAGCATTATCTCCAGATCCCTTGCTTACACATCTTCCTTCTCTCTCCTCTGACTTCTGCAACCCTTTTGGGGAGATGAGCCACTCCAGGGGCTACCTTTAGCCTTTTGTCTTTGACAAGCCACCCAGCCCTCTCTCCTCTCACCTCCCAGAGGATGGGAGGGATGTAAATCTCTTTCTTCAGATCCCACAGTCCCCCAAATTATCTGAGCATTCTGTTGTCCTCTGGGCATCAGAGACCCACCAGTAACCTCCTTCCTCACTTCTGTCCCCTTGAGACTTCAGAGGACTTCTAATGGGGTGCAGCTTCTTCCAGATATTCCCTAGTTTACATCTTTTGACTAAAATGTCAATAACATGACATTTTTTACCTTCTAGTGCCATTGTTCCTGGAAATGATGGGGGACAGAGGGAGGTGGGAGAAAGACCATAGACAAATACTCCACAATATTGTCTCATCATACAATGGAGCAGCTGAATCCTCCACTCAGAAACCCCCCTGCTGTAAAATGGACTGAGCTTTGAAGCCAGAGCAGAGGCTGATTGCAGTTTCTCCTAGCTGTACTGTTTCAGCTCTCGGCAACTTTGCTCTCTCATGTAGGAATAGACATGTATCTCACAGGGTTGCTGTAAATAATCAAGAATAAATCCCAGCACTTTGGGAGGCCAAGGCGGGCGGATCACGAGGTCAGGAGATCGAGACCATCCTGGCTAACACAGTGAAACCCCGTCTCTACTAAAAATACAAAAAAAAATTAGCCGGGCGTAGTGGCGGGCGCCTGTAGTCCCAGCTACTTGGGAAGCTGAGGCAGGAGAATGGCGTGAACCCGGGAGGCGGAGCTTGCAGTGAGCTGAGATTGCGCCACTGCACTCCAGCCTAGGGGACTGAGCAAGACACCATCTCCAAAAAAAAAAAAAAAAAACAGATGTCTGAAGACCACCCAGGAGGAAGCCTGGAACATTAATGATAGGTGCTGTTCCTAATTGTTGTTATTGTTAAGAACCATTGCCTCTAACTTCCCGTGGAGTTGATATAAAACTACTGGAGATACGTGTGCAAGGGATTTGGGGTATTTTTATTATAGTAAGTATTGAGAAGTTGAATTGTATAAATAATAAAGCGACCTGAGTCTTGGACGTTTCAACCACTAATATTAGCATTTTGGATAACTTGGATCAGAACAAAAGCTTATTAGAGGTGGCGCTCTACCACACTGAACATTCACATACTGTGATGAGTAGTCGATTGTTTTATTAAGACCCAGTTTCAAATGGGCTTCTGTGAAAGTCAGGCAGCTTTCCCTTCAGAAACTCTAAAGGCACTCAGCTGACATTGGCCTGCAAATACGATATCTAGGTGCTTGCCTGTTCACATGCCACTGCTGTTGTGTGCTAAATTGGCCTGGTTTCTCAGAACTTAACCTAGGAAAGCACAGACTTAGAGAAGGGCAGGAAGGACGCACCTTCCAAGCCTTCTGGGAAGGCTCAGCAGTTTCCTGGAAGTGGCTCTAGGATGGCAATGGTGAGCAGTGAGCAGTGATGATGACATGCTGCTATTTATTGCTGGGGTAATGGAGGTAAGGCGGGGGAATCCTACCCACACCTTCCTCCTTCCTTCACTTCAGTAAATACCTACTGAGCACCTGCTATATGCCAGACCCCATTCTAGGCACTAGGATATATCAGTGAACAAGACAGAACACATCCCCTGTCCCTGGGAGCAATGTGTTCTAGTTGGCCAAGACGAAGAATACAAACCAGGCAAATATACAGCATCTTTGTACTTGAAGAACGATCGAACAGGAAAGTGGGGAGAGAATATGGGGAGGGGAGAGAGCTCCTGGAAGCTGGATAATCCAGGCAGCCTCCTTGAGAAGGTAACATTTGAGCAGAGATATTTGGACAAGGTGGCTGAGAGAAACTTCTCAACATGAGGGATGAGCAGTGGAGCAGATGCAGCCTGGACCACCCTGGTGCCTGTGTTCTAAATGCCCTCCTGGGGCCAGGTCAGGCCGGGGGCTAAGATATAGCTGAACCAGCTTGGGATCGCAAACCAAAGAATGATATAGAGCAAGGAGACATGAAGTCCCAGTGGGTGTCCAGGGGCCTGGAAATTCAGGATCTAGTATTCTTTGTAATACTGACAATGAACTGTACATTTTAATGAAATGTCAAAAGACTTTCAATTTTCTCCTTTTCAATATTGCATTAGCCCAGGGAGAATATAAATTTTAGCTTTAATAAGTTGTCAAAAGTACTAACATAACATAACATAACATAACATAACATAACATAACATAACATAACATAACATAACATAGCATAGAACACTATCATCATCATAAGAAAATCTGAGTCCTAGTCTACTAGTCTGCTATTTGTTGCTTGTATGACCTTGGGCAAGTGCCTTACTCTCACTCAGGTGCAACTTGCGTAGAATAGTGATGATAATAGTGTAGCTGCCTGAGGCAGAAGGAGGGCCACATAAATAACTCTTGGGATCCTTTCCAGGACTAAACTTGGCCTTACCTTTTTTACCAACACAATATAACGTTGCAAAGGAACACAGTTAAAAAAAATCAGGATTGAATTCCATCAAAAGCTGATCATCTATTTTGTAACTTTTATTCGTTAACATGATGAAAATAATATTCACTAAACAAAATTATAAAGTACATGAAAATCTGCAGAAGGAAATAAAACCAGTACCCCTATGTTACACACTGTTAGTATATTTCCTTTAAAGCTTTCAAACAAAACGTATGTATGCCTTTTGTTGTTGCTGCTGTTAGTTCATCACTAATTTTGGACTTGCACCTTATGGTGTTATGCTTCTGTGCACTGTGTTTTTCAAACTTCTCATTACGTAATGAGACATTTCCAGTTTAAATGTTTTTTAAAACATAACTATGATTCTGAACAGATGCATAATATTTCACTGATAGAATGCTGCATAATTCATTCCACTCTGCTTCTATTGTCGGCTACTGGCATTGTTTCCAGCATTTGAATGAATTAGATGCATTTTAAAGCAACAGATGGTTGAAGATCAGCAAATTGTTTCCAAGTAGCCTCTGCTGCATTCTTAGGCTTGCACTGGTTCCTGCACAGCTGACTCCACATCCATTTCACTTCGGCTTCTCCCTGGAGCCTCTCGATTCTTCTCCTGTCTTTGCTGGAGACTGTGTCTCTAAGGAGCAGATTGCTTTTAGTACTGATGGGGTGTAGGGGAGGCATCAGTGGAGAAGCTGCTTCTGAAAAGTGATAAGAATTAACAGGAAACTCCTATTTTCTGGCTGTTTACCATGCATAGAAACAATAGATTCTTTCACTGGAATAAAATGCAGTCAGGTTGTATTATGTGGACATTTAAAGAAATTGAGACTCCTTGTTCTTTATGAGTGTTCAAAAGAAAACATTCATTTCATCGGTTCCCATTTCAGCCCAAAGTCCCATTTATTCCGCTAGGTTTGTGCCCAACTTGCAAAACTTCGCTGGTCATTCAGGAAGTTAGATCCAGGTAGAAGGCAGAGGTTATGGATGAAATCCTGCAGGGATTGGTCGGCCTCTTAGTTCCGGGGTCTCAGGTTGTCTGATGAGGACTGTCTGCTCAGCGGCTAACCTGGAACTGCTGACAGTTACTGAGTGCTCCCTGCGGCTCCCGACTGTGCTTGGTGTTTTACACACACATCACTCAGCCCTCCCCAACCTCTAGGAGGAGGACATGATGCGTTGCCCAGGTGTTGCCGATGTGGGGATTGTAAAGATGACTTGGTAGGGTGCCGGTTTGTCATTGCCTCCTTGATGTCTAGATCAGTGGGACTCAAGATTTATTTTTAAAAATGAACTTGTAGAAGTTCACACAGCTTGCTAGAGGTGCAGGCCAGATTTTAACCCAGGGATCCTGACTCCTGCCGGTAGAAGGCAAACAAATTGTTTGGTTGCATCGGCACTAGCTTCAGCCTACGGTTGGAAAAAATACCCACCCTGCAAGATGGTGGCCAGGGGTAAGATGTTTGTGCATGGAGAATACATATTTTACCTGAGATAACTGGGACTGCGTTTATTATACCATTATTTATATTTATGTCACCTTCCAGAAAAAGAATCAAAAGCTTTAATACAAGTGCAAACAATCTAAAAAGATATATATTTTTAAAGCCACTAGGTGAGGAAATGGGGGAAACAAAAATAAATAAAAGCAGGAGAAATAAATGGAAGCCAAGTAAATAAAAGCAGGAGAAATAAATGGAAGTCAAATGTAGAAGTGAGAAGCAGGAAAATTGATTAAAAGAATAAACTACATTTGAAAGGGGACATTTGCTACAGGAATAAAGTAAATAAGGGTTCTATAACTCCTTACATTTGCCTAGTATTTATTTACTGCTCTGAGTGTTTCACATTCATTATTTCAATTTTCTAAATAGTTCTGTAGGTAAGCAGAACATATATTCTTACCTTCATTTTATAGATGTGAAAACGGAGACAGGGAGAAGCTGACTAAGCCCAAGGTCAGCTGGTGAGAGAGAGAAGCTGTGGAATAAGAACTCAGGTTGGCTGGTTCTCATGCTCTCCATCTCTGTATCTTTTTTTTTTTTTTAGTTTGTGTTTTTTTAGAAAGCCACAACAGGAGACACAGTATCTCTTGAGGATAAAAAGTAGGTGAGTACTCTTTCTCTCTAAGGTAGATTGTAACTTTATTATAATTTCTGGTATTAGTTTTAACTTTAGGTGTGTAACACTAGGTAAGAGATTATTGTTGTATCTACGATGGTCATTGTTACATAGCTCCACCAACCCAGCTACTTACCTTTTCCTTTGTACAAAATGTGGCCTGCCTGGCCTGTGAAGCAGATGCCAGCTCTCTTTCCTAGACCAACTGTATAAAGTGATGGCACTGGATCTGGTTTTTTTTAAATAACATGATAAACATTTTAATCCTCAAGTGATAAAAAGATAATCTTGATATAAGTATACTTCTGTCACATAAACCAGCCAACAGCTAATATTATAAAATGTGGTCCTGCTAGAAATTTTAAACTTTTATTACTTGGTAAGTCATCAAAATCAAATAGATTTATCTCCTTGCTAGAATAGAGGTTGCATTTCTATGACAAAGGCACAGCAAAGGCAAGCTAGTCTAGAAACTACTTTAATTGGTTCTTCTGAACAACTTTTTCTAAGTAAATAGTGATCTCAGATGACAATTCTGATAAAACTCACAACTCTAGTCCTATTCCTACATGACAAAGCCATTCACAAGATGTAAATTATAGTGCCAATAAATTGGCAACATCCTATAGACTGAGTTCAAAGTACATGATTATAATTCAAAGTGGAATAAATTGGTTTGCTTTTTTAAAACTTATTTTTTTTAAGAAAATCTTTTTTAAACAAGAAAAATTGAATGCACAAGATTTTAAGCCCTGGAAAGTTATATTTTAGTCTATAATAGTCAAGATTTTCCCCAAAGATTCACACAAACTGATTCATTATGACTTGCTCTCTGCTGGGTATGAATAGATGTTTGTTCTTTTTCTTATTCCTCCTGTTTTTCTGAGCTGCACTTTCTGCTTTGTGATCACCAGCATCTTGAGCTTCTGTATCACAGTTATCTTTGTAATCTTCTCCTATGAGGTAGCTATTGATTATGGCACTATACAGACATCGAGAAAGTGCCCCTATGTGTAATCTGCAGCAAAGACAGCTTTGAAAGCATTGAAGTCTTCACTCACAAGAATAACTTAAGAAAGAATCAACAGAAGGTGGTTTGTTCACTCTTCAAATATTTCCCTGCCCCGTGCATTTTTACAGCTTCCTTTCATAGTAGCATTCTTTTCTTTTCTCCTGGGTAGCCTCACATACCACTCAGCCTGGCACATCTGCTCCATTGGAGAAAAGGAGACCAGAATTGTCTGAGGATGATCTGATTGAGTAGGTCAACGTCTCATTTGTGAAATATCATTCAGTTCAAACAGAAAGTCCACTGTAAAACTCGTAGACTCACCAACATCTGAAACTTCACTCTGGAATATTTCAGGAGCTCTAGAACATGCTTCAGAACTGTATTTAGGAGCCAGTTAACATTTTTCAACACAGTTCACCAAAAATGAGGAACTCTCTAGGCAGTGGTTCTCTACCTTGGCTGCACAATGGAATCCCCCAGGGACCATTGCAAAATACTGATATCTGGGTCCCACGCCCAGAGCTTCTGATGTAATTAGTGTAGGATATTACATGAGTATCAGGAGTTATAAAAAGCCTTCCCTATAACCACCTCCCCAGGTGAATCCAATGTCAACCAAGGCTGAATCTCAGTCAAGGTTGAGAACCATTGCTTCTGGATCATCTTCTCCTCCACACTTTTCCCTTCTCCAAGTTTTGCCTTCTTTTCATTCCTTCAGGCAAGTCCCTCTGCAAATACCTGGTTCCTTTTCACTTCATCTTCTTTAGGGTCTTCTGCTACAATGAATACTTTCTATCTCTTATCTAACAGAGGTTGATAGAGACCAGCATACATTTTTTTCAAGATTAATAATTTCCTTATAGAATGTTAATTTTCTTTGGGCAGATTCTGCTGGAAAGATTGTGATGATGTATTAGTTTTCTAGGTCTGCTGTAACAAAGTACTATAAAGTGTGAGGCTTAAATAACAGAAATTTATTGTTTCACAGTTCTGCAGGCTAGAAGTCTGAAAAAGTTGTGGCAAGGCTGATTTCTTCTGAGGAAGGTGAGAAAGAATCTGTTCTGTGCCTCTCCCCTAGATTCCGGTGGTTTTCTGGTGTTCTTTGACATGTAGAAGCATCACCCCAATCTCTGCCTTCATCCTTACTTGGCATTCTCCCTCTGTTCATGCCTGCCTCCAGATTTCTCCATTTTTATAAGCACACTAGTCATATTGAATTAATACCCACCCCAAAGACCTTTTAACTTGATTACCTCTGTAAGGATACAATTTCTAAATAAGATCACATCCTGAGGGTTATGATTTCAACATATGAATTTTGGGGGAGACAATTCAATTCATAACATATAGCATTAACTGAATGCTCAGTCACCACAGGCAGGCTGAAATCTTGATCTTTATTGACAAAGTCAGCATATGTAGTTGCAAAAGTCCTCAGTTACAAAGTGAAAGCCATCAAAATGGAGAGCTCCAAGTCACACTCTGCTCCCTCATTGCCATGTCCTGTGTCTTCATCCCTAATCCCACCGTGGCCTCCCCATGTCCCTCTCCTGAGGTGTGTTTGGCCTCTGCAGGATCATGAGAGCACTAAGCTACTTCAATATCGACACACAGCACTTTGATGTCTCCATTCTCAACACTTCCCCCTCCATTCTCTTTATCCTTTATGCCCCACAGCTAGTTGGATTCCTTGGTCAAATGTTTCCACTTCCTTGTTGTGAGAATGCCTAACACCTCAATTGCCCAACCAGAGTGACTGCAGTTGGGATGTAGTGACAGCAAGGACAGAAAAGATGAGAGTGGCTGCTGCTGAGGTGACACAACTGACAGAGGTGGCAGGGCTAAGGTGAGAGTGCTGGTGGAGGCTGCCTCAGGGGGACCACGGTGGGTGATACTGGCTAAGGTGGCTGCAGTTACAAGAACAAGCAACCTTGCCTGGGACTGAAAGGGTGAGAAGCGCAAGCACAGGACAGATGGTCAACTCAGTAGCTGCTGTCAGGCTCCAGAGATCGCTTTTTGTTTTGAACTCTACTATTAAAAATGTTAACAATAGATTGCCCGTTTAAAGAATCAATGGACTCCTGAACAAAAGAGAGGCAAAGCACTGCCTGAAGTAAGCAAGAGCCCAGCCAGCCATTTGGAGATTCTCAGCACTGAACATTAGGGCTCTTCCCAGGACTCTGTTTCAAGGCACACAGTTGAAAGATCATGACAATGTACACTTCTTGATGTTAGATTGCAAATAAGATATACGGTGACTCCTCCCTCTTACCCACCAAAGTTCCAGTACCTGTAGGAGATGCTTTGCCAACAAGGTGTTAAGATAAGATGGTTTCATGTTTGCACGTGGTAATTCATATGATCTTTTTATGCATGCTCAGTTAGGTTCAGCTTTCTTGAAAAAACACAAATCCTCCCCAGGGTGAGCCGAGAGAGGAGTGAGGGTGTACAGGGAAAGTTCAAAGTTATTTGCATCATCCTCTCATGATACAGAGAAAACTTTATGTCCTTAATAACAACTCTTAAACTCCACCTCAATTGGCAGAAAAGGCCAGGGTCTCACGCAGGAATTTGCAAATTCTGGGAAAGCAAGCAGGGTTGCTTCTAGACAGAGGACACATCACACATTTCCAGGCAGGGAGAGATAATCGGGGGGAACACTTTGTATTTTGTGAAATATATAGGAGGCTTTGCCCCAAGATTATGGTGACACTTGGCAAAGTTTCCTGAAAAAGGAAGGGTGAGTCAGGATTGACACCTGTCAGTAGGGCTGCTATTTGACCAGTATAGATTGCTATGGATGTACCACTATAGAAAGATTGTAAATCTTTCCAACTGGTGGGTAATGACTCCCTGAGTGTCCCCTATAACCACTTGGAGCCCCAGCCCCTTCCCTGATCCAGAACCTAACATCAAGCATGAACACAGCATTAAATCCAGTCAGTGGCCCACGCTGTGCCCTGTGCCAGGCTCCAGTATTTCTAACCTCACCCTGCTTATCAAAGCAGATTCCTGAAGCTGTTAATCAGGTTTGTTTTGGAAGCAGTTGCCTTCCAAGAACCTTTATTACTGTTGTTTAAATATGTGTATATTTAAATGGGTTATGGCAGTTACAGCTGATAGACTGGTGCCTGCTTATGGTAAATGTTCAAAGAATATTAGTTGGTGTTATTATTAATTTTGATGGCATTCCTTGTTTCAGACAAAACATGTCGTTTAAAGGTGGTGACAGTGGGAAGTGCTACACCCTTGATGCTCAATATTTTTCTTTGTGAATTTCACCAGCCTCATATTCCATCTCAATCTTCTTATCAGACTGATTGGCATCGTTCAGTCACCACACCATTTCCTGGGGAATCTGACCTCAGGTTATACTGGGATTGGTGTTTTTTTGTTTTGTTTTGTTTTTTCCTAATTTTAAGTAGTATGACCTTGGGAAAATCACTGAAACTTTCCTTCAGTACATTGGCTTCTTTGTCTGCAAAAGTCTGCAAACCAGACCTCCTGAGAGAGAATGAGTAGGAGGGGTGCGTAGGAGCCCCTGCCTTGGCAGGGCTATTCTATGGGAAGGGACAGTCCTGGCTCCAACGCAGGCTCAGCTGTGATCAGGAAGTGATCTGTCCTTCACACAGGTTACCCAGGTAGTGGCAGCTTCTATGGATTCTCCTCTCCAATTTTCTCCAACATCTGACATCTTCTTTTACAGATTCATAAATAGGACCTCCTGGAGGCACAAATGCTATAAATGCAAAATCACCCTTTTTATTCCTAATCCTTCCTTGCAGGATGGGGAGAGAAGGAATTTTTTTTTTCTCTTGAGCAGTCTCTGTCCTTGTAGTTTGATTCTAATACAGTTTCCCCAGTCAGTTCTTCCCTGCTGTGTCTTAGCCACCTCTCTCTTTGTCTTGTGTAAATTCCCATAGACGGGGAACAACAGAGCTGGGACTTGAACCCATACCACTCCTTTTACTGGGAGGCTATCATTTTCTTCTGAAAATGAAAAAGCCTGGACTCTTTCTCTTCCTTCTTCCACCACCGTGTCTCATTTGTGGGAATTGCTCTCCGTACAACCCAGGCCTCTGAGCTGACTTGTTGAGGCTCTAGGTCACATGATCATATTAGCAACATGGGGTTACTACTGCTGGAGTGCACGTCACCTAGTTAAGAGAACTAAAATGATTTGCTATTCTTATTTGTGCTTAAAGTTAATCACCACCCCTTCTCCTCACTTTTCTTTAAGCTAGCTTGCGCCTGTGGGTTTGGTCTGTAAAACACATCATCTTTTATTTTCACTTTCTGGAATACTATATCTTAATTAGACAGAAATAGGTATAGGTCTTAAGAATGAGAAGAAAGCTTTATTCTGAAGCACAGTGTGTCAAGCCTTGGCAGAATAGAGAACAGGGTCTCTATCCCAAGGGCAAGTTACCTGGGTCGCCCTCTCACTGGCTTCTAGCTTCCCATGCTCCATTTGGATTTGGTAAACAGGTTCCATATCACTTTCCAATATTATGTTTTAAGTTTTATTCAAAAATCAAGCATTTAAAAGTCTACTTGGAGTTGTAGAAACTCTTTCTAAAGTATTTGCGGAATCAGAGCAACTGAAATCGTAGAATGAACAGCCTTCTCAATCTTTGTCAATGGCAAAATGTCTGTAATTTAAGGTGCAGTAACTGCACATGAGAACCTAAACAAAAACTTGTATCATAAATACTTTAAGTCTAGCTAAAATCTGACAGAATCGGGTAAAGTCACTGTTTATTTTTCCCATGCACTTAAAAGAAAAAAACATGTTATTTCTTTAATTGGCCTAAAACCAAGATTCTTAAAACTGTAAATGACCTTTTCAATATCTGAGAAGAAATTTGCTAAATTTTACAAACCAAAAACATTTGTATAAATTATGAAAGTTTATAGAACACTTCCTATGTATATTTCTTGGCATAAGATGAGCAAACATCCTTTACTGCTTCCTTATTTAAAAAAAAAGTAGTTGAAGAATATTTTCCCCTAATAATTGCCACTCATGTTATAGTATGGATAAGTATATATTCTTCAATAATCTTGTAAAAAATAAATGATAACTACAAACTTCCTTAAGAAGAGGAATGTTTTGGTAACTTTTTGATGGCTTTTACATCGAAAGAAGGTTTTTTTTTTTTTCATGCTTAATTATCATATTAGTTGCTTATGCTTAGGCTATCCTAAAGCCATAATCTATATTTACAGGTGTAGATGTTTTTCAATCCATATTCCAAGAACATTTATGACTATTGTTTTAAATATATGTATATTTAAATGAGTTACCAAGCTGGTAGACTGCTGCCTGCTTGCAGGCAGAAAGGAACATTCCAAATATGGAGAGGCTCCCATCCCCCTTGTCCCCTGCCCTGTCTTGTTTGGTGGGACCAACAGAATCACAGTCTGGTTTGCCTGGCACCATCTTCATGCCAGGCTAATACAGCAAGTTGTTATTTAAAGATAAGAGAAACCACAGTTAACACCCTTCCTCCATAATCTAATGGCATCTTGGAACAGCTAAATCATTTGTGCATCGGCCTATGGAGACTTAAGAGGATCTCCGGCCTGATTGTTCAGGGAAGTTGTGAAGACATGAGGAGCAGAGTGCTGTTTAAAATCATAGTCTCCTCTATGACACCATCGGCTCAGGGCACACCACATTCCGGAAAGTGTCTTCTAGGTCAGTGCTTCTCAAACGTTAAAGTGCATGTAAATCTCCTGTGGAAATGCAGAGTCTGATTCTGCAGGTCTGGGCTAAGACCTGCACCTCAAACAAATTCCCAGATGAGCCCAATGCTGCTGGCCCAAGAGAAACAAAGTTGCGACTCTCTGTGTGGGTCACTCAATAAGAGGTGCTCCTCAAAGCATGTCCTTGGACCAGTGGCAGCAGCAGCAGCATCACCCAAGATATGCAGACTGTCAGGCCCCACCCAGAACTACTGAGTCATAATCTGCATCTCAACAAGTTCCCGAGTGAATAGCAGGCGTGGTAAAGAGTGAAAGGAAGCTGGCCTGGGCAATGCCCTCAGCTGCTGCCTGTGAAGGATCAGACGATGCACAGGCTGCATCAGAGGGATCAAACGATGCACAGCCTCCACATAGATAGCGTGGGGGTACTTTGTCCATTAATCTAAAAATATTCCAAATCAAAAAGTTTGTTTTTTAGAAGGAGTACACACTGTGTGATTCAATTTATTAAAAATTATAGAAAATGGAAAGTAATCTATAGTGACAGAAAGCAGATCAGTGGTTGTGGGACAGAGGTGAGGGGAGAGAGAGATTACAAAGGGCATGAAAAAGCTTTGGAAGATGATGGATATATTCATTATCTTATTGTGAGGAAGGTTGTTTATATACATAAAGCCCATCAGATTCTATATCTAAATATGTGTAATTTATTTTGTATCAATTATACCTCAATGAAACTATAAAAAGAAAATTAAAATGTTAGAAATATTTATTCTTAGATATAAATAATCTGTCCCTAAAATAAAAATAACCTATTAGACTCATCACTGACTCCAGAAACCTACCACAAGTCCAGCCCACCAGGTCCCCAGGGAGGATGAATGCCCCCTTGGGGTTAGAATGTTTTAGACAGATGAAAGTTGTCAAAGAGACTAAGCAGATAGTGTCTGCCTTGCCAGAAGCAAGGCTACACTAAGACAAACCTCGTCCAGTTTGTCAGAAGACACAACAGGATTGTCAAGAATAAATTCCACTTGAGAGCAGGAACTCAACAAGAGTTCCTTGGAGAGGGTAGAGACAATGGTGGACTCCACCCTTTCTTGGACCAAAATGTTTGTGATGATTGGAGTGATACAATGAATATTCAGAGACTAGTATTTGCCACAATCCAGGACCCTCAAGCTCTTTATTGAGCATTTCCATGAATGTAACTTCTCACTCCATCTTCCCAACTACCCTCTAAGACAGGTCATATTACTATCCTAGTTGTACATATGAAACAGAGGCTTCCCAGTTTACATGACTCCCTAGAGATAGTAAGCCATATACACTGCTGGTGGGAATGTAAGCTAGTTCAGCCTTTGTGGAAAGCAGTCTGGAGATTCCTCAAAGAACTGAAAACAAAACTACCATTCGACCTGGCAATCCCGTGATTCAGTATATAGCTATGTCATTCTATGATAAAAACACATGCTTACATATGTTCATCACAGCATTATTCACAATAGCAAAGACATGGAGTCAACCTAAAAGAATAAACCCATTCTCCTATGTGAATTAATGCAGGAACAGAAAACCAAATATCACATTTTCACCTGTAAGTGGGAGCTAAGCATTGGGTACACACAGACACAAAGAAAGGAACAATAGACACCAGGGCCTACTGGGAGGAGAGTGAGGATTAAAAACCTACTGATTGGATACGATGCTTATTACCTGGGAAATAAAATAATCTGTACACCAAACCCTTGTGACATATAATTTATCCATATAACAAACCCAAATGTACCCCCTGAATCTGAAATAAAAGTTGGAAGGAAAAGAATGACATAGGCGTTAATGTTAAAAAGAAAAAGAGATAGTAAGCTGGCAAGAGGCACCCCTCTCCTCACATCCCACCCAGAAATAGGGTTGCCTGATAACAACAGGATACCCAATTAAATTTGAATTTTCAATAAAAATGAATAATTCTTTGTATAAGTAAATGAAACATATCTGAAATTCAAATTTAACAGATGCCCTGTATTTTTATTTGCTACATTTGTCAACTTCATTCAGAGAGCCGGTTGTTAACATTTACTAGCACGCCAGTGACTCCATACCCATGCTGTTGACCATCATACTCTAGTATCTCTTTATTAGGATCGTGGCATCAAAACCCATCAGAAAAGTCAACTAACACCTCAGAGTTTTATTCTGTGCCCTCAACTGACCACATTTCTAAAGAGAAAATTCAGGCATCTAGAGACATATTTTTTGGAGCCTTTTTTTTTTTCTTTGAGACAGAGTCTTGCTCTGTCGCCAGGCTGGAGTGCAGTGGCATGATCTCGGCTCACTGCAACCTCCAGGGTTCAAGCAATTCCCTTACCTCAGCCTCCCGAGTAGCTGGGACTACAGGTGCCTGCCACCACGCATAACTAATTTTTTGTATTTTAGTAGAGACGGGGTTTCAACATGTTGGCCAAGATGGTCTCGATCTCCTGTTCTCGTGATCCACCTGCCTCGGCCTACCAAAGTGCTGGGATTATAGGCATGAGCCACCGTGCCCGGCCGAGCCTATTGGCTCTTAAAATGTGCATCTATTGGCCTTACTGTGAAGATGAATGCCTACCATATTACCTCTCCAAATTCAAGAACCCAAGCCCTCCTGTACTTCAGAAAAGAATTCCTCATGCCCTTCGGTGGATTTTAATAGCAACAGAGGCAACCACAGGGGGATTCCCAAGGTCTCCTTTCAGAAAGAGAATGTGGTGTTGGACAATGGTCTCCATTTAATTGGCCAAGGGAGGCTAGAGAAGATCTCTCCTCATGAGCCCTGATGCCTGTTTATCATCTGCTTGGCCCCCAGTGGGACAGACTCCATCTCAGAGGGAAAGTGCTTGTTGGTAGGGCCTGCAAAGAACCCAGCAGAAATTCTGGGGGAAAATAAAAGACACATGCAGGCAGGAATGTCAGCATTGTTGACTAGAATCTGAAGTTTGATGAAAATCACCCTTTTAGGATTTTGATTTCCCCAGTCAATAATCTGCTCCCCTAAGAGAGACAGAAGAAGCAAAGATCGAGCTTGTGACACCTCGGTGTGGCTGAAACCTCTCCCAGAGGGCTAAATGAGAATTGGCCTTTCCTGCTCCTGGGTCTCACTCTTCGGTGTGAACCTCTCAAAAGAGGCTCCTCAGAGAGGCACAGCTGACCCCATTCCTAGGTAATGGTTTGGAACAAGCCTGACTGAGCCAGGTCTCCTCAACCCTTGTGCCGAAAGGAAGGAGACTGAGGAAGCTAAGCATCAAAGGACTCTTTCATGCCAAGAAGGGTGAAGGCTCAGCCTGGAAACCAGGATGTTTGAGGCACTTTGCTGTGGAACCCATAGAATTCTGTCCACAGGTGCTCTGCAAAGGCTGTGCATCGTCTAATCCTTCACAGGCAGCAGATGAGAACATTGCCTGGGCCAGCTTCTTTTCACACTTCACCATGCCTGCCATTCACCCGGGAACTTGCTGAGATGCAGATTGTGACTCAGTAGTTCTGGAAGGGGCCTGACAGTCTGCATGTCTTGGGTGATGCTGCTGCTGCCACTGTTGGCCCAGGGACACGCTTTGAGGATCACCTCTTATTGAGTGACCTACACAGAGAGTCACAACTTTGCTTCTTTTGGGAACTTGTTAGAGCTGCAGGTCCTAGCCCAGACCTGCAGAATGAGACTCCGCATTTCCACAAGACCTCCAGGAGATTCACATGCACATTAATGTTTGAGAAGCACTGACCTAGAGGACACTTCCCAGAATGTGGTGTGCCCTGAGCTGGTGGTTTTGTAGAGGAGACTATGATTTTAAAGAGCACAGCTCCTTATATAAGGTGTGGATCTCATGCAATGTGAAGAAGGAGCACCATTTCCACGCTTCAAGGCAGCTACCTGCATAGACTCAGCCTTGGAGTGAGGGAGATGGCCGATGGGTCTTTGGAGAGCCAGCCTCTGCAAGATCCACCAGAGGGAGCCAGAGCCCAGGGATGGCTGCAGGGGCAGCTGCGAGAGGGTGAGGAGTCCCCAGGGTTTTGTGGATGAGTTATTCACACACCCTCACACTTTTTGGTAGCCATTATAAAAATAAGCTGCAAAATATACTTAAAGGAAAATAAGGTGGAAAAATAAAGTTAATAAAATAAGGGTAAGACGTTAACAAACTTCAAAAGAAAAAATATCAAAGGTTTTAGAGAGTGACATAGGAGAATATCACTGTGAATGTGTGTATGTGTCTCTGTGTGGGTGTGTGTATGTGTGTGTGTGTATGTGTATGTGTGTGTTTATGTGTCTCTGTGTGTATGTGTGTGTATGTGTATGTATGTGTATATGTCTGTGTATGTGTACGTGTCTGTGTGTATGTGTTTGTATGTGTGTGTATGTGTATGTATACGTGTGTGTGTATGTATGTGTATGTAGGTGTTTATGTGTGTGTGTATGTGTATGTGTGTCTGTGTGTGTATGTGTCTGTGTGTATGTATTTGTATGTGTGTATGTGTATCTATGTGTGTGTATGTGTATATGTGTATATCACCCCTACTTGAGGTAGGAGATGATTTTTTAAACAAGACACGAAAGCACTAACCATAAAGGGAAAGGCTGATAAATTAGAGTGCAGCTAGTATAAAAATAAGGACTTCCATTAATCAAAAGACACCTTAAAGAGAGTAAAAAGGTGAATTGCAGAGTAGGAGTTGGTATTTGCAACACATTTAACTGACAAAGGGCCAATATCAAGAACATATAAAGAAATCTAACATATCAATAAGAAAACAAAAACTAGAAAATAGTGAGCAAAAGACTTGAATAGACATTTCACAAAGAATAATCTCAATGGCCAATAGAAAAAGTGTTCAATTTTATTTCTAACCAGAAAAATGTAAATTAAAACCATCCAAGATACCACAACCAATCTACCTGTATTGGCAAGATGAGTATCAACAGGGGTTCTCATACACTACTGGTGGGAATGTGAATTGGTAGAGAAAAGCATGCACATAATCCCAAGGAGACAGGTACAAGAATGCTCCCCAAATCAGAAACCACCCAAATGTAAGCAACAGATGACTGATAAATCATAGCATCATCATGCTAAACAACAATAAAAAGGAATGTACAAGCATATCAGTAAGAGAATTGTAACTTTTTTTTTTTTTCATAAGAAGGGGCACAAAGCAGACACAAAGGAATACATACTATGTGAATCTGTTAATATAAAGTTCAATAATGGGTAAAACTATGTATAGAAACTAAAAGCCTGATATTTTAAAACTATAATACATTTAAGCAAATTATTAAAAACCTATGAAATATAAGTAGGTGTCGTGGTTAATTTTATATGTCAACTCGATTAGGCCACGGTGCCTAGGTATTTGGTATGATGTATTATTCTGAATGTTTCTGGGACGGTGTTTTTGGATGAGATTAACATTTAAATCGGTGGAGTTTGAGCAAAGCAAATTGCCTTGCATTGTGTGGATGAGCCTCACGAAGGCCTGAACAGAACAAAAGACTGACTTTTCCTGAGCAAGAAGCAATTCTGCCATCAGATGACCTTTGGACTTGAACTGCAACACTGACTTCTTCCTGGGCCTCTAGCCTGCCAGCCTACCCTGCAGATTTTGCACTTGCTAGCCTCTATAATCATGTAAGCCAATTCCCTAAAATAAATAATAGATAATAAATCTCTCTCTCATATGATTTGTATATATATATGCATATATATATTTATATATGTGTGTATGTGTGTGTGTACAAATATTAATTACAAATATTAAGAATAAATGAAATATGTATAAAAGATAAAGGCTACAAGACAAAGAAATAAAGTAAACATGAAGTAAAAGATGAAAGACAGATGTGAAAGGCAGTTCAAGAGAATTTGAAAATGGACCAGGAGATGAGATTGATGCCTATGAATACAAGTCAGGACAAAACCAGGTAAAAGTCAAGAATAAAACCTAATGTAAAAACAATGGAGGGGAAATATCTGTAAAAGAAAACAAAAGCAAAAAGCCTGGGAATGACAATGAGAGAAAGAGAAGGAAAGAAGGAAGTGAGCTAAAAGCAGAAGTTTGTGGAACCAGGTGTGAGAAAACCAGACTTTCCCACAGCATAGAGCTTCGTTGCTGTGGTGACACCCCTCCCAGGTGTATCCTTTCTCACCCTCCTTTTCTCTGAAGTCTGGAGGAGCTGGACCCTGACAACGGCACCTTTACCTGCCTGTACCTGCTGTGGCAGGGCAATAACTTTTCCATCTAAATATCTGGAGTTGACCAGGCTGCTGATGCCCCATCAGCCCTGGACTATCCCCACAAGCCCATAGCCTGAAGTAACCTTAGTATCACTGTGTATTTCCTTTTGGTCTTTTCTTCCTCTTGCATATTTGTATTTTTACAGCATCCAAATTATACCCTATATAAGTTTTATATTCTGCCTATTTTTGCATCCCATTATGTCGTATTACTGAAAATTTTTTAAAGACTCAATTTTTAATGGGTACACGATATTCCATCAATTGGAGTCCAACAATCCCATCGATTGTTCCACAAATATTTGTTGAATGCATATGATGTGCCAGGTGTTGTATGGCTTGCTCAAGGTCACTTAATTAGCAGTTGAGTGTGGGACACATGGGAAAGCCAATGAATGCACTGCAAAAGGCATTTTCTTCACTGCTCAGAGGCCCTCTGCTGATGTTCAGGCTCACAGATGGTCCAGGTAACTGAATTTGCCTGTGTCAACTGGAAAAGTACCTCTGTATTTTAGTGCCTACATAGGTATGAGCACTGGCCCAACTCTTAATATCCACCTTGGATTTCTGGTAAGACAAAGGAGTTTTAGGACCCGTGTTTGTCAGCGATAACATGGCAATCTTTTTCCATGAGCTGCTTCTTTACTTTTTAAATTTATGTTTTCAAATACCTAATACATTCATGTGATTCTACATTCAAGACAATATCGTCATGTATACCATGAAATGGCTCATTCCCACCACTTCTTCATCTGCTGAATACCTACTGTTTTATTAGTTTTTTGTGTATTATTCTGGTTTCTTTATGCAAATACAAATATATACATGCTTTTTTTTCCCTCCCCAACACAAAAGAGTATTCTAGAATTTATATATGTTTTCATCTTGCTTTTTGCATTTGATTATGTTTCTTGGAGTTATTTCCATATAAGTAAAGGTCTTCCTTCCTTGATCTTTTTGACTCCTATAGTCCTATACTCCGTTGTATTGCCAACTAGAATTCTCTGACCAATTACTGGTTAATGGGTATTTGAGTTTGCCATGAGGTTTGTCACCTCAAACAAAGTCGCACGGACCAACCTTGGGAGTAATTTATTTTGTACACATAACTGGGTGAAAGGGCAAACACATTTATAACTTTGATACATATTGCCAAATTACCTTCCGTAGAGTTTTGGCAACATCCATTCCCACCAGTGCCACTCTTAACCACACCTTTGAACAGGGACTCAGGACAATTGTTTATTGAGTTAGCAAACTGAGCATCTGCCCTACACCATGCCCTATGCTGACAACCACACACCAAAGAATAAGATGCTGTTGGTACCTTCTTTCAACAGAGGGAGAGACAGACTTACCAAGAAATCTGACTTACCAAGCAAGTCAGTATGTGAGAAAGCACCATAGCATGATGCAGAAAGTGCTATGAGAACATGGACAAAGGGTGGTTTATTCTGCAGGGAGACATGCAGAGGAAGCAACAATTAAGCTGAGTCTTGAGAGACAAGCAAGTTGCCAAGGATAAGAGAGTTATTCAACACATGAGGGGACTGTGAACAATAGCTTAGATGCTTGTTTTGAGAATGATAGATAGTGTGGCATTGATCAAGCATGAGGAGCTAAGGCTGAAGAGACTAGTGAAAGCCAGTGACAGAGATTTTGGTTGACTGAGTCTTCCTCTTGTGAAAACTGAGCAGTCTTGTGGGTTTGTCAGTGGCAGTGACATGGTCAGATTGCCTCCCAGCCACATTCTCTATCCATTCTCTTCCTCTGGACTCCAACACACCAGGAGCCTGGTAGTGTGTGTCCATTTCACCCCAGGGGACCATTCAATGTCTTAAACTCAGACCTCACAATAGCCCCCAGGTAAGCCAGTTATGATGCAAGAAATGTTTGTGACTTACCCTCGGGCCCTCATCACATTGTCTTAGAAAAAACTCCAGGCATGAACACCTCCCGTCCTAGCTTATTGCTGGAGTATGATCAGAGAATGGAAGAATGACTGTCAGAGGATTGAAAAACAGACGGCTCGTGACACAATGGTCCAAGAAAGGAAGAATGAAAAGCCAGTTAGAATATTTAATACCAACTATTCCTTTCAGGATCAAGCCCCAATGTGTTGCCAAGAGGATCTGAGTTCCGCTTCACCGTTGCGGTGAGTCTGACTTGCACTTTAGTCTGTCCATGTCAGAAAGAGGCCAAGTGCAGGAGCTTACCCAGTGGCTACAGAAACCCCTGCTCATGGCGGCCTCAGCCTGGCTAGTGTAGAATAACCCTTTATGAGCCTTCCCACTCCAGGAGGGAAAAGTAGGAAGAGCCTTTCCAGAATTCTGATACTCCTGCTTCTCTTCTTTCAGGATATGGAGCAAATTCTACAGACCAGACCCACAGATTGCCCTTGGGAAATACTCCCCCTTGGAAAAAGAGATCCTAGTAAGTGTCCCACAGTTTTCACATGGAGAGGCCCCACTGAAGCCAGCCAGTTTAGCTAGGGGGAGCCAAAGGTTCAGAAACCACCAGTAACAGAGCCGCCTCTCAAACAGTAGACTCACATTGGTTGAATCTGCTAGTGGCTTCCCCACTTGCACAGCAAAATACCCTTATTGACAAGTCCCACTTACAAATATAAGTAAATAACAAACGTTGAAACAGTTATTTCTTCAGCTCCTACCTTGCGCTGGTCACTTTCATTTGTGTTGTCTTGTCGAGGCTTCACCATGACCCTGTAAAGTCAATAAAATTATTCTGAATTCATTGTAGGTCAAAGGGAAGACAGGATTTGAACCCAAGGTTATCTGACCCCAAAGGTTCACCTGTTTTCCACTACAGTGGGGCTCAAACACTTTCCACAATGGAGGGAGAACCAGCCACTAGCGAATTGTTTCTGTGGGTGCCACCTGCCCCTGTGCTCTTGAGATTTTAATAATCCTTTCTCCATTGTCAGCGTCTAGGTGGCGTTCACACCATAGCAGCAAGAAGGCTTTTGGCTTACAAGCAAGAGGAAGAATGCAGAATGCTCAAGGAACTACAGTTGCTGTCTCCGGACTACAAACGGGCAATGGAGTATAAAAAGGAACATTCCTCTCCTTGTGCTATTTGTGTACCCCTAGAAAAAATATGGACAGCAAAGGTGATTGTGCCCCTGGAGGCATTTAAAATGCCACAACGCGAGCAGGTGAATGTCAGTAAGCACATAGAGAGAATGAGGCTTGCTCGGGCTCTGGGAAATCATCAGCTTTTACCCTACATTGAAAGGTTTACACGCTCCTCATTTCTGTCTGGGGTGGGCCTGGGTCCAATGGCAAAAAATAAGGCCAGACGAAAGGAAGACAACTATGACACCCATAATTGTGACGATGCCAACCAAGATAAGAAAGAGGAGGCAGAGGGAAAAAACACAAAAAGACGAGAAATAAAAATGAATGTAGTTTTCAAGTCAAAAGAACCAAAAAAATGTTTAACATACCATGGAAATGATCGCAAATCATTCCTCCCTACAAAGAAACCGGAACGGTCCATCACAGGCCTAACAAACCGAAATCTTTTCTGCATATCAGAATTCCCTGGTGACTTAATGCTAATGAATCAGGATTTTATATCACGGAGAGACCACTTCAGTGATCTGGTCAAGACCCACAGCCTGGAAGAAGAGAGTATCTGGAAAGAGCGCATGCGTAAAGCAACTCCTTATCATTATTAAAGTTTTATTTGTTGCCTAGGGTAACCACGTGTACTAGTCCTTATTATTCCCATCAGCTGTGCCCCAGGCTACTTGCCACTCCATCTTATATTGGGATTTGGGCTTCCCCTGCCCAATCTCCAGGAGGGCCTCAAGGTAAGACCTACCTGCCGAGGTTTCCTGACCTCAGGCAACTCTTGGCTGTCGCTCCCACCCTCAGCAACAGCCCAGGCCTTCTCCTAACCTACTCCCATTGGGGTGTGTGTCTGTTATCTATGTCCATGAAACAAATCAACCCCAAATTTAGTGGCTTAAAACAACAATCATTAATTTTGCTTGTAATTTTGTGGGTTAGCAATTTAAGCTGGGCTCAGCTGGGCGCCTCTCCTGATCTCACCTGGGTTCCTCATGTGTCTGTAGTTAACTGCAGGTAAATTAGTTGACTCTCCTTCTGGGAACTGACAGCTATCAACTGGGTCCATGGGGGTGACTGGGCCACATTTTTCCTCCCTCCAGTAGGCTAGCCCAGGCTTGTTCACAGAGTCATTATGGGGCCCAAGAGGGTAAGTGGAAGTTTGCAAGGCCTCTTAAGATCGAGGCTCATAACTGGCACACTGTCACTTTTGCCACATTTCTGTTGTCCAAAGCAAGACCTGAGGCCAGCCTAGATGCAAGAGGGGGTAGACGAACTTTATCCCTTGATGAGAGGCCACACTGCAAAAGGCATGAAGACAAAGAAGTGGGAATATTTGGAACCATTATACAGTCAATAGCAGAGTCCCTGGAACTGGGAGCAGCCTGTAGTACAACCGAAGAAAAGAACGCTATGCCCACATCTAAAAGTTGGAGGTCTATTTCATGCTCTCCACTTCCTGCCCAGGCATACAGCTTCTGCCCTGGAAGGCAGAGCCAGCCCTTTCCAGCCTTATTTCTTTGCTACCCTCGTCTTCAATGCAGCCAGGCGGTCCACACCCTCCCCATCAAGTCAAGTGCAGCCACAGGGCAGGCATGGCTGTAGCATGCACAGTTCCTTTGGGCATGTCAGGAGCAAGTACCAAATGTCTCTGAGGTCACTATTGCTGCTCCTATCAAGGCTTTGCCTGTGCCCCAATGTGGCAGATATAGTAGACAACAACTAGGGTAGTCAGACTTTACCAAGATGGAGCTCTTGTTTCTTACAGATGCTTGGCCATCAACAAGGAGGGTGGCTCAGAGAAGGGCTGACCCTTCCAGGTTTGCTTCAAAATATGAAAATGGGATCTCATGGGAGGAAAGAATTTGAAGCCAGGATTTTTCTAGCCTCTTCCCTGTACACTGCCTCCTCTAAATGGACACACACACACATAGACAATGCCAAGGGAACTTGCTTATTGTGCAGTTCTCATGACAAGTCTTAAGTTTTCACCAATGACCCTCATACCTGCTCTGAGCCACACTCACAACCAGCCACCAACTCGTAGCCACTCTGTCAGACTTTCATGGCTAGCACAGACTTCATCAAATTCAAAGCACACATAGCCTGTATAGAACCTGGACATGTCAGTCCAATCTCGTTCCCTCCTTTCCCAGTAATCAAGACAGAAGACAGCTGGCCATTGTCCATGACCTCAGGGAACTGTTCCAAATTGTAGGCTTGCTCATAGGCCATTTTCTTGATGCTGAGCTACTCAGCGAAAAACTGAAGTGCCCATTAATCAGTGGGCAATGGGAGTTGGGAGACAACCAGACCCTGAGCTGCACAGAGACAGGGGCCCTCACCCTCCTAAGTATCTTATGGGTCAGACTCGAGTTCCAGGTGTAAATATGAGGTGAAGTATTTTTAGACATCTAGAAGAAATGAGGATTATTTTCCCCAAAAGACAGAACTCTTGTTGCCGAAAAAGGGGGTCCTGATCCAGACACCAAGAGAGGGTCTTGGATCTCGTGTAGGAAGAAAGTCAAGGCGAGTTGCAGAAAGCACAGAGAAGAGATAGCTTATTGAAAACTACTCAGTTACAGAGTAGGGCATCCTCAGAAAGCAAGCAGAGGAATGCATCATCTTTAAGTTTTTCTTATACAAGGGTCTTATCTATGTAAAAGCTAAGCTATGACAACGTGAGGGTGGGCTAACAGCGTGACAAAATGTATTACTTTGTTGGTTTAAAGGAAGTTATTTTTGGTATTTTAGTGTGCAGGTACATCAAAGCATGTCTAGAATCATCTTAAAAGCATATATTATTATGTGATATCGGGACAGCTGGACATTTCATTGTAGTAGGAGTTTCCTCAGCCAGAAACATTTCATGACCATGGGTCATGACCGGCAAGGAATGTGCCTTGCTAGCTTTAAGATGGAGTTGATTTTAAAATGGTGTCACCCTGTTTCCCTAACAATCTCACCCTGAGTCCAGCCAGCACCTTCACTATTTGAGATGCATGATGCACTTACTCACCGTCTGCATCTGAAGCATACAGGAATTCCTCCATTAATCACACTGTGTCCTCAGCAACTCCTCACAGAATTGGGAAGACAGTGAACTTGTCCACAGGAGCCTACAACTGCCTGAGGCAAGGTCAGGTTCCTTTCTAGCTCCCTCTTGCCAGTGGATTTTCCACAATCAGCCCTTTCAGAACCACAGCTCCCCTCCAAGCAGAGGGAATGTCATTAGCAAGAGGCTTCACCCTTTCTGATTTTTCAGGACAACTCCATTAGCCACAGCTCCAAGTTAAGACCATTTTGAAGTATTGTATCAGCAGCTGCAGTGGCCAAGGCAGTGATTCTGGGAAGTGTAGCATTGTTCCCAAATATCAGTAGATTCTGACTAAAGAATCAGCATGACTCAAAGAAATGGGTTAGCTTTTCAGCTGAGGCAAAGTTAGAAATTGGAGGTGGGTGGGGGGAGGAGAATATTATTTCCAATGTTGATATAACCTCCTAAATATGTACAAAATAGTGAATACCAAAGCATCATCTGACAACTCAAGCCAGTTTGAAAAAACTGAAAACGATTTATCTGGACCCTAAAAATTGCTTAGGATCAGTAATATGATGTGGTATAAAGTTATCTAAATGAGAAATAAGGAGATCAGTGCTCTCCCTACAGCTCTGTTCTCAACCAGCTGTGAGGCATGGGTAAGCCACCAGGCACTCTGTGACTCAACTTACCCATCAGTTAAACAAGTGCATTGAACTAAATGGTCAGCAAGGCTCAGTTCTGTAATTCATTTAATTAGCTGCGTTCAGTGGAGTTGGGAGTTGACTCAATACTTGCCGACTCCTCACCATCTGCTTAGTGCGGACAGTTACAACCTAAGTATTGTGTTACAAGAAGGCCAGGTGGTGCTGGCATAAGATATTTTCACTGACCCAAATTCTCTGAGATTGTGAGATCACCTCTGAGAACAAATTCAACCCTTTGGAAAGAGAAGAGGTCAACAGAATGCCAAGATATTGTCTTACTGGCTGTTATCAATACCAAACTTGTTGATAAGTGTGATATTAATTGCAGTAAACATTAATTACCTGGAGCCATCCAGAATATGCCCACAGTTTACCATGTATGTGTATGCCATCTTTCAGGAAGTCTATACGAAAATAAATGTAGATTCAGATTTGAATTTTTGAAGGCTTTAGAAAATGCCCTGGATTAAGCACTTATTTATCTTAACCACCACTTACCTGAGTTTCATAAATACATCCAGATGATAATATTTGATAAAGAGATAAGTGACCACAAGGCCCTATGAGAGTCTTCTGCTCAGTAGATTACGCTAATGGTGATGACGAATTTAGAAAGTCTTTGACATAAGCACTGGACGCAAAAGACAGTTCTGGTAATGAGTTGCTTAATCTGAAATTTCTAACAATCCCTGTTCCCTGAGAACGCTGATTAACAAAGAAGCCTTGGAGAACAAGTGATCAATTAAATTTTTACCAAAAGTTTATTATTGGGTTATCCAACAGACGAAAGCAAAATATAAATAGGCTGGGCATGGTGCCTCACACCTGTAATCTCAGCACTTCGGGAGGCTGAGGTGGGTGGATCACTTGAGGCCTGGAGTTTGAGACCAGCCTGGTCAACATGGTGAAAACCCATCGCTACTAAAAATACAAAAATTATCCAGGTGTGGTAACATGCCTGTAATCCCAGCTACTTGGGAGGCTGAGGCAAGAGAATCACTTGAATCCTGGAAGTGAAGATTGCAGTGAGCCAATATTGTGCCACTGCCCTCCAGCCTTGGCAACAGAGCGAGACCCTGTCTCAAAAAACAAAAAGATAGATATTTCGGAGGAAAAGAGTCTGATAGCAGATTTTCATATAAGCTGAAAGTAGTCATTATTGAACAAGTCAGAACTTCTTTGAACTTCCTTTTACTTATAAATTGGTATTGGTTTTATTTAGAATTGCTTTTGTAAACAGACACCGCCATTTTCTCCATTCCTAGAGGCTATATAGTTTTTAATGTGGTCTCACCCCTGATTCACAAGGGCCCAGTGAAATCAGACAGGGCTCATCTATGATGATGGTGTCAGAAGTGGGTGACTAAATTCGGGTCAAACAAGCTAAAGAAGGCTGAGTGTGGTGGCTCACCACTGTAATCCCAGAAGTTTGGGGTGCTGAGGCAGGTGGATCACTTGAGGTCAGGAGTTCAAGACTAGCCCAGCCAACATGGTGAAACCCCATCTCTACAAAAAAAATAAATAAATAAAATAAAATAAAATAAATTAGCCGGGCATGGTGGTGCATGCCTGTAATCCCAGTTACTCGGGAAGCTGAGGCAGGAGAATAGCTTGAACCAAGGAGGCAGACGTTGCAGTGAACTGAGATTACGTCACTGCACTCCAGCCTGGGCGACAGAGCAGGACTCCATCTCAAAACAAAAACAAAAACAAACAAACAAAAACAAGCTGGAGGATCCTCAGGTAAAACATCTGGTTAACAATTTGGATATGACCAGACATTTACCTCCATTTCCTGAAGAGACACTGCACTTGTTCTATAATTCATCCCTAAACTGAATCCATTGCCCTCTTCAGGGATCCCACAGCAACTTGACTCTGCTCCTTCCCTCTCACTGACTGGTTTCCTCCTTCCACATGCCATCTGTCTCATGTATAACCCACTGGATAACAAGCCATTTCTGTAGCCAGTGCATAAGCCCAATTTAATCACTCTAGTATCCTTAGTACCTAACATACTATATGTACTTCAATAAATGATTTTAAAACCATAATGAGGCAACATTTATATTCCTTAAGAACCAGCACCCAAATTTATCTTAAGGTAAATTGTTTTTCTTGGGGAAAAATACCTTACAGTTTATTTGGGGCTGGAAGGGGATACTTGAGAAGCCTCCTAACAATGAAAGAATGGTTAGCCTCTTTGCATGGGGAAATGAGAGGAATTTTGTTTTTCTCTTGAAAAGAGAAGGAAGAAGGGAGGAAGAGGAGAGAACCACTAGTGAGATGTACTCCACTGCATGGGGATGAAGGGCCATGTGAAACCCCATGTATCAAGGAGGCTGTGGGCTTTTGAGACAAGAAGTACCTAACATGTTGTTGTAAGTTGTTTGCTATGCAGAGCTCCAGAGATTCCTCCCTGAGACCCTCATCATCAGAAAAGCCCATTCAATTCATGAGTACAGTGTATGAATGAGCTTCGGGGACTGGCGTTTGTGAGTTGAGGACAGGGCTGAGTTTCATATCAGGCAGAGAGTTCAGAAAAGAGACAGCATGTGTGGAAATGGTGTCCTACAGCCTCCCGGCAGTTTGCAGAAATCCCAAAGAAGGCTTTGAACTTCAACCAGAGGGAAATTGAGAAGTGGAGCCTGCCTCATCTAGAGCCTAAGAAGCCAGTGAGCTCAAGCTAGATTTGGGGTTACAGACTGAATGAATGAATGAATAAGTGAATGAAAAATATAGGTGCTTAGAAATGCAGGCAGCTTGAATATTGTGTTGGCCATACATTATCTCAGTCACCCAGCTATTTGCTCTAGTCAGCTGACCATGAACACAGAACAAGTCCACCATTTGTTACCATATTATACCATTTTCAGAGATGGTTCCCTCTGTAGAAGAACTGGTCCCAAGTCCACCTTGCTCTGGTCAGGATGGGTTTCTCACCTGGCTCTTGGAGAGCAGCCCCAGTGGCATTGGAATGAGCTACTGTTTGCCCTGCACATGACCACTTTACACTGAGAATGCACTGCACTGTGTTAAGAGACTGGAAGTCTTTAAGCTTAAACTTGACCATTTTGGAGTTGATAGAATAGTAAACAAAGTAGTTAGAAAATAAAGTTAATATGAATGAAGTGCCTTCTGCTCTGGGGGATGGGAACGTCTAAATTAAAAGTGTATCAGTGAGTCAGGGTGGGGCACAGCGGTCATGTCTATTTGTAATGCTGTCACCAAAATCTTGACAATGTAAGAGATAAAAGGGAGCACTCAGGGCTGCCCATAGACAATGTAGTTTGGGACTAGATGCCTTGGACTGTAAGGAGAAATAGATTAAGCGAAGGAGAACCTCTTAAGTTTCCTAAATCCAGAGCTGCATGGAAAAGGAAGAAGAATGATTTCTTCTGATGAATTGATGAGGAACACTCTACATACTACACACAAGATATTTTCTTGGAAAGGAGATCATGAGTTGAGTGCCTATTTTTCCTCTTTTGTCACTTTCCTGGATTTTTAGTAAGTGTTTCTTTTTTTAATGCTATGTCAGTTTTAATTTGACTATAGTGGAATCAACTGGCATTCATCAGGTCTCATACAATTTTGTCAACCAGTAATAATTGAATGGATGCATTGGATTCCTGTTGGATCATGCAGTGATGCTACCCCCGACCTTCAAATAAAAGTTAAAAAAATGGTAGGTGGTTTTTATTTCATTTAAAAGCCAAGTTGTAGCTTTGTTGGCAAATGGAGATTTTGTCTGTTCACTGCCCATTTATGTCTTGGAAATTACTGGGAGCCAGTGAACAGTAATTGCATTAAACATTCACAGGGGGTTGTAATTAATCCTTATGCTCTTATTACCAAAATGTCTAGGGAGTGACAAGAAGCTGGATTCCTAGAGGATCTTATGTAATTTGGTAGAAAGAAAATTTCATAAGAGAAGAGGAAAGGAGGAAGCAGAAAAGCATCGGTGGTCTTTGGAACACTTTCCTTCCTGGATGAGGTTACCCTCTAATCCCTTCTGACCCCAGGCCCAAGGATCCCAAATACGAAGTTATCTTTGAAGATGGGAGGGAGTCTTTGAGTTTTCTGTAAACTTCTGCTTTTCTCAGATCACTACTCTGGTCAAAAACCTTTCATGGTTTCCTATAATGCTTAGCCATGCATAAACATCTCTGCCTCAATGTCAAAGCTACCTGCAATCCATCCAGCAAGTGTCCTGTCAACACCTGCCATGAGCTCAGATGTTGGAGGGGTTATATGAACGCTGGCTGTATCATCTAGGACATCTATCTCAACATCTCTGAGCTTCGAGTTCCTCTCCCACAAATGGAATCAGAACAGTAGCTGCCTAATGGGGCTCCTGGACATGTTAAATGTGAGGTATTAGACAGTAATTCTCAACCAGGGGGAATCTTGTCCCTCAGGAGGTATTTGTTAATGTCTGGAGATATTTTTGGTTGTCACAACTGGCATCTAGTGGAGGGTAGAGATGCTGCTAAACATCTTGCAATGCACAGGACAGCCCCGCGACAAACAACGACCTGACCAAAATGCCAATATCGCTGAGGTTAAGAAACCCTGATTCAGAACAAGGCCTAGAACATGATAATAGCTCAATATTAGCATTGATATAGATATATAGCTGTATATCTATATATCTATATATAGGTATGTGAATATATATACACCCTTGTTAAGGGTAGAGTCCAGACTATATATATACACTTATATATGGGTATACACAACCCATATGTACTTATATATGGGTATATACACACCCATGTCTACCTCTATATGGATATATATATAGAGAGAGAGAGCCTGGGCTCTACCCTCAACAAGCTTATAAATAGTTGAAGAATGAGACAAATACTCATAAATGATTAAAATAGGAGCCCCACCTATCCAACCTTATCTCCCTCTGTGCCATAAATCTCCAGTCTCAGCAAACAAGCCTTCAGCGTGTTCTGAAACAGAGTGCTGAGACGTCACAAAGAGCCTGGATGTGGCAGCAGCAGACATGGGCGGGCATAGCTGCTTCATTATCAGATGAGCTGTGGGATCTCAGCCAAGTTTCTAGGCAGTGCTCAGCTTCATGTTCCCCATCTGTGAGTAGAGGCAATAATAGTGTCTACATCATAGGGAGTTGGAGGATTAAATGAGATAAGTCATGGGAAATATTAAGAACAGCTAATTGACCATGAGGCTTAGTGAGTACTTCATAGTTACTTCATATTAGCTAAGAGTTTATAATATCTGAGTCTCTATTATTATCATTGGCTTCAAGCTGCCTCACTTCCTGCCTATATTGCAAGCTCAAGCCAAGGCTACAGCCAGGTAGCCAGTTCTCTCCATCTAAACTACCACCATCTTTCACCTGGACTAATGCAGGAGGCTCTTCAAAGGACCCTCTTATAACTCACAATCCACCCAGCAGCCAGAGTGATATTTTTAAAACACATTATGTTACTTCCTTGTTTAAAACTGCTATGTGTTGAATTGTGTCTCCCTCCCTGTAAAAGATATGTTGAAGTTCTTATCCCAGTACCTCAGAATGTGACCTCATTTGGAAATAGGGTTTCTACAGAGGTAGTTAAATTAAAACAAATTTGGGAGGATGGTACCTAATCCAACATAACTGGTGTGCTTATAACAAGGGGGAATTTGGGCACAGACACTTGCGGGGGAAGAGGATGTGAAGAAACATGGGGATGAGATGGCCATCTACAAGTCAAGGAACACCAGAGGCTACCAGAAGGTGGGAGAACGGCCTGAAACACATTGTTTTCTAGCTCCGTCAGAGGAAGTGTGGCCCTGTTGACAGCTTGCTGTTGGACTTCTAGCCTCTGGAACTGTGAGAGAAGTTTCTGTTGTTCTAAACCATCCAGCTGGTGGTGCTCTGTTACAGCAGGAAATGAATGTAAAACCCTTCCATGCTTCCTCTTGCACTTAAACAGGATCCAAGAGTCTAACAGTGGCCTACAAAACCTTCCCTGGTCTGGCCCCTGGTCCTTTCTCTGCTCTCACCTCTTCCTCTTCCCCCACCCTCACTCACTTGAGCCACACTGAACCTCTTTGAGCACCCAGAACAAGCCTAGCTTGCTCTTGCTAAAGATTCTCTGCACTTGCAGGAATGCTCTTTCTGCAGATAGCTGGCTCCACATTTTGGATGAAATGTCACCTCTCCAGAGACAGAGGTCACTGAATGCTTAATATATCTGGGCTTCATCAGCACGACAGAACAAATGGTCTTTGCTGAGCTTCCCTCACCCACAGATGATTGCCAAGGTCAACAATATGTCCCCAGAAGGCAGAATATTTGATGGGCAAAGACAGTTTCCTCATTCCTTTGCTGAATTCACTTTTCCACTGGTCATGTTCAGTTTATCATCACTTTCCCTTTTTAATTTCCTCTCTTTAACCACTCATTTCCTACTGGATACCTGAAGTATTCAGTAAAGATAAGATAAAAACTCAAGTTCAAGAGCAATATGGAAAAAAAAAATGTCGGCCCGGCAGACATGACAGGTGACACTGTAATAGTTTCTGGAATGACTGCTCCTTGGGGCCCCACCAACCTCCCTCTGAAACCTGAGCCCAGTGTTGCCTGAATGGGCACCCTCACATTTATGCTCTATGAGTCTCCCCTGCTGGTGATCAGCCATCCAACCGGAGGTGGATGCTCAACCGAATTCACACAAATCAGTCTCTCCCTGGAAATTTCCAGACAGAAATCAGAGGTGCAAGTGAATCTTTGCTGTCATTTTGAACTATGAACAGTGATATGGCTTGAATCTGTGTCCCCTCATAAAATCTCATGTCGAACTGCACCCCCCAATTCCCCAGCGTTGGAGGTGGGGCCTGGTGGGGGGCGGTGATTGGATTATGGAGGAGGATTTCTCATGAATGGTTTAGCACCATGCCCTTGGTGCTGTTTTCATGACAGTGAGTGAGTTCTCTTGAGATCTGGTCGTTTGAAAGTGTGTGACACCCCACACCCCCTGCTTCTCTCTTGCTCCTGCTTTGACCCTATGAAGTATCTGCTCCCCCTTTGCCTTCTGCCATGATTGGAAGCTTCCTGAACCCTCTCTGGAAGCTGAGCAGATCCCAGCGCCATGCTTCCTGTACAGCCTGTGGAACTGTGAGCCAACTAAACCTCTTTTCTTTGTAAGTTACCCAGTCTCAGGTATTTCTTCATAGCAATGTGAGAATGGACTAACACAAACAGATACACTTGGGAGCTGAGCTGTAAGGCAGCCGTCCTCTACAATGTGCACAGAAAAGAGGATGTTGCCAGGCTGGAGGGGAGGAGATGGCATCAAAAGGCAGAGGTGAGGGTAGCTTCCCAAATTGCTTCCCTGTCTCCGCCACCCCTTCAGTTCTGAAACTTACTCTTGAATCCTTCGGTAAATTTCCTCAATTTTTGCTCAATCTACCTAAAGTGTATTTCTGTTACTTGTAACAAAAAGGACATTCACTAAGGTAATAGCAAGTGGTTCTTCTCAGCATTCAGTCAACCTGGAAGAAGCAGGTAAATGGAGGTAGATAAATAGATATATTAATATATTGGTTTATACAGAAACATAGATACAGGAACAAATATTGGTGGTGATTCTTGCTGGTGTCATTATCCTGTTTCGGAACAGCATGATAAGAAGTACTGAATCAGGCTGGGCATGGTGACTCATGCCTGTAATCCCAGCACTTTGGGAGGCCGAGGCGGGCAGATCACCTGAGGTCAGAAGTTCGAGACCAGCCTGGCCAACATGATGAAATCCTTTCTCTACTAAAAATACAAAATTTAGCCAGGTGTGGTGGCGGGTGCCTGTAATCCCAGCAACTCGGGAGGCTGAGGCAGGAGAATCACTTGAATCCAGGAGACAAAGGTTGCAGTGAGCTGAGATTGTGCCACTGCACTCTAGCCTGGGTGACAGAGTGAGGCTCCATCTCAAAAAAAAAAAAAAAAGAAGTACTGAATCAGATTGGCCAGCCAATCTGTTGGGTCCCTAACTGCTACAGTTTGGTTGTGTATTCCCTCTAAATCTCACATTGAAATGTAATCCCCATTGTTGAAGGTGGAGCCTGCTGAGAGGTGATTGGATCATGGGGGTGGACTTCTCATGAATGCTTTATCACCATCTCCTTGGTGCTGTCTTTACAATAGTGAGTGGGTTCTCGCAAGATGTGGTTGTTTAAGAGTGTGTGGCACCTCCTCCCCAACTCTCTCGCTGTCTTGCTCCTGCTTTGCCATGTAAAGTGCCTGTTCCCTCTTTGCCTTCCACCATGATTGGAAGCCTCCCAAGGCCTCCCCAGCAGCAGGTGCTGCTATGCTTCCTGTATAGCCTGCAGAACCATGAGCCAATTAAACCTCTTTTATTATAAATTACCTAGTCTCGGGTATTTCTTTATAAGAATTCAAGAATGGCCCAACACACTAACCCAGCTAGATTATAGTATAGTAATAGCCATTAAGTCAGTTCACTAAAACACTGAACTTCCATCTCGTTGGGAGAGGATGTCTTCCCAGAAGGCCACGGATATTTTTCAGTAGAAAATGGTTCCAGGAGCCTTCAAAGATGTCAAGTTAACCAAACAGCAATTGGAGAAGGGTACCAGCCTATAAGTGAGGAGTGAAAAGGTTAGATCCCACCTCAAACATCCAAGATAGCATTTGAAGTCAACTTTCCACTCAAAGCAAAGAGCATTTAACTGATTCTCGTCCATAAATATTATGGAAAGTTTCATTTTATACATAGCAGGAATGTAAGCGTCATTTGTAGGCCAACTACTATCATGAGCAAAGCAGAACTACTGGTTTTATGGAGAGTTGACTATACATATGGTCATGCACATTTGAGCTATGATTGGAGAGGTTTCTATTCCTTAATCTCTACATTTCACAGAAAAACCTTAGCTGGGTATATTCATAGAGATACCAACATCTGTTCAAAATGTTATGTGACAGCTGAAAACAACATAGGTGACTGGAGTGTGATGATCACACAAACAAGGTGGGGTTTTTGTTTTACTCCATGCAGAGGTTTTTAAGGGACCCAGTTCCATATGTAGTCTAATGTGTTTTTGACCAGTGGGAGATAGTAGAACTTTAACACCATCACCATAGCATACTGCATCACCACATTGGCAGAATGGTGATCAGAAATCTGGCACCTTCTCAATTGTTTGTCCCTACAGGTCTTTTCCCAGTACAGGGGAGACAAATAGCAAACAGGCTGTTCTCCTGCCTCAAGAGAGACCTCAGACAAACAAGAATCCATCTTATTTTAAAGACAGGTCAGAAGAGGCTGCATGATCATGCTCAGTGATGCCCAGGCCCCCAAACTGTGATAGGAAGATTGACAAATAATAAACCAAATCCCAACGTAGCTTTAAATAGATTGATATGTTTTGGCTGTGTCTCCACCCAAATCTCATCTTGAATTGTAGCTCCCATAACTCCTATGTGTTGTAGGAGGGACCCAGTGGGAGGTAATTGAATCATGAGGGTGGGTCTTTCCCATGCTGTTCTCATGACAGCGAATGAGTCTCATGAGAGCTGATGGCTTATAAATGGGAGTTTCCCTGCACAAGCTCTCTTTTTGCCTGCCACCATCCACGTACAATGTGACTTGCTCCTCCTTGCCTTCTGCCATGATTGTGGCTGCTCCCCAGCCATGTGGAACTGTGAGTCCATTAAACTTCTTTTTTTTGTAAATTACCCAGTCTCATGTATGTCTTCATGAGCAGTGTAGAAACGGACTAATACAAAGACTTTATTCAAAATGCTTATAGCAGTACTGAGAATGCTCCAACCAGGGGATTGGCAAGGATCTCAGAGGTCAGAGAGAAAGGAATTTGGTTTCTAGGAAGGATGACAGAAGCTGGAAGGACTGAGCGTGGGAGATGGGATGAACAGGTAGTGTGACAGGTGACCAGGAATATGTGTCTCGTGGTCAGCTCATTTCCAGAAGGGTCTTTGGGAGGATTATTCTGCTTTGCAGTGCTTGTTTATCTTGAGGGATGAATCAAAGGTGGGGAAGCTGTGGTGGGAGACCAGCTTAACTAAAGTTTGGTTAGGTCAATTTGGCAAGCATTTCATTTCAATTGATAAGGAAGGAAAACAGTTCAGCTAATCATTGAAGAGAAAATGAGTGAGAATTTGGGGTGTCCAGGTTGCCCAAGGAAAATGTGGGATCATATGAGTCTTATCTAAGTCATACAGGTAAGGGTGGTCTTTCTAGTAAGCCATTCTCCAGAACAAAAATGGTGAAGAACTTTCCTCAACCTTGTTGTTTTCCATTATCACAGACAAGGAAGATTAGTCTCAGATAAGTTTAAATTGTCATGATAATTGTACCTATCACAGTGGGTGATCTAGGATCAATTGTGTTCTTATTTGTAAAGCGCTTAGCCCATAATTGAGCCCATAATTTCTGCCTTTTAAGCACTAGGTGGATAAACACTTTGGAAATCCCCTATATCCTGAGAAAAACTCTCCTCCCTCCAACCAGCCCCCTCCATGCTGCAGTTCTTCGCTCTTCCTTCAATGCTCTCATCTCTGACACTGAGGATGGAGCCATCCCTCAGCTCTCCAGACTTCAGGGGTTTAGAGGAGTCTCCTCTCCTGGGAACAGGCTCTGGAGGAGGTGGCCACTTTCTCTGCCCAGGAAGCTGCCCAGAAGGGAGGGCAGAGGAAGGTCCCTAGGACTTGGAGTTGCAGAGGGAGAGGGGAGGAGGAACAGGGAGGAAAGAGTGGTGAGCACCTGGTAGAGAGGGTGATCTAGGGATTGTGAAGTGCTTAAGCAGATAGTCAGTTACTTATTCCACTTTTCTTTGGCCAAGAACATGTCTCAGAACATGATTTTTAGAGGTGAGCTGTTTGGATTCCAACCTGAAAATGCATAGCCTCCTTGTGAGAAGAATGAAGGCATGAAATTAGATTGCCCACATTTACCTCATATCCTTCTTGGCTAATTGATTTTCCATAAAAGGACACAAAACAAAAACAACATGCAAAGCTGGGAGTTAGCTGTAGGTCAAGGCAGGAGAATCGATAATGACCAGACTGTGAAGAGGGACTTGAGTGCAAAGAGACAGAGCTGAGCAGGGAGAGGAGGTGGCATCGCTGTCCCCATCCCTGAGAGCAACGCTGGGTCCCTCAGGGGGAAGGGAGGAAAGAAGGACTGGCTCTCAGCATTTACAGACCAGCTGACTCACTGCTTTCTTCTTGTTTCTTTGATTCCACTCAAAGTGCAATATCCCCACTCTGGAGCCACAGACAGAAAAGTCAGCCCTGACCAAGGCAACCTTCATGTCCTAGTTTTTGATAACATTTGTTGTTTAGCACGGAAGTTCTCCTGTCCCTGAAACCTCTTATTCTGGGCAAACCAGAAAAGTCAGCCAATCTAACCCTCACCTGAATATTTCTTGTTTTAAATTCTGTAATGAGACCAATAATCAACCTAATGTTGAAGTAAACCTATTGAATACGTTTTTTTTTGGAGTTAGGAGAAGTAAGCCATCTTAATTTATGAAATCTTCACCGTTTCAGGGACCTGTCATGGACTTGAATGCAGGAGCCCTGAGTGCAGTCACAGGGCCTCCCTCTGGGACATGGCTCTGTGGGTCACACTCATGATGGACGTGTTGGCAGGAGCCCAGCCTCTGCCTCAGATGGCCCTCGTCACAGTCCTAGCTGGCATGACAGTGTGTGCCTCTGGAGAAGTTATTTTCAACTAACTTTCTTAAATCCTAGGCCAGATACAATGGCTCACACCTGTAATCCCAGCACTTTGGGGGGCTGAGGCGGGTGGATCACCTGAGGTCAGGAGTTCGAGACCAGCCTGCCCATCATGGTGAAACTCTGTCTGTACCAAAAATACAAAAATTAGCCAGGCAAGGTGGAGTGCGCCTGTAATCCCAGCTACAAGGAAGGCTGAGGCAGGAGAATTGCTTGAACCCAGGAGGCGGAGTTTTTGGTGAGCCAAGATCGCGACACTGCACTCCAGCCTGGGCGACAGAGTGAGACTCCATCTCAGAAACAAACAAACAAACATACAGAAAACAAAACAAAACAAAACCTTCTCAAATCCTAAGTAAACTAGGGATAGTAATACTACCCCAAAAGACTTCATGTCATGATGAAATTAGACAACCTGTATGACATTATTAAGGTAGTACCTAGAGAATGTTGTGTTGAATAAACATTTAATGGTTTTCACTATTATTATTCCTTTGTCATCTGTTTCTATCTCCAGTTCACACATGAGAAAACCATGGTTGACAGAGGTAAAAGTCTGACCTGGAGCCGCATGTCACTCAGCAGGAGAATGGACACAGGTAGCTTCTTATTTTTCTTTGACTCTGCTTTTTGTCCAGGGTTTCCCTGGACCTTTTCCAGTCAAAGACATCAGCATGCTAAGCAGAAGTCATGTTTAGCTGGTAACATTGTATTATTCTACTCGAAGATGCTCTTGGAACATTAAAGACCTGACCTGCTCACACAAAGTCCCAGGCTACCGTGTGCTGTGCACCAGAGCTACAGGACAAGGCCTACCTGCTGTGTCTCCATATCTGTACATTTAGAAAAACCAGAAAAGCCAACCAAAACTAGGATTTGTTTTTTTTTCTTCAAACATGTGAGTTTCAGGTGATCCTTAAGGCTCCAAGACAAACATTCTGGAACAACTTAGATGACAGACAGAGATGTTTGCTTCATGTGAGGTTTACAGGATCCAGATGCTCTTTCCAGCTTCATGGGTGGAGGGAAACCCCGCAAGGTCAGCTCTGGAAGGTCCCTGACCCTGTGTCCTCCTCTCCCCTGGTCACATTCAGGGAGGACTGTGGGCCTCCTGGGGACCAACCAAGTATCCCGGGGAAAACAAAACAAAACAAAACAAAAAACTGGACTCATCCAGAACCAAGACCAGGAGCCAAGCCTTCTTCTGTCCCCAGACAGACCTCACCCATGGTGAAGGAAGAAGTAGCCACTTCAACAATGTGCCTGAAATGCACTCAAATATGCCCAACACAGCCCCCACTGGGAGCTCTGCCCTTTCTGAAACACTCAGAAAGATGCAGGGAGCACTTTTCTCCGTGTTCTCTTTGTTCCTAAATTCACCCCATTTGGGTGACTCCACCTCTGCTCACGGCACCTGATCAGGACGTCCTACTCTGGCCTTTCCAGACCTCCCCATGCTGGAAGCCAGACCTGAGCTCCACCTCACTGGGAAGCCTGGTGTGAACAGCACAGCTGGGTGAACCCCACACCTCACAGTGTCTGCAGCTGTCACCCACTGCCTGATGGGGGTGTCAGGGACCATTGCTTCTTGTGCTGCTGTTTGACTCTATGCAAGCTGGTTTCAGTCCTCAACTGAATACAAGTCTCTTAGGGATGGAGAATGTGTGCTGTGTATTTCAGTGTGTCCAGAGACTCATAGGGCACCAAGTATAATCTCAGTCCAGGAGGCACAAGTTTCTTATTTATATATATTTTATGTATATATAATATATATTTCTTGTTTATATATATTTTCTAGGATTATATATTCATATAGAATATGTATATTATACATTCCTTATAGTATATAGTTCATATACTACTCACTTTGCAGAAATACACTAGAAAATGCTACAGGGCATATAATAAGATCAATAGAGAGAAAGATGGCTTCTCAGAGATACACACTTCTATATCAAGAAGACAGGAAACAAAGTTTTCACATATGATCTTCTAACACCAAAGATGTGGGTGTACAGAAATGCTGAGACAGAACCCGTATCTTTTTCTGGAAGGGTCACAGGGTCACAGTCCCTCTCCCTCACCCAATGCTGGTCCAGGAGAACTATGACTCAATCTTATTTCTGCAGTCCCAGGTGTAGCCTCTGCACAACAGATGCAGAACCAGGCTCAGGCAGAGCAGGGGAGCATCAGCAGGTGCCTCTTCCCCCGACCTACCTATTAATGTGTTGACCAAGCGTCAACAAAGTAATATATTTCAAAGAAGGTGGGTGGATGACTGGGTTCTCTGGAGTACTTGATGGTGATGATGTTGGAAGAAGAGTAATAGAATGTACTGAAGGCTTTACAAATCCTGCCCAAGGACTCAGACCCTGGAGGTCCATCCAGCACTTCCACGTACTCTTTGCCACATGCAAATCCTCTGGGTCAGAAGAAAAGGCAACCATCAGCATTTGGATTTGTCCTCCAGCCAGGCTGCCACCTCCCTCCACCAATGAATCCACACTAGATCCCAACAGCTTTGCTCATGAGAAGTGCAAGGACAGATGAGAACGAAAGAAGGAAAGTTCGTCAGTTCTTCAATAACGCAAGCAGGGGCCCGAGCACCCCCTCCATCTTCCCAGAAACCTTCCCCTCCACCAGGGCAGCAGGTGGCTTCCCAGTCTCATGGTTTCCATGTCTTCCAGGAAGCCCAGCCCGTGGCCCTAGGATTCCAACCCAGGAATTTTAGTCAAAACATCAGCTGTGTTTCAAGTTCCCCAAACAGGGAATGCAGCCAGCAGAGTGGTGTGTTTCCTTAAACCACAACCTCTGTGTCAGGACAAAAATCACCAGAAATGAGTGTGTGGACACCACTCCCTGGTTCCTGCCTTCCTCTCCCCTGGCAGATGGGACAGGAAGAGGTGAAGAATAACCCCCCACTAGCATAAGCTTGGCCTTGCTTACTCATCGCAGAGGAGAGAGGGGTCTCCATCTCCATCCTGTGAGAGACAAGCTGCACATGGAAGCTCTCAGTCCTAGGAGACCTCCCTACTTCCCTCTCCTCCCTGTGCTTTTCCAGTCCTAATCTCCACCCCTCATCCTCAGCCCCCAACAGGTCTCAGTTCACAAGAGAGGGGCTGGATCCTCTCTGGGGTATAATAAGACAACAAGGGGACACCTCACCAGGACACACACAGGGCTGACTTTATACTAGTTTTGCTCTTGGCCCAGCCTGAGTCCCTCCTTCGTGCCAAGGACAATCAGATTCAAAATCAACTTTGAAAAGGACAAAGGGACAATATGGGAAAATGTCCACAGCTGCCCATCCCTCTGGCCCTGGGGAAATTATGACACAGGAAGTGCATGACTCTTTCATTCCAGGTCCCTCCTCAACCTCCTTCTCTCCTTGTTTCCCCATCTGGGTCTTCTTGGCCACACATCCTTTTTTGAATCCCTGGGCCTCAGGTTGGGTAGACAGTTCAAGCCCTGTATTTGAGGCAGCTGTCTCGAAGTGTCCTTGATCCCATAGAACTCCTGCATAACGTAGTGGGATTCTGAGCCCATAGGCTGTCTGGAGGGGACAGGACCTCTGGGTCACACAGTTCCACCATCTGTCTCATCCACCATTGTGGGCTGTGTTTGGCTTGGTCTGGAATTGATGGAAATGTGGTTTCCATGCTGAAATCTGTGAACAGTGCCCTGGGATAGCAATGCAGTGCCCTGGGATAGCAATGCAGTAACTTAGGCTGCATTGGAAATGCCTTCTGTGGCTTTATCACTTCATTCATTTAAGAAAAACACCTGCAATCCAAAGACAGACTCCGAGTAGACACAAACGAAGTCATAGGCAAGAGTAATATTACACTATAAATTCAGTGTAGAGCTTTCCAGGTGTATTATGTAAACCCCTGTGAGAAAAAGATCTATCCTCCTCTGCAGAGAGTCAGGAAAGTGGTTTTATTGTTATGGAGGTTGTTGTCCTTGAGCTAACTCATGATATACAACATGAAAACCCTTTGCAGAGGGCAGATGAGTCTGGCAGGGATTGAAGGATGCATTCCAGGCAGAGGGCAGGTGTGAGCAAAGGCAAGGAGCTGCTGGACCCTGGTGTGTCCAGGAAACTCAGTGTAATGGCTCAGCCCATAGCAGGATCCAGAGAGGAGAAGTGATCAGAAGTGAGCAGAGAAGAGAAGCCAATTGTGAGGAATGAGAAAGGCACGACAAGAAGATAAACTTTATTTGGAGAAAACGAGCCAGTGAAAAGCTTTCAACAGGAAGTGAAAATGCAGTCAAATTGTGTGTCAAATGGCTGTAATGGATAGGGTGGAGGGTGAACCACAAGAGGTCAAGATGGGATCTTTCCTAGAAATAACAACAACATCAAAGAAAACTCACAACCCCAGTACTCACTTGAGGTTTGGAATGGCCACCGTGACTATATCCCCAGGGTTCAACTCGATGATCCAGACACATTCAGTTTTCGGCCCAACGTAGTTGAAGATCCTGCCATATTCATCCGTGTAGTGGCCCCCACAGTCACTGGGTGCTACAAGAGGAGAAACAGGGCCCAGGCACTGCAGGGATGCTCTAGGTCTGGGATTGGCTTGTGTCATTCCAGGGGCCCCTGTTATTACTGATTCTCCCAACTTCCCATCCTTAGGAAGAAAATTCAACCTTAATGGCCCAGTCTGATCGCTCCACAAACAAGGTGAGCTTTTTGGTTTCAGACTTTATTAGGGGACCCACAACTTATTTTAAAGTACAATTTGTTTATGACCAGTGGGAAATAGAGGAACTTAACTCCCCTTACTAAAACTTTCTCACCAATCGTATTGCCCGATTAGTGAACAGAAAATCAGCACAAACACTATCTTTACATTTCCCTACAGATCTTTTCTTAGGGCAGGCTGGACAAATAACAAATAGGCAGTGCTCCTGCCCCAACAGTAGCCCAATCCCTGAACAAATGAGAATCCATCTCCTTAAGGCTCAATGATGCCTCAGGCTCCGAAAGTGTGACTGAAGATGAAAAGAGCACTTTCCTTGAGTGGTCAAATGTGTTCTGGTTTCTAAAGCACTTAGCTTGTGCCCAGCAACTGGTTAAGCACTAGGTGAATCCACCAATCAATCAACAAGCCACCCTGCATCACAAGAAACTGCTCCTCCCTCTAGCCTGCATCCTCACAGAGAAGCTCGAAGGAAGAGGGAAGAACTGCAGCCTGGAGGAAGCAGGTTAGAGGGAGGAGCAGTTTTCTGACACCGAGGATGGAGTAGCTCCTCAAATCTCCAGACTCCAGGTGTTTAGAGGAGGCTCCTATCCTCCAGGAACACAGGCTCTGTGGAGTGGTGGCTCCTTTCCCTGCCCAGCAGGCTGGTCAGACAAGAGGGCAGAAGAGACTTCGGGGGGCTTGGAGGTGTTGGGGAGGTTGGGAGGAGGCTCACGGAGGGGAGCACTGAGAGGGTGGGGGGGGGATTATGAAGGCTGAATCCAATTACCAAGTCCTTTTGGACAAGAATTATCCCTGGTACGTGCCCTTCTCATTGATCCATTTGGATTTCAACCCCAAAACAGTGTCTCTGTGTGAGGCAAGGGAAAGAGGGTACAGTCTTGCTGCATTTACCTGTGGCAAATGGAGCTGTAACAGTTGTGGCTGAAAGACAAAACAAAACAAAAAAACCGTGAAAATCTGAACTTACCAATGGGTGAAAGCAGAAGAAAGGAAAATGACTACGCTGTGAGGAGGAGCTTGAGTGCGAAGGGACAGAGCTGAGCACAGAGAGACAGAGCTAAGCAGGAAGAAGAGATGGCATCACTATCTCCATTTCTGGGAACAGCCCTGGGTCACCCAGAGAGAAGGATGGAAGGAAGCATCGGTTCTCAGCACTCACAAATTCACAAACCAGCTCACTCACAGCATTCTTGTTTTTCCCATTCCACTCAATTAAAGTTCAATTGTCTCACTCTGGAGCCGTGGTCAGAAATGACTGCTCTGATAGAGTGGTCAGCTTATCTTAAATTATCTGAGACATTCCTGATTTTTTAGCTAAAGGTCTCACATCCCACTTTCCTGGGAAAAAATAAAAGTCAGCTATCTTAACTCTGATGTAAACACTTCTCCTTGTAAATTCTATAACAAAACCAGTGATTAATTTGATTTTGAAATAAATCTGTTGACTAAAATTTTTAAGTGAGTAGAAGTAAGCCATGTTTATTTACGGAAATTTCACTATTCAGGGACCAGAGTTAAATACCTGGATCTCAGCCAGCCCTCCATGCAATCTCATATGTCCCACAGTGCACATGACACTGGGCTCATTGTCAGGCTATGATCTAGCGGGCAGGCACATGGGTTCAGAATCAGACGGCCCTGGTTAACTGTCCTAGCAGCCTACAGCTGAATGGCTTTGGAGAAAGTTTTTAACTCTCCCTAAGCCTCAGTCACTCGTCTATACAATGGGCATCTTGATTTTAACTACCTTACAGGATGAAGCTGGGTGCACGATCCCATGGCCCAATGCCCAGCACAGGGTAGCCTGGCACACACCTGATCTGTCACTCTAATGCTTTCAAGACAGTTGCTTCGTTTTCCAAATTAGATGATGTTTCTTTACTAAGTATATTAGCAGTCCTCATAATGCTACACAACCTATTCTGACAAGAAAGTCAACCAGGACATCTTAGCTGTCCTTCCTGGGCCTGAGACTATATTGGTCCTTTGGGGGTGCAAAAAGCGTCTCCCCACAGCTGGGGCCTCTATCAAGTTGGCTCTGGAAGAAATAAATCATGATTCCCCAGAAAGCAGACCTCAAGTGCAAATCCTGAACATGCCTGTCATATTGAGTGACATTTCTGTACTGTAACCACATCTACCTTAAATTCCTTTCATCTAGATTCTTAGGCAAACACCTTGAGGCATGGGGAAGAAGCTGCCCCTTAACAATCACTAACTACATAGCCTTTCAGGCTGTGAGGCTCGTGATCACTCCAGGGAGCTTTAGTAATGAACTTTTCTAAATTTGCTTGAATGTCATCTTTTGCTTCACTAACTCCTCACAACAGCCCTGTTGAGGCACCCCGATTCTACAGCTGAGGTTAGGAGAGGTTGGGTGACTTGGCCAAGCCTATGCAGCACTCATTAGTTTTTGCATTTAAGCTCGGCGCCTCTGTCTCTTTTTCATCAAGTTGTCTTTGTGTCTCTTGATTTCACCAAGGACAAGGAAACCAAATGTCAAGAATATTAAGTTTTTCCACCAAGCTCTTAGGGTTCCTATGACCAGTTGCCCTAAGGCCTCACTGTAGCCCTAATTTAGACAGAAGCTGTAAGCTGTTATCTGAGTTGGAAATGTAGATGGGCATCTGAAGCTTTAGCCAGAGGTGGCCACGTGGAGCTGGGGCCTACAGTGAGGCTGAAATCCTGGCAGGGGTGGACAGCACCCGGTGATGGGGCAGCCCCTGATGTGAGTGTGCAGTCAGCAAAGTGGAGCAGCGCAGGAGAAATGGGCAAGGTTGGAAAGGACCGGGCAAGGGCAAGAGAGGAGAAAGAAGTGAGGAGAGTAGGAAACAAGGAGCTCAGGAAGGAAAGGGGAGAGAAAGAGGAGGATACAAAGAAAGAAGCTGGGGAGAATGAGGGAAACAGGAAGCCAGGGGAAGAGAGACATAGAGACGAAGACATCTCCCTGAGGAAATCTATACCCTCTTCCTTTCCTGCCTGCATTCAAAATCAGTTGGCCAATCCTCATGCATTTGACACAATTCCCAGGGCCCAGCCCTCTAGAGGGCAAGTGACTCCCCCTCTTCCAGGCATTCCCAGCCAGCGGTGGGAGCTGCTGGTTATTGCTCCTTCTGAAGTTGCTGCAGCAGCCATGTGACAACCCGCTGGGCAGATGCAGAGCTCCCTCCTGCTGTGGGCTCCCCCAAGGGCCACAGTTACCCCCTCAGAAGTCCCCAGACACATTCCATGCAGGGCACCCTCACCAAGACACTGCCTGCCGTCAGACCACCTGGAAAGCCTAGAAAGCAAGACCATGTCTGATTTTCTCAGCCGCTTCTGGGTGAGCCCTGCAGAATCTCAGCATACATTGCTTAAGGCAGGAAGGAGGGTCACAGAACACATCAAGACCGGGAACTCAGGAACCCAGAAATGTTTAAAAATCACGATGGCATCAGCACAATGACATAGATATTTTCCTATTTGTCTCTTCCTCCACCAGCACTAAGTGAAACATTTTGTATGGAAGAGAGTATCTTTCAGCTAATCAGCCATGGGCTTCTTCCTTGGCAATAAGCAAATTTAAAAATCTCTGCAGTTGAAAAGGAAAACAGTGCAAGGCCCAGAAGAAAGGGCCTGGGGCCATGCGTTACCTATACTGCACAGCAGCGGCCAAGCGAAGGCTCTGGACAGCCTCATCCTCAGCAGGGCCTGGCACCAACCTCAGGAGTGAGCTCAGCTCTGGTGGCTTGGGGTTATATAGAAACACCCATGAAATCTGATCTTCTCCCTCCCATCTGGAGCCAAGATTGGCCAAGCTGTAGGATCTGAGGGTGCTGCAGGATCACCTGGGTGGTCTAGGGAGGGAGGGGTGAGGTGTGGCTAGATGCTATTCAACACTGATCTTTCTCAGCCAGGTTCCCGGTTTCACCTAGACAGAGATATAATGGCCAGGTGCTTCTTCTCCTTTCCCCCCAGGCAGACTCAAGGGAAGTATCACAAACTGGCCTCAATCCGTGATCTCCTACTGGGGCAGCCCTCTTTCTTTGGGTTAACTTGCAGCATTTGCAGCTGTATTATGTTGCAGAAGCCTCACAACACCCCAGAGATGAGGCAGGCCAGGAGTCCTTGGAAAGCTGAAGATCCGAGACCCAGAGAGAACCAGGAGACTTTCCCAAAGTCACAGGGCATCAGGGGCAGAACCAGGGTGAGGTCCCGAACTCCTGACTGCCCATCTCTCCCACAGCCCTCTCTGTGTCACAGGAGAGCAAAGGCATGAAATCAGGCCCTTGAGTGGATCAAGATGTGAGTGGGTCACAGTGGGGCCACTGCAGGGACAGGCCCACCCATGTGGGAATGTCCAGGTAGATGGCATGAGTACCTGTGTCTGCCTGTATTACACATGTGTCATGCCAGGATCCACATGGCTCAGTCACAGGGCAGGGTCATGGTTAAAAGAGGCTTCTGTGGAGAACAGGCTGGAAATTTCTTAGAAGGTTACACAGAGAGTTCCTTTATGGTCTAGCAATTCCACTAGCTGTATGCTAAAGAGAATTAACGGCATATGTCTAGATATAAATTTGTACATGAATGTTCATAGCAGCATTGCTTATATTAGCCAAAGAGGGGAAGCAATCTAATATCAACTGAGAAACAGATGAAGAAAACTTGGTATAGCCATAATGGGAATTTATTCAGCCATATGAAGGAATGCGAGCCAATTTGCCAACCAAAGACTGTGACCAATTTATACAAAAACCAGGACTTCATGAGGACCCATTTTCCTAAACTCTAACCAACTCCTGATTTTGTCATATCTTTTAATATGTCTTGTAATCAAATATGATGGAAATAATACCTAATGTTATAAAATGCATTTCCCCAAAGTCCAGTGGGGCTGGCACCCTTTCAATGCCTCCCCTCCCACTGCAGCTCTTTCGGAAATGCCTGTTCATATCTTCAGGACAATCTTGTATTGCATCATTCGTCTTCTTATGAATCAAAGAAGCCACCCTTGGCCTTTCCTTCCCACAACTTTGTTTGCACAGGCCGTGATGGGTTCACAGTGTGAAGGGGCTTTCCAACTCAAGTAGAACAGACTGACACTGCTGGGCTGGGAGCCCAGTTGTTTCTCCCTACTCAGAAGTCACTGAAAAAGGCTGTTTTAGTGTGAAGCCCCCATGTATTACTAAACTAAACTGCAATACTTCCTCACAATTCTCCTTCCTCCTCTTACTCCAGATACCCTGTCCCATTACCCCTCACTCACCCTACCCCTGGCCCTGGGCTGGGAAGAGGTCAAAGCTCCCCACCATTGGATGTGAATGCCCAGATGGAGCAAATGCTGGAGCCCATGGAGAGGATGCATCCTTCCTCTTGTACCCCAGCCCAAGGATCTTGCCATGGGCTCCAATGTGTCAGGATGGCTATGTGTCTTCCAGCATCATCCCCGCATGGCTGTGGCTACCTGAAGGAACAAAGACCTAGTATCTTTTCTGGAGGACCCTGGAAACCAAAGTCTTAGGTGCCCCAAGTCACGATGTCAGCTGGGAGGAAAGATTTGGGTTAGCACCAGCCTCTGAGGATTTGCGTCCCTCAGATCTTTATCTTCCCAGGTCGTCCCTTGCTCCTATGTAGCCCTAAGTGGATTTGTTTATTTCCCCTTGTATGTTCTTCTCTCATAGCCTGCTGCACTCAGACCTGTCCTCTGCTTCTCCAGGAGAGGTTAGTAATTCTCTGCACCTTGTTCAAAGACCCCTGTGACTGACACCATCCACAGTGTCAGAACTGTCCAACTGGTCTCCTCTGTTCCAGGTCTGCCATTATCTGCCTCCCCACCACCCTTACTTTTACTTTACCAGGAAGAATTTTAGGGTCTAATGGGCATTTTGTGTGTTGTCTCCCTAGCATCATTTCCCGGTTGGAAACAAAAAACCCCAACTTTTTCCAGGTATCTATTCTCACCCAGCATACCCAATGTGTCCTGGGAGCAACTTGCTCCAAGCCTAGCTCCAAACGCTGGCCTGAGTAGAGTAGGAAGGTGGCATGGATGGTAACAAAAGGCTCACCCTCTGCATCAGTGACAGACACAGACTTGAGTATGTGACCCAAATTGGTCCAATGGCATCGAAGGAAGGTGTGACTCAGAGGGAGGCAGACATGGCTGCTCCCCCTTGCTACCAGGATGAGGATGAAGCCAACTGGCAGAGCTGCAGAGCAAGGCAATGGTGGGAAGGCCACGCCAGAGCTGCTGCTGATGTCAACCCCAAAGCCTCTGCATTGTCCAGACACAGGCATCAATCCTTGTCCTCGTTGTTTAAGCCAATTTGAGATGGGGTTTTTGTGCATGTAGCTGAAAACATCCTAAGCTCTACAAGGCCCCTTGAATACCAGAAATTAAAGTGCTTGCTCTTTAGAAAGTCTTAGAATAATGAGAACCATCCATCACCTGCTAAAATCCCCCAGGCTGAGCAGACCTCCCACAGCACCTCATTTGGGAGATTCCAAACAGCTTGGGCAGGTGGCGCCACAGAAACCTCCAAGGTCCCTTTGACAAAATGCCGACTATGTCAACTTCTCAGAGGCCCTGAGGCACATGTGCATGTGGGTCCTTCTATTTACTGCCTCACCAAAATCTCCAGAAGCCAGCCACAGCCATCAGAAAATACAGCCATCTAAATTACAAGAATAAGCAGAGGGAAATATGCAAAACATTATGCTTGGGAAACACTCATCCTGAAGATTTACATAAAATGGTAGTTATTGAGTAAAGTAACCGTAATCTATTGACTGGGCTTCTGAAAATCAAATAATGGAAAGCCAGGCTATGGCTAAACTCCAAGCCCTTATGCTGGTAACTACAACAAAAATTCCATCTTCATTTGGCGGTATCTTTTCCTATGCTTATTTGTTATCTATCTTCTGTGAAAGAAAAATAAAAACTCCAAACTCCAATTTACTATGCCAAAAGGAAAAAGGAAACTAAGCTGAAAGCTGAGGCATGCAAGAAGCTGCCTTTCCTTTTGTGCCTAAGCAGAGAGCTACAGATAAAAGGTTAAATATCTCCACAGGTAGTTACTCTATGTTCACCTCATCTTATGTAAATGCCTATTTACTGAGGGTGAGACAAACTCATGATTGACTATCCCCTAGCTGCTCCTTTTCTTAAGACTTTAAAAACATTTTTAAAGTAATTGAGTTAAGATTATTGATTGGGAAGGAAAAAAAATTAACACAATGAAATGAAGGAACAGAAATGCAAGAGAAGTTGCTTAATCCTACGCCTTCCAGCCAAGATTATTGATTGGGAAGGAAAAAAAAATTAACACAATGAAATCCAGGAACAGAGATGCAAGAGAAGTTGCTTAATCCTACGCCTTCCAGCCCGAGCAGCACAGCATAGACATGTGGATGACCATACCCTCCCTCTTTCTCTTCCAGCCATCTTTTCCCCTTTAAGTATTGATGCCCACAAAATCACCTTGGGACCACAGGCTTTTTCTGTGATTGTGTGTGTGTGTGTGTGTGTGTGTGTGTGTGTGTGCGCGTGTGTGTGTTTGTTTTCCCAATTTCTAGTCATGTCATTAACCTTGGCAAAATAAACTTTTAAATCAATTGAGACCTGTCTCAGATACCTTTTGGTTTACAAATTGGTGACCAACTGAAGAGACTCTGAGTGGAGGTGCCCCTGACCTTTGATGAATCTCCTGTGGGTGCTTGGTACCGGCTTGGGCTATCTTTATTGCTCAAACCAATGGGACAATTTGCTGAGGCCTGGGAGCTTCCCCACTCCAGAGAATCCCTGATCTCCCCCAAACTTGGGTGAGATCTAAGGTGTATTTCACCGTACAACTGCTTTTCTGGAGTTTTACTCGTTTCTGACAAGGAAGGCAAGTTTTCCTGCTTTCCATGACATTGGAAACAGGAAAGCAAGTCCTTCCTGGAATTTCCGCTTACTTGCAACAGGGAAGGTGAGTTTGAGTTTCTTTCCTGCTTCTAAGATGGTAGAGAGCAATCTTCAGCCTGGGCCCCATTCCTAGGTAAGTAGCTGAATTGGGATATTGTGTTGAAAATTCTCCTTAATGACTAAAAGTTAAGACTGATAACCAGCTGGTCTTAATTTCTCCTTACCATTAGAGTGTTCAGTGGGGCAGGTGGTGACACAGAAACCTTCAAGGTCCCTTTGACTAAATGCTGACTATGTCAACTTCTCAGAGGCCCAGAGGAACATGTACATATTGGCTCCTCCAGTTCACTACTTCACCAAAATCTCCAAATAGCCATCGTCAGCCATCCAAAAAATACAACTATGTGAATAAGAAGAATAAGCATATTGTTTGGCTTTTCGCTGTTGTTTTTTTTTTTTCAGTCTTTCTCCCATTGGATTTGACCAACTGTACTGGACTTGGTCAAATCCAGCTAAGAATTCCAAATTATGAAGGCCTCTGAATTGGCTAAAATCTCCCACAGCTGCAAAAAGAAAAACAAAAAGGTGCTTGGCTTCTCAGTTCACTTCCTTTCTTAAAAATTATCGTTTCACTTACTTCCACCCTGTTACCATCTTCAGTACCAAGTGAAAAAATATCTAGAAAGGCTTCTAATAATTTGGATCCCTTAAAGAGCTCAGGATAAAGGCACCACTCACTCCTTTTAGGGGTGTTCTTCTTTCTTTGTGGAGTTTCAAGAGTCTTGGGCAGATTGTTCTCAGGTCTAAAGCTCTGCTGTCTTGTATTGCATTACCTGGTTTCTTTGGCTTTGGGGAGTACCAAAGATTACCTTGTACTGTGAGAGGATCTGACTTTAGTGTGTGAAATGGTGGACGATAGCTACAATTTTAGGGGTGGCTGAGGACAGTTGGCAGGAAATGGTCATTACTGCAGGGAGATACTCCTTTCTTCACACATTTGGATAAGAACATTGTGGTTTAGTCTTAAGAAATGCATGCATTCTTGGCCCCATTCCCCAAAGAGCTTTACCCTAAAGCCGGTGATCTAATCAAGCTAAGTTAAAAGACCACCTATCATTAGCCGGGCGTGGTGGCGGGCCCCTGTAGTCCCAGCTACTCAGGAGGCTGAGGCAGGAGAATGGCGTGAACCTGGGAGGTGGAGTTTGCAGGGAGCCGAGATTGCGCCACTGCACTCCAGCCAGGGCAACAGAGCGAGACTCTGTCTCAAAAACAAACAAACAAACAAATAAAAACACCTATTAAATTAAGTCACTTTAATAAAAACATTTTGTAAAGAAAATTTACATCATTAAAGGAAATCTTCGTTTTGTAAGAGCATCTCTGTCTCCGCATCTGTACCACTAGGAACCTTAACTAGGGGGAAGACAATGGCTTAAAGTTTACATAACAGACCTTGACTTTGTTTAGGTCTAAGTCTGTGCCTTTGAGATGTACATTTTCTACCCTGTTTCACCAAAGTCATGTCTTTGGAGTTGTACATTTAGAGTTGCTTAGGTTAGCAATTATTTTGGACATGGAACAGATCATCAGGAGACTAATAATCTGAAGTAGGGGACAGAAAAATTTGGAAAACACACAAATGAAAAATCTAAAATGTATAAGATCTGCCTCTGTCTGTGTCCTTCTATAGAACTGTACGTGTCATATGGAAGTGAAATTTCATGACCAAGTTATATGAAACAGCGCTAATTGTCTTAAAGAAAAGTCTAAAGAACTCTAATTAATTGTCTTCAAGAAAAGTCTAAGTGTTTATTGGACTAACAGAAACTAGTTCAGAGGCTTTTCAGTTCACATGACTTTGGTAATCTTTGGTCAGATTAATTTGGTAAATTTAATTTTCTCTATTGATTTGAAATCTTAAAGTCATGTTATGTTAAATTAAGTAATCCTAGAATTTTCACTGGGAATTAGAGTTACTAAGAGTTAGAGAAGTAGGAGAATAAGATGTGTTTTTGGTGAAACAAAAACATAAGGGTATGGTTTTTGCTTAAGTAAATGTATTTTTTCTGGTTTACAGGACCATTCTACTGGTATTAAGATAAAAACTACTGCTTACATCCAACCATTTTTTAATAAGCTGGTGAGTTTGTGTTGATATCTCTTGGCTAGAGTCCCAAAGTAAAAGCTATAGGATCTTTGTATGAGTGTGTGTGTGTGCTCAGATGTATTTACATGTGCATACATCTGTTTCGTTATGTGTTGTGGCCAGAAGGTACTAAATTGGCTTAAAAATAAAGGAGTACTCATAAATTAAGGAAATATGCCCAAATGTGTGAGAAGGCCCCATATACTGGAGCCCTTTCAGCACTTTCTTGAAGAAAACTACAAAACAAAATAGAGGACCAGTGACTTAAAAGCCCACCTGAGCAGATGACACCAACCTCTCACCCATGGCCACAGTTACGGGAGAGCAAGTTGTTGTTGGGGCAGCTCCACAGGAGCAGCCCTGTTCTGAGCAGAGCGTGTCCTCCAGGAAGAAGGCCTGCAGCCCTGGCCAGACCAGGCACTTTTCAGGGCCAACACTTTAGCCTGATCTACCACTCCTCATCTTCACTTAGCCCCCAGTGCACCTCCTGCTCCCAGGAGGGAGCCCAGAGGCTCTGTAGGATAAGAAGATAAGAGGGGCACATCCCAGAACAGCAGAAATACGAGGACCTTCTGTACTAGTTTTCCTATTGGCTGAACCTTGAGCCTCTTGGTAACAGGGACCGTCAGAACCAAAAAACCTTTGAAAAAGGAAAGGGTCCTTAGGAAACTGTTCCAAACATCTCACTCTTCTGACCCCTGGAGAAATAGCGACATAAGAAATTCCTGGCTCATTCAGCCCTGTCCTCCCCTCAAGCTCCTTGTCTCTGTTCCCTGAATCATGACCTTCATGAACATACCATTATTTGCTGCCTTATGAAAACAAAGTTTGTGTAGAGGGTTGTAGCACTGCTTGTGTAAGAGCCATTTCCCAGGTGTCCTTCATCCTAGAAAGCCCCAAGTAACTTAGTGAGGGTCCTGACACCACTCCACCTCTGGAGAGGGAGGAGCCCTTAGTCACTCAGATTTCATCACCTGTCTCATCCGTTACTGTGGCCTGCACTTGGCTTTGTCTGGAGTTGTTGGAAATGTGACTCCCACGTTAAAATCCATGATGATGGCCCTGGGATAGCAGGGCAGTAACTTACTGCTATGTTGCTAATGCGTTCCGTGATCTTATCACACTAGTCACAAACTCATTCATTTAGGAAATATGGCTTGAACCCAAAGTTAGAGTTTCCATAGTGGCAGACAAAAATAAAAATGCAAATAACATTTTATGCTAAAATCCACTATAGATTTTCATGGGGTGACAGATGGGGCAAAAAGGAGAGAGAGACACAGTCACCTGAGGAGTTAAAAAAGAAGTGGCATGGAAGAGGTGTTCTAGGATCCAATATGTTCCTATTTTAAAAGGTTTGTTCTATGCCTGGCAAGTCCTCTGTCCTTGGTAAATAATAAATTAATAAGCTGCCTACATCACAAGGAAACCACTCCTGCCCCCAGCCCGCATCCTCCATGCTGCGGTTCTTCCCTTTTCCTTCACAGCTCTCACTTTTGACTCTGAAGTTGGAGCAGCCGGTCTGCTCTCCAGATTCTGGGTGCTTAGAGGAGGCTCCTGTCCCCCTTGGGACACAGGCTCTGTGGAGAGGCAGCTCCTTTCCCTGCCCAGTGAGGCTTCCCAGATGGGAGGGCAGAGGGGTCCCCCATGCTGGAGAGGAGTTGACAGAGCTGGGGGGATGTTCCAGGAAGGAGACCCCTAAGAGGTCCAGCCTCATATCTGAGCCTCTCAAATGCTCCACCCAGCTGTCCTGCCCCAACCCACCCCAGTGCATACATCTCTGGACCAGCAATGCCCACAGGGACCATGAGGAAATGCCTCTCTCTCCTTGTCCTTCAGTTCACCCCACTCAGGTGACTCCATTCCTGGTCACGGCACCTGCCCAGCACATCCTATTGCAGTCTTCCCAGACCTCCCCATGCTAGAGGCCAGGCCTGAGCTCCACCTCACTGGGAAGCCTGGTGTGATTAGCACAGGTGGGGCCGACCTCAGACCTCACAGTGTCTGCAGCTTCCACCCATTTCCTGGTGGACGTGTCGGGGGCCATTGCTTCTTGTGCTGCCACTTGACTCTGTGTGAGCTGGTTTCAGTCCTCAACTGAACACAAGCCTCCGGGGATACAGACTGGGCATTGTTCTACTCGTGTGTCAACATGAGTTGCTCCAGGCTATAATCATATGTCCCAATGCATTTTTTTGTAGTACCTGTACTCAATACTTGGCCACTGGAAGGCGGTCTCACCTTTTCTTCTGGCAGTCACAGAAACATCTGTATATGCAACATGTCACTCAGCTGGATTCGACAGAGAAGGGGAGAATCAGCAGGTTTCCCCCTTCCTCACCTACCTTCTGAGTCACTATGGTAATATGCATCAAAGAATGTGGATAGTTGGCTGAAAGTTCTGTTATATATGATGGTCATAATAGTGGAAGAGGATTGGTAGGTCAGAGACATATCTTTACACATTTTGCTCAGGGATCTGGACCCCAGAGATCCATCCGAGACTTCTACCTGTTCACTCCCACAGGTGAGGCTGTGGGGCAGAGAACTGACAGGTGTCAGCATTTGGAATCACCCTAACTCCAGCAGGCAACTTCCTCCCCAGCGAATGGCACCAGCTCTCATTAGCTTCACTTCTCAGAAGTGCAAGGCTCGGGGCAAGCAAGGAATGGAAAGTCTAACAGCTCTTCTGCAAACAGATTAGTCTCTTTCCATAACCCCTGAATAAAATAAATGTTTTGTTCACCAGGACTGCAGGCATCTTCCGAGTCCCCTTGGAAGCCCTGCCTGCGGATGGGAATACCACTCAGGAATTTTAATTCCAGCCACCAGCTGTGTTTCAGGCCCCACAAGCTACAAAATCTGCATCTCAGAGACATGTGTTTTCAGCCACAGCCTCTGTGTCTCGATGAGATGCTCCAGACATGAGTGTGTGGATGCCACTCTGTGATTCCTGCCTCTCCTTCCCTTGGCAAATAGAGGGGCAACAAGCATCCCCAGCCCAAGTTTGGCTTCCCTGACTCAAGGCAGGGAGGGGCCTCCATTTCTTACCTACAGTGAGATATTGTGGACATGGATTGTCACCCTCCTGAGGGGTCTCCCCACTCCTCTCACCCCCTTCGCTCTTCAAACCTGACCTCTCATCCTCAATTAGCCCCCAGCAAACTTTATGTACATGGGAGAGTGTTTACAGCTTATCTGAAGTATGAGAAGACAGTTAAGACATATCCCATTAGGACACACACAGGGTTGACTTTATACTAGTTTTGCTTTTGGCCCAGCCTGAGTCATTCCTTGATGCCAAGGACAGTGAGATCTAAAACCAATCTTTGAAAAGGGCAAAGGGACAATACAGGAAAATGTTCAGAGCTGCCAATCCTCCTGAGCCTGGAAAAATGGTGGCACAGGGAATTCCCAACTCCAACCTCCTTCTCTCCTTGTTTCTCCATCTTGGTCTCCTGTGCTGCATGTCCTTTTTCAGAATCACTGGAGCCTGTGTTGGGCAAATGGTCTAAGTTCTATATCTGAGGCAGCCATCCGAAAGATGTCCTTCATCACACAGAGCACCTGCATAACCTGGAGGTCCCAGCCCAAAAGCCAGTATGGAGGGAAGGGGGGACCTTAGTCACACATATTCCATCATCTTTCTCATTCACATCCTGGGTTGTGTTTGGCTTGGTCTGGAATTGATGGAAATGTGGCTGCCATGCTCAATCAGAACAGAGTGTCTTGGGTATAAATGCTACAGGGTTTTCTGCCTTCTGGGATCTTATCACTGCTTTCATTCATTCAATCATTCATTCATGTATTCATTCATTATCAATTTTGCCTTGAACCCCAAAAGAGAGCTTTCATTGCAGTGGCGTCAAAGAATGAAACAAGTGTCGGTGTACATTGAAAAGACACCTCGGCCTTTTCTGAAGGTATCTAGTAGGGTGCAAAAGAGAGAGCTCTGCCCATCTGGAAAGGAGTCACGCAGACACTATGGAAGAGCTGGGCCTCCAGCTGAATCATGAAATCCTCGTAGAGGACCCTAAGGAGAGGGCAGATGAGTCTGACTGGGGTAGAAGGAGGCGTTCTCATCAGAGCCCAGTGTGAGCAATGGCATGGAGCTGCTTCACAGGTGGTGCCAGGAACCCCAGTGTGGAGGGGGCCGAGGGCAGGAGTGGGTGGAGGGGAGGAGAGGTCCAGGAGCCACATTGGGAAGTATTTTGCAATGCAGGCTAAGGAGGGAGCACCTGACCTGGAAGACAGGGAGGCACTAAATGCATTTGCAGCAGGAGTGGAAGCTTCCAATTCTATTTAGAGGCCTCTGGGTTGGGTGGGGTAAACTGGCAAGATGCCATGTGGATTTCATCCCAGAAAACTGTACCATCAACAAAGGAAATCACATCCTGAGCACTCACTTGAGGAGAGGAAATAACAGATAGATTTTCTTTTGGTTTCACCTGGATGGCCCAGACACATTCTGTTTTGTTCCTGACTGAGTTGAAAACCTTCCCAGAGAATGTGTGAGGACACCCCCCACACTGAGAACACCCCCACACCAAGGACGCCCCCACACCGAGACGCCCCCACACCGAGACGCCCCCAAACCGAGGACACCCCCCCACACCAAGGACATCCCCACACCGAGGACACCCCCCACACCGAGGACACCCCCTACGCCAAGGACGCCCCCACACAGAGGTCGCCCCACACTGAGGACACCCCCTACACCGAGGACACCCCCCACACTGAGGACACCCCTACACTGAAAGGGTCCTACAACCAGAGAATCAGGAACCACCGTGGCTCCAGGGCATCTCCTGAGCTGAGGGACTTTGCTATCTCTGGGGCAAATGGTTGTTGATACTCACAACTTTAAGGAGTTCTCAGAAAAATTGGTGATCAGGCCAGGTGCGGTGGCTCATGCTTGTAATCCCAGAACTTTGAGAGGCCGAGGCGGGCGGATCACTTGAGATCAGAAGTCTGAGACCAGCGTAGCCAACATGGCGAAACCCCGTCTCTACTAAAAAGTACAAAAATTAGCTGAGTGTGGTTGTGCACGGCTGTAATCCCAGCTATTCAGGAGGCTTAGACACAAGAATCACTTGAACCCAGGAGGTGGAGGTTGTAGTAAGCCAAGATAGCGCCACTGCCCTCCAGTCTGGGTGACAGAGCCAGACTTGGTCTCAAAAAAACAAACAACAACAACAAACAAAACAAAAACAAAAAAAGAAAATTGGTGACCAGATAGCCATTCCCCCAAAACTAATGTGGCTTCTGTTTCATACACTCAGAGATTTGGAGTTCTCACACCCATTTGTAGTATAATTTCTTTTAGATCACTGGGAAATAGAAGAAATTTAGCACCCCTCACCAAATCTTATCATCTACCCCACTGCCACAGTGGAAAACAGAAAGTCAGCACGAATACCTCCTTTCTACCACTCTGACTGTCCTTTCCTAAGGAGGCCAGAAAAAATAGCAAACAGGCAGTGTTCCTGCCCCCAGAGAGGCCTAACCCCCCATACATGAGAATCCATGTCACTGTAAGACCTGAGGGTGCAGTTCCAGAACACTGTTCAGAGAGGATGAAAGTAGCACCTAGCATAAGGGGGCAAACGTGTTCGGGTGTGTAAAGTGCCCAGCAGGTACCCAGCAACTGGCTAAGCACTAAGTAAATGAATCCATCCATCAACAGGCTGCCTGCAGCAGGAGGAAACCTCTCCTCCCTCCGACCCACACTCTCCACGCTGCAGTTCTTCCCTCTTCCTTCAAGGCTTTCATCTCTGACTCTGAGGATGGAGCAGCCCGTCAGTTCTCCAGGATTCCAGGTGTTTAGAAGAGGCTCCCACTCTCCTGGGACATAGCTCTGTGGAGAGGTGGCTCCTTTCTCTGCACAGTGAGGCTGCAGAGAAGGCAGGAAAAGAGAGGGGGCTCCACGGGGCTGGAAGGAGTTGAGGGGCGCACAGAGGAAGACCATGTGTGGAGAGAGAAGTTTCAGGATTGATCTGAAGTTGTATCAGTGCTGAAGCTGATATTCAGATACATGTACCACATTCTTTTGGCCCAGAAAAAGGCTCAGGTCCTACACTTCCTGTCGAGACATATGGTGTCCAACTCAGAAATATATAGTCCTTGTGTGAGGAGAGGGAAAGGGTGAATATATATTGCTCATGTTTACTTCTTGTCATTGTTGGTAAATGGATTATTCCTGAATAATCATGAAAACAGAAAAGCAAAATGAAAAGCCGAAGTTACCAATGGATCAAGGGAGGAGAATGGAAAATGACCACACCATGAAGAGGAGCTTGAGTGCAAAGGGACAGAGCTGGGCAGGGAGAGGAGGGGACATTGCTGTCCCCATCCCTGGAGCAGCCCTGGGTCACAAGGAAAGAAGGAATGGCTCTCAGCATTCACGGCCCAGCTCACTCACTGCTTTCTCCTTATTTGGTTCGACTCAAAATGCGATGTCCCCATCCTGACACCACAGTCTGAAAAACTGCTCTGATCAAGGGGACTGTCTTGTCCTAGTTTTTGATGATTTTTGTTGCTTTAGCGTGGAAGATCACTTGTCTATGAAACCTTTCATCCTGGGCAAAACTGGAGAGTTTTTCACACTAAACGTTTTCTAAACATTTCTTGTTGTAAATTTCATAATAAAATCAATAATCAACTTGAATAAAATTGTTAAGTGAAGGGAAATTACATGTTTATTTATGGAAGGCTCACCATTTCAGGGACATGTCACGGACTTAGATGCAGGAGCTCTGGGTGCAGTCTCAGGGCCTCCATCAGGAGACGTGGCTCTGTGGCTCACACACTTGTGACAGACATGGTGGCAGGAGCCCAGCCTCCGCATCAGATGGCCCTCATCATAGTCCTAGCTGGCGTGACAGCATGTGCCTCTAGGGAAGCTGTTTGCAACTTATTTACTTTCTCAAACCTTAAAAATTTGGGGAAAATGATTACTATTCAAAAAGTTCCAATCATGATGAAATTAGACAACCTGTATGAAATTATTGATGTAGCACCTAGAGAATGTTGAGTGTTGAATAAGTGTTTAATGGTCTTCACCATTATTATTTCTTTGTTACCTCTTTCTATCTCCAATTCATAAATGAGAAAATCGTGGTTGACAGAGGTGAAAGGTCTGACCTGGACCCGCATGTCAGTCAGCAGGAGAATGGACATAGATGCCTTGTTATTTTTATTTCTTTGGCTCCTTTTTGGCCAGGGTTTCCCTAGACCCTTTCCAGCCAAAGACATCAGCGTGCTAAGCAGAAGCTAGGACTCAGCTGGTCCCACCGTACGTATTATTCTACTCCAGGGTGCTCTGGGAACATCAAAGACCTGGATCTGCTCTCACTAAATCCCAGGGGACCGTGTGCTGCATGCCAGAGCTAGAGGATGAGGCCTGCCTGCAGCACCTCTGTATCTGTTAATTTAGAAAAACCAGAAAGGGCAAATAAAAGTAGGATTTGTTTTTCTTCTCCAAACGTGTCAGTGAGTTTCAGGTGATCCTTCAAGCTCCAGGACAAACATTCAGAACAACTTAGATGACACGACAGAGATGCTCACTTCATGTGAGGTTTACAGGATCCAAATGCTCCTTCCAACTTCATGAGTGGAGGGAACTCTGCAAGGTCAGTTCTGGAAGGTCCCTGACCCTGTGTCCTCCTCTCCCCAAATCACATTCATGGAGGACTGTGGGCCTCCCCAAGGCCCACCAAGTGTCTTGGAAAAAGCCCAGACCCATCTAGAACCAAGACCAGGAGCCAAGCCCTCTTCTGTCCCCAGAGAGACCTCATGCATGGTGAAGCAAGAAGTGGCCACTTCAGCAATGTGCCTGAAATGCACTCGAATATACTCAAATGTGCTTAACTCAGGCCCCAGTGTGAGCTTTGCCCTTCCTGAAACACTCGGACTAAGGAGGGAGCAGCTTTCTCTGTGTTCTTCTTGTTCCTAAATTCACCCCACTCGGGTGACTCCACCTCTGCTCACGGCACCTGCTCAGCACATCCTACTCTGGTCTCATCAGACCTCCCCATACTGGAGGCCAGGCCTGAGCTCCACCTCACTGGGAAGCCTGGTTTGATCAGCACAGCTGGGTGAACCCCAGACCTCACAGTGTCTGCAGCTGCCACCCGCTGCCTGGTGGGGGTGTCGAGGACCATTGCTTCTTGTGCTGCTATTTGACTCTGTGTGAGCTGCTTTCAGTCCTCAATTGAATACAAGCCTTTTAGGGATGGGGAATGTGTGCTGTGTGTTTCAGTACAGAGACTGATTCATAGGGCACCAGCTGTCATCACATTCCATGAGTTATGAGTTTCTTTATTTTATGTATTTTTTCCAGGATTATATATCTTATCTAGACATTGGGTATTATACATCCTTGATATTATAAAGTTCATATGCTACTCATTTCGCATAAATACATTGGGAAATGCCATAGGGCTTATAATAAGATCAACAAAGAGGAAGAAAACAGAGTCTAAGAGACACATGCTCCAATATCAAAAGGACGGGAATGATAGAATAGTTTTCACATCTGACCTACTGACCCCAAAGAAGTAAGTGTACAGAAATACTGGAACAGAATCCATGTACGTTTCTGGAAGGGTTACTGGGTCATACTCCTTCTCCTTCACCTGAGGCTGATCCAGGAAAACTGTGGCTCGATCTTATTTCTGCAGTCACAGGTGCAGCCTCTGCCCAACATGTGCAGGGCCAGGTTTGCATGGGCCAGAGGAGCATTGGCAGATGCTCACACCACCTGGAATGCCTCCAAAGCAAGACCATGTCTCATTCTCTCAGCCATTTCTGGGTGAGCCCAGGCTGGCCCCCTGTAGAATCTCAGCATAAGTTGCTTAAGGCAAGGAAGAGGCCCATAGATCCAAGAACTGAGAAATGTTAAAAATCGTGCTGACATCAGCCTAGTGACCAGAACAATCCCTGTCTGTCCCTTCCTCCTTCAGTACAAAGGGGAAAGTGACACATTTTGTATGGAGGAGAGTATCTCACAGCCAATCAGCCATGAGCTTCTTCCTATGCAAAAAGCAAACTACAACACCCACAGAGTGGAACAGGAAAGCAAAGAGAAGCCCAGGACAAAGGGCTTAGGGGCCACACATTACCTGTACTGCACAGCAGTGCCCAAGCGAAGGCTCTGGACAGCCTCATCCTGAGCAGAGCCTGGCACCAGCCTCAGGAGTGAGCACAGCCCTGGTGGCTCGGGGCTATAGTGAGCCGCTCCTGAAATCTGATCTCCTCCCTCTCACCTGGAGCCAAGGCTGTCCAAGCTGCAGGATCTGAGTGTGCTGCAGGATCACCTGCAGCGCTGGGTGGTCTAGAGAGGGAGATGTGAGGTGTGGCTAGATGCTAATGAACACTGTTCTTTCTCAGTCTGGTTCAGAGTCCTCTGTCACCTAGAATGAGATATAATGATCAGGTTCTCCTCTTTTCCTCTCTGGGTGGTCTCAGAGGAGGAATCACAAGTTGACCACAGACCATCATGACCTCCTGATTGGGCAGCCCACCTGCCTTAGGTTTAGCTCATAGCACTTTCACCTGTGTTACACTGAAAAAGCCTCATAACACCTGAGAGGTGAAGCAGGCCAGGAGTCCTTGGACAAGCAAGGAACCAAGACCCACAAAGACCAGGAGACTTACCCAAAGTCACAGGGCATCAGGGGTGGAACTAGGGCAAGGTCTCAACCTCCTGACTGCCTGTGGCTCCCACGGCCCTCTCTGTGTCTGTGGAGGACAAAGGCACAGAATTAGGCCCTTGAGCTGCTCGAGGTGTGAGTGGGTCATGGTGGGGCCACTGCAGGGGCAGGTCCACCTGTGTGGTAATGTCCAGGTGGATGGCATGAGTACCTGCATCTGTATTTATTATACATGGGTCAAGCTAGGACCTACACGGTTCAGTCCCAGGGCAGGGTTGTGGTTAAAATAACACAGCACAAGCCTCTGTGGAAACAGGTTGGCAGTTTTCCTTAAGGTTACACAGAGAGTGCCTTTATGGCCCATAAATTCCATCAGATATATACTTAAGAGAAACGAAAACATAAGCCCACACAAAAATTGGTACATGAATTTCTGTAGCAGCATTGCTCATAATAGCCATCATGTGGAAGCAACCCAAGTGTCCATCAGCTGATGAATAAGTAAATAAAACATGGTATGGACTTACGATGGACTGTTCCTCTACCATGAATAGGAATGTGAGCTGCAATGCCTACCAAGGACTGTTGCCAATTTATACAACAACCAAGACAACAGGAGTATCCACTTTTCTGAACTATTTACCAGATCTTTTAATGTGTCTTGCTGATCAAATATGCTAGAAACAATACCTAACTTTATTAAATGTGTGTTTTCCTGAATTCCAGTGGGACTGGCATCTTTTCAGTGTCTCTGCTCCAGCTGAGGCTCTTTTGGAAATGCCAGTCCATGCCTTCAGAACAGTTTTCTCTTGCATTGCTCTTCTTCTTCTTATGAATCATAGAGGACACATTTGTCCTTTCCCTCCCATAACTTTACTTGCACAGGCCCTTATGGGTTCATAGTGTGAAGGAGCTTTCCAATTCAAATAGAACAGGCCGACACTGCTGGGCTAGGAGCCATCTAGCTACTCATAGCATCCCAACTGAGGAAGGCAGGCAGAAGCGAAGTTGGTAAGTTTCCTCTCTGCTCAGAATTCAGTGCTAAGGCTGTTTTAGTGTTAAGCTCCCAGGTATTACCAAAGTAAACTGCAATGCTTCCTCACAATTCTCCTTCCTCCTCTTACTCCAGATATCCTGTCCCATTACCCCTCATTCATCTTTCTTCTGGCCCTGGGCTGGGGAAGGACAAAGCTCCCCACCATTGAATGTGAATACCCACATGGAGCAAATGCGGGAGCCCATGGAGAGGATATGCCCTTCCTCTTGTAGTCCATGCTGAAGATGCTACCATGGGTTCCAATGTGTCAGGGCAGCTGTGCTCCCCCCCCAGCAGCATCCCAGCATGGCTGCAGCTGCCTGGGAAGAAGAAGCAGTTAATCTCTTACTATCTAATTTGTTTTCTGGGGGACCCCAGAAATCAAAGTCTTAGGTACCCCAAGCAGTGTCCTCTTGGAGGAAAGATCTGGGTTCACACCAGCTTTTGAGGAGCTATGTCCCTTGGATCTTTGTTCCTTCAGATAATTTCTAGTTTCCAAATGGTCCTAGGCAGACCGGCATTTCTCCCCTTTGTATGTTCCTTCCTCATGGCCTTCTGCACTGCAGTTTTTCTCTCCGCTTCTCCAGGAGAGTTTAGGAATTCTCTGCATCTTGTTCAAAGACCCCCTCTGACTGTCTGCCCCCCACAGATTCAGAACTGTTGCACTGGTCTTCTCGCCACTGCCCCAGCGTCTGTCATCATTCACCTCCCTAGCACCCTTGCTTTTATTTTACCAGGAAGAGTTTAACGATCTGGTGGGCATTTCATAAGTTGCTTCTCCAGCATAATTTCCCTCCTTTTTCATACAACCCCAATTTTGTCCATGTGTCTATTCTCACCCCATGCGCCCAATGTGCCCAGGGGGCAACTGACCTCATGCTCAGGTCTGAGAACTGGCCTGAGTTGCCACTTCCCACCTGCCCATTATTCACTTAGGAGCCATCTGGGTTACCACATTGAGTGTGTTGGATAGCAGTGCTTGCATCCAAATAAACTTTATTTTATTTAAAAATGGCCTTAAGGTGCAGGACATGGAATCACGGCAATCTGGATATGCCATAGGGAAGTCATGAAGTGCTTTCTTTAAGTGAAAATGTGAATCTTCTTGGCTTAATAAGGAAAAAAGATGTGTATGTGAAGTTGCTAAGATCTACAGTACAATAAGATGTTTTGAGAGACAAAGGCAGACCACATTTACATAACTTTTATTATAGTGTATTTTTATAATTGTTCTATTTTATGATCATTGTTGTTAATTTCTTACCATCTACTTTATGAAATAAAGTTTGTCATAGGTATGTATGAATAGGAAAAAACACTATCTGCAATTTCAGATATTCATTAGGGTCTTCAAATGTACACTTTGTAGATAAGGGGGAACTACTGTATTTGTCGTTGTTGTTTAAGCCAACTTGAGTGGGTTTCTGTTATATGAAGCTGAAAATATCCTAACCCCTACAATGTCCCATGAATACCAGAAAATAAAACACTTGCCCCTTAAGAAAGTCTTTCAACAATAAGAACAACACTCCATCACCTGTTAGTCACGCCCCTTCCAAAACTAACCAGACATGCTCTGCCTGTTCACTTTTAGAGATACCAAACTCCTTGGACAGGTGGTTACAAAGAAATCTTCCAGGTCCCTCTGACAAATGTTAACTTCACCTTCTTAGAGGCATATGGGCATATCTGCGACTTTGGTTCAGTGCTTCACCCCAATCTCCAAAAGCCTGTCAAAGCTGTTCTAGAATACAACCAAATAAATATCAAAAATAATCAGATAGAAATATGAAAAATACTATGCTTGGAAAACACCTATCCTGACAGTTTACACAAAATGATTCTTAATGACTTTTCTAATCTTAAACTATATTGACAGGGCTTGCAAAAATTAAACCATGGAAAACCAGGACATAGCTAGAACCAGTGGACTATATATTGCTAACTACCACTACAATTCCATATTCACAACACAACAAATAACCGCAGTACCCTTGTGAGCAATTATTGCTCATCTTTGGTACAGACTCAGAATGCTTTAAATTAAACAGACCCAAAAATTTCAAAAGACTTCATTTTCGATGAAAATATCCAAATTCCCATATAGATTAATTGATGCTTTCATTTAACCTCTCTTTTTTTTAATTCTGTGGTAATAGCCATCAGAGAGATGAAGCACTTAAGACTTAAAGTCTACAAAAATACCGAATGCATCACTGAATTTCACTCCATTCCAAATTGGCCTATCACTTGTCATTCGGTAACTGCTCTTATTAAAGAGTTGTATAGCTTTTAGCTTTCAAGTCAGCCATTATCTTGAAATCCTTTTCATTCACTGCTTTTGACCATCCAATTCATCTCACATATCAGAGGTTGTTTCAGCCATTTTTGACATGGAGAGCATAAAATATTCTTTCCTGCTTATAGGGGAGCTTTTTCTATTTAAACATGAAATGCTTTCAAAGAGAAATACCATGGCTTTTAAAGAGTTAAAAAGCATTCCTGTCACGGTAGTATTTATTGTTTGTAAGGTGAAGGTTAAATGTTAGCCAGTTATATTTACATCCTAATGAGTAACTGGTTCATAGCTACCAAATGATAAACATTATGACCTTAGTAACTATGTCTCCAATAGAAAAAAGAAAGAAAAGAAAAGAAAGGAAGGAAGGAAGGATCAACATCAACCTACTTTCACATTGCTCCTTATATTGAAGGTGATTGTGTACACCCACAAATGTAGGCCTAAGAAACTTTTATTACAATTATCCAGGCTTATACAGTTCAAGGCTATATGCCAACTGATGAATTTGTTTGTTTAAAGAAAAAATGTCCAAGGCAGAGGGAAGGGTGATGTGAGCAAGATGGCAGAATAGGAATCCCCAGCTCTCACTTCTCCACAAAACAACAATTTGGCAACTATCCACAGACACATATACCTTTATGGAAGCTTCAGGACCCAGGTAGGAGGCTGTGACACACCATTGAAACATAAGAGCATAGAAATCTGCTTCTAGAAGGTATGCCTGTGTCCCAGGAACAGGTCAGCTACCATAGACTCAGCCCCAGACTCAAAACCAGCCTGCATAATCAACTCTAGCCCTGCTTTCCGTAGTGTTAAAGGCAGTCTCTTTTCTCTGGGGGCCCCATAGAAACTATACCCACCCACACCCAGGATAACAGGACTGCCAACCATGGACCCAACTGAAGACATGAAAGAAGCCCCATGACCAAGGGCCATCCCAGCTAAACTGCAGTCCCAGAGGCAGTATATCTGTCTTGAGACCCAGTAGATCTTTTCCTACAAAATCCAGCCTTTAAAGATCAGAAGAGGCGACTGCTCCTTCAGATGCACAGACACCAATGCAAGATTACAAGAACCATGAAGAATCAGGCAAACATGATTTCATCAAAGGAAACTAATAAGGCTCCAGTAACCAACTCTAAAGAAGTGGAAATCCATCAACTACTTGACAAATAATTCAAATAATTGTCTTGAAGTTCATTGAAAAGAACAGATTTAGTACTACATGAAATCTACGAAACAACAATGAACAAAATTATAAGTTCATTTAAAAAATAGAAACCGTAAAAAAGAAACAAGCAGAAATCCTACAGCTGAAGAATACAATGACTGAGCTGAAAAACTCAAGAGATCTTTAATAGTAAGCTTGATTCGCAGAAGAATCAGTGAACTCAAACACAGGTTATTTGAAATCATCTGGTTAGATAAATAAAAAGAAGAAAGATGAAAAAGGGGGAAAAGACTGTGGGATTTATGTGACACCATCAACTAACCAGTGTACATATTCTGAGAATTCTAGATGCAGAAAAGAGACAGAAAAGGGAGAAAAACATATTTAAGAAAATCATAATTGAAAATTTCTGATATCTAGGCAGAGAAATGGACATCCAGATTCATGAAGATCAAAGGTTCCCAATAGGTTGAATCCTAAAACGTTTACACTGAGACACAATATAATAAATTTTCAGTAGTCAAAGAGAGAATTTTGAGAGCAACAAGAGAAAAGCAACTTATATACAAAGGAGCTCCCCTTAAGTCTATGAGTTAATTTGTCAGCGAAAAATTTGCAGGCCAGGAGAGACTGGGATAATGATTTATTCAAAATACTAAAAGAAAAAAGTCAGCCAACCAAGAATACTTTAGACAGGAAAACTGTCCTTTGTAAATGAACGAAATATAAAGACTTTCCCAGACTAACCATAACCAAGGGAGTTCATCAGTTCATCACCACTAGACTTTCCCTACAAGAAATCCTGAAAGGAATTATTCAAATTGAATTTAAAAGAGACTAAAAAGGTGAAAGTCTAAATTTCATTGCTAAAGGTTTTCCAGTCTTCTGTGTTTGATGATTGTTATAGCATCTGGACCTCCTCTTCCGTATAGCCTTGTCCAGAGGCTCTAAAGTGACCAGCCATTCTGGCTTGTCTGGGATTGAAGGGTTCCAGAACTTGAGATTTTCAGTGCTAAAACTGGAAAAGTCCCAGGAAAATAGTACTGAATTGTTTCCGCTACCAAAGTTCTGGGTGTAATTTAAAGGAAAATCCAGTGACCAGAGGAAGGGAGAAGAGACAGAGATTTTATTAACCAAAGTCCCAGGAAAATAGTACTGAATTGTTTCCCCTACCAAAGTTCTGGGTGTAATTTAAAGGAAAATCCAGTGATCAGAGGAAGGGAGAAGAGACAGAGATTTTATTAACCAAAGTCCCAGGAAAATAGTACTGAATTGTTTCCCCTACCAAAGTTCTGGGTGTAATTTAAAGGAAAATCCAGTGATCAGAGGAAGGGAGAAGAGACAGAGATTTTATTAACCAAAGTCCCAGGAAAATAGTACTGAATTGTTTCCCCTACCAAAATTCTGCATGTAATTTGAAGGAAAATCCGGTGATCAGAGAAAGGAAGAAGAGACAGCAATTTTATTAACCAGGCAGCCATCCTGACACAATGGGAGCCAACCAGATCCTGACCAAACTTAACCAGAGAGGCTTCCACAAAGATTTAAGAGTTTCAGTAGCTTCCTGATACCCCCTCACCAACTCCACTGCTCTCCTCACAGCACACAGAAGGCATCCCTCTGGGAGAAGGTGACAAGCTGGGACAGTCACTGTGGGTCTGTATCCTGAGAAGTTACTGATCCTGTGTCCCCTGTGAGTTTCTTCATAATCTTCCACCCCCACCCACCCTTCCAATACAAAAGTCTGGGCTTGGCACTATGCCTAGGCACCCCAGGTCAACACTCAGCCGTCCAGTATTTACATACTTGGGAGAAGACAGGTATCAAGAAGCAGACTCTCCATCTTTGCCACCTGTAGTCCCATATGTAGACAGCTGCAGTGGTGCACGGGGTGGAGGTGGGTTGGTTGAGGAGAGATTCTAACTCATCAGAACACAGGAAAGCCTGGGTAGCTGTGCACCCATTCCAAGCCTCCTTGACCATAGAGAGCTCCCCAGCAGGCTGTGAATGAGGATGGAGCAAATTTTGAAAGCGTTCACTCCTCTATGTTCCCTGCTAGCTCTGTACAAATCTTAGATCTCAATCAGATGAGTCACAACCCAGCATAGTGGCCTCACTCTGCCTTGGCTTCTCCTTTGTCCTGAGCAGCTGTCCCAGGCCAAGCCCTTGGGGCCATCACTGCCCCCACATGACTCCATCACTTAATCTTGGAGCTTAAGCCTCTTGGAAGATGCTGTTGCAGAAACAAATCTTTGTCTCTGATTCAGCAGGGATGCTGTTCCTCATTTCGAAGCTTGGACAAATCATATGGGCTCCCAGGCACTTATAGGTATAGAGTTCCAGGGAAAACAGAACTGTCACCTGAAGGTTGGCTCAGGCCAGATATCCAAAGCTGGGGCTGAGGGATATCAGACTTCCTCATGGCTAAGAGGAGCAGGAGAGGGAATTTGGTGCTGGACTCAGGCGGAGGGAGATGAGGCAGGACTCTAACGTGTGCCATCCCATAGCCTCCACCACCTGGCTCCCCATCTTTGGCCAGCCCCTAACCTGCACCTGGACAGCTTTCCCTTCCCCAGGGGCCCAGAGCAGGCCAAGTGCCACAACCACTGCTTTCATCAGAGCCTGTGGGAGCTTCCCAAGGCATCTCCTTGCCGAGGTAGCTTTGGATTCCACACTTGCTAAAATACAGATGCTTTCCAAAAAGATGTAATGCCAATGAAGGAAACTTGAACATGGTGGCAGGCCAATGAAGGCTTTTTCCAAGCTCTCCTAGTGTGTTTGCCCCTTTCTGGGTGACCTGTAGGCAGTGGGGCGTTGTTAAATCTTTAACAACAGGCTCTGGGAAGGGGGAAGCTTCCTTTGTAGCGTGATTTCCATGGTGCGAATCCTCCACCCACGGCCATTTTATGCCAGCAATAAGACGCCACTGCATGTGCAGCTGGGAGAGCTGGGCAGTCACTCCGCAGGGGACAGTATTTCCAGCAGACAGACACGATGTGATGTAAATATCCTTGGGCACGGATAATAGTAAAATGGAGTCAAATAACCAGAAAGTGCTGAGTTTTGGTATTTAATATTTTTATTTTTAATATAATTTACTTAATTGTAAGACTCTACAATTTGATTTTTAATAATGGTCATATAACATCCAGTTTGTATGATTTCTGAAAATGCAGCATTTCACAGACACAGGTTTCCCGAGAGGACCTTCTCCCTCCAGTCAGTGCACACCTGAGTGGCCTTGCCAAGCACTCGGGACACTAAGTACTCCAGCCAACGCAGGCAATGGGGAGAGATGCTGAGGTCAAAGGTTTCATCCCCTACAGGAAACGACCATTGGCTGGGGCTGTGTCTGATTCCCACACACCAGAAGCCATTCAGGTGCCATCAAACTGGCAGAGGATAGAGCCCCTGCCCAGGGCAGAACCCCTTACTAGCCACTGCAGGGATTCAGATGCCAGGAACAGGGCTGGAGGGGACAAGATCTCAAGGGGCTGCTGGAGGCCACCTTCAGCCTGTGGTAGGGACCAGGCAGAAAGGGGAGCTACCATCCACTCTGTTGTCAGACAGTAGATCGGATTCTGTCCCCTTAAAGTAATGGAAAGGAGCCAGGACAGGCTTTCACAAGAGTCCTTTATTAGAGCTGAAAACTGTGGAACCCCTTCCTGTAATGGACAACCACTGGCGCTCACAGTAAACACAGAAACAAGTTCTTCAGGAATAAAATAGCTCCAAGGTTGTTCTGCAGCGCCCTCTGGCACTGGCAGGTGGGATAACAGGAGAGTGGTGAGACGCTGTGGTTTGAAGGGGCTGGAGGGCAGCCTCTGTCCCTACAAGGTCACAGAAGACAGCTCAAAACAGGTGCCATGTGGCCCAGCCTTGTGTTCTCCTGGCCCCTGGTTGTCAGTCACTCTGCTGAGGGTGGAGCCTGGGGCAGGATCACTGGGCTATGAGCAGGTCCTGGAGGTGCGGAGAATTTGGAGGAGCCACCACAGGTCAAGTGAGTAGTCCTGTGGGGCCAGCTGGGGTGTGGGTGTGGTGTAGACATCACAACCCTCCTGTAAGCCCTCCTTTTGCACCTGGTACTACATCTTACACAGGAGCTGCAGACAGGACTGTGTCTGATGCAGTTCTCTGTGCAAACTCAATGTGAGGCCAGGCCTCCTGGGCTCCTGGGCTCCTGGTGCCTTGGGGATGATGGAACAGGGAGGAGGGAACCTAGGACCAGAAGTCAGTGACCCTGACTCAGACCCCAGCTCTGCCACTCGCTACCCAAATCCTGTGCAGTTCTGTGCTGACTTGCCTCTCTCAGCCTTAGTTTCCATCCCTGCCAGGTGAGAATAATACCTGGCCACACAGAGGATTAGAGGATTATGTCCAAGGTGCCAGGCTGGCAGAAGATGCTTAATCAGTGTTTCCTCCATGGCATGTTCTTATGGATGGCAGAGGCTGGGGCAAATGTGAATCAGCAGAAATGAGGCACTTTAGGTCAGTGGGATTTTGATATGGTCTTTTGGGACTTGGAAAATAGATCTTTCAGGACCACTCGGGGCAAGCCTGCTGAGACCCCAGCCCCAGGGTCCCCCTTATCCTCACAGCAGGGACCCATAGTCTCCACTGCTCCTTCTTAAGCACAGGGCACAATCTGGACTCTCTCAGAGGGATTTAAGAAGCCTAAACCAGCAGCTCTCAATCTTGGAACAACCTGAGTCTGGTGGGTCACCAACGTCCAGGCCTACCCTCTGGTTAGATTCTGATCTAACTGGCTTGGGTGCAGCCTGACAGCAGCAGGTTCAAAAGCCCCTGGGCCATTCTCATGTGCAGTAGGGTTGAGCACCCTTGCCTCAAACCACAGTCTCAGTTGCTGGGAATCACAGCCACTTGGTGTCAGCCCAATCCTCCCTGAGTGTGGAGATGTGGTGTGGATGGGGAGGATGGGTCCCTGCTCCCAAGCAAGCCCGCTTCTCTGTGTCCCCTGTGACTGGACCCTCAGTCACACTCTGACAGCTTTAGTCCAAAGCCCCTGTCACCAGTGGCCCTGTCTTCTGCTCTACATGTCACCTGGACCTCACTGCCTCTTCCTACCAAACTCATCTGTCCCTACTAGCCACTCTTCTGGCTGGGCCCTGCTGATAAAGGGGCCATTACCTCCTTCCTTGAGAGGCTGTCAAGTGGCTAAGACTGTGATGGTTATCTATGAAGAAGCACTGGCTTCTGGGGCTATTTTTAAGGAGAGAGGACACTTCAGGAGGTGGAAATGTTTCCAGTGGAAATAAATTTCCCCTTTATAGTGGTGACCCCTGCATGACCCCTCTTTGTATCCACAGGTTCAAGTACAGAGCCTGGCTTGGGGCTGGCACCCATGGGGACCACTCAGGGCAAACCCGCTGAGCCCCCAGCCCCAGGGTCCCCCTCATCCTCACAGCGAGGACCCGCAGCCTCCACTGCTCCTTCTCAAGCACAGGGTACAACTTGACATTCATGAATGAATGAATGAATGAATGAATGAATGAATGAATGAATGGAGTTGAGATTCCATGTTGGGTTCCCAGCCTCTGAACTTTTTTGAATTCTCGGATGTCTGACTTGCCACTTTGTTACTCCGATTGACGTGTATCTCAAACCCGCACACCACTCCAGGTTCCTGCTTCTTCTGCATCTGCTCAGATCCAGTCCTGGGCTGGTGCCTGCATTCCACCGCATTGACATTGCTTTTCAGGGCAGACTCATGGTCACAGGAGAACCCTCAAGGTTTTCCTTAACTGTCCCGGCCTGGGAGGTTAAGGGTGAGTGTTGGGAGTGATGGCAAGGAGAATGGAAACCAACAAGAGACAGTCCCTGGGGCCCCCTAGCTCCTCTGACTCCTGGTAGGGCTCAGGACTCATTCTGCATCCCACGGAGGCTCACGGCCTCTCACCACAGCTGCCAGTGGTGGGCAGCTCTCGGGCAGCCCTAGTCAGAGCTGGCAGCTATGGCCAAGTCTCTGTTGGAATTTTCTGTCCCCTTGTCCTGAGGTTTCCCCTGTAGCCATTGCCCTGCTGGGATCTCATGCAGCTCAACTCACACATCCAGAGTTAGGCTGTCTTAGCTGTCCCCTCTTGGGACAGGGGTCCTGAGATTGGCTTCATGGGGCAAACGCTGGCATTGCCAGGGCAGTACACGAAAGCTCCCATTCCTGCCAAGCCTGACCTAGGAGTCCTGAGCCTGATTTATCTCTGATTTTCTAGGCAAATTTACTGCTTCCTTGGAACCCACCTCATCCCTTTGTTTCTTCTAAGCTCCTCGGGTCACCTTTCAATCTCCTTCTCTCTGGAGACCTCATGCAAACAGAACTCCCTTCCTAAGGGCCCTAAGGAGTTTGCTTCTTTCCCTGAACCGCCCCAGCCCACAGTTCTGGAGATGATGTGTCAAAAACCAAAAGAGGCAGATCCCTAGAGAAATGGAGGCAATCATCTGTAATTTTCAATCACAGCCACTGAAACTTACGACGCAGTTAGCATTCTTGTCTTTCTCCAGGCTGCATCCTGCATATCCTGCTTTGGGAAGAACCAACACTCCAAGGACACTGGGAAGACACACGAGCTGCCCCTTCTCATTCTGTATGACAACCACCCCACCTGTCTGCTTAATTTGAAGGGATCTAGTTCTTAGGGGAAACAAAGGAAACAGTGGCAAAACTGACACTTACTCTGAAAAAGGTTCTTTATTCAGCTGGCTCTACCCTAAGGAAAGGCTGAGATTTATGCTACAGGCCTAAGAAGCGAGCTTATAAAAGGTCAGAAAAGAGGCCGGGTGCAGTGGCTCACGCCTGTAATCCCGGCACTTTGGGAGGCCTAGGCGGGCAGATCACTTGATGTCAGGAGTTTGAGACCAGCCTGGCCAACATGATGAAACCCCGTCTCTACTAAAAATACAAAACTTAGCTGGGCGTGGTCTAGCGTGTCTGTAATCCCAGCTACTAGGGAGGCTGAGGCAGAAGAATCGCTTGAACCCAGGAGATGGAGGTTGCAGCAAGTTGAGATTGTGCCACTGCACTCAAGCCTGGGTGACAGAGCAAGACTCCGTCTCAAAAAAAAGAAAAAAAAAAGGCTCAGAAATTCCACCTAGAGAAAGCTCTGCTGTTGCTAATGTTTGCCTTAGAGTTGCAGGTGAGGCTTTAGACGTTAGCACCTGTCTACCTTTGACATTTTGACCCAGGACTGAGCCTTTGGATCTGGGGAAAACCTCACTCCACCTTTCTTCACCCCACCTCTACCCACCCCATCTTTCTTCACCCCACCTCCACCCACCCCACCATACACCTATGCCAAGATAAACGGAGTTCAGGTGCTGCTGGGCGCCTAGCTCTGCACCATTGTTTCTTCCATCCTCTCTCGGGTGCCTGGGCTGGCAGAGCCAATATCTAAACACCTTCTCTGGGCTTCACATCTTGGAGCTCAGAGGCCGGCCACTGGTGCTGTGTCTTCCTCCCCAGGGTGAAGGCTGCCACAGCCAGGACCACAGCCAGGAAGACCCCAGCAGAGATGGCAGTGCTGTGATAGCTCCCCTGGGAGCTGGCTGTCTCCTCCACATCAGCCACCAACACGTCTGGGAAGGAAAGGAGACCGCAATAACAGAGAGGGCACCAGGACAGAGCCCGGCAGAGGAGGAGAGGAAGACAAGTAAAGGCCGTGGCCCCCTGGGCATAGTAAAGGCAATCAGAACTGTTCGGTGGGAAGGGATAAAAAACTTGGAGAAGGAAGTGCTGAACGGGAAACTGAGGCCAGACCCCAATGGGCAGCTGACTGTCAGACTAGAGAGATTTCACGTTTATCAGCCAAGGAGAGTCAGGGAAGGTTTTCTTAGCAGGAACTGGGAACTGCGCTTTGGGAGAACAAATCTGGCCTGAGGCTCCAGATGAATGGGAGGGGAGAGAGTTGGGCATTTTAGACCAGCTAGGAAATGATTACAAGAGTCCCAGGTAAGAGGCCCCCGGGACGTGAGCTACTACAGCAGCTGCAGGGAACAGGAGGGAGAGGAAGGAAGTGAGCCTGTGCCCGCAGGCACCTTCGCCCTGTCCTGATGTCCTTTGCTCCTCACTCCGACCCCATTGCATGCACTATTCATGAGACTTATTCTGAATTGCATCTTTTCCTGCAAGACTTTATCTGCCTCCTGGTGCATAACAGTCCTTCATTAAACATGCAGTGAATGAATGAACAAGTGAGGAAAGAGTCTGGAATCAGCTGGACATAAAGACGGCCTGAATAGGAATCAAGAGGAGAGAGAGCTGTCAAAGATGCCCCATGGGCAGCGCCCTGACCAAGGAGAGGGCTTGTGACAACTACTGCTGCTCCACCCACCCCCAACACTATGGCCACCACATCCGTTGACCTGGCCCCAGAATGGGCCAGAAATCCTGGGCATCACTCTGCAAATATTCATTGCCTCGTCCATGCCCACAACACAGCAGCACAGCAACACAGCATCACAGCAGCACAGCAGCACAGCAGCACAGCAACACAGCAGCACAGCAGCACAGCCGCAGAGCACAGCTGCACAGCCGCACAGCCGCACAGCAGCAGAGGAGCACAGCAACACAGCAGCAGGTGCACTCCCTGTTCTAGAGAAGAAAAGTGACATGGCTTGTGCCAAACAGAGCCTGCCAACGATCAGGACAAATCCATGCAGCTGGCGTCCCCATGGTCCTGTCTAGACCCTGATGTCAACACGTCTGCTGTTATAGTTATTATCGTTGTGAGGAATACTGTCATCATTGGTGTTAACATGGATGACAATAACAGGAGTAACAAAAACTACCATTTACCAAGCACTCAATGACTTGCACCAGGAACAGGCTGAGGCAGTTTCACCAAAATTCCTTTATGTAACCCTCTCAACAGTGCTAAGAAGTAAGTATTGACATTTTCATTTTGCAGATGAGAAGCATGGATTCTGGGACGTCAGGTCTATGGGCCATCCAGGTCAGAACTCTCTTGACCTCGCCCTGCAACGGGTCCTCCAAGGACCATGAGGCTTGGGGGAGGTGGGAACCAGGTCTGATTCAACTCTGTATGACCAGGTGTAGCACAATGTAGGGCTAAATTTGAGTTGGAATATGACACCAAGAGGAACATCCCAAGTCCCCGAGTCAGGGGTCTGTGCCCCAGTGGGCAGTGGGGTCTGAGAGCGACCACCTACTGAGGCTCCTCTTCTCGGCGTGTGGGGGTCTGCAACTGGAAGGGACCCAGGACGACGTCCACCTTTTCCTGGTAGGAGCCCACATCCCTCTTGGACCTCACCACACAGCCTCGGTAGCAGCGGGAAGAGGGATCATACGCTCTGCACACCACCATTTTACAATGCAGGTACACGGAGGGGAAGCGGTTCAGGAAGTGGAAGGCCCTGAACCGGAAACGGGCAATGCGAAGAGACGGCGGGGAGTAGGGTCCGTAGGTGTCATCTCTCACGCATCTGGAAGAGAACAGTAGCCCTTTAGCTCTCACCAAGGCCCGATTCTTCCTTCGTGACTCAGTTGTACCAGGTGAGGAACTCCACAGCCTGTCCTCACTGCCCCTGCCTCCTGCACACCTCACCTTCCTTCTGTCAGAACGTGTGGATCAGACACTCACTGAGGGGCCTGCAGACAAATCCTGGCAGCTCCGGTACCTCACCGCCATCCTTAGGCAGCAAAGCCTGCGAGGGCTTTCCCGATAGACAAGCAGGCCCCATACTGCACAGTGGGTTGGGGCCTAATCCCACAATGACTACATGCTCCATGCACCCAGGTAAACCAGATGAGTCAGGGAAGTAGCTGGAGTTTGGAGCCCAGGAGTGGGACCCAGAGACAGGGCAGAAAAGTAAATGACCTTCCCTTCTCTCTCCTGGTGTCAGGGCCAGGCAAGGTCTCATTTGGCTGCACTCTGAGTACAGTGCCCTGGCCCTCCCTCTTCCAGGGCCTCCCTCTCCTGAGCCTCCTCAGCCTGCCCTGAGCCCCATGCAGCTGTACTTTCCACACTGGCCTGCGAACCCTCCAGCAGCCCCTACGCCGATATCAACCCCCTCCTCATTCCCTGGGGCACCTCCTCTCAGCAAGGGTCAGAAGGAAAATAACCTAAGGATATGCTTACAGGAATTTTCCTAAGATATGGAAGAAGCAGCTCACACTAACCCAGTTATTATAGATTGGTGGGATTTTGAAGGGCGTGGCAAAGAGAAGAACCAGGAAAGCTGGCCCACTGGCCTAGGATGGGCATTTCTCATGGGTGGTGGATGTGGTCTCCAGGGCAGTCTGGCTCAGCCTGGGAACCCGGCCAGGATCTGCTCCCCAACTTCTGTCTTCTAGAGCCTCCTTCCTTCCTCCATAGGCAACCCAGATTCTCTCAAATACCAAGTTTTTTTTTTTTTTCTTTTCACAGTAGCTCCCTTAGTGGCAAAAGAGGAAGCAAAAATAGCCAGAGGCTTGTTCAGAGGTGGGACACCTGGGAAAAAGGTCAGGGTCACTCAGAAGCCCCCGGGCAGTCATTGCATTTGCCATAAAACCCTGCCATTCAGGGCTCCACGCAGACCAGAATGCCACAGCGAAGCCACAGCCAAGACTCTACCTCAGAATCACTCAAGAGTTTTTAAATGTAACATACCCAGGCCCCACCAGGCCAAATAGAGGATGTATGGGTGGGGCCTGGGCAGGGTGTGTTTGGAGCCCCAGGTCATTCTAATGGACTTCCAGGTGGATGATCTGGTTGATGGCCAGGTGTAGCCAATAACTCCCTGTGCTCCAGGCATAGCCAGGGTACATCTACCCCTGCACACACATCCCCATCTTCCCAGCAAATTGCATTGTCATATAGAAATGGCAGGATTTGACCAGAAAGAATCCTTTGGCAAGGAAGAACTAAGGTCACCCACTCGTTTTCATTAACATCAATCAATTCACACAAATTCAAAAGTCACCTTATGACTATTTGTACAAAGGGAATCTGGTTAAGCTTTCTCCCCTCCTCTCAGCCACCAAGGGGGCTGCTGTGAATTGAACAAACTGCATAGACTGTGAACAAGGTGAGCTTCAACACCTGCTTACTGAACTGACATATGTTCACACTGTGCCTGGGAAGAGGTGCTATGTTTAGCATATCAAGAGGGTGTCGAATTGAATCTGCCCACCTCTAATTCCTAGTAGAACCCTTTATCCTATTGGTATAACTTCTCTTGGAAGGCAATGAAGTGTCCAGGTCTATATTGTAAGCCAAGAAGTATGGTACACACCCATCAACAGAGACTTCAGAGGGGGCTGGAGTTGCACATCATGGTGTCGTCATGAGTGCAGAAGAGTCAAACCCCACTTTACCCACATGCAGTCATCCAGGGAAGCTGGACTATGGTAGAGCAACCCAGCCTGCACACCCTCTGGCCCCAGCCTGACATCTCTGGCCTGACCTCTGCACCTCCTGAGCTTGACTGGAACACTCCCGGAGCTTCTATTCCCAGGCTGAAGGAGGGCAGCAGGGCTCCTGCCATCTTCGGTGCACATTCCTGGTGGACCACCTGCCGCACACTCTCTGTGCTCAGTGCCACATCCACTCTCTCTCATCCCATCCTCCCAACAGCCTTACGATGTGCGTGTCATTATCCCCACTTGACAGGCGAGCAACTGGTCCATAGAGGTGCTTTCACTGGCCCAGAATCATGCAACTGGCACGTGGCAGAGCTGGCATTTCAACCGTGGTCTGCTCCAAATCAATGCTTTTCCCACTATACGCAGGTCTTTTTAACCGTATGGCTGGAGTTCAGTCACCTAGAGTCTAATCCCAGTTTACAGCTAACCTGCTGAGTGAACACTGCTGAGCTGTTCTATTCTCCAGACACCCATCTCCCCAGATGTTAACTGGAGATGATACATGGTCATCCTACCTGATGAGAAATCAGGGATGTGATACAGAACACAGAGTAAAAGCACCTCAAAGGTAAAAGCTACAGGACGTTACTACATGTAGAAAGGGATCTAGTTAAGCTTGAAATACTGGGAACTGCAGTTCATCAAAATTTGCATTCTTCAAGCGTTTGGGGCTACTCATGTTTGAGTTATCAAGCAAAGGTTTAAGGCCATCCCATAAAGACACTCCTTACCCACTCCGGATTAGATCATAAGTCAAAGACGTGAAGTCACTGGAGTATGGTGATGCCACGCAGGTGTCCACAAACAAGGTCAGTGCAGCATCAGAATGGAGGATTTCAGCCTGAACATACAAGTCCTGGTTCAGGTCCACATAGTAAGGGTGGCTGGTCACAGGATACAAGAAAGAGGAGGAAGTATAAAAGGAAATGTTCACGTCAAAATTGCCATACTGGACTTCCTCGACCTGGATGGTGTCATTAGCAATGTGGGTGGTGCCATTAGCAATGTACATGGTGTCGACCCAGGTGTTCTGAAGCATCCTGCAGCTGACATGAATACGGAGGTCTGTCCTCCTCTTGATGATGCCACCTGAGGCAGCTGCTGTGAGGAAGTTGGAATAGTCGATGGTGTCATTGTCTGCCTAGGAGAGGCAGGCAAGAGAGCAGAGTCAGGCACATGTCACCTGCTAACGGAATCCCATAGCTGATTTGGGTGCGAATGAGAGGGACATGACTCAACAAGACTTCCACCCCTCCCAGAACCACTCAGAGATGGCCATGGCACGTGCCTATCCTTTGGCTATGAACCAGCACAGGGTGCCAGAGCTCACACTCTGGGTCCAGGTCTGGGGAAGACCCACAGGAAGGGGTTCTACCTTGTCCACCTGCTCTTAGCATACATTTTCTGACTTTAAACTGTCTTAAAAATTTTTTTTTGCTTTATATTTCAGTGCCAACAGTTATCACAATAAACCATATGACTTAAACCATATGACCACAATAAATCCTTTTGTCAGGCCTCTGAGCCCAAGCCTGCACATATACATCCAGATGGCCTGAAGTAACTGAAGACTCACAAAACAAGTAAAAATGGCTGGTTCCTGCCTTAACTGATGACGTTACCTTGTGAAATTCCTTCTCCTGGCTCAGAAGCTCCCCCACTGAGCACCTTGTGACCCCCGCCCCTGCCCGCCAGAGAACAACCCCCTTTGACTGTAATTTTCCACTACCTACCCAAATCCTATAAAACGGCCCCACCCCTATCTCCCTTCGCTGACTCTCTTTTCGTACTCAGCCCACCTGCACCCAGGTGATTAAAAAGCTTTATTGCTCACACAAAGCTTGTTTGGTGGTCTTTTCACATGGACGCACATGACAGTATGACCCTTCTTACTCTTTCAAAGACCCTCTCAAGTGCTTTCCATTGAACCCTGTACATTAACATGATCATTTGCATGGACGTCACATTTGCCTATGGTGCCTACGATGGAGATAAATTCTGAATCCGCTCCAAATAATGAACGTGGAGTGCAGATTTATTTCTTGGTCAGAAGAAGCAGTTCTAATTTTAGATTAAAATTCACTGTCACAGGCCAGCCTGGTGGAGCTGTGAGCAGCTCCAGCCATGGATGGCACAGCCCTACTTCTGTGTCCTATACTCGCAGCTCATGGCCATATGGTCCTGGGCAAGTGGCTTACCTTCTGCAAGCCTCCGTTGCCTCATAATTAAGTGGGAATAAAGTTGTCCTGAGAATTTTAAAAGTTATATAGCACACTTAGTTCAGTGTCTCATATCTGTATGAGCTGTTAATAATACTATATCAACTCTTAGGCTCAGGACCAGGGGCACTGGATGTTGCAAAGATGAACAAAACATTGGCCCTGCCCCTGAGGCACTCAGTATAATAGACAATATTGTTATTTAAAGAAATAGAGGAGGCCAGGAGCAGTGGTTCATGCCCGTAATCCCAGCATTTGGGAGGCCAAGGCAGGAGGATCACTTGAGCTCAGGAGTTCGAGACCAGCCTGGGATACATAGAAAGATCCCACCTCTATAAAAACAATTTTTTTAATTAGCTGGGTGTGGTGCTGCATGCCTATAGTCCCGGCTACTCTGGAGGCTGAGGCTGGAAGATCGCTTAAGCCCAGGAGTTCAAGTCTGCTGTGAGCCATGATGCACCCCTGCCTGGGCATCCAGCCTGGGCAACAGAATGAGAATCTGTCATTAAAAAATTAAAATAAAATAAAAATAAAATAAATGAGTGGAGGAATAAGAATGTGGCATGTGCTGTGCATGATCAGCCAAGTTAGAAGAAACAGGGCTGACAGAGTTGTCTGGCTGCTCCAAACGGGTGTGAATGGGTGTGAACGAGTGTGAATGGGTGTGAACAGGTGTGAATGGGTGTGAAGGGCCCTCAGCAGGGCCGCTCAGGCAGTCTCCAGGCTGCACACTTGGCATAGGAACAATGGTCACCTTCAGTGGACTGACTTCCACTGACCAAACCACAGCAAGCCAGAACCCAACACAATTAAGGCCGGGCCTTCACTGGGGGAGTATGACAAGGACTAATCACAGCATCTGCCACTTGTAGGGTGACTAACTGTCCTCGTTTGCCTGGGAGTGAGGGGTTTCCTGGAACGTGGGACTTTCTATGCTAAAATCTGCAAAGTCCCAGGCAAACCACAGAAATCTGTGGTAGGGGCTGTTGAAAACTTCAGTATAATCATAGTTGCAGCCATCTTCAAGCCTGTAGAGAAGGGACACACCATTTTGGCTTCACTTTCACCCAAAATTGGATGCAGGGGGCCATCTTAGATGGTGATAGCTCAACAAATGGTAGCTGCAGAGGCCAACTGACTGTGGAGCTAATGATGCTGAAGCTTTTGGGCCCCCTCTTCCCCGCCTAGTACAATGTGCAGGCCTCCTCCAAGGCCTAGCAATGTGTTTGCACAGCCATATGTTTTTGCAAAGTTTATAAAAGTTCATAGATATTGCATTCTTTGACTTAATGAGGCCACTGCCCATCTCAACACCTGCCCCTCACCGCCGAGCCTAACTGTATAAGCTTCGGGCCCTGCAAAATCTGGAGCTGCTCCAGGAGCTGCTGTTGTTATTGCTGATGGGAGTGGCGGCCTGCCAGACTGCTGGACATAGCTGGAGATACTCTGCCTGCTCAGCTTCCTTCCTCCTATTTGGAAGTCGCTGCAGCCATATCATAGCACCAAAGGTTTTTTATCTTCCTTTATTCCAATTTTGTCCTGATTATGCCAAAATCATAATTTCTTCATCTCCAGAATTCAAGAAGCACAGGACATACCACTATAAGAAAGCTTGTGCACTGGGAAATGGAATGGGAAGCCCCAGGCTTACCTGCTTGAAGGTGCCGCAGCCTGAGTAGGGAATTGTGAATATCACCAGGCTCGGCGTTATCTGGGGCCGACACTCGTGGTATCCATTCCAGGTAGAAATGACAAGGTCACTGGCAGAAAAGCCCAAGGATTGGAGGTAGCTCCTGCTCACGCTAGCTTGCATGTGATTTGGCAGACAGAGCAGGTCTGATAGACAAGGACAGATAAGGCACTCAGTCACTGCCCCGGACTCCACAAGTCCTGTGGGGCCAGAGGCTGTTTCCACTTAAAAAGTGCACAGACCAGGGTGGCTGACAGGGAGGGTCGGCACTTAGGATGTGGGCATAGACCTCGCTGCAATCCCCCAAGGACCCTAGGGTCAAGTCAGCCCCATCCTTATGAAAGCCCAAGGAGAGCATGTGGACTCAGGATTTCTCTGATGGAGAATTGGAGGCAGGATTTTTAAATAAGTGGAATGTTTGGCCAAGTTACCATTTATCTATAAAGTAAAGTAACTGTATGGTCAAATCGTGGGAATGTCATGAAACAAGGTCTTTTAGCCATGAAGCAAGTCAATCTTTAATCCTGACTGCATAAGAGACCCTGGATGTCACCTTGCCTGGCCCTTGGCCAATCTACACATCAGTCCATACAGCAACTCAAATCATGGCCATACAGGTTCTGCTGGAAGTGGCTGAGTGACCTTATCTCAGCCACTTCCAGCCACCCAGCTCAGTCCATCTTAAGATAGAAACCAAATGTGTTAGGTCTCAGGCCATGGCCACAGTGTCCCACACTCTGAGAAGGCCACAAGGTTTCAAGCCAAGAGGTCACCTCTGCCTTTGGCACTGACTCATCACTCTCCACTAAAAGCATCATCTAGGGCCCTCTACTTAGTCTCTGCTGACTACAGTAAGACCAATCATCACCCGTCAGCCAGTTCTAGCCCTGACTTTATTTCTGGGCAGCCAGAGTCCTGAGGCCCACTGCTCCTGGCCCCTTCAGCTGAAAATCAAGCCCTGGTGACCTGAAAGGGTTCCTTCATTTCTTATTTCACAACGACAGGACAGTTGAGCCACAGATGCTCTCAGGATGTCCCCAGTCCCAACAGAGCATTTCCACAAGGGGACTTACTGGTGCTGTCATTGGAGGGACTGGAGTAGTACTCAGCCTGGAACCCTCTCCTCGTGATGCTGTGGTCACTGATGAAGCGAATGGACATGAAGTTGGAGGAAGAAGTGAAGGAGCCTCTGGACCCATCACAAACTCGAGCAATGAGAGGGGAACTGTGGTAGGGGCCATCGAAAACTTCAATATAATCATATTTGCAGCCACCTTCAAGCCTGCAGAGAGAGGATACACCATTTGGCTTCATTTCCTCCCAGAATTTGACGCAGGGGGTCAGATCTCAGGGTGGGGTCACACCTCTGTGCCAGAAACTCTGACAAAGTTCATCAATGAAAGTCATAGGTCTCCTTGGCTGGGCGCAGTAGCTCACACTTATAATCCCAGCACTTTGGGAGGCCAAGGCAGGTGGATCATCTGAGGTCATAAGTTCGAGACCAGCCTGGCCAACGTGGTGAAACCCTGTCTCTACTAAAAATACAAAAATTAGCCGGGCGTGGTGGCACAAGCCTGTAGGGTGAGGGAGGCTACTCAGGAGGCTGAGGCAGGAAAATCACTTGAACCAAGGAGGCAGAGGTTGCAGTGAGCCGAGATCGTGCCACTGCACTCCAGTTTGGGCAACAGAGTGAGGCCCTGTCTCAAAAAATAAAAAGAAAAATAAAAATTGAAAAAATAGAAAGTCATAGGTCTCCTTAAATCAAGAGAGTCTCATTTTCCCTCAACCTCCATGCCTGGGTCTTAGTCCTGCCCTTTGCGATCACACATATGAAATCTACAGCCCCTCACCTGTCAGCCCTTTACATCAGGAAAGGTAGGGCTCGCATCCTGATTTAGACCATTTTTCTTCCATCGAAAAGTCCCTAGTGCCCCCACAGAATAAAATCAATATGCATGAATTCATAGTGAGAGAAATAAATAATTGAATAAATAAACACTGGGCAAGTCAAATAATCTCTCTAAAGTTTTCCTGTTTACAAAGGCAAAGTAATCTGATCCATGCACGCTGAAGAGGGCTATGGTGAAGCTCAAATAAAACAACATACAGAAAAAGGATTTGTAAAATGTCACAAATGGTGATGGTCATTGCTATCAAGATGCTGGTTAAAGAACCAGTCATGGTCAACCTTTTCCCATAGGACTGCATCAGCTTTAAGTGCAATCTTTGTATTGTAATGACAAAGAGAATAAAATGATGTATCTTTTGCAAAATCCCAAATGAATTACTAAAGCAGAGACTGCAAAGCCCACTGTAAACAGAAATCAACAGGGAAAACTATTTTGTTCAACAGTTGCTGTTAGAGAAGAAATTAGTGTAGCCCCTTGTTCAGGACACTAGAAAACACTGATGCCTCTTCACAGTCAGCTGGGCCACCCGCCTCCTTGGATAAATCATATTAATGTGCTTTTGATGTCAGGCATGGTGGCTCACACCTGTAATCCCAGCACTTTGGGAGGCCGAGGTGGGAGAATCACCTGAGGTCAGGAGTTGAAGACCAGCCTGGCCAACATGGTGAAAACCCGTCTCTAATAAAAATACAAAAATTAGCCAGGTATTGTGGCGTGTGCCTGTAAGCCCAGCTACTTGAGAGGCTGAGGCAGGAGAATCGCTTGAACCCGGGAGGCGGAGATTGCAGTGAGCCGAGACCGTGCCACTACACTCCAGCCTGGGTGACAGAGCGAGACTCTGTGTCAAAAAAAAAAAAAAAAAAAAGAGAGAAAGAAAGAGAAAGAAAGAAAGAAAGGAAGGAAGGAAGGAAGGAAGGAAGGAAGGGAAAGAAAGAAAGAAAGACAGACAGACAGAAAGAAAGAAAGAAAAAGTGCTTTTAGTAATGTCCCCTCTGCTTAAAACGATGATGTCTACTTATGATTGGATGCAGAGCAGATACCCTACCCTCTGCAGCAGCAATTCCTCCATCTCTGCCCGATCCCTGGTGAACTCACATGAAGAAAGGAGAGGGTGGAGAAGAAGGGTTCCACAAAACAGATACAATTGTTCTTTTTGTTTTGTTTTGTTTTCCTGAGACAGGGTCTCGTTTTATTCCATAAGCTGGAGTGCACTGGTGCTATCATAGTTCACCACAACCTTCAACTCCCAGGGCTCTGGCGATTCTCCCACCTCAGCCTCCTGAGTAGCTGGGACTACAGGTGCAGGCCACAACGCCCAGCTAATTTTTGTATTTTTTTGTAGAGATGAGGGTCTCCCTGTGTTGCTCAGGCTGGTCTTGAGCTCCTGGGTTCAAGTGATCCTCCTGCCTCGGCCTCCCAAAGTGTTGGGATTACAAGCCTGAGGCACCATACCTGGCCAGTGTGGTTGTTAATAGGATTATTTGTGCTATTATTGCCCCTAAGTCTATCATTACTACTTAACAACCATCTTTTCCATTGGACAATATTTTGTAAATATTTTCACATCTCTCTCCCTCTCTCTCCTCTCTCTTTCTCGTGACCTTCCCAGTAACCAGTGAGGTGAGGAAAGCAGGTATTTTATCCCCCTCTTTTGACTGAGGCTCAGGAAAGTTGAGTGACTTCCTGTGGTCACACAGCAAATTGTTGGCAGACCTAGGACTTGAAACCAGAGCTTTTGTCCACTCTAAGGCTCTTGTGGCCCCTCCCCAACTCTCCACGGGATGCCTCTGGGCTAGGTCAAAAATGTCTCCCAGCAAACATCTCTCCTGACGTTCTAAGTACCATTTATTCCCCCTTGAAAGGTCTGTGAGGCCCCAAGGCATTCTTCTTGGTGCACACTTACTGGACGTCTCTGAAGATCACAGTCACACGGTAGTTGTTTTTCACCTCAATGTCCCACACACACTTGGCATTGTTTGGATAGTTCCCGGGATAGAATGGGCTGGAAAAGTCCCCTGATGGTTGGGATAGGAAGCCTCCGCAGGAATAATTTGCTGTCAGGACAAAAAGTGGGAATGTCAGTGACTCCCAGAGCACACTGCACAGTCACCTGGGGACTATTTTAAATTTAAATTACTTTAAAATTTTAAAAAATAATTCCCAAGACAGAAACCAATTAAGAGCAAGAGGTGGCCTAGATCTGGACCGTCCACTGAGGGCTGGCGGGGCACTCTTGCAGGGAGACCACTTTGGGGGAAGCCATCTCCTCCCCAGCCGCATTGTCACTGAGGAAATGGGAAGAGGAATTTCCAGGCCACTCTGCCACAGACTTGTCAGGGAGCTCGGAACTTACTGTTTGGACGGGTGATGTTGAGAAAAGGAGCTGTTGACAAAAAGAAAAGATCAGGATCAGTTTTCTGGCATCCCTGACACAGCTGTCGACTGCTCGTGAGCTGTGCAGATGCTGTGCCAAGCCCAAGTCCACAGGGAGGAGCTGGACACAGGCCTTGCCCTTGGGGAGCTCACTTGCCCTTGGGGAGGTCTGGAGGAGAGCGAATCCCAGCATGCTGGGAAGAGGCCGAGATTGACCAAAGCCTGGGGAAGGAGAGGAGCCCGGAAGTCTGGCCCCTGCTCCAGATGGAGTGGGGAAAAAGGGGCAGTAATTAGGGGGCAGGGAAAGAGGTAGAAATGGGGTGTCCCAGGCAGAGGAACAGCAGGTGCAACTGCACCTGGGTGGAAGAGATTTGGGAACCTCCGTGTAGATGGAGCAGGCAGAGGATGGGGTGAGGCACCAAGCATAGGCAGCAGATCATGGGGATCCCTGGCAGTCATGCTGTGCTGAGGAGGGGAGTCACCACCAGAAGACCCTGAGGAATCACTTGAAGGGACTGCACAGTGAAGAATGGATGGGAGGGGACAGGCCTGAAGCTGCTGCTATGGGAGGCCAGGAGGGGATGACAAAGCAAGCAGGGGGCGGGGCGGGGGGGGTGCTGGAGAGGTGCCAGGGCCATGCTGGGAACACTCGGAGCAGCTCAGGAGCAGGCAGGGAGTAGCTCTGCAATGCAGTGGGCCCCATTTGGCCAACACTGGTCAGGGTCTGGTGTCTGTGAGGACAGTCAAATCTGACAGGTGGCGGGCCTCGCCTCGGGACTGACTGGAGATCCTAATCTTAGGTGGGTCAGGCCACTGAAGCACAGAGAGGGGCACACCATCCTGGTGGCCGGCAGGGGAGGGGACAGGGGCTGTAGAGGATGGCACCACAGACGAACTCCTTGGAGAGTGAGGAACATGCCCTGCACAGTCTAGGCAGCAGCAATGGAGAGACCTGGAGACCAGGGAAGTGGAATGGAAATTGGGTGGACTTACCAGGTGTCGATAGCTGGTTTCCTGAAAAGGAATAGAAGAAAAGCATAGGTCGCAGATGTGTGGCTTGGAGGAGGGGCCGGAATGAGGCAGAGATACACTTACATGGCTCATAACCTGACCCCCATCGCCGAGGGCCCCCAGGTCCACCCAGCAATTGCTGTTGAGAAGCCTTCCCAGCTTCCCCAGATGCTCCCTAAGTCCCGTCATACTTGTGGTCATCAGGATTACAGCTGAGGTCATAACACCCATCACTCTGTCCTTGACCATGATTGTTCTAAAACCATCCCAATTGTCACTGGTAGCAAGTACTATCAGCCACCCTGACTCAACAATCAAGGAAACTAAAGCATAAAGAAGTTAAATCATTGCTAGAAGTCCTTCAGTCAGATGAGTGTTCAGCATAATGGCCCTGGGTCCAGAAACTGGCCAAAGATAAAGCAGCCCCCTGCATGCTCTTCTGGAGTGTGCAGCAGCCCACGAGGACACAATGACCAGCTCCTGCCTGGGCCACAGACACCATCAGCCACTGGCCTTAAGCTCTCACTTTATAGCAAGTTACAGGTGAAATGGGCCTTCCATGGCATTGGGCCATACCTGAGCAGATGACACCAGCATCTTCGTGGTGATTACAGTTGTGGGAGAACCAGCCTCGGTTCCGGCACTGCCAGAGAGTGGATTCTGTCCCTGAGCACTCTACATCGTCCAGGGTGATGGGGCCAGAGCCAGAGCCAAAATATGCATTTCCAAGGGCTGAAACTGCACGTCCACACCCTAGCTGTCTGCAGACCACCTCAGCTTCCTGAATGGTCCAGGAGTCGTCACAAACTGTCCCCCAGGTGCCACCATGGTAAATTTCTACACGCCCAGCACATAGACCATAGGATGAATTTAAATTGACCAACCTCAAGGTGGCATCTGAAAGACACATTAACTGAGAGATCATGGCCATGTCCCACAACAAATGTCCCACAACCTCAAAGGCCAAGCATCCCCCAGGCCTTTTCCCACCTCCAAAGTCGCCAAATAGAAATGCAGAAAAGCTGGGGTGGAGGTACTGGACCGCTCCATGCAGAGCTGAAAGGGGCTCTAGACATCGCCAAGCTCAGATCCCCTCACCTCCAGATGGAGAGGGGTGGCTCTGAAGGAGAGTCACCAGGTCCCCCGGAGAGTTGGTGGCAGACCCAAGGCCAGGTGTGACCCCCAGTCTGCACCCTTTGCTGCCTTCCCAAGGGCCTGCCCACACAGTCAGTGCCAAGAGAAAGAGAATGGGCAATGCATCGCTGAGGCCCTTCTTTGATTTCCTTGGGGAACCATGGTGCCCCCAAAGAGGCAGCTGGGTAAATCCACCAAGCCTCATAGGCATGGTCTAGTGTGCACTTACCACTTGGGAAGGAGTTATACCAAGCCAAAAAGCCAGTGTTTTGGAAACTGATGTCACTTCGAAAGTGAATGGTCATTCGGTTGTAAGAAGATGTAAATATTTGCCTGGTATCATTACAGATTTTCCCCAGCAGGAGACTGCTATTCAATGATCCATCAAAGATTTCAACATAATCAAAACTGCAGTTATGGTGTGCCTCCAACCTGTATGGAGAAAATGTATTCAAGTCAACATTGAAATTCCTATTGCCCCTCCATTTTATAAATAGGGTGCACTTTACAAGGGATGCCATTGAATAAAGGTTTTTCTTCTAGCTCTTCCTTAATTAAGTCAAAGGACATCAGTGTTCCCTGATGCTTTGTGGTAGGAATCAAAGCCACCAAAAGCTTGTCCACGGCACACGAGAGTGAAAAGCATCCCAGCCCAGGACACAGTCTAAACCAGTGGGTGTGCTGCAGAGGGACTCACCCCTCACCAGATGACCAGGCATTACTTACTGCAGATTACTGAAGCCCAGGTTTATGCGATAACCAGAATTCACTTCTATTTCCCAAACACACTTCGCATTGTTGGGGTAGTATGCAGGGTAGGATGGGCTGGAGAATGTCCCACTGGCATAGAATAAGAAGCCACCACAATTTGAAGAGGGTCCTAGAGAGGAGAAAGGGGACATCTCCATTGTACCAGGTCTTCAGGTATTTTGTGGCAAGCAATCATCTGCGTCAGTATCATCCAGTTTCATCTTCTGCACTTTATAACATGACTTAACTTCCCCTGTAAACAAGTCCCCTCTCTTGGGCCTGGTTCTAGGTGGCCCAACATTAGAAGTTTTGAGTTGAGTCCCTGCTTTCCCTGTTGGGCCTGGACAGCAACCCTCTGGGAGGATGTGACCCAAGCTTCAGAGGGAGCATGTGTCACCTCTAGCAAAAATGCCAAGAAAGCAACAAAGTGACTGTTATCATTGTTCAATCAGCTACAGGCAGGGACGTGGGATAGTCCTGGCTGAACACAGTGCTGACCCATGGAGAGCACTCCATAACACAGTGTGTTCCCTAGCGTCTTCCTTGAGCCCAGGACTCTGCCAATTCACAAGTAGCACAACATTGGGTAAGGAGCAAGGTTTCTGCAACAAGAAGCCTGGGTTTGCATCTTGGCTCTGCCTCTATCAGCTCCATGATCTGGAGCCAGTTACTTAACCTCTCTGCCTCAGTTTCCTCATCAGAAAAATGAGAGTGGTAATGGCATCTGCCTCATCAGACTCTTACGGGTATTAAATAAGATATGTATACATGAACATTTATACATAAACATGAGATAGGTTTCTATGTCTATATAAACTCTTAGAGAGTGCCAGGCACATAAGCACCCAGCAATATTAGCTATTGTTATTTATCAGAAAAGGATAAATACTAAGTGGTCAAACATTTTGTTGGTTGGTTTATAGTAATAAAAACTTTTTAAAAACATGTGCACACTCAGTGATAGAAATTAAAACGTTTTCTTTTTTCTTTTTCATAACTCTTTGTTTACTTTTTCTAAGGGGATAAGTCCATGGTTTTTAGCATACCGAGAGCTCTGAAATCACCATAGTCAATTTTAGATTATTTTCATCACCCCAAAAAGAAACCCTGTACTCATTAGCAATCAATCCCCATTTCTTCTCAACACCCTCCATTCCTGGGACCCACTGATCTACTGTTCTGTCTCTATAGATTTGCCTATTGTGGACATTTCATATAAAACAAATTGCACAATACGGTAGTCTTTTTTGACTGACTTCTCAATGTGTTTTCAAAGTTCATCATGTTGTAGCATAAATCAATATTAAATTCTTTTTTTTGTTTGGTTTTGTTTTGAGATGGAGTTTCACTCTTGTCATCCAGGCTGGAGTGCAGTGGCACGATCTCAGCTTACTGCAACCTCCGCTTCCCAGGTTCAAGCGATTCTCCTGCCCCAGCTTCCTGAGTAGCTGGGATTACAGCCGCCCACCACCATGCCCAGCTAATTTTTGTATTTTTAGTAGAGACAGGGTTTCACCTGTTGGCCAGGCTGGTCTCGAAGTCCTGACCTCAGCCGATCCGCCCATCTTGGCCTCCCAAAATGCTGGGATTACAGGCGTGAGCCACCGTGCCTGGCCACTATTAAATTCATTTTTATTGCCAAATAATACTCCACTGCATGGACGTATCATATTTGTTTCTCGATTCGCCATGATGGACATTTGCATTGCGTTCACATTTGGCTACTATGAATAAAGCTGTCCTGAACATTCACAGACAAGTTTCTGCGTGGACATATGTTTTCATTTCTCCTGGGTATATATGCCTAGGAATACAACTGGTGGGTCATATTGGTGACTCCAGGTCTAACCTTTCGAGGAGCCACCAAACTGCTTCTCAAAGTGGCTGTACCATTTTGCATTCCCTGCAGCCGTGCATAAGGTTTCCAATTTCTCCACATCCTCATCAACACTTGCTATTATCTGGCTTTTTGACTACAGCCCACCTACTAAGTATTTCATTTGCATGTCCTTGATAGCTAATGATATTGAGCATCTTTCCAATGCCTTCTCTGCCATCTGTGAATCTTCTGTAGAGAAATATCTTTCAGGTCTTTTGCTCATTGTTCAGTTGGGTTATTTGACTTTTTATCATTGACTACAAGAGTCACTTATATATCCTAGGTACAAGTCCCTTATGAGATAGAAATACGTTCTCTCATTTGGTGGGAAGACAGTGCTTCTTGAAGATCATGTGGCCTGCCCTCCCATTCTATTTCTACACTGGGAAATAATTAAGGATAAAGTCAAACTTTCAGAGACAAGGATATGAATTACATATTTCTAAACATTAAATATAAATGGTTATAAAATATGCTATTGTATATAGTCACTTAACATTATAAAATATAATTGGAAACAATGTTTTTGCTTCACAATTAGTAACCGTTTAGCTAAATGATGGTATATCTATACAGTGGAAAATGATGTAGTCATTAAACCTTCTTCTATAAAGTAATTTCAATGCTATAAAAATGCTAATTTTAAGGTCATGAAGAAAGTATTATATAAACTTAAATGAAAATGATGGGTTATACAATGGGATATAAAGCATGCCATACTGTGTGTGTGTGTGTGTGTGTGTGTGTGTGTATACAGTGTATGGAATATATGCCAAAATGCCAACAGTAATTATGTATTTATTCATTAATTTATCCATTCATTCATTCACTCATTTATTCTTTCAATAAACAGTTCTTGAAAGGAAGACACAATGCTTGATAATAAGGATACATTATGAAAAAGGCAGACATGGCCCCTGCCTTCAGGAAATGCAGTTTGGCAGAAAAGATAAACATGATCTTTTGCAAATATATTTCCAATTAGCTAATTCTCAAGATTAAAATCTTTCTGCAGCCTCCCTACCTTTAGGATAAAGATGGGAGTCTTAACCCACCCACAAGGCCCTGAATGATCTGGCCTCACCTGACAGATTTCCTGCAGTCCCTCCTTGCCCCCACCCTACCCTCCTTCAAACAGCCAAGCTCCTTCCCACCCTATGGCCTTCAAAGCATTCCTTCTGGTTAGAAGACACTTCAGCAAATGAACCTGCTCCTCTATTAACTCCCAGCTTGAATGTCACTTCCATAAGGAACTTCCCCTAACTCCCCAATCAGGGAAGATCTCTACTAATACTTCCTCTTTGCACACTGAATTTTCCCTTGGAAACAGTTGTTACAACTGTAATTTTCTAGTTGGTTTTGTATTAAATAATATTGTGAGCTCTGAGGAAGAAGATCATTTTGTCTCTTACATCATTCCATAATTTTACAACCATTCTTGACGGTAGTTTGACCATACACACAGCAAGATCTTAAAATACCTAACACAGTAAAAGTTAATATGCACGAAGTACGTTCTATGTACCAGGCACTACAATGACGTTGACTTTGGTCCAGTAAACCCATTTATATCCTAAAGGAAAAATTAGTGAGGTATGCAAAAAAATTGTCTATAAAAATATTCTTCATCACAAAATCATTTACAGTAATGATGAAATACAAACAAATATCTAGCATCTGAGGATTTGTCAAATAATTCATGGCATATCTGTATAATCAAATACAATATAGGCATTTAAAATGATTGTGAGAAAAGATTTAATAACACAGAAAAGTAGCCCTATTATTTTTTAAAAGCAATGAAAATCTATTGAAACATAGCCATATAGTGAAATAAAAATGACGTGGAAAAGCATAATTTGTAGTAAAATTATCCATTTACTATTTGTCTCCCTTCTTCCTCCTAAAGCTTTGGAGATACCCCCCAAAATAAAGGCCTTTAAGTCTATTATTTTAAGAATACTTATCTCATTGATTCAAATGAAGAGGTGAAGGGTGTAGTGGGACAGGCCAGGGCTATATGCAGATTGAGGAAGGCTGGGGTGGGGCAGAGCATTCGCTCATGGATAGCCAAGCTTGGGGATAAGAAATGTATGACCTATGGTTCAGGTAGAAAATGTGATACTTACTTGCAGTAGTTGTAGTTGTTGGATGCCACCAATCTAGAAAAAAAATGAAGCTGTTTAGGATTTTACTAGATAATTTTTCCATTCCATAGTCATTTGTTTGACTAACAAAGTTAAATCCTTTTCCTTAGTACAGGACTTCTCAGAGCCTTGACCATTCCAGTTTACACTGCTCATGGCCAGTAAGGTCTAGAGTATGTAGCACCTCCCAACATATTTGGCCCAGGATGTTTTCACTGTGGCACAAAAACACTTTGGGGATGGCTCCCTCAAAGTGAAAGAATTCTTTATTTGACAAATACGTGCAGAAGTATTACTAGGCTATGTTTCTAAAATGAAGGTCCTAATTTCCCATGGGTTAATTTAGACAGTTATTTTCATCTGAAATGATGGGAGGGTTAATTTGACAGTTATTTTAGACAGTTGTTATTTTCATCTGAAATGATGGGAAGACCAAAGCCTCCTTCCACAGCAGCATCTCTGCCAGCACTTAGCACTATCAGCAGGCAATAGCAGGAGGCCACAGTGGCCCTCCGCGGTGAGCTAGACATGAGAGTGATGGCAGTGGGAACTCAGCTCGTCACCCTAACAAAGGTCAGAGTCCTCAGAGAGAAATTACCCCCCAGGGGGATTCTACCCTACTCCTCCTACTTCTGGAAACAAGAGCGGGTGGAATTCCCAAGAGACATATTGCTGGGCTGCGGTGTAGCAGACTCACCTGTCGTAGTAGAATTTATCTGGGTGGCTGCAAGGAAAACAAGAAAACATGAGTCAGTCCCAGTGCCCAGGATGATGAGCGAGAGAAATGCTGAGTGCCTGTCCCCGTCTCATCACTTAGAAATACTCCCCAAGAGTCATCCAGGAGAGTGGAATAGTAGATATAAACCTTAGTGGTTAGTCTCAAAAAAAGATGTTGGAAGAATTCATTCTTACAGCCTGAAAGTAGATTGAACCCTTGTTTGCTATAGGAACCTACATAAGAAAGAAGCTAGTGCCTACCCATAAAATTCAAAGACACCAACAACATTTGCTGAGGTTATTGCCCTGTTGAGGTATCAGAGAAACTGGTCATCTTGAAGAGAAGCTCAGGCTGGGAGGAGGCCAGTGCAAAGAGAAGCCTTGTCATGGAGAAAACCACACACTAAAATAGAGGCCCAAGGTCTTGGAGGTCCATCTGAACAGATGACACAGCATCTTCACTGTGCTGACAGCTGTGGGAGAGCCAGCCATTGTGAGGGCAGCTCCACAGTTAGGACTCATTCCCTGAGCAGCACACATCATCCAGGACAACGGGTCCTGAGCCCTGATCAAACCAGGCATTTCCTGGGGCTGCCATGGCCCAGCCACAGCCCAGCTGCCTGCAGACCACATTGGCATCATTGGTGTCCCAGCTGTCATCACACAGGATGCCCTAGGAGCCTTGGTACAGGACCTCCACCTGGCCCTGACACTGGTCACCTCCATTCACCAGCCTCAGGGCCAAACCAGAATTGGATTCTAGAAAAGACAGGAAAATTAACTCTCTCCTGTATCTCCTAAAGGAAGAGGATCTGAGGTCGAGTGAAGTTCAGAATTCTTCCAGAAGGCCAAGGTTTCTGGGTCTCCAGTTAATGTTCTCCAGCAGCATAGACATTGATGGAAGCCTGTTCTTCATCATGTTATCCTAAAGGGTTGTTTTCTAGAACCCTTGGGTGTGGACTGAGCTGTGCATGTTCTCTGATGGAGTTAACCCAGTGCCCAGCAATTCAAGAGCTGAGCCAGGCCTTCAGATTCAGAGGTTAAAGTGCAGGAGCCATCAGCATGGATCTGCAGGGACCACTGGGCTCAAGCGCCTCTGCAGCAGGATGAACCGAGACCAGCTCCCAGCTGCCTGGCAAGGTGCAGCCCTAGGACCTGGTTCTTGGGAGATTCCACCTCTCCACCTCTGGCTGACTCACTCTGCTCACAGGGACCACCCCATCAGGCCCGAGGCTTGTTCCTGAGTCACTTTCAAACCCACAGCTTGCCTTCAATCTGAAACAAAACCTGGACCCAGTGAATACCATGAGCTACAGGGACAGTGGGCAGAAGCAACTATGAGGATACTTTGTTGTGCATACCTAGCAGTGCCTATGCCTGAGAATGGAGAAAAAACGGCAGAGTTAGGCCTCCATGAAGGAATGTCACATGCTAGACACAACACTGGGCCAGGCATCCTGATCGCTCTGTGTACCTGAACCCTGTCCTGTGAGCCTGGGAGCTGGGCTAAGATACTAACATTAGTCTAGTTCCTCTGGCGTTCAGCTCAGTATCTATAAAATGAAGCCCCTGTTCTCCCAAGAATATATACAAAGGGCCCACCAACACATGAAAAGATGCTCAACATCATTAGTCATCAGGGAAACGCAAATCAAAACACCATGAAATACCACCTTACACCCACTAGGATGGCCATGATGAAAAAGACATCATAACAAGCGTTGGTGAGGATATGGAGGAATCAGAATTCTCAGGCATTGCTGGGGGGAACGCAAATTGGTGCAGCGGCTGTGACAACTGTTCAGTGTTTCCACAATAAATTAAACATAATTACCCTATTACCCAGCAATCCCAATCCTAGGTATATATCTCCCAAAATTGGAAACACAAGTGCAAACAAAAAATAGTACACTAATGCTCATAGCAGACTTATTCACAACAGCCAAAAGATGGAAGCAACCCATATGTCCATAAGCTGATAAATGGATAGACAAAGATGGCGTAGCCATACAATGGAATATTAGTTGGCAGTTAAAAGTAGTGGAGTTCTGACACATGCTAAAACATGAATGAACCTTGAAAACATTGTGTTAAGTGAATGAAGCCAGGCAGAAAAGGCTATGATTCCATTCATAGAAAATGACCACAGTTCTTAGTAAAATCTGTATACAGAGACAGAAAGCAGATTAGTGGTTGCCAGGGGCTGAGGGAAAGAGGAATGGATTATGAATGGTTAAGGGGTAAGAGCTTTCAGCTGGGGATGATGAAAAAGTCCTGGAACTAGATAGAGATGAAGGTAATGAACATGGGCAACAGCCAGGGAGAGGGAAGGTTCCATCTCGGGATAGAGGGGTAAAGTCAACCAGCAAAGAGCAGAGAGTATCAAAGGAAAGGAAGGGTCCAACTGAGGGACTGCTAGCTCTGTCACAAACATCCTGCCTGTTTTTTATGCCAATAGAAACAGTCATTCCTATTTTAAAAAGTAGCATCCTACAAGGTTGAAGTAGAGCCTAGTGCCCCCATCCTTCCCATCGCCCCAAAGGAACACAAAGATGGGTATAGAACTCTGGCTGAGCCATCAGAGCTAATAGAGATGGTTTGGAAGAAAGCACCTGTTTACAAGCAGGTCAATCAAAGTCCTCCCAGGCCTTGTCAGCCAGAGGTACTGGGACAGACTGACTCCTTCTCCTGCTGGGATAGAGACTTGGGGCTGCTCACTGCTGTCTCTCAGCCATATGCAAAAAGCAAGTTGATAGTGAAGCCCACACAGATAAAAGAGTAGATGTAAGCAAAGCATGGGGAAAAAAGACTTGGAACTTCTGGAACCAGCTGTACCTGAAGCTCCAGATCCACCACTAACCATTCTGGATACCTGAGCCAATGAATTCCTTTCTAGCTTAAGAGTGTTTGAGTTGAGTTCTTGCCATGTGCAAACAAAAGCATCCCTAATAATAGATCCTCTTTAAAGATCAATTGACAACTGGTAGATAAGGGAACCTTCCACATTGATTGAGGTATGGAGTGGCCAGAGGCTTCAAGCAAGACCCAGCAGTTTCACCCAGACCTGCTGAATGCCAGTGCTTTGGCTGGACTCAAAGACGCTCCTTATAAGGGGTCCAAGCAGATTCTGTCCACCATTTCCAGCTCTGAGGTGATTAACTCTGTGTCTGGATGTGATGTCCAAGTTGAACCAAAACCAACCCTTTCCCTTGCAGGTTTTAGCAATTCACCAAGTCAGCAAGTCTCAGGATACCACTCCAGCAAAAATCCCCTGTGTGATCTTCCAGCCCAAACCACAGGTAATAACAAGGCTTTGCCTGGCAGATCTCATGGGAGCTGCCCTCCCGACACCAGGCTTGCTAGACAGACAATGCACTGCAGTTCTTTGGAAGGAGCTGAAACTGACCAAGATCCAGGTCACACATGCACAGATACCCATTTGCACTCCTAGCCCATATGCCTCCAATCCAAATGCTCCTTACTGGGGTCTTAAGTGAGAATTCCCTACCCCAACATATGTCCTTTCCTTACCATGAGCCTCCTCCTAAGGAGAGGATCCCTCCTCTGCCCTGCTGTCTGTGCTGTGTCCACCATACTCTCACCCAGTGCTACTCAGCAGGGGAGAAATGGAGCGCTGGGGAGCCAGAACTTTTTTCTTCTGCCTCTTCCTTGCACTGCCTCAGGAAGGGGATAAAGTCTGGATTGTTGTTTCAGTTTGGTCCCCTGTCCTAAGTGACCACAGGAACACTAGGCAGTGAATTCATATGGATTCTTAGCAGAGAGCTAACAAGTCTTCAAAAACATAGGAAACATAGAAGAAGTTTTGAGCCAGGAGATCAGAATGTAATTAGGACTTTCTTCTGGAGCAAACTCCACCCCAACAGAGGGAGCTTAAGGTCTTGAAGGCCCACCTGAGCAGATGACACCAGCGTCTTCACGATGGCCACAGTTGTGGGTGAGCCAGCCATTGTGGGGACAGCTCCACAGGTAGGACTCATGTCCTGAGCAGCGCACATCATCCAGGACAATGGGTCCTGAGCCCTGGCCAAACCTGGCATTTCCTGGGGCCGACGTGGCCCAACCACAGCCCAGCTGCCTGCAGACCACATTGGCATCATTGGTGTCCCAGCTGTCATCACACACGGTTCCCCAGGAGCCTCGATACAGGACCTCCACTCGGCCTTGACACCTGTCACCTCCATTCACCAGTCTCAGGGCAAAACTGGATTCAGATCCTACAGGGGAACACAAGAACCCTTCATCCATACTGATTATGAGGTCAAGGATTTAAGGAATGTTCCACACTCAGGGCACTTCCTAATGGCCAAAGTCATGTGTGCAGGTAATCATCTTTGAATACGAATACAAACAGAGGTTCAGCTTCATCATAGTGGAAGAAGCAGTGATGTCCTACTCTGCCCAAGTCTATGGAAGCTCAAGTATTGGGGAAGCACCTGTGACCCCACTGGAGGTGACAGGAATGGACGCCTCACTCCTCATTCTGAGCTCCATTCTCACACAGGATGAAGCTGCACAGCTCAAGAGAGGAGGCCAAGACCTGCCTCACGTTCAGGAGTTTGGTGGCACCCACGTGGTCCTCTCTGGCTTCTAGCAAAGTGCCAGGAATGGCAGGACATTGGCCAGACAGCTACGGGGACAGGCACTTTCCCCACTATTCGCAGGTCTGCAGCCTGTGGCCTGAGGGCCAGGAATAAGGTCCCAGTGGGATTAGGGAGCCCTCCAGGGCTGTCTCCCAGGAGAGACAGGTCACCGGTACCCTCCAGCCTCTAACATCAGACCCAGGACTAGGTTCCCAGGGAATCTACCTTCCTCCCCAGGCAACTCGCAGAAACATGAAAACAGAGGCGCCACCTTGAGCCTCATTCTATCATTTTCAAAAGAAACGTTTGTCCAGAGGTAGAGAGTGAGCCCGAGGGAGGAGTGAGAGGATGATTTACCTATTGGCGAGGCCAGTAAGTTGGTGGTCAGCCAAGTATCTGTAAATTGCAACAAAGAGAAAGGACAAAATTAGACTTGAGGGTGAAAAGCTACAAAAAAAAAAGAAGTCTCTGGACCAGGCAAGCATCATGAAAACTATTCAATTTCTGGTTCCTGCCACTTGCTCCAAGCGCTACCCAAGTCTTCAGCTCAGTGAGCACAGCCAGGAACAAAGGCCTTGCTGGAGACCAGTTCCATCCCTCCTACCTCTGAAGTGTGAGATGTCCTCTTCTCGGCTACAAAGGGTTAGCCTGCCCCATCCAGTGACACATGGACTGATGGGCACATCTGACACCATTGCTGAGACTCTGACAGTTCGAGCTAAAATGTTAGGGGAACCAAGGAGCCACCCAAAGGGATATCAAGTTTCCTAGTAAGTGGAGGCACCAGAAATATTTATTATCCCTCTCCCTGCCCGAGCATGGCCTCTGCCTTTTCTGGATGCAGATGTGGCCCTGAAAAATCTGGGGTGTTTGAAGGAGTGAGGGATGGAGGTATCAGGCCTGCACTGACATTGCTTGCCCATGGCAGAAGTCATGCTTAAGGCTTGAACTGACGTTGCCTTCCCAGGTGACTTTGGCAGTCACTCTCAATTCTCAGAAAGGTTATATCAGCTCTGAATATAAAGGAGCTAAAGCTCATTAAACATGAGGTCACTTCCTGAACCTGTAAGGGTTGTCCATTGTACAGTATGAAACTGCTTCATGAAAGCTGAGATAAATTGAACAGAAGACAGAAGCCTCCTGAACCCTATGTCTGTTGAAGCACTGTGCTGGGGTCTCAGTTACAGAGTGGTGGGGGGAAAAATAATATGCCCCACAGTATCCACACAGAGAAGCAGGAGAGCTCTGTGGAGTGGGGAAGAGGTAACTGGGCAGAAAGAGAAGGGACATCCTGAGGAAGGATGCTGGGGACTCACCTGGCCTGGGTGTTGACTGGGACTGAGCAGCTGTGAGAAAGAGAAGAGAAGGTCAGATCAGATGCACTATACAGAAAATGGCAAAACTGGAACAAAGATAGAAGGAACTGGGCAAAACTGACACTCAGTCCATCCTAGTCCCTATCACAGAGGGAGGGGCATTGCCATGTACATCCCCACAGAGATGCAACATATAAGAAGGGGTGCAGGCAGATCCTGGCCACTATTGTCAGCTCCGAGGTGATTAACTTTGTGTCTGCCCAGGGTGACCAGGTTGACCCAAAACCAACACTCTCCCTTGCATGTTTTGGCAGTTCCTGAGTCAGCAAGGCTGAGGAGGCCACTCCAGCCCAAATGCCTTGTGTGATCTTACAGCCCCGACCACAGACAATAACAAGGCCATGCCTGGCCAGCCTCATGGGGGCTGCCATCCCCACACCAGACCTGGGGCACAGGCAGTGCTCTGCAGCATTCTGAGAGGACCTGAGGTCAAGGACTCCAAGCAGGCCTGACACAAACAGACATGCATTTGCACTCCTAACCCTTGAGCCTCTATTTCCAGACCTCCTCACTGGGTCTTAGCTGAGAACCCACTTCCAGACAAGTATCTTTAGTTTAGAGTTCCTTGTAGTGACAGGATCCCTCCCTGTCCCTGCTATCTGTGCTGTGTCCACGATACCCTCACCCAGTGCTACTCAGCAGGGGAGAAATGGAGTCCTGGGGAGCCAGCACTTTTCTCTTCTGCCTCTTCCTTGCACTGCCTCAGGAAGGGCATAAAGTCTGGGTTGTTTCAGTTTGGAGCCCTGGCCTAAGTGGCCACAGCTGCACCAGGTACTGTAGCAAAATTCACAAGGATTCTTAGCAGAGAGCTAACAAGACTTCAGAAATATAGAAAACACAGAAGAAGCTTTGAGTGAGGAGATCAGAATGTAATTAGGAGTTTCTTCCTGAGCAAACTTCAACCTAAGAGAGGGAGCCCAAGGTCTTGAAGGCCCACCTGAGCAGATGACACCAGCATCTTCACCATGGCCACAGTTGTGGGTGAGCCAGCCATTGTGGGGACAGCTCCACAGGTAGGACTCACGTCCTGAGCAGTGCACGTCATCCAGGACAATGGGTCCTGAGCCCTGGCCAAACTGGGCATTTCCTGGGGCCGACGTGGCCCAGCCACAGCCCAGCTGCCTGCAGACCACATTGGCATCATTGGTGTCCCAGCTGTCATCACACACAGTGCCCCAGGAGCCTCGGTATAGGACCTCCACTCGGCCCTGACACCTGTCACCTCCATTCACCAGTCTCAGGGCTAAACTGGATTCAAATCCTACAGGGGAACACAAGAACCCTTCATCCATCCCTACCAGGAGGTCAACAATCTAAGGCAAGTTCCACACTCAGGGTACTTCCTAATGGCCAGAGTCACCTGGGCAAGCAGTCACAATTGCATACAACTGCTACCAGAGGTTCAGCTTTATCATAGGGGAAGGAGAGGTGATACACTATACTGCCCGGGTTTATGGAGGCTCAGATTTTGGGGAAGCACCTGTGACCCCAGTGGAGGTGACAGGAATGGATGCCCCACTCCCTACTCTGGGCACACACAGGATGGAGCTCCACAGCTCCAGAGGTCAGGCCCACACTGGCCCCATGTTCAAGAGTTTGGTGGCACCCACGTGGTCCTCTCTGGTTTCTGGTAAATTGCCAGGGATGGCAAGGACTTGGCCAGACAGCTGCAGGGACAGAAATTTTCACCCACCCTTGCAGGGCTGCAGTGCATGATCAGAGGGCCAGGAAAGAGGTCCCAGCGGGATTAGGGAGCCCTCCAGTGCTCGTCCTGAGCACCTGGATGACGATCGTTCCTAACCACTTGGAACAGGTTCCCATGAAAAAAAGTCACTAGCACCCTCCATCCTCAAACATCAAACCCAGGGCTGGCTCCCCAGAGACTCCACCTTCCTCCCACCCAACCCACAGGGACATGAAAAGAGAGGGGCCCACCTTGAGCCTCATCCTATCAGTTTCAAACACAAAATATGTCCAGAGATAGTGAGCCCTAGGGAGGGGTGAGAGGATTATTTACCTGCTGTTGATGCAGGTGAGGTCGGCCAAGTGTCTGTAAGTTGCAACAAAGAAAAAAGACAGAATTAGACTTGAAGGGAAAAGGCCTAGAACAAAAGGTTCTTTGGGAGGGGGAATCAACCTGGCAACAATTCCACTTCCTGTTCCTGTCACTTGCCTCCCATGTGTCTGCCCAGGTCTCCTCTGCTGTGAACTCATCCAGGGACAAACGTCCTGCTGGAGACCAGACTGAGCCCTCCATTTCTCTAATCCTGGGGTATCTTTCTATCTGTTAGAGGACGCCCCCCACCATGCCATCCCACATCTGCTGATGCATGGACTGACTAGGACATCAGATGCCATTGCTGAGGCTCGGACACTGGCAGCTAAAATGTTAGGGGAACCAGGGACTGCCCAGGGGACAATCAGGAATCAGGTTTCTGGCTAAGCAGAGACACCACAAACCTTTATTATCCCTCTCCCTGCCCAAGCACAAACTCTGCCTCTTCTGGATATAAATGTGGCCCATCATAATCTCGGAATTTTTCCAGCAGTGATGGATGGGGGTATCGAGCCTGCCCTGATGATGCCTTGAACAGGTCAGAGGGTGACACCCTCAATTTTCAGACACTATATGTGAGTCCTGAATATAAAAGGACCAAAGCTCATTAAACATGGGGCCACTTCCTGAACCTGTAAGGGCTGTCCACTGGGACAGTATGAAACTGTTTCATGAAAGCTGAGAGGGGTTGAAAAGAAGACAGAGGCCTCCTGAATCTTACATGTGTTTTAAAAGCACTGTGCTGTGTTGCGGGAAGTCAGGGACCCCGAACAGAGGGACCGGCTGAAGCTATGGCACAAGAACATAAATTTGAAGATTTCATGGACATTTATTAGTTCCCCAAATTAATACTTTTATAATTTCTTATGCCTGTCTTTACTGCAATCTCTGAACATAAATTGTGAAGATTTCATGGACACTTATCACTTCTCCAATCAATACTCTTGTGATTTCCTATGCCTGTCTTTACTTTAATCTCTTAATCTCATCATCTACGTAAACAGAGGATGAATGTCACCTCAGAACCCTGTGATGATTGCGTTAACTGCAGAAATTGTTTAAACAATATGAAATCTGGGCACCGTGAAAAGAGAACAGGATAACAGCGATGTTCAGGGAACAAGGGAGATAACCTTAAAGTCTGGCTGCCTGTGGGCCGGGCAGAACAGAGCCATATTTCTCTTCTTTCAAAAGCAAATAGGAGAAATATCCCTGAATTCTTTTTCTCAGCAAGGAACATCCCTGAGAAAGAGAATGCGTTCCCACGGGGAGGCCTCTGAAATGGCTGCTTTGGGAACGTCTGTCTTTTACACTTGTAGATAAGGGATGAAATAAGCCCCGGCCCCCATAGCGCTTCCAGGCTTATTAGGATGAGGAAATTCCAGCCTAATAAATTTTGGTCAGACCGGTTGTCTGCTCTCAAACCCTGTCTCGTAATAAAATGCTATCAATGACAATGCGTGCCCGAAACTTCATTAGCAATTTTAATTTCGCCCCGGTCCTGTGATCTTGCCCTGCCTCCATTCACCTTGTGATATTTTATTACTTTGTGAAGCATGTGATCTCTGTGAGCCACACCCTATTCGTACACTCCCTCCCCTTTTGAAAATCACCAGTAAAAACTTGCTGGTTTTGCTGCTCAGGAGGCATCACAGAACCTGCCGACATGTGATGTCTCCCCCCCAACACCCAGCTTTAAAATTTTGCTCTTTTGTATGCCTTCCCTTTATTTCTCAGACTGGCCGACACTTAGGGAAAATAGAAAAGGATCCACGTGAAATACAGCCGGTGTTGGGGGTAGAAATAATATGCCCCACAGTATCCACACAGAGAAACAGCAGAGCTCTGTGGAGTGGGGGAGGGGTGATTGGGCAGAAAGAGAAGGGACATTTTGAGGAAGGACACTGGGAACTTCCCTGCACTGGGTGTCAGCCAGGACTGGGAAGCTGTGAGAAAGAGAAGAGAAGGTCAGATCAAGAATATTACACAGAAGTTGGCAAAACTGGAATGAGGAGGGAAAGAAATGGGCGAGTCTGACACTCAGTCCAACCTAGTTTCTATCACACAGGGAGGGACATTGCCATGCACATCCCCACAGAGATGCACCATGTAAGGGGTCAATGCAGATCCTGTCCACTATTGCCAGCTCTGAGGTGAACAAATTGTGTCTGCCCAGGGTAACCTGGTTGACCTAAACCAACCCACTCCCTTGCACATCTTAGGTGTTCCTGAGTCAGCAAGGCTGAGGAAGCCACTCCAGCCAAAATCCCTTGTCTGATCTTCAAGCCCCAACCACAGGAAATAACGAGGCCAAGCCTGGCCAGTCTCATGGGGGCTGCCCTCCCCACACCAGAACTAGGGCAAGGCAGTGCTCTGCAGCATTCTGAGAGGACCTGAGGTCAAGGACTCCAATCCCATGCAACCCAGGCCTGACATGAATAGAAACCCATTTGCACTCCTAACCCTTGAGCCTTTATTTCCAGACCTCCTCACAGGGTCTCAGCTGAGAACCCACTTTCAGACAAGCATCTTTAGTTCAGAGTTCCTCACAGTGAGAGGATTCCTCCCCTGCCTTGCTGTCTGTCCTGTGTGCATGATACCCTCACCCAGCGCTACTCAGCAGGGGAGAAATGGAGCCCTGGGGAGCCAGCACTTTTCTCTTCTGCCTCTTCCTTGCACTGCCTCAGGAAAGGGATAAAGTCTGGGTTGTTGTTTGACTTTGGTCCCCTGTCCTAAGTGACCACATGAACACCAACTCCTGTAGCAAAATTCATACAGATTCTTAGCAGAGAGCTAACAAGACTGCATAAATACAGGAAACATAGAAGAATCTTTGAGTGAGGAGATCAGAATGTAATTAGGATTTTCTTCCTGAGAAAACTCCAGCCTAGGAAAGGGAGTCCAAGGTCTTGAAGGCCCACCTGAGCAGATGACACCAGCGTCTTCATGATGGCCACAGTTGTGGAAGAGCCACCCATTGTGGGGGCAGCTCCACAGGTAGGACTCACGTCCTGAGCAGCGCACATCATCCAGGACAATGGGTCCTGAGCCCTGACCAAACCGGGCATTTCCTGGGGCTGATGTGGCCCAGCCACAGCCCAGCTGCCTGCAGACCACATTGGCATCACTGGTGTCCCAGCTGTCATCACACACAGTGCCCCAGGAGCCTTGGTATAGGACCTCCACTCGGCCCTGACACCTGTCACCTCCATTCACCAGTCTCAGGGCCAAACTGGATTCAGATCCTACAGGGGAACAAAAGAACCCTTCATCCATCTCAATTATGAGTCAAGGATAAGGCATGTACAACACTCACGGCAGTGGGCAAAGTAGTCAAGTTTGAATACAAATGCCAAAGTCACGAGGGCACACAGTCACAATGGACAATGGCTGCATCCAGAGGTTAAGCTTTGTCATAGTGGAAAAAGTGATGCCCTATTCTACTCAAGTCTATAAAAGCTCAAGTTATGGGTAAGCATGTATGACCCCAGAGGACGGGACAAGAATGGACACCCCATTCCCCACTCTGGGTACACACAGGATGGGGCTACACAGCTACAAATGACAGGCCCAGACCCTCTCTGTATTCAGGAGCTCATTGGCACCTGCATGGCCCTCTCCACCTTCTGGCAAATTGCCAGGGATGGCAAGGCCTTGGCCACACAGGTGCAGGGACCGGCACTTTCACCCACTCTCCAGAGATCTGGATCCCACGGCCTGAGGGCCAGGAACGAGGTCCCAGTAGGATTAAGGAGCCCTCCAGTGCTCATCCTGAGCACCTGGATGAGGATCTTTCCTGACCACTTGGAACAGGATTCCATGGGAGACAGGTCACCAGCACCCTCCATCCTCAAACATCAGACCCAGCACAGGCTCCTCAGAGATTCCACCTTCCTCCCACACAACCCACAGAGAAGTGAAAAAAGAGGGGCCCACCTTGACCCTCATCCTATCAGTTTCAAACACAAAATATGCCCAGAGATAGTGAGTCCTAGGGAGGGGTGAGAGGATTATTTACCTGCTGTTAATGCATGTGAGGTCGGCCAAGTGTCTGTAAGTTGCAACAAAGGGAAAAGACAGAATTAGACTTAAAGGGAAAAGGCGCAGAACAAAAGGTTCTCTGGGAGGAGGAATCAACCTGGCAACAATTCCACTTCCTGTTCCTGTCACTTGCCTCCCATGTGTCTGCCCAGGTCTCCTCTGCTGTGAACTCATCCAGGGACAAACATCCTGCTGGAGACCAGACTGAGCCCTCCATTTCTCTAATCCTGGGGTATCTTTCTATCTGTTAGAGGACGCCCCCCACCACGCCATCCCACATCTGCTGATGCATGGACTGACTAGGACATCAGATGCCATTGCTGAGGCTCGGACACTGGCAGCTAAAATGTTAGGGGAACCAGGGACTGCCCAGGGGACAATCAGGAATCAGGTTTCTGGCTAAGCAGAGACACCACAAACCTTTATTATCCCTCTCCCTGCCCAAGCACAAACTCTGCCTCTTCTGGATATAAATGCGGCCCATTGTAATCTTGGAATGTTTCCAGCAGTGATGGATGGGGGTATCGAGCCTGCCCTGACAATACCTTGAACAGGTCAGAGGGTGACACCCTCAATTTTCAGACACTATATGTGAGTCCTGAATATAAAAGGACCAAAGCTCATTAAACATGGGGCCACTTCCTGAACCTGTAAGGGCTGTCCACTGGGACAGTATGAAACTGTTTCATGAAAGCTGAGAGGGGTTGAAAAGAAGACAGAGGCCTCCTGAATCCTGTGTGTGTTTAAAAAGCGCTGTGCTGGGGTCTCAGTTACACAGCGGTGTTGGGGGTAGAAATAATATGCCCCACAGTATCCACACAGTGAAACAGGAGAGCTCTGTGGAGGGGGGAAGGGGTGATTGGGCAGAAAGAGAAGGGACATTTTGAGGAAGGACACTGGGAACATACCTAGGCTGGGTGTCGGCCAGGATTGGGAAACTATGAGAAAGAGAAGAGAAGGTCAGATCAGGCATGTTACACAGAAGTCAGCAAAACTGGAATGAGGAGGGAAAGAAATGGGCGAGTCTGACACTCAGTCCATTCTGGTTCCTATCACACAAGGAGGGACATTGCCATGCACATCCCCACAGAGATGCACCGTGTAAGGTGTCAATGCGGATCCTGTCTACTATTGCCAGCTCTGAGGTGCTCAAATTGTGTCTGCCCAGGGTAACCCCCTTGGCCTAAACCAACCCTCTCCCTTGCACATCTTAGGTGTTCCTGAGTCAGCAAGGCTGAGGAAGCCACTCCAGCCAAAATCCCTTGTCTGATCTTCAAGCCCTGAACACAGGCAATAACAAGGCCATGCCTGGCCGGCCCTCATGGGGGCTGCCCTCCCCACACCAGACCTGGAGCACAGGCAATGCTCAGCAGTGTTCTGAGAGGACCTGAGGTCAAGGACTCCAATCCCACGCAACCCAGGCCTGACATGAATAGAAACCCATTTGCACTCCTAACCCTTGAGCCTTTATTTCCAGACCTCCTCACTGGATCTCAGCTGAGAATCCACTTCCAGACAAGCATCTTTAGTTCAGAGTTCCTCACAGTGAGAGGATTCCTCCCCTGCCTTGCTGTCTGTCCTATGTCCATGATACCCTCACCCCATGATACACTCAGGGTCCCCAGCTTCTATTCAGCTGGGGAGAAATGGAGCCCTGGGGAGCCAGCACTTTTCTCTTCTGCCTCTTCCTTGCACTGCCTCAGGAAGGGCATAAAGTCTGGATTGTTGTTTCAGTTTGGGACCTGTCCTAAGTGACCACAGGAACACCAGGCCCTGTAGCAAAATTTATACAGATTCTTAGCAGAGAGCTAACAAGACTATATAAACACAGGAAACATAGAAGAATCTTTGAGTGAGGAGATCAGAATGTAATTAGGATTTTCTTACTGAGCAAACTCCAGCCTAGGAGAGGGAGCCCAAAGTCTTGGAGGCCCACCTGAGCAGATGACACCAGCATCTTCATGATGTCCACAGTTGTGGGTGAGCCAGCCATTGTGGGGGCAGTTCCACAAGTAGGACTCGTGTCCTGAGCAGCGCACGTCATCCAGGACAATGGGTCCTGAGCCCTGGCCAAACCGGGCATTTCCTGAGGCTGATGTGGCCCAGCCACAGCCCAGCTGCCTGCAGACCACATTGGCATCATTGGTGTCCCAGCTGTCATCACACACAGTGCCCCAGGAGCCTCGGTATAGGACCTCTACTCGGCCCTGACACATGTCACTTCCATTCACCAGCCTCAGCGTCAAACTGGATTCAGATCCTACAGGGGAACACAAGAACCCTTTATCCATCCCTACCATGAGGTCAAGTATCTAAGGCACGTTCCACACTCAGGGTACTTCCTAATTGCCAAGGTCACCCGGACAAGCAGTCACGATTGAATACGACTGCAACCAGAGGTTCAGATTCATCATACTGGAAGGAGAGGTGATACCCAATTCTGCCTGGGTTTATGGAGGCTCAGATTTTGGGAAAGCACCTGTGACCCCAGTGGAGGTGACAGGAATGGACACCCTACTCCCTACTCTGATCACACACAGGATGGAGCTCCACAGCTCCAGAGGGCAGGCCCATGCTATCCCCATGTTGAAGAGTTTGGTGGCACCCGCGTGGTCCTCTCTGGCTTCTGGCAAATTGTCAGGGATGGCAAGGCATTGGCCAGACAGCTGCAGGGACAGAAATTTTCACCCACCCTTGCAGGTCTGCAATGCATGGCCAGAAGGCCAGGAATGAGGTCCCAGGAGTAGGGAGCCCTCCAGAGTTTGTTGAGCACCTGAATAAGGATCTTTCCTGATACTTGGAACAGGGTCCCACAGGAGACAGGTCACCAACACCCTCCACCCTCTAACACCCGACCCAGGACTGGTTCCCCAGAGACTCCAACTTCCTCCCACTCAACGCACAGGGACATGAAAAAGACAGGGGCCCACCTTGACCCTCATCCTATCATTTTCAGAAAAAGCATCTTTCCAGAGGTAGAGAGTGAGCCCTAGGGAGGGGGGAGAGGATTATTTACCTACTGTCGATGGAGGTAAGGTGATGGTCGACAACGTGTCTGTAAATTGCAACAAAGACAAAGGCTAGAATTAAAGTTGAGGGAGAAAAGCTCCAAAAGGAAAGGTCTCTGGACAAGGCAAGCATCATGAAAATTTCTCCATTTCTGGTTCCTGCCACTTGCTCCCCATGTGTCTGCCCAAGTCTGTAGCTCAGGAAGCACAGCCAAGGACATAGGCCTTGCTGGAGACCAGTATGATCCCTCCTACCTCTGAAGTGTGGAATACCCTCTTCTCAGCTACAAAGGGTTTACTTGCCCCATCTGCTGACACATGGACTGATGGGCACATCTGACACCAATGCTGACACTCTCACACTTGAAACTAAAATGTTAGAAGGATCAGGGAGCTGCCTAAAGGAGTATAAAGTCTCCTGGCAAGTGGAGGCAACAGAAATATCTAATATCTCTCTCCCTGCCCGAGCACAGCCTCTGCCTATCTGGAGGTAGATGGGGCCCTGCCGCATCTGGGGGTGTTTGAAGGAGTGAGGAATGGAGGTATCAGGCCTGCACTGACATTGCTTGCCCATAGACAGGCATGTTTAAGGCTTTAGCTGAAATTGCCTTCCCAGGAGACTTTGGCAATCACTGCCAATTCTTAGAAAGATCATACCTTCTTAACCATGTCTGGTTAAGAAGCTCCATGCTAGGGTCTCAGTTACAGAGCAGGGAAAATAGTATGACCCACAGTATCCACACAGGTAAGAAGGAGGGCTCTGCCGAGTGGGAAAAAGGATAATTGTGCAGAAAGAAAAGGGACATCCTAAGGAAGGACACTGGGGACTCACCTGGCCTGGGCGTCAACCGGGACTGGGCAGCTGTGAGAAAGAGGAGGTCAGATCAGATGCACTATACAGAAGCTGGCAAAACCGGAACAAAGGTAGAAGGAACTAAACAGGTCATGCCTTAAGTCCACCCTAGGTCCCCATCACAGAGGGAGGAGCATTGCCGTGCACGCCCCCACAAGGATGCTCCCTGAAAGGTGTCTGGGCAGATCATGTCCACTACTGCCAGCTCCAAAGTGATTAAGTTTGTGTCTACCCATAGTAATTAGGTTGACACAAAACCAACCCTCTCCCTTACACGTCTTAGCAGTCCCTGAGTCAGCAAATATGAGGAGGCCACTCCAGAAAAAATCCAGCCTGTGATCTTCTAGCCCAGCCCACAGGCATTCATAACAAGGCTTTGCTCAACAGGCCTCATGGGCACTGCCCGTCCCCACACCTGACCAGTGTACAGGGAAGACACTGCAGTGCTCTGGAGGCAATTGCAGTCAAGCACTCACACCCCCAAAACTCAGGCCAGACATGAACAGACACAGATCTACACTCCCACCCTTGTGTTTCCAGTCTGATGCCTCCTTACTGGGCCTCAGCGGAAGACCCTCCCTTCCCAGCATGAGCCTTTGGTTCTGGACTCCTCCCAGTGAGATCGTCCCTCTCCCAACACCTATATGTGCTGCATCCACCTGACCCTCATCTAAATCTTTCAGTAGGGGAAAGATGGAACCCTGGAGAGCCAGTGTGCTATAGATTGGATGTTTGTCCCATCCAAGACTCATGTTGGGAGTGGATCCCCAAGTATAGCACTGAGGCCTGATGCACCATGTCTGGGTCATGGAAGCCAACACTTCATGAATAAATTAGTGCCCTCCCTGGTCAGGGGTGAGTTCTTCTCTTAGTTTCTAGCAAGAACTGGTGGTTGAAAAGAGCCTGGGCCTTCCTTCTTGCCCTCTGTTTCTTCCTCCCTTGCCACGTGACCTCTGCTCAGGTCACCTTCCCATCTTCTGCTGCCAGGAGCACAAGCAGCCTGAGGCCGTCAGCAGAAGCCAAGCAGATACCATGCTCCTATGCAGACTGCAAAGCCAAGACCCAAATCAGCATCTTTCTTCATGAATAACCTGGCCCCAGCCATCGCTTTCCAACCACACTAAAATGCAAAGACCCGGCCCTTTCCTCCTCTCCCTCTGCTTGCACTGCCTTCGTAGGTGAACAAAGGCCCTTATTTCACTTTGGCCCATTGTCCTCTCTGACCTCCTCAAAACCTGGTAATGGGGCGAAGACTCATGTGGTTTCCTAGGAAAGAGCTGAGGAGATATCAGAAATATAGGAAAGGTTGAAAAAGATCTGAGTGAGGAGATGAGAACATAATAAGACCTTCTTGAACAAAATCTACCCCAAGAGAGGAAACGAAATTGCTGGAGGCCCACCTGAGCAGATGACACCAGCGTCTTCACCATGGCCACAGTTGTGGGAGAGCCAGCCATTGTTGGGGCAGCTCCACAAGTAGGACTCCTGTCCTGAGCAGCGCACATCATCCAGGACAATGGGTCCTGAGCCCTGACCAAACCGGGCATTTCCTGGGGCTGACGTGGCCCAGCCACAGCCCAGCTGCCTGCAGACCACATTGGCATCATTGGTGTCCCAGCTGTCATCACACACAGTGCCCCAAGAGCCTCGGTATAGGACCTCCACTCGGCCCTGACACCTGTCACCTCCATTCACCAGCCTCAGGGCCAAACTGGATTCAGGTCCTACAGGGGAACACAAGAACACTTCATCAATCCCTATCAGGAGGTCAAGGATCTAAGGCACATTCCACATTCAGGGCACTTCCTAATGGCCAAAGTCACCTGGGCAGACAGTCACGATTAAAGATGACTGCAACCAGAGGTTCAGGTTCATCACAGTAGAAGGAGAGGTGATACGCCATTCTCGGGTTTATGGAGGCTCAATTTTGGGGAAGCACCTGTGACCCCACTGGAAGTGACAGGAATAGACACCCAGCTCCCTACTCTGGGCACACACAGGATGGAGCTCGACAGCTCAAGAGGGCAGGACCATGCTGTCCCCATGTTCAACAGTTAGGTGGCACCCACGTGGTCCTCCCTGGCTTCTGGCAAATTGCCAAGGATGGCAAGGCCTTGGCCAGACAGCTGCAGGGACAGAAACTGTCACCCACCCTTGCAGGTCTGCAGTGCATGGCTGGAGGGCCAGGAACAAGCCCCAGTAGGAGTAGGGAGCCCTCCAGGGCTGGTCCTCAGCACCTGGATGAGGATCATTTTTTTTTCCTTATTATTTCCTGATACTTGGAAGAGGATCCCAGGGGAGACAGGTCACCAGCACCCTCTACCCTGCAACACCAGAACCAGGACTGGCTCCCCAGAGACTCCAACTTCCTCCCACTCAACGCACAGGGATATGAAAAAGACAGGGGCCCATCCTGACCCTCATCCTCTCATTTTCAGAAAAAAACATTTGTCCAGAACTAGACAGTGAGCCCTAGGGAGGGGTGAGAAGACTATGTATCTACTGTTGATGCAGTTAAGGTGGTGGTCGGCAACGTGTCTTTAAATGCAACAAAGATGAAGGCTAGAATTAAACTTGAGGTGAAAAGCTCCAAAAGGAAAGTCTCTAGACATGGCAAGCATCATGAAAACTACTCGATTTCTGGTTCCTGCCACTTGCTCCCCATGTGTCGGCCCAAGTCTTCAGCTCAGCGAGCTCAGCAAGGGACATAGGCCTCACTGGAGACCAGTCCAATCCCTCTTATCTCTGAAGGACCTTGAGGATTGGATCCTCAACTTTACAGGTGAGGCTTGATGTGCCACGTCTGGGTTATGGAGGTCAACCCTTCATGAATAGCTTAGTGCCCTCCCTGGTCAGGGGTAAGTTCTTCTCTTAGTTCCTAGAAAGAGCTGGTGGTTCAAAAGAGCCTGGGACCTCCCTCTTGCTTTCTCTTGCTTCCTCCCTCACCATGAGACCTCTGTCCAGGCCACCTCCCCATCTTCTTCTGCCATCTTGCTTCCTCCCTCGCCGTGTGACCTCTGCCCAGGCCAGCTCCCCATTCCCTTCTGCCAGGAATACAAGCAGCCTGAGGTCCTCAGCAGAAGCCGAGCTGATGCCTGCACCATGCTTCTATGCAGCCTGCAAAGCCACAACTCAAATCAACCTCTATCTTCATGAACAACATGGCCCCAGCTATTCTTTTCCAGCCACATTAAAAGCAAAGACCTGGCGCTTTCGTCTTCTCCCTCTGCTTGCCCAGCTTCGGTAGGGGAACAAAGGTGTGACCCTTATTTCACTTTGGCCCATTGTCCTCTCTGACCTCCTCAAAACCTGGCAATGTGGCGAAGACTCATGCGGTTTCCTAGGAGAGAGCTAAGGAGATATCAGAAATATAGGAAAGGTTGAAAAAGCTCTTAGTGAGGAGATGAGAACATAATAAGACCTTCCTGAGCAAAATCTACCCCAAGAGAGGAAACCCAAATTGCTGGAGGCCCACCTGAGCAGATGACACCAGCGTCTTCACCATGGCCACAGTTGTGGGTGAGCCAGCCATTGTGGGGACAGCTCCACAGGTAGGACTCATTCCCTGAGCAGCGCACGTCATCCAGGACAATGGGTCCTGAGCCCTGACCAAACCGGGCATTTCCTGGGGCTGACATGGCCCAGCCACAGCCCAGCTGCCTGCAGACCACATTGGCATCACTGGTGTCCCAGCTGTCATCACACACCGTGCCCCAGGAGCCTCGGTATAGGACCTCCACTCGGCCCTGACACCTGTCACTTCCATTCACCAGTCTCAGGGCCAAACTGGATTCAGGTCCTACAGGGGAACACAAGAACCCTTTATCAATCCCTATCAGGAGGTCAAGGATCTAAGGCACGTTCCACATTCAGGGCACTTCCTAATGGCCAAAGACACCTGGGCAGGCAGTCACGATTGAATATGACTGCAACCAGAGGTTCAGGTTCATCACAGTAGAAGGAGAGGAAATATGCTATTCTGCTCGGGTTTATGGAGGCTCAAGTTTTGGGGAAGCACCTGTGACCTCACTGGAGGTGATAGGAATGGGCGCCCGACTCCCTACTCTGGGCACACACAGCATGAAGCTCCACAGCTCCAGAGGGCAGAACCATGCTGTCCCCATGTTCAACAGTTAGGTGGCACCCACGTGGTCCTCCCTGGCTTCTGGCAAATTGCCAAGGATGGCAAGGCCTTGGCCAGACAGCTGCAGGGACAGAAACTGTCACCCACCCTTGCAGGTCTGCAGTGCATGGCCGGAGGGTCAGGAACGAGGTCCCAGTAGGAGTAGGGAGCCCTCCAGGGCTTGTCCTCAGTACCTGGATGAGGATCTTTCCTCTTACTGGGAAGAGGATTCCATGGGAGACAGGTCACCAGCACCCTCCACCCTCCAACACCAGAACCAGGACTGACTCCCCAGAGACTCCAACTTCCTCCCACTCAATGCACAGGGACATAAAAAAGACAGGGGCCCACCCTGACCCTCATCCTATCATTTTCAGAAAAAAACATTTGCCAGAGATAGAGAGTGAGTCCTACAGAGGTGGGAGAGGATTATTTACCTACTGTAAATGCAGATAAGGTGGTGGTGGACAACGTGTCTCTAATTGCAACAAAGACAAAGGCTAGAATTAAACTTGAGGGTGAAAAGCTCCAAAAGGAAAAGTCTCTAGACATGGCAAGCATCATGAAAACTACTCCATATCTGGTTCCTGCCACTAGCTCCCCATGTGTCTGCCCAAGTCTTCAGCCCAGTAAGCTCAGGAAGGGACATAGGCCTCACTGGAGACCAGTCCAATCCCTCCTATCTCTGAAGGACCTTGAGGATTGGATCCTCAACTATACAGGTGAGGCTTGATGTGCCACATCTGGGTTATGGAGGTCAACCCTTCATGAATAACTTAGTGCCCTCCCTGGTCACGGGTAAGTTCTTCCCTTAGTTCCTAGAAAGAGCTGGTGGTTCAAAAGAGCCTGGGCCCTCCCTCTTGCTTTCTCTTGCTTCCTCCCTCACCATGAGACCTCTGCCCAGTGCACCTCCCCATCTTCTTCTGCCATCTTGCTTCCTCCCTCGCCATGTGACCTCTCCCCAGGCCAGCTCCCCATCCCCTTCTGCCAGGAGTACAAGCAGCCTGAGGTCCTCAGCAGAAGCCGAGCTGATGCCTGCACCATGCTTCTATGCAGCCTGTAAAGCCACCACCCAAATCAAGCTCCATCTTCATGAACAACCTGGCCCAGCTATTCCTTTCCAGCCACATTAAAGGCAAAGACTTGGCGCTTTCATTTTCTCCCTCTGCTTGCCCAGCCTCAGTAGGGGAACAAAGGTCTGACCCTTATTTCACTTTGGCCCATTGCCCTCTCTGACCTCTTCAAAACCTGGTAATGTGGCGAAGACTCATGCGGTTTCCTAGGAGAGAGCTAAGGAGATATCAGAAATATAGGAAAGGTTGAAAAAGCACTGAGTGAGGAGATGAGAACATAATAAGACCTTCCTGAGCAAAATCTACCCCAAGAGAGGAAACCAAATTGCTGGAGGCCCACCTGAGCAGATGACACCAGCGTCTTCACCATGTCCACAGTTGTGGGAGAGCCAGCCATTGTTGGGGCAGCTCCACAAGTAGGACTCCTGTCCTGAGCAGCGCACATCATCCAGGACAATGGGTCCTGAGCCCTGACCAAACCGGGCATTTCCTGGGGCTGACATGGCCCAGCCACAGCCCAGCTGCCTGCAGACCACATTGGCATCATTGGTGTCCCAGCTGTCATCACACACAGTGCCCCAAGAGCCTCGGTATAGGACCTCCACTCGGCCCTGACACCTGTCACCTCCATTCACCAGCCTCAGGGCCAAACTGGATTCAGGTCCTACAGGGGAACACAAGAACACTTCATCAATCCCTATCAGGAGGTCAAGGATCTAAGGCACATTCCACATTCAGGGCACTTCCTAATGGCCAAAGTCACCTGGGCAGACAGTCACGATTAAAGATGACTGCAACCAGAGGTTCAGGTTCATCACAGTAGAAGGAGAGGTGATACGCCATTCTCGGGTTTATGGAGGCTCAATTTTGGGGAAGCACCTGTGACCCCACTGGAGGTGACAGGAATAGACACCCGACTCCCTACTCTGGGCACACACAGGATGCAGCTCGACAGCTCAAGAGGGCAGGACCATGCTGTCCTCATGTTCAACAGTTAGGTGGCACCCACGTGGTCCTCCCTGGCTTCTGGCAAATTGCCAAGGATGGCAAGGCCTTGGCCAGACAGCTGCAGGGACAGAAACTGTCACCCACCCTTGCAGGTCTGCAGTGCATGGCTGGAGGGCCAGGAACGAGCTCCCAGTAGGAGTAGGGAGCCCTCCAGGGCTGGTCCTCAGCACCTGGATGAGGATCATTTTTTTTTTCCTTATTATTTCCTGATACTTGGAAGAGGATCCCATGGGAGACAGCTCACCAGCACCCTCTACCCTGCAACACCAGAACCAGGACTGGCTCCCCAGAGACTCCAACTTCCTCCCACTCAACGCACAGGGATATGAAAAAGACAGGGGCCCATCCTGACCCTCATCCTCTCATTTTCAGAAAAAAACATTTGTCCAGAACTAGACAGTGAGCCCTAGGGAGGGGTGAGAAGACTATGTACCTACTGTTGATGCAGTTAAGGTGGTGGTCGGCAACGTGTCTTTAAATGCAACAAAGACGAAGGCTAGAATTAAACTTGAGGTGAAAAGCTCCAAAAGGAAAGTCTCTAGACATGGCAAGCATCATGAAAACTACTCGATTTCTGGTTCCTGCCACTTGCTCCCCATGTGTCGGCCCAAGTCTTCAGCTCAGCGAGCTCAGCAAGGGACATAGGCCTCACTGGAGACCAGTCCAATCCCTCTTATCTCTGAAGGACCTTGAGGATTGGATCCTCAACTTTACAGGTGAGGCTTGATGTGCCACGTCTGGGTTATGGAGGTCAACCCTTCATGAATAACTTAGTGCCCTCCCTGGTCAGGGGTAAGTTCTTCTCTTAGTTCCTAGAAAGAGCTGGTGGTTCAAAAGAGCCTGGGACCTCCCTCTTGCTTTCTCTTGCTTCCTCCCTCACCATGAGACCTCTGTCCAGGCCACCTCCCCATCTTCTTCTGCCATCTTGCTTCCTCCCTCGCCGTGTGACCTCTGCCCAGGCCAGCTCCCCATTCCCTTCTGCCAGGAATACAAGCAGCCTGAGGTCCTCAGCAGAAGCCGAGCTGATGCCTGCACCATGCTTCTATGCAGCCTGCAAAGCCACAACTCAAATCAACCTCTATCTTCATGAACAACATGGCCCCAGCTATTTTTTTCCAGCCACATTAAAAGCAAAGACCTGGCGCTTTCGTCTTCTCCCTCTGCTTGCCCAGCTTCGGTAGGGGAACAAAGGTGTGACCCTTATTTCACTTTGGCCCATTGTCCTCTCTGACCTCCTCAAAACCTGGCAATGTGGCGAAGACTCGTGCGGTTTCCTAGGAGAGAGCTAAGGAGATATCAGAAATATAGGAAAGGTTGAAAAAGCTCTTAGTGAGGAGATGAGAACATAATAAGACCTTCCTGAGCAAAATCTACCCCAAGAGAGGAAACCCAAATTGCTGGAGGCCCACCTGAGCAGATGACACCAGCGTCTTCACCATGGCCACAGTTGTGGGTGAGCCAGCCATTGTGGGGACAGCTCCACAGGTAGGACTCATTCCCTGAGCAGCGCACGTCATCCAGGACAATGGGTCCTGAGCCCTGACCAAACCGGGCATTTCCTGGGGCTGACATGGCCCAGCCACAGCCCAGCTGCCTGCAGACCACATTGGCATCACTGGTGTCCCAGCTATCATCACATACCGTGCCCCAGGAGCCTCGGTATAGGACCTCCACTCGGCCCTGACACCTGTCACTTCCATTCACCAGTCTCAGGGCCAAACTGGATTCAGGTCCTACAGGGGAACACAAGAACCCTTTATCAATCCCTATCAGGAGGTCAAGGATCTAAGGCACATTCCACATTCAGGGCACTTCCTAATGGCCAAAGACACCTGGGCAGGCAGTCACGATTGAATATGACTGCAACCAGAGGTTCAGGTTCATCACAGTAGAAGGAGAGGCAATATGCTATTCTGCTCGGGTTTATGGAGGCTCAAGTTTTGGGGAAGCACCTGTGACCTCACTGGAGGTGATAGGAATGGGCGCCCGACTCCCTACTCTGGGCACACACAGCATGAAGCTCCACAGCTCCAGAGGGCAGAACCATGCTGTCCCCATGTTCAACAGTTAGGTGGCACCCACGTGGTCCTCCCTGGCTTCTGGCAAATTGCCAAGGATGGCAAGGCCTTGGCCAGACAGCTGCAGGGACAGAAACTGTCACCCACCCTTGCAGGTCTGCAGTGCATGGCCGGAGGGTCAGGAACGAGGTCCCAGTAGGAGTAGGGAGCCCTCCAGGGCTTGTCCTCAGTACCTGGATGAGGATCTTTCCTCTTACTGGGAAGAGGATTCCATGGGAGACAGGTCACCAGCACCCTCCACCCTCCAACACCAGAACCAGGACTGACTCCCCAGAGACTCCAACTTCCTCCCACTCAATGCACAGGGACATAAAAAAGACAAGGGCCCACCCTGACCCTCATCCTATCATTTTCAGAAAAAAACATTTGCCAGAGATAGAGAGTGAGTCCTACAGAGGTGGGAGAGGATTATTTACCTACTGTAAATGCAGATAAGGTGGTGGTGGACAACGTGTCTCTAATTGCAACAAAGACAAAGGCTAGAATTAAACTTGAGGGTGAAAAGCTCCAAAAGGAAAAGTCTCTAGACATGGCAAGCATCATGAAAACTACTCGATATCTGGTTCCTGCCACTAGCTCCCCATGTGTCTGCCCAAGTCTTCAGCCCAGTAAGCTCAGGAAGGGACACAGGCCTCGCTGGAGACCAGTCCAATCCCTCCTATCGCTGAAGGACCTTGAGGATTGGATCCTCAACTATACAGGTGAGGCTTGATGTGCCACATCTGGGTTATGGAGGTCAACCCTTCATGAATAACTTAGTGCCCTCCCTGGTCACGGGTAAGTTCTTCCCTTAGTTCCTAGAAAGAGCTGGTGGTTCAAAAGAGCCTGGGCCCTCCCTCTTGCTTTCTCTTGCTTCCTCCCTCACCATGAGACCTCTGCCCAGTGCACCTCCCCATCTTCTTCTGCCATCTTGCTTCCTCCCTCGCCATGTGACCCCTGCCCAGGCCAGCTCCCCATCCCCTTCTGCCAGGAGTACAAGCAGCCTGAGGTCCTCAGCAGAAGCCGAGCTGATGCCTGCACCATGCTTCTATGCAGCCTGTAAAGCCACCACCCAAATCAACCTCTATCTTCATGAACAACCTGGCCCAGCTATTCCTTTCCAGCCACATTAAAGGCAAAGACCTGGCGCTTTCGTTTTCTCCCTCTGCTTGCCCAGCCTCAGTAGGGGAACAAAGGTCTGACCCTTATTTCACTTTGGCTCATTGTCCTCTCTGACCTCTTCAAAACCTGGTAATGTGGCGAAGACTCATGCGGTTTCCTAGGAGAGAGCTAAGGAGATATCAGAAATATAGGAAAGGTTGAAAAAGCACTGAGTGAGGAGATGAGAACATAATAAGACCTTCCTGAGCAAAATCTACCCCAAGAGAGGAAACCAAATTGCTGGAGGCCCACCTGAGCAGATGACACCAGCGTCTTCACCATGGCCACAGTTGTGGGAGAGCCAGCCATTGTTGGGGCAGCTCCACAAGTAGGACTCCTGTCCTGAGCAGCGCACATCATCCAGGACAATGGGTCCTGAGCCCTGACCAAACCGGGCATTTCCTGGGGCTGACGTGGCCCAGCCACAGCCCAGCTGCCTGCAGACCACATTGGCATCATTGGTGTCCCAGCTGTCATCACACACAGTGCCCCAAGAGCCTCGGTATAGGACCTCCACTCGGCCCTGACACCTGTCACCTCCATTCACCAGCCTCAGGGCCAAACTGGATTCAGGTCCTACAGGGGAACACAAGAACACTTCATCAATCCCTATCAGGAGGTCAAGGATCTAAGGCACATTCCACATTCAGGGCACTTCCTAATGGCCAAAGTCACCTGGGCAGACAGTCACGATTAAAGATGACTGCAACCAGAGGTTCAGGTTCATCACAGTAGAAGGAGAGGTGATACGCCATTCTCGGGTTTATGGAGGCTCAATTTTGGGGAAGCACCTGTGACCCCACTGGAGGTGACAGGAATAGACACCCGACTCCCTACTCTGGGCACACACAGGATGGAGCTCGACAGCTCAAGAGGGCAGGACCATGCTGTCCTCATGTTCAACAGTTAGGTGGCACCCACGTGGTCCTCCCTGGCTTCTGGCAAATTGCCAAGGATGGCAAGGCCTTGGCCAGACAGCTGCAGGGACAGAAACTGTCACCCACCCTTGCAGGTCTGCAGTGCATGGCTGGAGGGCCAGGAACGAGCTCCCAGTAGGAGTAGGGAGCCCTCCAGGGCTGGTCCTCAGCACCTGGATGAGGATCATTTTTTTTTCCTTATTATTTCCTGATACTTGGAAGAGGATCCCATGGGAGACAGGTCACCAGCACCCTCTACCCTGCAACACCAGAACCAGGACTGGCTCCCCAGAGACTCCAACTTCCTCCCACTCAACGCACAGGGATATGAAAAAGACAGGGGCCCATCCTGACCCTCATCCTCTCATTTTCAGAAAAAAACATTTGTTCAGAACTAGACAGTGAGCCCTAGGGAGGGGTGAGAAGACTATGTACCTACTGTTGATGCAGGTAAGGTGGTGGTCGGCAACGTGTCTTTAAATGCAACAAAGACAAAGGCTAGAATTAAACTTGAGGTGAAAAGCTCCAAAAGGAAAGTCTCTAGACATGGCAAGCATCATGAAAACTACTCGATTTCTGGTTCCTGCCACTTGCTCCCCATGTGTCGGCCCAAGTCTTCAGCTCAGCGAGCTCAGCAAGGGACATAGGCCTCACTGGAGACCAGTCCAATCCCTCTTATCTCTGAAGGACCTTGAGGATTGGATCCTCAACTTTACAGGTGAGGCTTGATGTGCCACGTCTGGGTTATGGAGGTCAACCCTTCATGAATAACTTACTGCCCTCCCTGGTCAGGGGTAAGTTCTTCTCTTAGTTCCTAGAAAGAGCTGGTGGTTCAAAAGAGCCTGGGACCTCCCTCTTGCTTTCTCTTGCTTCCTCCCTCACCATGAGACCTCTGTCCAGGCCACCTCCCCATCTTCTTCTGCCATCTTGCTTCCTCCCTCGCCGTGTGACCTCTGCCCAGGCCAGCTCCCCATCCCCTTCTGCCAGGAGTACAAGCAGCCTGAGGTCCTCAGCAGAAGCCGAGCTGATGCCTGCACCATGCTTCTATGCAGCCTGCAAAGCCACAACTCAAATCAACCTCTATCTTCATGAACAACCTGGCCCCAGCTATTCTTTTCCAGCCACATTAAAGGCAAAAACCTGGCGCTTTCGTCTTCTCCCTCTGCTTGCCCAGCTTCGGTAGGGGAACAAAGGTGTGACCCTTATTTCACTTTGGCCCATTGTCCTCTCTGACCTTCTCAAAACCTGGCAATGTGGCGAAGACTCATGCGGTTTCCTAGGAGAGAACTAAGGAGATATCAGAAATATAGGAAAGGCTGAAAAAGCTCTGAGTGAGGAGATGAGAACATGATAAGACCTTCCTGAGCAAAATCTACCCCAAGAGAGGAAACCCAAATTGCTGGAAGCCCACCTGAGCAGATGACACCAGCGTCTTCACCATGGCCACAGTTGTGGGAAAGCCAGCCATTGTGGGGACAGCTCCACAGGTAGGACTCATTCCCTGAGCAGCGCACGTCATCCAGGACAATGGGTCCCGAGCCCCGACCAAACCGGGCATTTCCTGGGGCTGACATGGCCCAGCCACAGCCCAGCTGCCTGCAGACCACATTGGCATCATTGGTGTCCCAGCTGTCATCACACACCGTGCCCCAGGAGCCTCGGTATAGGACCTCCACTCGGCCCTGACACCTGTCACTTCCATTCACCAGTCTCAGGGCCAAACTGGATTCAGGTCCTACAGGGGAACACAAGAACCCTCCATCAATCCCTATCAGGAGGTCAAGGATCTAAGGCACGTTCCACATTCAGGGCACTTCCTAATGGCCAAAGACACCTGGGCAGGCAGTCACGATTGATTATGACTGCAACCAGAGGTTCAGCTTCATCACAGTGGAAGGAGAGGCAATATGCTATTCTGCTCGGGTTTATGGAGGCTCAAGTTTTGGGGAAGCACCTGTGACCTCACTGGAGGTGATAGGAATGGGCGCCCGACTCCGTACTCTGGGCACACACAGCATGAAGCTCCACAGCTCCAGAGGGCAGAACCATGCTGTCCCCATGTTCAACAGTTAGGTGGCACCCACGTGGTCCTCCCTGGCTTCTGGCAAATTGCCAAGGATGGCAAGGCCTTGGCCAGACAGCTGCAGGGACAGAAACTGTCACCCACCCTTGCAGGTCTGCAGTGCATGGCCGGAGGGCCAGGAACGAAGTCCCAGCAAGAGTAGGGAGCCCTCCAGGGATTGTCCTCAGCACCTGGATGAGGATCTTTCCTGATACTTGGAAAAGGATCCCATGGGAGACAGGTCACCAGCACCCTTCCCCGTCCAACATCAGAACCAGGACTGACTCCCCAGAAACTCCAACATACTCCCACTTAACGCACAGGGACATGAAAAACACAGAGGCCCACCTTGACCCTCATCCTATGATTTTCAGAAAAAACATTTGTCCAGAGGTAGAGAGTGAGCCCTAGGGAGGTATGAGAGGACTTATTACTAGTTTACCTACTGTTTTTACCTACTGTTGTTGCAGGTAAGGTGGTGGCCCGCAAGGTGTCTTTAATTGCAACAAAGACAAAGGCTAGAATTAAACTTGAGGGTGAATAGCTCCAAAAGGAAAAGTCTCTAGACATGGCAAGCATCATGAAAACTACTCGATTTCTGGTTCCTGCCACTTGCTCCCCATGTGTCTGCCCAAGTCTTCAGCTCAGCGAGCTCAGCAAGGGACATAGGCCTCGCTGGAGACCAGTCCAATCCCTCCTACCTCTGAAGTGTGGAATATCCTCTTCTCAGCTACAAACGGTTTGCCTGCCCCATCCACTGACACATCGACTAATGGGCACATCCGACACCATTGTTGAGCCTCTGACTGTTAGAGCTAAAATGTTAGAAGGATCAGGGAGCTGCCCAAAGGAGTATAAAGTCTCCTGGCAAGTGGAGGTACCAGAAATTTCTAATATCTCTCTCCCTGCCTGAGCACAGCCTCTGCCTTTCTGGATGTAGATGGGGCCCTGCTGCATCTGGGGGTGTTTGAAGGACTTTGTGTCTGCCCATAGTAATCAGGTTGACATAAAACCAACCCTCTCCCTTGCACATCTTAGCAGTCCCTGAGTCAGCAAGTATGAAGAGGCCACTCCTGCAAAAAAAAATCCAGACTGTGATCTTCTAGCCCAGCCCACAGGCATTCATGACAAGGCTTTGCTCAGTAAGCCTCATGGGCATTGCCCGCCCCACACCTGACAGGTGCACAGGCAAGACACTGCAGTGCTCTAGAGGCAATTGCAGTCAAGCACTCACACCCCCAAAATCCAGGCCAAACATGGACAGTCACAAATCTCCACTCCCAGCCTTGTGTTTCTGGTCTGATGCCTCCTTATTGGTCCTCAGCAGAAGACCCTCCCTTCCCAGCATGAGCCTTTGGTTCTGGGTTCCTCCCAGTCAGACCATCCCTCCCCCAACGCCTATATGTGCTGCATCCACCTCACTGTGACCTAAACCTTTCAGTAGGGGAAAGGTGGAACCCTGGAGAGCCAGCGTGCTATAGTTTGGATGCTTGTGCCATCCAAGACTCATGTTGGGATTGGATCCTCAAGTATAGAGGTCAGGCTTGATGTGCCATGTCTGGGTTATGGAGGCCAAACCCTTCATTAATAACTTAGTGTCTTCACTGGTCAGGGATGCGTTATTCTCTTAGTTCCTAGAAAGAGCTGGTGGTTGAAAAGAGTCTGGGCCCTCCCTCTTGCTCTCTCTTGCTTCCTCCCTCACCATGTGACCTCTGCCCAGGCCAGCTCCCCATCCCCTTCTGCCAGGAGTACAAGCAGCCTGAGGTCCTCAGCAGAAGCCAAGCTGATGCCTGCACCATGCTCCTATGCAGCCTGCAAAGCCACAACCCAAATCAACCTCTATCTTCATGAACAACCTGGCCCCAGCTATTCCTTTCCAGCCACACTAAAAGGCAAAGACCCGGCGCTTTCGTCTTCTCCCTCTGCTTGCACAGCCTCGGTAGGGGAACAAAGGTGTGACCCTTATTTCAATTTGGCCCATTGTCCTCTCTGACCTTCTCAAAACCTGGCAATCTGGCGAACACTCAGACAGTTTCCTAGGAGAGAGCTAAGGAGATATCAGAAATATAGGAAAGGTTCAAAAAGCTCTGAGTGAGGAGATTAGAACATATTAAGACCTTCCTGAGCAAAATCTACCCCAAGAAAGGAAACCCAAAGTCTTGGAGACCCACCTGAGCAGATGACACCAGCGTCTTCACTATGGCCACAGTTGTGGGAGAGCCAGCCATTGTGGGGACAGCTCCACAGGTAGGACTCACGTCCTGAGCAGCGTACGTCATCCAGGACAATGGGTCCTGAGCCCCGACCAAACCGGGCATTTCCTGGGGCTGACGTGGCCCAGCCACAGCCCAGCTGCCTGCAGACCACATTGGCATCATTGGTGTCCCAGCTGTCGTCACACACGGTGCCCCAGGAGCCTCGGTATAGGACCTCCACTCGGCCCTGACACCTGTCACTTCCATTCACCAGCCTCAGGGCCAAACTGGATTCAGATCCTACAGAGGAACACAAGAACACTTCATCAATCCCTATCATGAGGTCAAGAATCTAAGGAATGTTCCACACTCAAGGCATGTCCTAATGGCTAAAGTCACCTGGGCAGGCAGTCACCTTTGAATATGAATAAAACCAGAGATTCAGCTTCATCAAAGTCAAAGAAGCAGTGACACCACATTCTGCCTGGGTTTATGAAGGCTCAAGTTTGGGGAAGCACCTGTGACCCTACTGGCGTTAACAGGAATGGAAACCCCATTCCCTAACCTGGGCACACACAGGACGGAGCTACACAGCTACAGTAGGCAGGCCAGACTCTCCCCATGATCAGGAGCTTGGTGGCAATCCTATGGTCTTGTCTGGCTTCTGAAAATTTCACAGGTATGACAAGGCCTTGGCCAGACAGGTGCGGGGACAGTCACTTTCACTGACTCTTCACACCTCTGCAGCCCATGGGCTGAGGGACAGGAATGAGATCTTAGTAGGATTAGGGAAGCCTCCAGGGCTTTTCCTCAGCACCTGCATGAGGATATTTCCTGACCACTTGGAACAGGATTCCATGGGAGACAAGTCACCAGCACCCTCCAGCCTCCAACATCAGACCCAGAGCTGGGTCCCCAGAGACTCTACTTCCTCACATGCAACCCACAGGGACATGAAAAAGAGAGGGGCCCACCTTGACCCTCATCCTATCATTTTCAGAAAAAACATTTGTCCAGAGATAGAGAGTGAGCCCTAGGGAGGGGTGAGAGGATTATTTACCTACTGTTGATGCGGGTAAGGTGACAGTCGGCAACGTGTCTGTAATTGCAACAAAGACAAAGGCTACAATTAAAGTTGAGGGTGAAAAGCTCCAGAAGGAAAGGTCTCCAGAGAAGGCAAGCATCATGAAAACTACCCCACTTCTGGTTCCTGCCACTTGCTCCCCATGTGTCTGCCCAAGTCTGCAGCTCAGCAAGCTCAGCAAGGGACATAGGCCTTGCTGGAGACCAGTTCAATCCCTCCTGCCTCTGAAGTGTGGGATGTCCTCTTCTCAGTCACAAAGGGTTAGCCTGTTCCACGCACTGACACATGCATTGACGGGCACATCTAACACCATTGCTGACACTCTACTAGCTCGAGCTAAAATGTTAGGGAAACCAAGGAGCTGACCAAAGGGGTATCAATTTTCCCAGTAAGTGGAGGCACCAGAAATATTTATTATCCATCTCCATGCCCAAGCATGGCCTATGCCTCTTCTGGATGCAGATGTAGCCCTGCAGAATCTGGGGTGCTGGAAGGAGTGAGGAATGGAGGTATCAGGCCTGCACTGACATTGCTTGCCTGTGGCACCAGCCATGTTTAAGGCTTTAGCTGACATTGGCTTCCCAGGAGACTTTGGCAATCACTATCAATTCTCGGGAAGGTCATATCAGCTCTGAATAGAAAAGGGCCAAAGCTAATTAAATATGAGGTCATTTCCTAAACCTCTAAGGGTTGGCCATTGAGACAGTGTGAAACTGCTTCATGAAAGCTGAGATAAATGGAACAGAAGAAAGAAGCCTCCTGAACCCTATGTCTGGTGCAGAAGCGCCATTCCAGGGTCTCAGTTACAGAGCAGGGGAAAATTGTATGCCATGCAGTATCCACTCTGAGAAGAACAAGGGCTCTGTGGAGTGCAGAAAGGGATAACTGTGCAGAAAGAGAAGGGACATCCTAAGGAAGGACACTGGGGGCTCACCTGGCCTGGGCGTCGACCAGGAGTGGGCAGCTGTGAGAAAGAGGAGGTCAGATCAGATGAACTGTACAGAAGCTGGCAAAATCAGAACAAAGGTGGAAGGAACTAAACAGGTCATGCCTTCAGTCCATGCTAGGTCCCCATCACAAAGGGAGGGGCATTGCCATGCACATCCCCACAGAGATGCTCCTTGGAGGGTGTCTGGGCAGATCTTGTCCACTATTGCCAACTCCAAGGTGATTAACCTTGTGTCTGCCCATAGTAATCAGGTTGACACAAAACCAACCCTGTCCCTTGCACGTCTTAGCAGTCCCTGAGTCAGCAAATGTGAGGAGGCCACTCCAGCCAAAGTCCTGCCTGTGATGTTCCAGTCCAGCCCACAGGCGTTCATAACAATGCTTTGCCTAGCAGACCTCATGGGGGCTGCACACTCCACACCAGACCAGTGCACAGGCAAGACACTGCAGTGCTCTGGAGGGAGTTGTGGTCAAGGACTCACAGCCCCCAAATCCCAGGCCAAACATGGACAGACACAGATCTGCACTCCTAGCCTTGTGTCTCTAGTAAGACACCACCTTATTGGGCCTCAGCAGAAGACCGCGCTTCCTAGCAGGAGCCTTTAGTTCTGGGCTCCTCCCAGTGAGACAGTCCCTCCACCATCCCCTAGATGTGCTTCATCCACATAACCCTTATGCAAAATCTTTCAGTAAGGGAAAAATGGAACCCTGGAGAGCCAGGGTGCTATACTTTGGAGGCTTGTCACGTCCAAGTGTTATGTTGCAATTGAATCCCCAAGTTTAGAGGTGAGGCCTGATGCACCATGTCTGGGTCATGGAGACCAACCCTTCATGAATAACTTAGTGCCCTCCCTGGTCAGGGGTGAGTTCTTCTCTTAGTTCCTAGAAAGAGCTGGTGGTTGAAAAGAGTCTGAGCCGTCCCTCTTCCTCTCTCTTGCTTCCTCCCTCACCATGTGACCTCTGCCCAGGCCACCTCCCCATCCCTTTCTGCCAGGAGTACAAGCAGCCCGAGGCCCTCATCAGAAGCTGAGCAGATGCCTGCACCATGCTCCTATGCAGCCCGCAAAGCCAAGACCCAAATCAGCCTCTTTCTTCATAAAAAAACCGGCCCCAGCTATTCCTTTCCAGCCACACTAAAAGGCAAAGACGTGGCACTTTCCTCTTCTCCCTCTGCTTGCGCTGCCTTGGTAGGTGAACAAAGGCATGACCCTTATTTCACTTTGGCCCATTGTCCTGCCTGACCTCCTCAAAACCTGGCAATGAAGACTCATGCAGTTTCCTAGGAGAGAGCTAAGGAGATATCAGAAATATAGGAAAGGTTGAAAAAGCTCTGAGTGAGGAGATCAGAACATAATGAGATCTCACTTCCTGAGTAAAATCTACCCCAAGAGAGGGAGCCCAAGGCCTTGGAGGCCCACCTGAGCAGATGACACCAGCGTCTTCACTGTGCTGACAGTTATGGGAGAGCCAGCCATTGTGGGGGCAGCTCCACAGGTAGGACTCATAGCCTGAGCAGCGCACATCATCCAGGACAATGGGTCCTGAGCCCTGACCAAACTGGGCATTTCCTGGGGCTGATGTGGCCCAGCCACAGCCCAGCTGCCTGCAGACCACATTGGCATCACTGGTGTCCCAGCTGTCATCACACACGGTGCCCCAGGAGCCTCCGTATAGGACCTCCACTCGGCCTTGACACCTGTCGCCTCCATTCACCAGCCTCAGGGTCAAACTGGATTCAGATCCTACAGGGGAACACAAGAACCCTTCATCTATCTCCATTATGAGGTGAAGGAAAAGGCATGGACAACACTCAGGGTAGTGGGCAAAGTAGTCAAGTTTGAATACAAATGCCAAAGTCACCAGCGCACACAGTCACGATTGAAGATGACTGGACCCAAAGGTTAAGCTTTGTCATAGTGGAAAAAGTGATGCCCTATTCTACTCCAGTCTATAAAAGCTCAAGTTATGGGTAAGCATGTATGACCCCAGAGGACAGGACAGGAATGGACACCCCACTCCCCACTCTGGGTACACACAGGATGGGGCTACACAGCTACAAATGACAGGCTTAGACCCCCTCCATATTCAGGAGTTTATTGGCACCTGCATGGTCCTCTCTGCCTTCTGGCAAATTGCCAGGGACGGCAAGGCCTTGGCCACACAGGTGCAGGGACCGGCACTTTCACCCACTCTCCAGAGGTCTGGATCCCATGGCCTGAGGGCCAGGAACGAGGTCCCAGTAGGATTAAGGAGCCCTCCAGTGCTCATCCTGAGCACCTGGATGAGGATCTTTCCTGACCACTTGGAACAGGATTCCATGGGAGACAGGTCACCAGCACCCTCCATCCTCAAACATCAGACCCAGCACTGGCTCCTCAGAGATTCCACCTTCCTCCCATGCAATCCACAGGGACATGAAAACAGAGTGGCCCCCGTTGAGCCTCATCCTATCAGTTTCAAACACAAAATATGTCCAGGGATAGTGAGCCCTAGGAAGGGGTGAGAGGATTATTTACCTGCTGTTAATGCATGTGAGGTGGGCCAAGTATCTGTAAATCGCAACAAAAGGAAAAGACAGAATTAGACTTGAAGGGAAAAGGCACAGAACAAAAGGATCTCTGGGAGGAGGAATCAACGTGACAACAATTCCACTTCTTGTTCCTGCCATTTGCCTCCCATGTGTCTGCCTAGGTCTCCTCTGCTGTGAACTCATCCAGGGACAAAGGTCCTGCTGGAGACCAGACTGAGCCCTCCATTTCTCTAATCCTGGGGTATCTTTCTATCTGTTAGAGGATGCCCCCACCATGCCATCCCACATCTGTTGATGCATGGACTGACGAGGACATCAGATGCCATTGCTGAGGCTCGGACACTGGCAGCTAAAATGTTAGGGGAACCAGGGGCTGCCCAGGGGACAATCAGGAATCAGGTTTCTAGCTAAGCAGAGACACCACAAACCTTTATTATCCCTCTCCCTGCCCAAGCACAAACTCTGCCTCTTCTGGATATAAATGCAACCCATCGTAATCTCGGAATGTTTCCAGCAGTGATGGATGGGGGTATCGAGCCTACCCTGACGATGCCTTGAACAGGTCAGAGGGTGACACCCTCAATTTTCAGACACTATATGTGAGTCCTGAATATAAAAGGACCAAAGCTCATTAAACATGGGGCCACTTCCTGAACCTGTAAGGGCTGTCCACTGGGACACTATGAAACTGTTTCATGAAAGCTGAGAGGGGTTGAAAAGAAGACAGAGGCCTCCTGAATCCTGTGTGTGTTTAAAAAGCGCTGTGCTGGGGTCTCAGTTACACAGCCGGTGTTGGGGGTGGAAATAATATGCCCCACAATATCCACGCAGTGAAATAGGGGAGCTCTGTGGAATGGGGAAGGGGTGATTGGGCAGAAAGAGAAGGGACATTTTGAGGAAGGACACTGGGGACCTACCTGGGCTGGGTGTCGGCCAGGACTGGGAAACTGTGAGAAAGAGAAGAGAAGGTCAGATCAGGAACATTACGCAGAAGTCGGCAAAACTGGAACGAGGAGGGAAAGAAATGGGCGAGTCTGACACTCAGTCCATCCTAGCTCCTATCACACAGGGAGGGACATTGCCATGCACATCCCCACAGAGATGCACCGTGTAAGGGGTCGAGGCAGATCCTGTCCACTATTCCCAGCTCTGAGGTGATCAACTTTGTGTCTGCCCAGGGTAACCAGGTTGGCCTAAACCAGCCCTCTCCCTTGCACGTCTTAGGCATTCTTGAGTCAGCAAGGCTGAGGAAGCCACTCTAGCCAAAATCCCTTGTGCGATCCTCAAGCCCCAATCACAGGCAATGACAAGGCCATGTCTGCCAGTCTCATGTGGGCTGCCCTCCCCACACCAGACCTGGGGCACAGGCAGTGCTCAGCAGTGTTCTGAAAGGAGCTGAGGTCAAGGACTCCAACCCCACGCAACCCAGGCCTGACATGAATAGAAACCCATTTGCACTCCTAACCCTTGAGCCTCTATTTCCAGACCTCCTCACTGGGTCTCAGCTGAGAACCCACTTTCAGACAAGCATCTTTAGTTCAGATTTCCTCGCAGTGAGGGGATCCCTCCCCTGCCTTGCTGTCTGTCCTGAGTCCATGATACCCTCACCCCGTGCTACTCAGCAGGGGAGAAATGGAGTCCTGGGGAGCCAGCACTTTTCTCTTCTGCCTCTTCCTTGTATTACCTCAGGAAGGGGATAAAGTCTGGGTTGTTTGAGTTTGGTCCCCTGTCCTAAGTGACCACAGGAACACTAGGCAGTGAATACATACGGATTCTTAGCAGAGAGCTAACAAGTCTTCAGAAATATAGAAAACACAGAAGAAGCTTTGAGTGAGAAGATCAGAATGTAATTAGGAGTTTCTTTTGGAGCAAACTCCACTCCAAGAGAGTGAGCCCAAGTTCTTGAAGGCCCACCTGAGCAGATGACACCAGCGTCTTCACTATGGCCACAGTTGTGGGAAAGCCAGCCATTGTGGGGGCAGCTCCACAGGTAGGACTCACGTCCTGAGCAGCGCACATCATCCAGGACAATGGGTCCTGAGCCCCGACCAAACCGGGCATTTCCTGGGGCCAACGTGGCCCAACCACAGCCCAGCTGCCTGCAGACCACATTGGCATCATTGGTGTCCCAGTTGTCGTCACACACGGTACCCCAGGAGCCTTGGTATAGGACCTCCACTCGGCCTTGACACCTGTCGCCTCCATTCACCAGCCTCAGGGCCAAACTGGATTCAGATCCTACAGGGGAACACAAGAACCCTTCATCCATCCCTGTCAGCAGGTCAAGGATCTAAGGCAAGTTCCATACTCAGGGCACTTCCTAATGAACTAAGTCACCTAGGCAGGCAGTCACCTTTGCATATGACCAGAGATTAGGCTTCATCACAGTGAAAGTAGCACTGATGGCCTACTCTACCAAGGTCTATGGATGCTCAACTTTTGGAGAAGCACCTGTGACCCCAGTGGAGGTGACAGGAATGGATACCCCACTCCCCAGTTGGGTACACACAGGATGGAGCTGCTCAGCTCCAGATGGCAGGCCCAGACCCCTCCCTTATTCAAGAGCATGGTCCTATCTGGGATCTGGCTGGCAAAGTACCAGAGATGGCAGGGATGAGGTCCCCGTAGGATTAGGGAGACCACCAGGGCTTGTCCTGAGCACATAGATAAGGATCTTTTCTGACCACTTGGAAAAGGATCCCGCAGGAGACAGGCCACCAGCACCCTCCATCCTCCAACATCACATCTAGTTCTGGGTCTTCAGAGACTCCAGCTTCCTCCCTACCCAACCCACGGAAACATGAAAAAGCAAGGGGCCCACCTTGAGCCTCATCCTATCATGAGCCTAATGATTCCTAATGATCTTCTGGGAGGTCCTGCTCTTGTTCCCAGTGCCGAGCTGACTCTTGAGCCAACTGTTTCTCACCTGCTGCCATCCTCCCACCCTTAGCCCACTTCCCCCCCTCTCTTTATGGCAATCATAAGTGAACTATGAAATCCAAAGTGTATCCAGAGGTAGAAAGTGAGCCCCAGGGAGTGTTGAGAGGATTCTTTACCTTCTGTGGGTACAGGTGGTGATATCCCGACAGGCCAACTTTCTGTAAACAGCAACAAAGAGAAAGGATACAATTGGACTTGAAGGGAAAAAGGTAAAAAACAAGCGGTTCTCTGGACCAGGCAAGCACTGTAAAAACAATTCCACTCGAAGTTCTGGCCACTTGCTCCCCATGTGTCTACCCAGGTCTCCTGCCCAGGGAACTCATTCAGGGACAAAGGACACCATGCAGGCCCTTCCATCTCTCTCTGAGACAGGGATGACCTATTCTCAGTTAGGAAACCTTCACCACCCCCATCCCCCACCATCCACTGACGCGTGGACTGACTGGCTCATCTGACACCACTGCCAAGACTTGACACTTGCAGCTAAAATGTTCGGGGTACTAGGGGTCCGCCCCGGGGGAAATCAGGTTTCCTGGTAAGTGAAGGCACCAGAAACGTTTCTTAGCTTCTCTCTCCCCTCAGCATGGCCTCTGCCTCTTCTGAATGCAGACGTGGCCCTGCAGAATCTGGCGGACTTTCAAGTAGTGAGAGATGGGGGTATCAGGCCTGTACTGACCTTGCCTTCAACAGAACATTAGAGGGTCTCACCCTCAAAATTCTCAGAAAGGTTGTGTCAGCCCTGAATATAAAGGGACCAAAGCTCGTTAAACAGCAGGCTTCTTTCTGAACCTGTAAGAGTTGTCCATTGGGACAGCATGGAACTGTGTGATGAAAGCTGAGATGGACTGAAGAGAAGGCAGAAGCTGAATCCTATGTGTGGTTAAGAAGCCCATGCTAGGGTCTCAGTTACAGAGTTGGGGGGGAAACAATATGCCCCAGAGTATCTGCAGAGAAGCAGGAGGGCTCTGTGGAGTGGGGAAGGGGTAACTGAGCAGAAAGAGAAGGGGTATCCCGAGGAAGGATTCTGGGGACTCACCTGGCCTGAGTGTTGACTGAGGCTGGGCAGCTGTGAGAAAAAAATAGCAACATCAGACACCAAACACTCAGTGACTCCAACTAGAGTTAACTAGAGTGACTTGGGGTGTCCACACACTGAGCTGATGCCCATCACATGCCCACCAAGTGGGCCCTGCAAGTGCCCACCATGAAGCCCTTGGTGCCTCAGGGACCCCACAGCCCCTGGCATTGCCTTCTCTGTGCCTGCGGCTCACTCTCCAGGGATATGAAGTTCACTTTGTTGCCTGGGACTGGCCACAACAACCTCGGTATCAACACCCAGGGAGCAGCAAACAGCCACCCTAAGCAATGAGTAGATGAAGACCCTAACTCTCCACCCTTGAGCTGCGATGAGTCTGAGGTTTGACGTGGATTCCTGGTGATACTCTGGGAGGTCCCCCCGATCCCTATGCTGAGCTCACTCATGAGCCCACCATTTGTGACTCACTGCCATCCTCCCACCCTTACCCCACTTCCCTGCCTCTTCACAGCAATCATGAGTGAACTATTTACAATTGCATCCTTCCCTCTGGGTCAGCGGCTGACAGCACTCAAGGTAATACAGCATTCAAGGGGAGGGGAGGCTTCACCAACCAGATCCCCAAAACATGCTGTCCCTGAGAAGGAGCCTTGGGGAAAACGGGGCTATGAGTTATGCGGATGTTCCTGGAGCAGAATAAAAAGCTCATCATTTCTGATGTCAGCATGCTGGACCCTGTGTCTGAACACCAGTGCCTCAGTCACCTCCAAACCAATGTTGGGGCACTGCTCGCAGCTTGGGGATTTGTGCTGACTGTGGCATTGTACCCACAGGCCAGCTGCCCCAACTAAACTCCAGAGCCACCAGATAACCAGGAAAGACTTGGGTGGGGGCCCTGGAGTGAGAAACCTGTTTGTTACTATATTCTCTGAATACAGTCTGTCCCCAGAATGGGCCCAAGTGATTTTCTTTTTTTAATAGAGACAGAGTTTGCCATCTTGCCTAGAGCTGGTCTTGAATGCCTGAGCTCAAGGAATCTGCCTACCTCATCCTCCCAAAGTGTGGGGATTAAAGGCATGAGCCACCACACCCGACCCTCCAGGGATCTTTGATGCCTACCTGAGCAGATAACACCAGCATCTTCACCATGGCCACAGTTATGGGAGAGCCAGCCATTGTGGGGGCAGCTCCACAGGTAGGACTCATGCCCTGAGCAGCGCACATCATCCAGGACAATGGGTCCTGAGCCCTGACCAAACCGGGCATTTCCTGGGGCTGACATGACCCAGCCACAGCCCAGCTGCCTGCAGACCACATTGGCGTCACTGATGTCCCAGCTGTCATCACACACGGTGCCCCAGGAGCCTCGGTATAGGACCTCCACTCGGCCTTGACACCTGTTACCTCCATTCACCAGCCTCAGGGCCAAACCAGAATCAGATCCTAAAGGAAGGCACAGAATTTCTCTTGCACATTCCTACTGAGGCACAAGGTCTCAGGGCCTGCAGGGCATGCAGGGTCTTCCCCATAGGCAGATATCTTTGAAAGAATCTCTAACTAGGCTGGGCTCTAACAGGCCTTAAGGTGAGAGTTCTTCATGGGGAAGAGGACAGTGACTGCTTGGCCCAAACCCAAGCCTTAGAGCTTCAGCTGGAGCAGAATAAAAGCCTCCTCCTGATCTGAATCCTGGAGGGGGCCTAGAGACACACATGACCCTTCTCTAAGCAGACCATGGGCTCTGCCTGATTCCCTCAGACAGGGGACACACAACACCCCACACTGAAGAGCAGCACGATAACATCAGGATGTCCCAGGAGGAGCTCTGATGTGTATCTGCAGCTCTAAGGTTGGTTTGCAGCACATTTTTCACGTGATATTCCTGGCCTTATAGCCTTCCTCAGGGCCAGGATGGCCGGGGTCAGCACAGAGCTGTGGAGATGGGGGAGCTGGGCTGTCACTCTGGACTGGAGACTGATCCCACTGGTCTCTGCTTCCAAAGCACACAGGCTCTTGGAGACACCATATTCTGACTGATTTCTCCCTACCTCCAGGAACATGGGCAATGAAGGAAGCTTCACTCTAGCTGACCTCTGGGATCCAGAAGGTCACTGTGTACTTAAAACATTCCCTCCCATCCCATTCCCTAAAATTTTTCCTGAGTAACAGTAAAGCCCATGGATATAGTTGGCATCATGACCTACAGAAAGGGATTCAAAGTTACTCATTACCTGTCACAACAGTAGACTCAGTATTTGTAGTGGTAGTCTCTGTTTTTGCCAACTGTAGAAGATGGAAAACAAACCCCCCACCCCCCCCAAAAAAAAAAAAAAACAGAAAATATAAAGTTAGGTCTCCTCTGAAGACACTCCTGGGCTGAAAGTAAACTAGGATCTGCTGAGGAGCCATCACTCCTGATCTGGATATTGTCTTGCTGTGTAAATTTGGGAAAGTCAAGAAACCTGTCTAGCATTGAGTTCTTCAATTCTAAAGGGCTGCTTGTGGAGGAAATATTTCTGTACCAATATACTCACTCTGATTCTGATATGCCTACAGGTAACCTACACAGAACTCCAGAAGAGGGATGCAAAAATAACTTTTCCCATTCTTAGGCCTCTAATTGATTTCTCTTCTCTCATTGCATTGGCTACTACCTCCAGTACAACACTGAACAGCAGTGAGGATGGAGGGCATGCTTGCCTTGTTTTTCACATTAGCAGAAATGCTTCTAATATTCCCCTTTAAGTAAGATACTGGCTTGGAATCTCTGTTTTTGAATTGCTCCAGACCCCTGGAATTTGTCCAGCACACCTACAGGAGCTGACTGAGTGCTGGGGCTTGGAGAGGAAGTGATCTGAGAGTTACCCTTAACCCACTGCAGCCACAGCACTCAGCTGCTGTCTGAGCTCTCCACTGGGCTGCTACATGAGGTCTCCGGATCTAAAAGAAATGTGACTCCCACCTGACACTAGACTTCCTGATAAGAGCAACTACAGGTAAGTCCTATCTGCAGTCCTGTGTGACAGGCAGATCAACCAAATCCCTCTGCCCCCTCACTTCCATCCCTGGCTGGACCAGTTATACCAAAGGGCTTGTCAGGCCATGGTGTGGTCCTTAACAGGTAATAGGGACCTCAGGGGAAACCACTCAAGAGGAAGGAACAGATTCTCCTCTTATAGCTGCTGCAAATAAGAAAATGTGGGAATCTTGGGAAGGGACATGGCTAAGTCAGAATAAAGCCAGTCTCACCCTCATTTCTAGTGTCTTCTTTGTCCTTCATCATAAGAAAGAGAAAGAGGTTAAGTCAGGCCTCACCCCATGGGTCAGAGGGAGAAGAAAGAAGATGGCCTGAGGAACAGGAGGGCCTGATGCATGTACCATCAGCATTCCCAACTGCATGCCAACCCTGGGAAGGGCAGAGGCCTTGGTGAGAATGTTGTCCTTGAGCTTCTGCTAGGGCCAAGGTTTCCCATGGGAAATGGGAAGTGACTTCCCCTCCCAAAGCCCAGGGTGCCAGAATCCCAGAATGTATTGACTATGTCTCCCAGATTTCTCACTGGAGATACCCAAGGGGGAAGTACATGAGCTCTGATGCCCATGAGCTGAAGGATTGTGATTTCTCTCTGTTAAGAAGAAACAAGGGTGGCATAATATAGGCTTAAAGACAGGGCAAGGGCAAGGATGCTGTCCTAGCAATTTGGCTACGTTAGCAGGTAGGCACCTGACTCTCAAGGCCCTGTAGCCAGAGATCCAGAACCCTAGGCTAGCCAGTGATGAGCACAGCTGGGTGAGGAACACAGGAGTGAGCAACAAGCAAAGATAACAGAATCTCTAGAGACAGAACAAAAGGCTCCACTGAGAACTCCTTGGAGATGCGTCTTCAAGTTGATTCCTCCTCAGTCTCAGACATGATCGATGCAAGATATACCTGTTCAGACCTGAGGCCTTATGTGGAAGGGCCCCTCGTGGGAGCTAAGCACCCTACTTTCTATGCCCTCTGCACCTCATCTGAATCAGAGATGAACCTAGGGGTGCAGGGGAGTAATGAGCCTACAGGGATCCCCCATAGTAGATGTTACCTTCTGCTACAGTTGGCTCCAGGGTGGACTCCGAGGGAATCAGAGAACCTGCAGGGTGGAGAAAAGAAGAGCTCACTGATTGTAGCCCTCGCTTAGGGAGGGTTGGTCCAGGGCTTGCTCATCTCTGAAGCAAGGGCTGGAAGCACAGGTCCTAAGGGCACCATCCTTGCCACATTGCTAAAAGCCAACCATGTGCTAATCGCTTTGTCATTGTACTGGCCCCAGACTGGGCTAGGATGCCACATGAGCATCCTTTACTCTTATTACTCTACCCCCATCTCCTCTGCTGCCACAGCCTGTATTCAAAAAGTCACCCAGTCCATTCACAACCCCACGCTAGTCACAAGATTGAATGTCAAAAGACATCTGGCAGTTTCTATGGCTCAAACACACCCTCAAATGACAAATATTCACCATCACTGAAATATTCCTGAGAAGGTGGTTCAACTAGAAAAAAGGTGGTTTCAAAAGAAAATCAACCTTTCCAGAATGCAAAACTAAGCCACTCACAAAGTGGCTGCATGGAGGACGATGCCCCCCTGGGGAGCCCAGTCCTACTTGGTGGTTGGATTACCAAGGACACATCCCAGGCATGGTAGCATGGGTTCAGTCCAGCCCACACTCCAAATGCCAGAGTTGTTCTTGAAGTAGACAGTTTAACCAGAAACTCCTCTTTGCGGAACACGCCATGGGTCAGTGTCTTTGTAGGTCTCTTTGTGAATTAAAAAATCTCTTGGTGTCTGCACACATCCTGGCACTATGTGAACAAAGGAAATCAGCACTGGGACTTCCTGGGTTGGGTCCAGGAGAAGTTCTCTTTTCCATTGAGCATGTTAAGTATCTTTTATTTGTCACTTAATTTCCAGTAAAGAGAATGCCTGGGTTCTCTCCTCAATTTGATGTTGATATACATTTATGTCTTAAGTCCCAAGAGTTCTCCCACCCTCCTCAAATTTTGAAAAGGGAGAAACTGCCACTTAGGAAGATATATATTTGGTATCCCAGGCCAGGTCGTGATGCTACTGAAGTGATTGCATCAGCAGGCTCTGAGGGGCTGAGACTGAAGCCTACATCCACCACATCCAGCTTCAGAAGGACATGCAGATGATCCCTTGGCCTTCATTGTCTATGAAAAGGGGCGGTACTACTTACAATCCAACATCAATTAAGACATCACTTACAGCAAAGCAAGTAAACTACAGAGCACACATACGTGTACAAACGTGCTCATGTGTGGTGATATGGACTCAGAGTTGCACAGCACAAGGTGATATCCACACTACCTGAGCACCTGACGCCAGCACACTACTTTCTATGCCCTCTGCACCTCATCTGGATCAGAGATGAATCTAGGAGTACAAAGAGGTACTGAGCCCATAGGGATCTCCCATAGTAGACATTACCTTCTGCTACAGTTGACTCCAGGGTTGACTCCAAGGAAATCGGAGAACCTGCAGGGTGGAGAAAGGAAGAGCTCATTGATGGTAGCCCTTGTTTGGGGAGGGTTGGTCCATGGCTTCCTCAGGTCTGAAGCAAGGGCTGGAAACACAGGTTCTAAGGACAACCTCCATTGCCAAGAGCCAACCATGTGCCAATCACTCTGTCACAGTACTAGCCCCAGGCTGGGCTAAGATGCCGCACAAGCATCGTTTGTTCTCCTTACCCTCCCCCAACCTCTTCTGCTGCCACAGCCTCTATTCAACAAGTCACACAGTCTATTCACAGCCCCATCCTAGTCACAAGAATGGATGTCAAATGACATCTGGCTGTTTCTATAGCTCAAACACACCCTCAAGTGACAAATATTCACCATCACTGAAATATTCCCGAGAAGGTGGTGCAACAAGAAAGAAAGGTGGTTTCCAAAGAAAACCAACCATTCCAGAATACAAAACTAAACCACTCAAAAAAGTGGCTGCATGCAGGACAATGCCCCCTTGGGGAGCCCAGTTCCACTTGGTGGTTGGATTATCAAGGGCACACCCCAGGCATGGTAGCCTGGGTTCAGTCCAGCCCGCACAAGGAATGCCAGAGTTGCTCCAGAAGTAGACAGTTCCACCAGAAACTCATCTTTGGGGAGCACACCATGGGACAGTGTCCTTGCAGGTTTCTTCGTGAATTAAAAAAAACCTCTTGGTGTCCGCACACATCCTGGCACTATGTGAACAAAGGAAATCAGCACTGGGATTTGCTGGGCTGGGTCCAGGAGAAGTTCTCTTTTCCATTGAGGATGTTAAGTATCTTTTATTTGTCATTTAATTCCCAGTAAAGAGAATGCCTTGGTTCGCTCCTCAATTTGATGTTGGTATACCTTTATGTCTTAAGGACCAGCAGTTCCCCCATCCTCCAAAGCCTTTAAAAAAGGAGAAACTGCCACTTAGGAAGATGTATATTTGGCATCCCAGGACAGGGGTTGTCGTGATGCTGCTCATCAGAACCAGTTCACGAGGTGATTCCATCAGCAGATTCCGAGGGGCTGAGACTGAAGCCTGCCTCCACCACGTCCAGCTTCAGAAGGACAGGAAGATGAACGCTTGACCTTCATTGTATATGAAAAGGGGCAGTACTACCTACCCTCCAAACATCAATTAAGACATCACTTACAGCAAACCAAGTAAAATGCAGAGCACACACAGGAGTACAAACATGTGCTCATGTGTGGTGATATTGACTCTGAGTTGCACATACACAGAGCAAGGTGATATCCACATTACCTGAGCACACGACACCAGCACCCTACCTTCTATGCCCTCTGTACCTTGTCTGAATCAGAGATGAACCTAGGGGTGCAGTGGGGTAATGAGCCCACAGGGATCCCCCATAGTAGACGTTACCTTCTGCTACAGTTGACTCCAGGGTCAACTCTGAGGGAAACGGAGAACCTGCAGGGTGGAGAAAGGAAGAGCTCATTGATGGTAGCCCTTGTTTGGGGAGGGTTGGTCCATGGCTTCATCAGCTCTGAAGCAAGGGCTGGAAACACAGATCCTAAGGGCAACCTCCATTGTTAAAAGCCAACCATGTGCCAATCGCTGTGTCACTGTACTGGCCCCAGGCTGGGCTAAGATGCCGCATGAGCATCCTTTGCTCTACTTACCCTCCCCCAACTTCTTCTGCTGCCACAGCCTCTATTCAACAAGTCACACAGTCCATTCACAGCCCCATCCTAGTCACAAGATTGGACGTCAAATGACATCTGGCTGTTTCTATAGCTCAAACACACCCTCAAGTGACAAATATTCACCATCACTGAAATATTCCCGAGAAGGTGGTGCAACAAGAAAGAAAGGTGGTTTCCAAAGAAAACCAACCATTCCAGAATACAAAACTAAACCACTCACAATGTGGCTGCATGGAGGACGATGCCCCCTTGGGGGGCCCAGTTCCACTTGGTGGTTGGATTATCAAGGGCACACCCCAGGCATGGTAGCCTGGGTTCAGTCCAGCCCGCACAAGGAATGCCAGAGTTGCTCCAGAAGTAGACAGTTTCACCAGAAACTCCTCTTTGGGGAGCACACCATGGGACAATGTCCTTGCAGGTTTCTTCGTGAATTAAAAAAACCTCTTGGTGTCCGCACACATCCTGGCACTATGTGAACAAAGGAAATCAGCACTGGGATTTGCTGGGCTGGGTCCAGGAGAAGATCTCTTTTCCATTGAGGATGTTAAGTATCTTTTATTTGTCATTTAATTCCCAGTGAAGAGAATGCCTTGGTTCGCTCCTCAATTTGATGTTGGTATACCTTTATGTCTTAAGGACCAGCAGTTCCCCCATCCTCCAAAGCCTTTAAGAAAGGAGAAACTGCCACTTAGGAAGATATGTATTTGGCAACCCGGGCCAGGAGTGGTTGTGATGCTGCTCATCAGAACTAGTCCATGAGGTGATTCCATCAGCAGGCTCTGAGGGACTGAGACTGAAGCCTATCTCCACCACGTCCAGCTTCAGAAGGACAGGAAGATGAACGCTTGACCTTCATTGTATATGAAAAGGGGCAGTACTACCTACCCTCCAAACATCAATTAAGACATCACTTATAGCAAACCAAGTAAAATGCAGAGCACACGCAGGAGTACAAACACGTGCTCATGTGTGGTGATATTGACTCTGAGTTGCACATACACAGAGCAAGGTGATATCCACATTACCTGAGCACACGACACCAGCACCCTACCTTCTATGCCCTCTGCACCTTGTCTGAATCAGAGATGAACCTAGGGGTGCAGTGGGGTAATGAGCCCACAGGGATCCCCCATAGTAGACGTTACCTTCTGCTACAGTTGACTCCAGGGTCAACTCCGAGGGAAACGGAGAACCTGCAGGGTGGAGAAAGGAAGAGCTCATTGATGGTAGCCCTTGTTTGGGGAGGGTTGGTCCATGGCTTCATCAGCTCTGAAGCAAGGGCTGGAAACACAGATCCTAAGGGCAACCTCCATTGTTAAAAGCCAACCATGTGCCAATCGCTGTGTCACTGTACTGGCCCCAGGCTGGGCTAAGATGCCGCATGAGCATCCTTTGCTCTACTTACCCTCCCCCAACTTCTTCTGCTGCCACAGCCTCTATTCAACAAGTCACACAGTCCATTCACAGCCCCATCCTAGTCACAAGATTGGACGTCAAATGACATCTGGCGGTTTCTATGGCTTAAACACACCCTCAAATGACAAATATTCACCATCACTGAAATATTCCTGAGAACGTGGTTCAACTAGAAAAAAGTTGGTTTCGAAAGATAACCATCCTTTCCAGAATGCAAAACTAAGCCACTCACAATGTGGCTGCATGGAGGATGATGCCCCCTTGGGGGGCCCAGTCCCACTTGGTGGTTGGATTATCAAGGGCATATCCCAGGCATGGTAGCATGGGCTTAGTCCAGCCCACACACTAAATGCCAGAGTTGCTCTTGAAGTAGATAGTTTAACCAGAAACTCATCTTTGGGGAACACGCCATGGGTCAGTGTCCTTGTAGGTCTCTTTGTGGATTAAAAAACCCCTTGGTGTCTGCACACATCCTGGCACTATGTGAACAAAGGAAATCAGCACTGGGATTTGCTGGGTTGGGTCTAGGAGAAGTTCTCTTTTCTATTGAGGATATTAAGTGTCTTTTATTTGTTATTTAATTCCCAATAAAGAGAATGCCTTGGGTTACTCCTCAATTTGATGTTTGTATACAATTACGTCTTAAGGACCAGCAGTTCCCCCATCCTCCTCAGCCTTTAAAAGAGGAGAAACTGCCCCCTAGGAAGATATTTATTTGGCAACCCGGGCCAGGAGTGGTCGTGATGCCGCTCATCAGAACTAGTCCATGAGGTGATTGCATCAGCAGGCTCTGAGGGACTGAGACTGAAGCCTACCTCCACCACATCCAGCTTCAGAAGGACAGGCAGATGATCCCTTCACCTTCATAGTCTATGAAAAGGGGCAGTACAACCTGCCCTCCAACATCAACTAAGACATAACTTATATCAAAACAAATAAACTGCAGAGCACACACATATGAACACACACATGCTCATGTGTGGTGATATTGACTCAGAGTTACACATACACAGTGTAATGTGATATCCACACTACCTGAGCACACGACGCAAGCACCCTACCTTCTATGCCCTCTGCACCTCGTCTGAATCAGAGATGAACCTAGGGGTACAGTGGGGTAATGAGCCCACAGGGATCCCCATAGTAGATGTTACCTTCTAATACAGTTGACTCCAGGGGTGCCTCCGAGGGAAACGGAGAAACTACAGGGTGGAAAAGGAAGAGCTCATTGATGGTAGCCCTCACTTGGGGAGTGTTGGTCCATGGCTTCCTCAGCTCTGAAGCAAGAGCTGGAAGCACAGGGCCTAACTGCACCCTCCATTGCTAAAAGCCAACTATGTGCCAATTGCTCTGTCACTGTAATGGCCCCAGGCTGGGCTAGGATGCCACATGAGTGCCCTTTGCTCTTATTACACTTCCCCCACCTCCTCTACTGCCACAGCCTCTCTTCAAAAAGCCATCCAGTCTATTTACAGCCCCATGCTAGTCACAAGATTGAATGTCAAATAACATCGGGCTGTTTCTATATCTCAAACACACTCTCAAATGACAAATATTCACCATCACTGAAATATTCCTAAGAAAGTGGTTCAACCAGAAAAAAAGGGTGGTTTTGAAAGAAAACCAACCTTTGCAGAATGCGAAACTAAACCACTCACAAAGTGGTTGCATGGAGGACGATGCCCCCTTGGGGAGCCCAGTCCCACTTGGTAGTTGGATTATCAAGGACACATCCCAGGCATGGTGGCATGGGCTCAGTCGAGCACACACTCCAAATGCCAGAGTTGCTCTAGAAGTGGACAGTATAACCAGTAACTCCTCTTTGGGGATCACGCCATGGGACAGTGTCCTTGCAGATTTCTTCGTGAATTAAAAAACCTCTTGGTGTCCGTACACATCCTGGCTCTATGTGAACAAAGGAAATCAGCACTGGAATTTGCCAGGTTGGGTTCAGGAGTTCTCCTTTCCATTGAGGATGTTAAGCAACTTTTATCTGTCATTTAATTCCCAATAAAGAGAATGCTGTGGTTCACTCCTCAATTTGATGTTAGGATATATTTATGTCTTAAGGACTAGCAGTTCCCCCATCCTCCTCACCCTATGAAAAAAGGAAAACCTGCCACTTAGGAAGATATATACTTGGTATCGCAGGACAGGGATGGTCGTGATGCTACTGATCAGAACCAGTCCGTGAGGTGAAGTCATCAGCAGGCTCTGAGGGGCTGAGACTGAAGCCTGCCTCCACCACATCCAGCTTCAGGACAGGCAGATGATCCCTTCACCTTCTTTGTCTATGAAAAGGGGCGGTACCACCTGCCCTCCAACATCAATTAAGACATCACTTACAGCAAAGCAAGTAAACAACAGAGCACACACACGTGTACAAACATGTGCTCATGTGTGGTGATATTGACTCAGAGTTGCACATACACAGTGCAATGTGATATCCACACTACCTGAGCACACGACACCAGCACCCTACATTCTGTACCCTCTGCACCTCTTCTGGATCAGAGATGAACCTAGGGGAGCAGTAGGGAAATGAGCCCACAGGGATCCCCCATAGTAGACATTACCTTCTACTATTGCTGTCTCCAGGGGCGCCTCTGAGGGAATCAGAGAACCTGCAGAGTGGAGAAAGGAAGAACTCATTGATGGTAGCCCTCACTTGGGGAGGGTTGGTCCATGGCTTCCTCAGCTCTCAAGCAAGGGCTGGAAGCACAGGGCCTAAGTGCAGCCTCCACTGCTAAAAGCCAACCATGTGCCAATCCCTCTGTCACTATAATGGCCCCAGGCTGGGCTAGGATGCCCCATGAGCATCCTTTGCTCTTGTTACCCTTCCCCCACCTCCTCTGCTGCCACAGCCTCTATTCAAAAAGTCACACAGTCCATTCACAGCCCCATCCTAGTCACAAGATTGGATGACAAATAACACCTGGCTGTTTCTATAGCTCAAACACACCCTCAAATGACAAATATTCACTATCACTCAAATATTCCTGAGAACATGGTTCAACTAGAATAAAAGGTGGTTTCCAAAGAAAACCAACCTTTCCAGAATGCAAAACTAAACCACTCACAAAGTGGCTGCATATAGGACCTTGCCCCCTTGGGGAGCCCAGTCCTACTTAGTGGTTGGATTATCAAGGGCACATCCCATGCATGGTGGCATGGGCTCAGTCCATTCCACACAGCAAATGCCACAGTTGCTCTAGAAGTGGACAGTTTAATCCAAAACTCCTCTTTGGGGAGCACGCCATTGTCCAGTGTCCTTGGAGTTTTCTTTGTGGATCAAAGGACCACTTGGTGTCCGCACACATCCTGGCACTATGTGAACAAAGGAAATCAGCACTGGGAATTGCTGGGTTGAGTCCAGGAGAAGTTCTGTTTTCCATTGAGGATGTTAAGTATCTTTTATTTGTCATTTAATTCCCAGTAAAGAGAATGCTTTGGGTTACTCCTCAATTTGATGTTGGTATACATTTATGTCTTAAGGACCAGCAGTTCCCCCATCCTCCTCAGCCTTTAAATGAGGAGAAACTGCCACTTAGGAAGATATTGATTTGGTATCTCAGGCCAGGGATGGTGGTGATGCTGCCCATCAGAACCAGTCCATGAGGTGATTGCATCAGCAGGCTCTGGGGGGATGAGACTAAAGCCTGCCTCCACCATGTCCAACTTTAGAAGGACAGGACGATGATCCCTTGACCTTCATTGTCTATGAAAACGGCCAGTACCACCTGCCCTCCAATATCAATTAAGACATGACTTACTGCAAAGCAGGTAAGCTCTAGAGCACACACATATGTACACACACGTGCTCATGTGTGGTAATATTGACTCAGAGTTGCAGATACACAGAGCAAGGTGATATCCACACTACCTGAGCACACGACGCCAGCATCTTCCCTGTGGCCACATTCGTGGTTGTACCATCCGCTGTGGGGACAGCTTGAAAGGTAGGGCTCCCTTCCCAAGCAATGCAAGTCACCCAAGAGAATGTTTCCCAAGCCCTGACCAAAGTGGGCCCCGCCCAGGGCTGACATGGAATAGCCACAGCCGAGCTGCCTGCAGACAACATCTGCATCCTGGGCGTCCCAGCTGTCATCACACACAGTGCCCCATTAGCCTTGGTACAGGACCTCCACCCAGCCCTGACACAGGTCACCTCCATTCACCAGCCTCAGAGGCAGACCTGCAGTGACACAGCGAGAAGCCTTTATCTTGGTGCTCTCGGCCCCCTTGACTTGCCTCCCTACCCTCCTCACTCCCCCTTCTTCCTCTCACCACCCTGCCTATTTACAATCTTTCTCCCAGCAGGATCTTAAGTATCCCTGTTCTTCCACATTCCCTCTTTGCCCTCTTCGCATTCTGTATTTTCCCCCTGGAGAACCTCATGTACTCTGAGAACTTTCCAGAAGACCCCCAAATCCACCTCTCTGGTCCTGACTCAGCCCTGACAGCCCAGCCCTGAGCTCTAGACCAGCATTTTCAGTGGCCTCCTAGTCATCCCACCCCCTACATCATCCCAAACTCAACATAGCCTCTTCCCTCCATTTGAATTAAGGATGTCATCATGCTCCATATCAACCATGCTGGGAATGAGGGCATCATATTCGACTCCTCCTTCTCCTCACATCCTACATCTAACATCACCAAGGTCATTCTTTCCATGTCATTCCCACTGCCATTTCACTGGGATAAGCCTTCATCCCCTTGAACCTGGCCTCCTCCCAGCTGAATCCTCAATGTCTGCTCTTCCTTTCTCTGGTCCATCCACATTCATTGATTCGATCAGCATTGATGGAGTGCTTACTCTGCGCCCATTTCTATGCTAAGAGGATTCATTGGTCTCCAGGTGGTTTTCAAGTTTTATCTTTACAAAGTACAAATATATTCAATTCAATTCCTTGCTCAAAATGCTTCAGTACACTCTCCAGTCCCATCAGGATCAAGTCCAAGAGCAAGCCTCGACCTACTTTTCCAGCCTCCTCTCCTGGGAGGGGCTGAGAGAGCCTGCTTCCCACCATGGAGCTGGCCGTGCTGGGAAGTCAATAAGCACCACGTTCCTGCCTGACATGATGCCACTAGACCACCCACTGGGGTAAGCTGTATTGATGGTGTGAGGAAAATAGGCACAGGTCCTGAGGGATGCAGCCCACCATCCTGACAGTAGGAGCCAGATCCTGGGTGTGGCTTTTCAATGGTGAGTTTGATATTATGAGAAACTTGTGGTCACAGAGTGAGAGGCTGGAATGGGATGCAAAGGGAGGGGGCAGGTTGCTTTTCCTCCCAGAAGGAGGAAAGGCCAGCTGGACCATCTTCAGGGCATCCCCAAAGTACATTCTGGACTTCCCATGCTCTGTCCCTCCCCAGTCTCAGGGACATAATCCATGGAGAAACCTGTTCAGACCCGAGGCCTTATTCGGAAGGGCCCCTCTTATGAGCGAAACACCCTACCTTCTATGCCATCTGCACCTCTTCTGGATCAGAGATGAACCTAGAGGTGCAGCGGGGCAATGCGCCCCCTCCTGGTCACCCTGTGAATGGTCCCTCCAGGAGAGTGCTCAGTCTCCCTGCCTCAGCCTCTCCCTTGCTGGGTGTTGGTCAGAAAGCTGCCTTTCCCAGGCCATTTCTGGATCTCTCAAGTCATGTCCTAGAAGGGGAGGGACTGACTTCAACAGGGCCAAGGGCCCAGGAGCAGAGTCATCCTAAGTGAACACATAGAAGACCCTGAAAAATCAAACTTGGGCACAAAGTTCTGCACATTCTCACTGGAGAGGCGGGGACATTTAGCCAAAGTCAAAGACCAGGGCAGGGGTAGGAGAAGGCACCCATCCTAGGCTCAAATCTCTGCCCTGCTACTCACCAGACACATGATCTTAGACATAGAAATATTGACAAATTAGCTAACTGTGCCCTGGTTTTCCCATCTGCAAAATGGGTATAATCATATTACTTACCTCAAAGTGTTCTCAGGAAGATTTCATAATAATAGCACCCATTATGTGCATTAGTTGAGCACTTATTGTGTGCCAGGTGGTATTTTAAGTGTTGTTTTAAATATATCAATTCATTTCATACATGAAAATCATTTTATGCAGGGTATATAACAAGTGCTTGATAGATGTTAGTTATCTTCAAGATACCTGTCATTATTAGTGAAAAGAAAAGGTAGGCCAGGCGCAGTGGCTCATGCCTGTAATCCCAGCACTTTGGGAGGCCGAGGTGGGTAGATCACGAGGTCAAAAGATCGAGACCATCCTGGCCAACATGGTGAAACCCCATCTCTACTAAAAATACAAAAATTAGCTGGGCATGGTGGCGCGCGCCTGTAGTCCCAGCTACTCTGGAGGCTGAGGCAGAAGAATTGCTTGAACCCGGGAGGTGGAGGTTGCAGTGAGCCGAGATTGCACCACTGCACTCCAGTCTGGCGACAGAGCAAGACTCCGTCTCAAAAAAAAAAAAGAAAAAGAAAAAAAAAAAAAAAAAGGTACTGACCTTTATTTTCAACTATCTCTCCTCACACCAAACTGAAGCTAACCTCATCTAATAAATGACTGAGAGTCAGAGAGCAAGAGGAAAGAGAATGACAGCTGGGATTGGCCAAGTGTGCACTTGAGACATGCCCCAGATCTTGGCACCCACATCTCCTGTCTCCCCGGCATTCCTGCGTTCGACAAGGCAGGCGTTTGCTCTGTGACCTCACCTGTGCTCAGCCTCAACTAGCCTAGCCAACAGCAGCAGAAGAGAACTGGCCAACCCCACCAGGGAAGAGGAGTGAAGAAAAGGTCTTACCATAGTCTGTAGTCCTTGGGATCCACCCACCTGGAAAGAATGCAAATTCGTCTTAGAAACACTGTTTAGAAATGATTTCCTACAAGTCATAGAAATTGGCTTTCGCTTCACCGTACAATCACACCAGAGGGCGCTGTGGCTCAATCTTGGGTTTGTGTGTCCCCTACGTTCTTGCTAAATGAATTTTGCAATAGCAGATTAAAGCAAGTGGATTGGATATGAGGAGCTCAATCATTTTAGATGTAATGAAGCACATGTCTCTTTACTAGGCCCCTAACGCTACAGCTTATGGTGACAGGATGTAATCTATCCTTGGAAAGAAGGGCTGGACAAGAGAAGACAGCTTAAGCTGGTTGTCCAGTCTGAAATTTGAGTATAGCTGGCATTGACAACAGCCACTCAGATGACCCCTAAAGAAGAAAATATGTTAATGACAGATATTCTATTCCTTCTGACTCATAAGCTGAAAACATTTTATTCTATCTTGAAGCAAATGGAAATCTAGAGATCCCTGGATCTTTATATTCAGTGAGGCCAGACAAGGTCCGTCGGACGCAACTGTAGCTTTTGAGTTTCTTTTTGAGCAGTTCTAACTATACTTGTGAGTGTTGATATTTCACAACTTTTATATATTTTAGAGGTCTTTCAAAGATCAGAGAGAATATTTATTCATTTTAAAAAAGGATAAAACGCATCCTATCTTATAATCACCATATGGATCCATCAGATCTTTTTATAAATCCAAGGTTCATTATTGGCTTCTGATTTTATTTTTCCTATATCTTGAAACATTTCACTATTTCATCATCCAAGAAAGTATTGTCTCATTCTTCATCAATTATTAAATAGTAAGAAAATGGTAGAATGGTGAAGTTGCCTAGAAGGAAGACGAACTAGTGAAACAAGTCATAATTCTTCCATGCCTAAAGTATTGTATTATCTTTCAAGAAGATTTTTTTTAAGGCTGGAGACACTTTCTTCATAGTCTGCTTTTACCTTTCATTGAATGCAGTTAAGAATTTGAATCTTTTCATTTTCTACTTGTGATGGCAAAGAGAAGAAAACTGACAAGGGAAGATGTTTTTGCAATAATTAGATGAACCAGAAGAGGAATATAGAGACAAGTTATAGCACTCCAGATACTAATAATTGTAGAATTGATTGTACAACAGAAATCTCAGACTATGAGTCTTCAGATGATGATATCCTAGATGAATTTCTCAAATTCAAGAATCCAGGAGTCAATGATACAATTCTAAGGACGAAAATAAAATACGGTACTCTTACACACTTCAATAGGGATTTCATCATATGATATTTGCAACAAGAACTTCAACCATCTTATTTTGCTAAAAAAAAAAAAAACCTGTGATGGTATTCTTTTGTCTTTTATGATGTTTATATACCAAAATCTATGTGATACAAAAAGGTCTGCTATGTTTAAATTCTTATTAACAATTCCAGCATACTTTCTTTCATTATTCCTTTTCTTTTTACTTCCTGGTAAAAGGAGGATTAAGGCATTTGACAAAATTATCAGATTATTATTTTATTTTTAGAGACAGAGTCTTGCTCTATTGCCCAGGCTGGATTCAAATTCCTGGGTTCAAGCGAGCCTCCTGCCTCCAGCCCTAGAGTAGCTGCAACTACAGGCATGTGCCACCACACCCGGCTCTTCAGATTCTTTGTAAATGTGGGTCCTGATAGCAGTGACAATCATGGCTCAGGGATTTGAATTTCTCTAATGGAACCAACAGGCCAGTGACAGGACTTGCTGTATGTCAGAGAACCTCTCCACCTGCCTCAACAGCCTGAATATGAGCTCCACGATGGGCTCCCCCAGCTGCCCTGCTTCATATTGATGGCTTAGGAAGGGGGCCACTGAAACCATGTGGCTATGCATCCCTGAAAATGAAGAAGAAACTCGCAATAGAAACCAGAACATTCTTTCAACAGAGATAGCAAACTAGGGAACTCTGTACCAGAACATCCCCACCTCTTTTCTGACATGCCATCCCTGCTCCCACACTCAAGAACGAGCTGATAGATGTGCCTGAGAGAGCCTTCCATTCAAAACTCAGCCATTTAAACACATTCTACATGACACCATGCAATTCCCACTGCCAGGCCCCAGGTATCCTGCCTAATCTCACGGCAGTCGAACTCATCCAGCCAGAGCCTTGACAAGGCTCATCCACAGCATGGAACACAACATTGAAGTTGTTCCTGGTTCTGCTATGTCCACACATTTTGAATAGACCCTTCTGCACATATTGAGACCAATTTGTAGTCTTCCAAGAATCAACCACATAGCTGTGGATTACTCTAGCTGCCATTGTGGGAATGGTGGTAAATTGCCTGAAGGGAGAAGAATCACTTCTGGAAAATGATTTATTAATTTTTTTGTTTTGAGACAGAGTCTCACTCTGTCGCCCAGGCTGGAGTGCAGTGGCACAATCTCGGCTCACTGCAACGTACATATATATATATATGCCTCCTGAGTTCAAGTGATTCTCATGCCAACAAACAAACACTGGTACCTTCCTACTAAGTTTACTCCAGGCTTTATCTGGATTTCACCAGTTTTTCATTTTCTGTTGCAGGATCCAATCCAAGAGCTCACATTACTTTTAGGAAGCTGCTTTTGGATAAAATATGAGGAAAATGTCTAGAGTAGTAACACTAAATGGTTCTGAGGCTCTGTCCACGTGCCAGACACTGCATAGGTTGGAACATAACCTCCATTTATAAATGAGTAAACTGAGGCTCGCAGAGGATCCACAGCGGGCAAGTGGCAGAGGAGGGGCATTGCTGGGGCTAGCAATGGATACCACAGCCTTTCCTGCCCAGCACAAACCTGGGCATACTGAGTTTTTCTCAAGAGTTTGCGTGAAGACCAGAGCTGACAGGTGCCTGCCACCTCGGTACTTCCAGCGCAAAGCTCTGTGGCCAGGCTCCAAGCACTGAGTTAGATGCCACGGTTCAGTTCATCACCTCAGCTCCCTGCAAGGAGAAGCAAGGGCCAGTGGGCCAGAGCTGTCATCTGAATGCTAGTGAATTTGATCCAGATTCAAGCCCTAACCCAGCCACTCACCAGTGCTGTCTTTGGACAAGGCAATAACCTTTATGAGCCTCAGTTTCCCCATCTGAAATGTGGAAATAATTGTTCCTAACTTCAGGGATGTTAGCAGATTTAAATAAGATAATACAGGTCCACTTCAGAGAGCATGAATTCCCACCTCTGAATGGCAAACACAGGCATGCATGCACGTAACATCATGGGCAAACTACAAATTTCCTCAATCCAAGAGCACTGCTGCCTGTTGTTTCTTTGCAGATAAAGACAAGGCAATTCACTCCCTGTCTACAGAGGCTCATGTGAATTCCATGTCACGGTTCAGAGACAATCTGGAGGGTGAACTCGGTACTGACAAGAGCTGGGGCTGAGGATGCAGCCTCCCAGTTTCAGATGCTTCTGATGGAGGCAGGATGAGGATGCCCAGTCTCCACTCCCCTGAGGTCCTGGGCCTGGTGGCCCCCAGCCCCTCCACATGCTCATCACAGGGCGTGGGCCTGCTCCCTACAACCCAGGTGTGAGGGCTGGGTTTGGGGGTGCTGCTTTCATGAAAGCAACCTACCAAATGAACCTTAATCTTCAAAGCTTCCCCCACTGAGCCTAGGGGGAAAGTGAGAGTTCTGGAAGTTATCTGAAAATTAGGTGGTTTTTACCCTGTATCCTGAAATTCATAAATCTAGCAAAAGGTGACACAAAAGAAAAAAAAAGGCAGTAGGAAAGATAAAAGAGAAGAAGGAAGAAAGAAATGAATAAAGAGACGGAGAGAAAGAAAAAGGGATGGAAGGAAGGTAGAAAGAAGATAGAAACAAAGGGAGAGAGAGAGAAAAAAATAGGGAGGAAGAGTGATAAGAGCTGCCAAATAGATGATGAGAAAGAGCGAGAGAGAAAAAGAGAGGAGGAGGGAAGGTGACAATAGCTGCCTGAGAGAGGAAGAGAAACAGATAGAGAGAGAGAGGAAAGGTGATAATAGTTGACCAATAGTTGAAGAGAAAGAGAGACAGAGACAGAGAGAAAGGTGATAATAGCTGCCCAATAAAGAGAAAGAGAGATGGAGAGAGAAACAGAGAAGGGGGAGGAGGGAAGGAGGAAAGGTAATAACTGCCTGATAGATGAGAAAGACAGGAAGATACAGTGAGGGGGGCGGGGAGAGAAAGGCAGAGACAGAAACGGAGGGAGGAGGAAGAAGAAAAGGTGATATCTGCCCAAAACATGGGAAAGAGAGAAAGATACAGAGAGAGAGAGAAACACAGACAGACAGACAGAAACAGAGGGAGAGAGGGGGGAGAGAAAAGATGATAATAACTACACAATAGATAAGAGAGAAAGATACAGAGAGAGAGAGAAAGGCAGAGAGAGAGGAAGAGAGAGAGAGAATAGGCAAACTGAGAATCACTTGTTCCTCTAGTATCTCTGCAAAACGCCATTGAGATGCAGCAATCAGAGTGCTCTACCGACGGCTCTCTCACGTTTATCATCTGACTCTCTAAGAACATACAGCTATGCTTGAGTGACTGGGCTTCAAGTGTTTGTTTAAAGCTGTGCATGACAGACAAACTTGGAATCTTAATGATCTTGTCTGCACTCAATTACTTGACCTGATTTTGCTCGGCAAATATTAGCCATCAAGTCAGACACACCTGTAGAAAGAAGCCACATAAAGGGCATTTACAGTGGGAGTCCTTTCTGCCTGTTTTCATAGCACACAAATTGTGTGTTTAACCAATTGCTGCAAAGTTTGAGGGCCTCTTAATAATACACATCCACCTTTCCTAAACTTCAGAGATTTTTCTAAGGCAAATCAATCATTCCTTTAGTTGAATGACTTACTGAAAACATTGACATAATGACTGACTTTTTCTAACTACAACCATTTAAATTTCTCTGCCAGAAACAAAACAAAAAAGAGCCATTCCTCCTGAACACCTGCAAACAATTACAATTATCAGCAAAGGGCTACCCACTCTTTGATATAAAACTTCCCTTGTAATGGAAAGTAGTAGATATAATTTGCCATGATTGGGTCTGCAGGAGAGACATTAATGAATATAATAATTAAATGTAATACCTGTAGATAGAACTTGTCCCCATAAAAGACACATTTCAAGGATGACTGTGGAGATCCCCATTTTGCTGGGTTCTTCTCAATTGAATAGAAAATCCTGGACATTTATAGGTACCTAGCTAAAAGGAGGTGTGTCCTCTAGGGTGGTATATTTCTACTGCTGCTATAAATCAATATAAAGGAAGTGAGGGCTTTTGCTAACAGTCGATGGCTACTATGTGGAAAAAACTTAGGTGTGTTTGATTGATTGCCATATGAACAATCTGGCTGTTGCCCAACTGCAAACGCACTGACATAAGTGAACCACTTCCAACTTCCTTCTCGGTGAACCTCTAGGACTCCCAAGTGTTTCCTGAATACGGGCTTGATTTTAATCTTGGGGAGTTCAAATTAACCTGTGGGAAGTCTGCCCCAAGGTTTGGGGCAGAACAGGATGTGGGCTGCTGAGCAAATACAGGACACAGTGCCAAGGGGGAAAACATCTCTTTGGGATGGTTTTTCCTGGCAGGACATGCTCTCATTGGCCCCTGTGCAGTGCTAGTAACCTCGCCTTGGAAGAATGAGGATGACATGAGTGTGGATGTGATCAGAGAGCAGAAGTCATGAGGGATGATTCCACGAAGACCATGGGTCCATAACAGCTTTGGCCACAGTCTTCTGGGTCTCACACTAATTCCACAACAGGAGCTGAGAAACACATGACCTCAAACTGAACCACCTCCAACCATTTCACACGGCTTTGATTTCTTGTTCTTGACATGCACATTGTATGACCCTCGGAGCTTGGCAAACCCACAAAACCTGTCCCCAACCTCCACCTATATTGCACACAATCCCCCTCCTTGGATTTGCTATGTAAATATCACTTCACTCTTTGGGACCCTCAGAAGTCATTACCAGATTCTGATAATCCCCCCACACACTCTACTGAGAAGGTTGCCTGACACTTATTTTTTAACCAAGATACTTGATGGCCAGTAACTCTTGGTTAAATGCAGACAGCTTTCCAGGACTTGCCTCTGTTCCTAGCCTGGGTGAGCTGTGCCCTGCTTCTCAGCTGAGAGGCTGAGGCCATGAAATGACACTTGGCTTCTTTGCCATGCACTGTTCATCAGTAGTCTGTGCTGCATTCTAGAAGGGTACCATGAACCCATGTCCTGTGTTAGCCACCAGTCAGAATTTAGGGCTGGAAGTCTGCCTTTCGCTTCATCCAGATGAAAGTTGCATTCAATCTTGGATGTCCTTTTTAATCCTACAACTTTCCTGTTGTTTCCAGGTGCCTCTTCACCCCTTGAGTAGAACAGGAACACAGAATAGGCTCACTGTGTTTCATCCTCCTACTGCCAGATCAGCAACTGATAAGCATTGGGTGACAAGAGAACAGGGTTACTCACCTACCAGGTAATGCCCAAGACCAGGCACATGCTGGATTCCTCTTAGAAGGGGATTGTGATCCCTTGGTTCCTGGAGTGTTGGACTGAGAATAATAATGCAGCTGGGTCTGGGATCATCAGAGTGTCATGACAGATTAGAATTGTCTGCCGGGATCACAGCAGGGAAAGATGATGGTAAGAATACTAAATACCTGTGAACAGGAAGGGGTAATAAGTGTCCTTCCAAGACAAAAGCAGACTGTCTGGTCTTAGAGACAGACCTGCCTGGTGACAATTTCAACAGGGGGTAGCAAGTATTAGTACAAGCTGCTATGAGAAGGTAAAGAAAAGCATCTAAATTAGATGAGGGAGGCCATCTCTCAGAGAGGGTGGCACCAAACGGTCTTGAAATACCAGCAGAGGTCAGCCCAGCAAATGAGAGCGAGAAGATGGGATGAGGAACAGGAGCGATTCTCCCAGCTGTACAGGAATGGGGGCAGGGAGCCTTCCCCTCCCGGAAAGCATGATGTCCCAGGTATCTCTCAGCTTGCCAGAGACACCCTTCTTGAGAATGTGTGGGATTTTCTGAACTGCATAACCTCCCTGTTTTTGTTGTTTTGACTGCATCCTTTGCCCACGGTGGTTAGCAGAAAAGATTCTGAGACAATAAGGGTTTGTGAGCTTTTTGTTCAGGAGACACCAGGAAGAAGGAAGTAGTGAAGCCTAGCTGTCATTTCAAAGCCAGCCCAGGTAGGCATCCCAGATGGGAAATGGGTGACGTCAGTGGAACAGGAAGGATGTGGCGGTCCTGGGCATGCAGGCAGAAGACAATGGGGTTGAGGGCCACCTGTGAACACTGTGTGGGACCTCGGGCTTCACCGTCAGGTGCCTCATCTTGTCCCAAGGCCATTTTGTGGCCCATAAGACACCATTTAGGGAGGTCTTTCCTTGGACAAAGAGAAGGGTTCAGGGGGACAATCCCCTCCAGCAGCAGCCCCTCCCAGAGGACCCTCATCTTCCCCTTCCTACTGGTTAGAAGCATCTGCTTAAACAGCACGGGTTGGAAGACCACAAGCACAAAGTTCCATTTTATTCACCCCAGAACTGCCATGAAGAACAACAGGAAGCAAGAGAAGCCCATTAAAGCTCAGAGACTCAGCGCCCGGGCCCCATTTGCAAAGCACCTTCCCCAGGCAATTAGGTCAGTGGAACCCCCACAGCATACTCCAGGAGGTGGGACCAAGCCCCTAAATCCCAGCACCAGAGGACTGGTCATCATGGGGAAGAGCCCCCTGGATCATATGTGGCTATTTATTTATTTATTTATTTATTTTAAGACGGAGTCTTGTTCTGTCACCCAGGCTGAAATGCAGTGGTGGAATCTCGGCTCACTGCAACCTCCGCCTCCCCAGTTCAAGCGATTCTCCTGCCTCAGCCTCCCAAGTAGCTGGAACTACAGGCGTGCATCACCACACCCAGCTAACTTTTGTATTTTTAGTAGAGACAGGGTTTCACCATGTTGGCCAGGATGGTGTCAATCTCTTGACCTTGCGATCTGCCTGCCTCGGCCTCTCAAAGTTCTGAGATTATAGGCATGAGCCACTGCGCCCGGCCATAAAGCTACAGAATCCTTTCCTAAATCGGAATTCATGGGGAAGCCCCAAAACATAAAACAGGCCAGTGGAATGCTCCTGACTGTAGTGAGGGAGTCCCCTTCCAGTTCCCTCCCCTAGGGCCACCTGCCGTCAGAGCTGATGATTACCTGTGGGAGGTCAAGCTCTCCCTTCATAAGACAGGGCACTGAGAGGCCCAGCAGGGCCCCTGGGGCTGCCAGGCACACATCCCTGCCACGAAGCTGAGCTGGGGTCCCAGGCAGACTTCCCAAAACAGCCGGTTGTTCTCCTTCTTCTAAAGATTCTTTTACCCACAGACCAGTGCCCTGGGAAGCCAGAGGAAGACGGAGATCAGGGAGGCAGCCCTGAGTCCCTCCCACCTCCCACCTCTGAGGGGTCTCTGATTTCTGAGCCAGGAGCCCTGTGACCTGACAGACAGACGAGGCAGACAGAAGGACAGGGAGCCTGGTGGGATGGGTCGGGGCTGTAGCACCTTCCGGCTGCTGCTGTTTGCCTTCCCGTCCCTGCATCCTGTAATCTGTGTGACCAGGGCTCCCCTTCAGGTGTCAGTCTGACCCCAAACTCTAATTTTACCCTCATTGAGTAGTACACCATAATTGCCAGTCATTGTTACTGTTGTAACAATCTTTTGACATTGTATGTCTGATATTTATAATGTCGCTCATTTTTGTTGCTCAGAGAGCCGGCAATCGGGTTATAAGGGGACCCCTTCCTACCCTCCTTCACTCACTCCCCACCCCCCACCGCCCTACACCTCCCTGCTGGGCTTTGAGGATCAAGCTGAGACCCATTGTCTCCTGCTGCCCCTCTGTAATCCCAGTGCCCCAGCAGAGCAGGCGCTCGGCAGGCAATGGCTTTGAAGGTGGAGATTGTGAGCGGCTCACCCATGCTGTCCAGAGGTCCCCGGAAAGAAGTTTTGTGGTTCAATGGGGGCTGGTGACGAGCCAGTTCTCCTTCACCACTCAGCCTCCAGCTGGGGACGATGAGGTCCAGAGAGGGGAAATTACACACAGAGCTGAGACCGTGTCCAGGACAGCAGTCACAGCAGCTGCTGCCTCCCATCTGAAGGACAGATGAGCTCCATGTTCATCAGGATGCCATCCAACCGCGGAATCTTCCAGCAACAAACACAGCCCTCTAGGGACCCCTGACACACAGAAATCTCATTGCATGCCTCCAGTCTTGCTCAGAGTAAGGCTCAAAGCCCTCCCATGGTTTATAAGGCCCTGCACAAGATACCCCTGCCTCTCCCTCCCCCTTGCCCACTGTAACCATCATCCAGCCCCAGGGCCTTTGCACTTGCTGCTCCCTCTGCCTGAAGACTTTTTCCCCAAATGGCTGGAAACTCACTCCTTCCCCTCCTCCAGAGATTTTCTAACATAGCACTTCCTCCATGAAGCCTTACCAACTGCCCCTCCCCAGCACTCCCTAACACTCCCATCCTCTCCCCACAGCACCCCTCACCACCTGGCCACCTTCTATTTCACTTCTTTATTCTTTTGCCTGTCTGATCTGACTAAAATGTAAGCTGTACAAGGTGGGATTTTTGTCTGTTTTATCCATTGCTGTATACTCGGAACCTAGAACAATGCTTCACACATAGTAGTAGACGCTCAAGAAATATCTGCATTCAGGCCAGGCGCAGTGGCTCATGCCTGTAATCCCAGCACTTTGGGAGGCCAAGGTGGGTGGATCACTTGAGTTTGTGACCAGCCTGGCCAACATGGCAAACCCTGTCTCTACTAAAAATACTAAAAAATTAGCTGGGAGTGTGGCACATGCCTGTAGTCCCAGCTACTCAGGAGGCTGAGGCAGAAGAATCACTTGAACCCAGGAGGCAAGGGTTGCAGTGAGCTGAGATCACGGCACTGCACTCCAGCCTAGACAGCAGAGCAAGACTCCATCTCGAAAAAAAATTGTATATATAGATATATATATATATGCAGATAGATAGATAGATAGATAGATAGATAGATAGATCTGCAGATTGATTGACTGGATGAGCATGGGCAGAACTGGAAGAGGGGGACCAGGCCCCTTTGCACAGATGGTTCAAGTGAGTTCTGTGTTTGCCAAAGGATAATACTGTTCATTCATCTGCTCATTCAGCAAATACACGCTGATGCCTCCAATGTGCCAGACACTGCTCTGGGGAGTGCTCTAGGGGGTGGGGCTGCAGCCTGATGCCAGATGGACATGCTCCCTGTCCTCACAGGGAGGCAAAACAGACAACAGACAAGAAATCAATCAGTAGGGAGGAGGGTTTCAGATTGTGGTAAGAATTATGGAGGAAATGAACAAGGCAATGGCATAGAGAATAGCTGTGGTAGGGAGGACAACTTTGGATAGGGCATCACATTTACCTACTAACTGCCCCTGGTATGAGAAATCTGAGGCTCAGAAAGGTTAAGTAACTTGCTCAAAGTCACACACCCAGAAACTGGCAGAGCCAGAGCTTAAATCAATGTCTGACCCCAAAGCCTGGTGTTTTTCTAAAAGACGCTGAATCTTTCCCCTTCCCACCAAAAGACTATGTTTCCATTCAAATGGTGGGTTTGAGTCCTCTCCACCAAAGGACATCTTGCTATTCAGAACCATTCAAAAGAATGGGTGGGTAGAGAAGGAAAACTAGCTCTGAGGTCATCAGGAAGAGCGCAGATTTTTTGACATAAGCCCTACAAAAGGTGGTAAGTGGCCTATCCCCGAAAGAGTGAAGGGAGAATATTTTTAACGACAACACTAGATCTACACTGACCTGGTTATAATCACAAAGGCAACTAGTAGTTCAGGAGAGGCTTACAGCAAAGGGGGAAAATAAAAGGAGATTGAAGCTGTGACTGCCACTCCCGGATCCTCTGTGCTACCCTCATTCCTCCACCCCAGATCCCAAGAGCCATTCTGTTTCAACCATCACCGTCCTCCCGAAGTTATTTTGCAACTCTTTCCCATTAAGGCACTTGAGCCTGGTGAAGCACAGTGTGCTGCCTCTCCAAGGGGGTTATTGGAACTGAGCAAAGAAACCCTGGTTTCAGGTCCAAGAACAAAGTCAACAAAGCACCAGCCAGGGGGTAGCCATTTCAGGCGGGATAGCATCACTAAGCCTCAGCCTTTCGGAGTTTGCTCAGCCCAGAGTGATCAGGTTCCAGGAAACCCAGATACACTAATTGTACTCACCAAACACTAATTGGTAAACCAGGAGGCCAATTCATTCATTTCCAATAGGGTGTATACTTTGGCTCCAGAATTAGTCTGCTTGAGGGACAAAATTATATACCAAAAATTTGCTTGGGGAGCAAAGAACAAGGACAAGGAAATTGGATGGTGTCCAAAAGAAACTCTTATCAAGATAATGGAACCTGTCATCGTCCTTCCTGCATAAAGAACTGTTCTGGGCACCTCTAAATGCTTATCAGCATGACTGCCCTCCCAAATCCCACACATGAAGCCTGGTACATAAGAGATATGGGACTCTTAAAAAGAGTCCACTTCTGGTACATAAGAGATATGGGACTCTTAAAAAGAGTCCACTTCTGGTACATAAGACATATGGGACTCCTAAAAAGGCCAACTCCAAGCCAGAGCACCCATGAGCTTAGGCTGAGGCCAATTCAATTCACTTCATAATTATTCATGTTCAATTCAAGTTGCTTCAGAAGGGTAGTATCTGTTGGTCTTTTTGCTGAATTAAGAGAGTGGGGCTCAGTTCCTTTAGAGGAAGTCTTGTGGTTCAAAGGGGGTCGATCATGGTCAATGTCTACCCAAAGGATGTTCCCAGCTGTAGGACATTCTCTCATCCCCTTCAACACTTGTACACATGACTTGGAAAGGACATAGAGGGAAGGATGAATAGGAAGCCAAAGATACCAGCATTATGCATGTCAATCTAGAAAGACTGAAACGAGTGACCAAACAGACATGACCAAATCAGACCTGTCCTTAAGCCTAGCAAACAACTGCACAGTTCCTGAACAATGGGGACAGTGGGGTGGGTTTTACTGAGTTGTGTGAAAACAAGTTGTATGAAAACAAGTTACAATTGGTTGGAATTGCCTGGAAGTCCAGTAGAATAAGGATGCCACAAAAAGCAGATGGATCGGGCTGGGTGCGGTGGCTCAGGCCTGTAATCCCAGCACTTTGAGAGGCCGAGGCAGGTGGATCACCTGAGGTCAGTAGTTCAAGACCAGCCTTGTCAACATGTGAAACCTCGTCTCTACCAAAAATACAAAAATTAGTCTGGCATGGTGGTGGCCTGTAATCCCAGCTACCCAGGAGGCTGAGGCAGGAGAATCACTTGAACCCAGGAGGTGGAGGTTGCAACGAACTGAGATCACACCATTGCACTCCAGCCTGGGTCACAGAGACTCCATCTCAAAAGAAAAGAAGAAAAAAAAAAAAAAGCAGATGGATCTAAGGGCATTCTAATTGTTGCATGGACCCCTGAACCACTTCTATCTGAATGGGCCAGACCATACCTTGAGTACCAGCATAGTTGCAGCCAATCAGTCCATGCACGAGAGCACTGGTTCTCAAAGCCAGGCCCTAGACCACTAGCATCAGCATCGCCTGACAACTTGCTGGAACTGCAAAATCTGAGGCTGCAGAGTGGGACCCAGCAATCTGTGTTTTAACACACCCCCCAGGGGATTCTGAGGCTTGCACAACACAGAGAACATCTGCATGAAGCAAACCTGTAAGGAACACTGGTCTGTTTGCCAGGCCAGCTCCCCATCCAGGCACACGCAGGTGAATAAGTCATGGACCCTGCATTCCAGGGATGAAGCAGAGCCAGCGGCCGTGGGGAAGGAAGATATTTCAGAGATGATGGGAACTACAGTGAGAAACATGAGCTGGGGGCTGAATGGATATCAGGGGAGGGGGGACAAAGGGCACCAAGAAGCCCAAATGACGCCCAGGTCTGATTGGATTCATTGCCACCAAGTGTGGGTGCCACCATATGAGACAGGTAACCCAGAGGGAGGGGTGGGCTCTGGGGACAGTGAGTGCATTCCAGGCTCTGCTGCAGCCCTCTTCTCCCTCCCACCCCTGTTGGGCTCCAGCTATTCCCACTGACCCTGGCCCTCTCCACCCAGTGCCTGCTTCCTGTCCATCCTCCAACTGCTCACTGGTCATCTCCACCTAAATGAAAGCTTAACCTGCACACCAAGGGCATTTAACCCTGGAGAGGGTAGGACAGGGCCCTGACCTAAGGTACACAGAAGGACTAACAAGAGCCCAGCAGCAGCTGGGTTTGGGCCACAAATAAGAGGAGCCCACGCCCACTCGACTGTGGGGTCTTTGGCAGCTACACTCGGCCTCATGGGTTAGGGTGAAGAAAACAGCCCCAGGTGGTTCCAGGGGTGAGGGTCTGGAAGGCGGGCAAACAGAGGGTCATGGGTGTGATATCGGGGCTGGGGAATGGTTGTAAGAGGTACCAGGGAAATGGGATGCGCCTCCATCACCAGCCATGTGGCTGCCATCAGGGAAGGGAGGGCTGGGGCCCTGGCCTGAGTGGAGACTGGCACATCAGACCACAGTCCTGGAAGCTGCTATGGTCAGGGTATGGCCATGGGGCTAAGGAGCCAAAGTGGAATAAAGACAAGGCCCCTGGGCACAGAAGCTGGAGAGATCCCTAAAAATCACAAGGCAAATCCAATGTTGTCCTGTGAAATAAACCCTTCAGTGGCAACCCCAGTGTGTGTTGATTGCTCCATTACAGAGCCTCTAGCTAGGGCCACAGGTCCCAGTCTGGCTGCTTTTTCTTTTTTCTTTTCTTTTCTTTCTTTTTTTTTTTTTTTTTTTTTTGAGACAGAATTTTGCTCTTGTTACCCAGGCTGGAGTGCAATAGCACAATCTTGGCTCACCGCAACCTCCACCTCCCAGGTTCAAGCAATTCTCCTGCCTCAGCCTCCTGAGTAGCTGGGATTACAGGTATGCACCACCACACCTGGCTAATTTTGTATTTTTAGTAGAGACGAGGTTTCTTCATGTTGGTCAGGCTGGCCTTGATCTCCCAACCTCAGGTGATCGGCCTCCCAAGGTGCTGGGGTTACAGGTGTGAACCACCACGCCTGGCCCCAGTCCTGCTTTTTTTTTTTTTTTTGGAGATGGTGTCTCGCTGTGTCGCCCAGGCTGGAGTGCAGTGGCACGATCTTGGCTCACTGCAAGCTCCACCTCCCGGGTTCATGCCATTCTCCTGCCTCAGCCTCCTGAGTAGCTGGGACTACAGGTGCCCGTCTTGCTTCTTATCCCAAGGCAGTGATTGCTTCAGCCCCCTTCCCCTTAACCAAGCAAGCGGGTTGGGTTGGGATATTATGTGGTCACCTCCCCCAAAGTCATCTCCTGTGCACATCTGGCCCCTGCTCACGGTCCTCCTGCCCTCTGACCTGCAGCCCAGCCAGGCTGCCTTCTCCTCGGGGCCCGGCATGCTCTATCCACCTCTCTTTCTCACCTTCAGCCAGAAGCATGGGCCTTTCAAGTCAGTGAAACCACACGGGGGCAGAAGAGGAAGGCAGCATGAACAACAGGAGGCAGGGGACGCTGGTGACAAACGGCACTGTGCCTTCACAACTCACTGTGCCCCAGGATTGGAGGGAAGATACACAGGAGCCCGGTCCTGAGCAGGAGCCCAGTAGGGCCCTTGTAGGGCCTCTGGGCAGGGCATCGGCCCACGCCACCCACGCTCCAGTCATGGAGACGTTGTCGCTGCCAGCCTATTATTCCTACACTGAGGATGGTGGTCGTGGCTCGGGACTGCAAGCAAAGTGGGCCAAGTTGAGCGGCTCAGAGGACACCCATCACCCAGAAGGAAAGCCTTAAAAAAGGAGGGGGGCAAGGATCTGTTGCCCATGTTGGCCGAAGAGCCTACTGTAGTCCCAAAGTGAGCTCAGTGGCAGGTGTGGCCCTGGGGGCCCTGAAGCCCTGGCCGTGCCCTCTGTCCCAGAGAGCTGGTTCACATAGAGTTTAAGGCAGAGGCCCAAATCCACTGCTCACTTGTCAACAACTACCAAGTCAGCTGTGGTTGAGAGCTTGGTAGGTAGTATTAAAAACCACAACAAGTACTCTAAGGAAATTGAAACAAAGGAAGAGCTTTAAACACGTATAGGGCAATGACAAGCACACAACACTCAGCCAAACCAAAGGACAAAAGAGCCACTGGTGTCACCAAAGCTAAAGGGGGGCATGGCCACAATGGGGTCCCTATGCCTGACCAGTGAGGAGGGAAACCGCGATGGATGGCCTCCATGAAGCTATCACTGGCGCTCAGCTAGTTCCTTGAGTGGGAAATATTCCATTTATACTTCCTTCTTCCTCGTCATAGCACCAGGCCCAGGAGCCAGTGCCTCTGTGTGTGTGTGCACGTGTGCTGTGTGTGCGAGTGCTCGAGTGTGGGCAGGTGCGTGTGCGCATAGATATGGGTGCATGGGTGTGCACATATGTGTGCGTGGGCACGGGTGTGTGTGTGCACATACAGGGGCACATGTTTATATGTGGGGGGTGCATGCATGCATGTGTGCACCACTGATTGCATGTGTGTGCGTGCAGGGGGGCACATGTTGTGTGGGAGTACCTGTGTGTGTGTGTGCACGTGTGTGAGAGTGCGTATGTTTGTGCCCATGCATATGGCAGTAACTCACAACAGATGCATAAACAACACCCACTGCAGTGGATGTACATGAACAAACATGCTTTTTCGTGGCATTCAAGGCCACCTTGCTGGTGGTTTTGATGGGACTGAGGGGTCAGCACCAGGGGAACCAGGAGGTCCAGCACAGCAAAGAGCTGGTCCCGGCAGTTCTGGAAACGGGGAGTGTCAGCCCCATGAAAGGAGCTGCCACTCGTCCCCCAGGTGGAGTGGAGCAGCTGCACCCTCCATCACCTCTGCAGTAATGCCCTCCTCAAGACTGTGGCAATTGGGCAGTTTGTTTGCCTTGCTCCAAAGCATTTGATGCAATTTTCACAACTGCACACAAAGCAACAGCAAAGAATGAAGTGGTTAGGAAGACCACATAAATGGAAAAATAACGGTAGACTAGGGAAACAAAGGCAGGGTACATTGAGAACATAAAATTGAGGAATACCACAAGGCCTTCCACTGGAGGGACTTGGCTGCAAGAGATCAACTTGAATTGTGGCTCTAAGGTTCCTAGCAGCCAAAGCAAACAAAGAAACAAGATCAGTGCTTATAGGACTTAACCATTTGCTGTTCTTAGGCGTTACTTCTGTTCCCAGGGCCTGGAAAAATGTTTCACATGTGGCCTCATGGAGGTCTTGCCTGGGAGAAGGGCTGTGGCTTTCAAATCATGTTTCCACATCCCAGAGATGTTGGAAGTGATGAAACGGGGAGAAGGGATGAGCTCAGCTCCTGGGACTTCTTCCTCCCCACAACCTCAGCTCCTGCAGAGCAGCTCTGCTTTTCTGGGTAACACTTAGAATGCTGCCCAGAGCTGGCAGCTGCTCATTTCAATTCACAGCTGCCAGAAATATCACCTTTGACTTTGTTAAAATTTCTTCTGTCCGTTTTCTAGCACCCAAGACTCCCAGGGGCCTTTCCCTTTTCCAGGCCAGCAGAGTGCTCAGTGAGACCCAGGAAGCCCACATCTGGGTCCCTGTCCCCTTCTCCTCTCCCTCCTCCTCACTCCCAGCATACCCAGGCGATGTTCTCAAGCCTTACCTGGGCTAACAAGGCCTCTGGGAGGGTAGATTTTCTCCTAAAATTGCTATTCTCTCGAGAATTCTCCTGTAGGGCTTTTTTCTCCTCGCAAAGAGAAGGGAAAAAAACTAAACACTCAACAGGGAGGGAAAGGTTGTGTCCCCAACATAAAATATTCCAAATGTTCTTGATTATAGTGCATCATGGATTATATCTAAAACATGTTAATGACCACAATGAGAGAGGAAGGGAACAGCACATTAAAAGTACATCTCAATTGTGAGACAATTCCCAATTTCACATTAAAAATTGCATAAAAGACATGCATATGAGAATTAGCAAAATGGATTTATTAGAAAGGGCTGTCTTTTTATATTTTTTTCCCAGTACAAGAATTTAGAGGCCACCTAATCAATGTCTCTTATTTTTTGAGGAGGAAATTGAGATCCGAATGGCACCTGCTGCCTCTTTACCGGTTTCCAATGGTTTATCACCTTGTAACTCCTTGATAAGGCACTGCCTTTCTAGTAGCAACTGTTAGAAAGTTGCTGTTTCTAACAGTTGCAACTGTTAGAAAGCTAGTAGGTGAGTAAAGATAAGATACGAAGAGGGAAAGAGAGTCAGATTTTTCTACACTGGCTTCCTGGTTAGACTACGAACCTACTTTCTTCTCATCGCTTTGTGGCCCAAAGGTTAGGAGGCCCTTTCTGAGGATACAGGAGATAAGTTCCAGAACCTTCCGGAAAGTGTCTTAACTGAACCATAGAAACTTACAGAGAGTAGGAGCCCATTAAACGTCCTTTTTGTGTTTCTATGTTGCTAAATGCAGTGGTAGACTGACAGGTTGCTCAAGACTGATTCCAAATTCGGGGTCATGAGCTGTGCTGGGCAGTATATAAGCATCATCAGGTGTGTTGGTTTAAAATATGCATGCCTGGGCCTCACACCCCATGGATTTTCATATGCTAAGGTTGATATAAGGCCTAGAGATTTTTTTCAAGCTTCCCAGTTGATTTTAATTGTGGTGAAATAGACACATTTCCCAGGCGTTGGTGATGCATGGCCAAGTGTGTGAGAACTGAGGCCTACAGGTGCTGAGCACGCCTGCCTGGCTACAAACCCAGGTGGAGATTCACATTGATGCAGTCTCATATTCATTTGGGAATAGAAGAAAGGAAGTTTGGGCTGCAAAGCAGTGATCTCAAAGAGCTCATGAGGACTCTGTATTTAATTCAATAGGAAATGGGGAGCTCTGGCAGGTTCTTGAGGAGGGTAGTGGTAAGAGATGAATTTTATAAAGACAGAAGATAGAATAAGAAATGGCAGTGTCTCTGTATTGAGATGCATGGAGATGCACACATTTCTTGAGCACAACCGCACCAAATAGCCTGTCCCAGGGGTCTGGAAAGCTACAATCCCAGCCTGAGGAATTTATAATCCAGCTGGGGAGAAAAGTCACTGGTGCGTTGGAAAATAACTGATGAAAACCACTAAGCCACTTCAAGACCTGTGAATCAGAACTGGCACTAGAGATGTGTACTACAAACCTCAGAAGACACTTGACTTTAAGAAAAAAGACTTAGGTGAAATCAAAGACCTCTGTAAGCTTGAATTTGAAGAACAGCTAAGAGTTAGATGGACGATAGTGAAAGATTTCTGAGACAGTACCTGGCAGTGCCTAGATATTCATAAGTTCAAATCTTCATTTATGTTATGGATTACTTTTTTAGAAATAGAAAACCACTGGTTGTTTTGAGTTACTACTTGTAGAAATTGTTTTTTAAATTTAAAGGTGAAAATAAAGCCACTAACAGAGCCCAGGTTGTCTGTCATGCTGTATCAGGAGGGCAGCATGTGCCAGTGCCTGGCAGAAGCCAGGACTGCATGGATTTGAGGGATTGGATGAGGCTTCCCAGAGCAGGTGTAGGGCTTACTGTGGGCCCCATGGGATGCTGTCAAGGCGATCTTTCACATTCCTGGGAAACATGTCCTCAGATCTTACAAGCGTCTGACCACAAACCACTTTAGAAAATTCCAGGCTAGGCGCGGTGCCTCACACCTGTAATCCCAGCACTTTGGGAGGCCGAGGCAGGTGAATTACTTGAGCCCAGGAGTTCGAGACAACATGACAAAACCTGGGCAACATGACAAAACCTTGTCTCTACAAAAAAATTAGCTGGGCGTGGTGGAGCACACCTGTAGTCCCAGCTACTTGTGGGGGGCTAAAGCAAGAGATCGCTTGAGCCTAGGAGGTCGAGGCTGCAAAGAGCCAAGATCGTGCCACTGCACTGCAGCCTGGGTAACAAAGTGAGAGCCTGTCTCAAAAAAAAAAAGAAAGAAAAGAAAGAAGAAAGAAAATTCTAATGTCTTGACAAGAAAGCAGTTAGCATGAGTTTAAAATGAGGTATAATTTGATTCATATTTGGACTTAAAATGGTCTCTTCAACAAATTGCTGCAACAAGTGATTGAAATTTAATTCCCAAACCATTTTAAATTTTACAATGAAATAACAAAAGAAAGTCTAATTTTTTTAGAAGCAAGGGTCTCGCTATGTTGCCCAGGCTGGTCTTGAACCCCTGGGGTCAAGCAATCCTCTTGCCTCAGCCTCCTGAGCAAGAGTTACCATGCCTGCCTGGCTCCATTTTTTTTTTAAGGATAATATGTTTCATTTTTAAAGAGCAAAATATATCAAGAGAAGCTTTCACTTTACATTTTTTATAAAATAACCCTTCCAAACAAATGTGTTTAAGAAGGATGATATGTTTGTATTTTTATCACGTGCAGTGGAGATATTCAGATGGAAGAAGCTCCACATTAATCTTCCTTGATTCAATCAAACCATGCCACAAACCTCCCATTCCCCATTGTTGCTTAGGAGGCCCACATCCATCATCTTCAGGGGTCCTCCTGCCTCCTCAGATTACGCCAAGGTCCCAAATGTGGTCTCGTGTGCCTCAGCCCCGACCCCGTCTCTCCCTGTGGTTCTCTGACGCTGTATTGAATCCTGGTCCTCCCCACTCTGCCCGTCACTGCAGCCTTGTAGAAGCAGATCTTGTGTGACATGCTTCCTGCCCGGGCCAGTTGGCTCAAGCAGTGGTGGGTGACTCTAGTGTCCAAGCATCTGGGTTTAGTGCCCATGCCTCTGCTGGCCCCCAGGTAGCCAGCCCCAAAACTCTGTTCTGTGATTTAAAGTAACCATGGCACACTATTACTGAAGAAGGACCCATGCAAGTTTTCTTCCTGGAGCAGGGAAAGATACTACTAAGGCAGGAGAATGGCGTGAACCTGGGAGGCGGAGGTTACAGTGAGCCGAGATCGCACCACTGCACTCCAGCCTGGGCAACAGTGCGAGACTCCGTCTCAAAAAAAAAAAAAAAATTAAGGTACAAAGACAAAAAGTAAGTTTGCATTTTGATTATACCATGGATTATGTTTATTCAATGTATCAACCATACTAGTGAATTTCTAAAGGATAAATATAACTTTCAAATAAGGCACAAAATAATAAAATGAACAACATACCATCATACACAGGCACCCACCTAATCCCAAAGGATTTACGGGTCACATTTCACCCCTAGAAAGGTTCTTCATTACATTCTTCTTCACATAACAAAACCGTCCCAGAATATGTAGCATTCTGTGAATGAAACTCTATTTTTATGGGAACTTAGGGAGGTTGGCTGTGAGGACTCCCTTTGTACATTGAAAAATCATTTCCTAGCTATTTGGAGGTGGAGATTAGTCTGGCTTCCTAAGCATCAGCTTGCTCAAAGAAATCTTTAAACTTCTCTTTCCATTTTAGCTGAGAAAATGGAAATAAAAGTGGCAGTTGGGTTGGCCTTCCAACAACAGAGGCTGGGTGTGGTGGCTAACGCCTGTAGTCCCAGCACTTTGGGAGGCCTGAGGCATGAGTTCAAGGCCAGCCTGGCCACCATAATGAGACCCTGCCTCTAGAAAAAAAAAAAAACTTAAAAATTAGCCAGGCGTGGTGGCATGTGCCTGCAGTCTTAGCTATTCAAGAGGCTAAAGTGGGAAGATCACTTAAGCCCAGGAGTTCCAGGTTACAATGAGATTGCACCACTGCACTCCAGCCTGGGCAACAGAGACCCTGTCTCTAAAACAAGAGAGCAGGAGTACCCAGCCTTAAACCCACAGGAAGAAGGAAGGCCCCATTCCTTCATGCACATTCAAGACCCCTTTGCTTCTCTGCTTAGAAACCGCCCCACCTGAAGTTGAAGGGTCCCTTAAATCCCAGGATCTGAAAGCTAGCAAGGACGTCAGCAAATATTCAAGCCCAGTCCTTCTTCCTCTCCTCATTTTAGAGATGAGAAGACGGAGCTCAGAGAAGTCAGACCATGGTGCCCAAATTCAAACTAATGGCTGCAACAACTTCCTGCCACCCATGGCATCATTCAGCCGCGGGAAAGGTCTCCCAGGGAAGGGGCTTCTGTGGGCCATGGCAGGGAGTTGCTTGTCATTCCAAGGCAGAAGCCCATTGTGGGGCCCCAGTTTCTCCTCCTTTGCATCAATACAGTTCAGCTGGGGGATGCATGGACAGGAAGGGGATGGGAAAGTGACAGGAGGCCACCATGGCCTCCATGGGAGGAGGGCCATCTCACTCAGCTTCCACACTGTGCAAGGGGCCATCTCCAGGTGACTGTTCCAGAAGAAGGACTGAGCCACCTGTCTGCCTATTAATGAGTATCCACAGCAGGACCCCCACCACACCCCGGAAACCCGGTGCAAGGGGCGGATTACGTCAGCTCTCTTTGTGGGGCAATGACTGTGACTGGGGTGGCTAAGGACTCGAGGGCAGCTTCCTGTTCATGCTACCAATGCAAGTCACCCAGCCCCCCTCAGTCACCCTCAGCTCTGTCACCTCACACAGTCGGTGCCCACAACTTATCGCTCCTCTCCATGAGGCCTTACTCTTTTCCCGCACTCTTCCTGGTCAGTCTCTTTCTCTTTCCTTCTAGTTTGGCCTGGCTTTCTTTCAGGGCCTTCTTGGTTACCCTCTCACCAGCTTACTCCACACCTGGCAGCCTGGTCTCAGAATTCAGACTGGGTATTGCTGACGAGCTGTGGGCATCTTGTCCCTGGCATGGCTACCAGGCCTGAGACCTGCCTGCTACGCTAGCCCCTGCCTGTCTCCAGGCTAACTACTTTCCCATTGGCATGCATGCACCTGGCGTGGGTATTCTCCCTCGGGACCTCTTTCACAGCCTTCCTATGCCACTCCCACTATTTCTCTTTGCCTCCGGGAGGCATCCAGAATGTTGCAGCCATCTGTCACCATGAGCTCTGAAATAATGCCTAAAGCTGCAGAGTGTGCATTCAGATGCTCTTCGTTAGGGCATCTGGCCGGGGCTTGCCAGCCACAACTGTCTTCATCACAGATCACATATCTGTAATATCTGAGGATCTCTTGACAAGAAGGGACTTGCTAAGAAGCCAACTTATCCATCTCTCAGTCTTCCAGTTAAAACACCTCTTGAACCACCCCCAGATGGTAAAATCTACATGTTTTCAAACATTTACAACATGAGCTTCTACAACTCTTAGTCACCCTTTTTTATGGGGAACAATGCACAAAAGTCACGAGATAAACATTGTTAGCCACTGCCCAAAATAAAGAAAGGAAAATGCTCATCTCTCTCTGTCCCGGCCCTGCTGGGGCAATATCCCCTCTTTCTTCCTCTGAGACCTGCAGAAACAGGTTTGGGCTGGACTGACCAATGGTCATGCTCCCTCACCTCTCACCCGGCTAAGCTGCAGCCTCTCCCCTAATTAAGCACATGTGCACGTGTGTGCATGCACAAACACACCCAGAGAACGAAAAGAGATTCAGGTGGAAGCCAAATATGAAATGAAGCCTATCATTCAGGGTTTTTTTTTCAAAATTCATTTTGAACTTCATATCTCAGCAGCGGCACGCTCAGGTTCACATATTCTAAGAATGTATCTCCTGCCACATAACACACTTCATGTTGCCTTTCCTCGTTCTAAATGGGCCACATTCATGGACTTCAAAGGATAACTGTTTTAACATTTCCCCTTTCCTGATTTCATAAACTTTTCTTCATTCCCGCTCCAGCTCATCTTTCTATTCCTAAGCGTCTTCCTTTGTCTGTCTTTGGATGGTGGCATAGCTATATGTATGAGCAACATTTTCATTTTTGACCATGCTCACTTCCAGTATTCCTTAAAAAGTCACAGTTATGGGCCTTTGTGCTCACTCACACAGCCTCCGGAGAGTCTCTTGCACTTTCTCTTGGCCCCTCTCCCAAAGAGCCTGGTGGCATTTAATCATTTGTCTTTTGGAGAGTTTTTGCTCTTTTTTTCATTCTCTTCCACTGTGGATTAGAGGAATTGTGCTGATAGTGCTGACATCCCATATGTCACAGCATCCATGACTAGAGAGGACAAGCCCTCTTTTTTTCTGTTCCTATTCAAAAAATTGGGGAAGGATTTTGATTGGGCTAATTTAGGTCATATGCTTACCCTTGAGCCAATCAGCTAAGTAAGGCCAAATGTGGCATCTTCAAGAACATGGCAATGCCCCCTCAAATGGATAGAGCAGTTTCCAGAAGCAATTGAAAATCTCTTCTCAAGAGAACTGAAGACAAAGTACTCAAAACAATAGACACTCACAATAATTAGCCAGGCATGGTGGTGGGCGCCTGTAATCCCAGCCACTCAGGAACCTGAGGCAGGAGAATCGCTTGAACCCTGGAGACAGAGGTTGCAGCGAGCCGAGATCAAGCCACTACACTCCAGCCTGGGTGACAAAGCGAGATTCTGTCTCAAAAAAAAAAAAGACACTCACAATAAAGTATTTGTAAGCCTGCATGTAGGTGTAGTGAGCTATGATAACATTGCTGCCTGAAGACATGTTTATACATAATAAACACATCACAAAGAAGTTATCAAAATGCCAGTAACTACTACACTCATTTGGTATAGATACTGAATAACTTTAAGTTTTTCTAGAAAAAAGTTAGAGTTAAGTATTAACTTAAAATGTAAAATTTAAGGGTAAGAATTAAAAATAAGAAATGCACAATTTACAGCTTCCACATCAGCAAAGGAAATAGAAAGGGGAACATTAATAAACTTCAAAGACAGGCTGGGAAAGAAATGCAAACAACAAGGATGGTAAATAGAAAATACAGAAGATGTTTGAAATAAAGTTTAAATGTATAAGAAATCTCACTAAACAGAAATGGATTAAACTAACTTTTTAAAAGAGACTATCCATATGTATTTTTTCAATCAGGCTGCTTCTGTCCTATCTATAAAAGTTATGCCTAAAACAAAACGACATAGAAAGATTGGGAAAATATGTACTATGCAAATACTCAACAAAAGTTTGCATGGTGATATTAATTTATAGTAAAATATTATGGAATTTATAGTAAAAATTATTAACAGACATAAAGAGGATGGCTACATAAGAATAAAAGAAACTTTGCACCAAAATTTGGTTGCATCTACCAAAATAATCTTGAAACATCCTGAGCAAAACCTGACATAATTGCAAGCAGAAATTAATAAAACCACAACCATCATGGGAGATTTTAGCTCAGACACTATACATCAAGCAAGCACAAAATTCGTGAAAATATAGAAAGGTTATATATGAAAGGGAGCTAGTCACCAAATCATGATTGAAATCCAACCTGTGATGCAATTTTAGGCAAGTTATAAAAAACACAAGCGTTCACACTGTAAGCCCATTGTCAGCGCCCTTTCTCTTATCACTCGGAAAATCATTTACCCATGAATAGCATGACTGAAAAACTATTGCTGCCAGGAAATGATTAAATAATCTGGATTACAACACACATTTACAAAACTTGCCAAAGGGTGACAGTTTTGTAAAAACAAGAGGAAGACAGTCCTTGGCTTTTTATCATATTATTGATTTGAAAAAATGGCATCAGGCTTAAGGAACATCTCCCATAGTCTCTGCCGAAGACTTGCCACCTACTGACTGGCGGGCTGGTCACTCAGGAACTCTTTCTAGGGCAGGGCTTCCCGCCTAGAATTTTTGCAGGAACTTAAAGAATAAAAGACTCAAAACAACACTAAAGATTACGATAGAATTTTCATGCTGCCTATGAAAGCATCCACAGTTAGCGTGATATTCCCTTGACTGCTGTTTACGAGCATATCCCTGGTCAGGAATGTTTATTGCCCTGTCTGGACTCTTTTATATACTCACGTTCACATCTGGCTCAGGCTCAATTGTACACTAAGCCTCTTAACTCTTCCTCGGAAGAAAGGTCAGGAGAAAAGCTACTTCACTTCAAATGTCCTGCTTCATTCAATGAGCCTGTGATGAACACTATCAGAACAATATGTATCATTTATTTTAACAAAAGGTATTTCATACGTTGATCCAAATCCATTGACCATCTTGAGAAGAATTCATAACACATCAAGATGCCATGGCCCAACACTTGAGAACCACGGTCCTAGGGTCTCGCCATCCTTACATCCTTTCTGATGCTTCATAACACACAACATTTTGCTTTAGTTTAAACTAGCTCCTGGAAGAGAAATGAAGAGTTAATCCGCATCATCCATTCACTAATAAATTATAGAATACCTACTCCATGTCAGGTCTTGGCCCAGGCATTGAGAGTCAACATGAATAAAATAAGGTCCCTGCTCTTGAAGAGCTTATGATGCAGGTGGGGAGACCTAGGCAAGCAGGTAATAACAACACAGTGCAATCAGGTAACCAAAGAGGCCATGAGGGCACCTAGGCGAGTCCCCTTGCTGGAGAGAGTGGCACAGAATAAGAGCATCAAGTCCTGAAGGCAGTAGCTGGGCCAAGTCATGAAAGAAGAGTAGGCAGAAAGGAGGTGGGGGGCAGGTAGTGACAATGGGGACAGCATTGGGGCAGAAGGTTTAGCATGTGCAGGACATAAAGATAGCAGCAAGCACCAGACACTGGGAGGATTGTGAGTGCAGAAGAAAGTCTAGGAAGTGAGTGGTGAGAGATGAGGCGGCAGAAGCCATCAGGAACCACGCACAGCCTTGTGTGCACCCTGAACAAGGAGAGACACACATGCCTGGCCCTACAAGGAGGCTTAGCTTCATCTCTACAGCAGTTCTTCATGGATCTGGAGGCTCAAAATAGCCTACTTCTTTGTCTTATCTTCTTGGGGCTTTGAATCAATTCTTTAGCCTTTTGTCTTGTATTTCCAGCTGCCATGGGAAGATTCCCATGGCCTAAAGCACAGACTTCCAAGTTTGACATTCCAGGTGTTACACCAACTCCTCCAGGCAGCCCACCTGCCTCTCTGTAGACTTTCTTCTCCTACCCACCTGTGTCCTAGTAACAGAACTTACTCTTCTCCAGCTCTTTTCAATTGCTTGCAGCAGCCTAGCTCTACCTCTGTAACCACATTCACTGTCCAGGACTCACCTCGAGCTGCCCCCTTTGGTGGAGCATGAGAAAATGTTTTGCCAATAATTTGGCATTTTCTATGCGCCACCTGGCATTGTCAATTTCTTCTCATATGTTTACTTCTCATGTCCTGAGCTCCTGGAGGTGGCGAATGTGCTCTGAAAGACACATTCTACATTTCAAAAAGTCAGTTGGGTTAGTATGGATCAGAGCCTGAGTTGTGCTCTCTCGTTGTTAAATGGGAGCACCTTGGTTGTTAGACAGTGGTAGAGGCTAACCCCAAACTGAGACGTCTTGACCTAACAGATAAGTGCAGGACACCTGAAAAGGACTCACTTCCTCCCAGTGAGATTCCAACTATTTAATGCTGGTTCCTCCACTGTCAAGATCATCTCCAGGCCTGGTGACCCAGAGATCTTGGGTCACTGAATGGAAAACATGAAGACTATTTACCTCTGAAAGTGGCAATGTACATTTTTGAGGTGACCTTCCTCTTTTTCTGTATAGATTTTGGTATTGTTCAAATCTATGGCACATATACAACATACATTCATAAGAAAAACAATTATTGAAGTTTTTGATTGCAAAATAATCAAGAAGCTCATAAAAATGATGCCATAGTTGGATGATGTAGGAGGTTGTTTGTTACTCCCAAATACCTCAGCACCTGGGGTACAGAGATGAGTAAAAAAAAAAAAAGAATATCAATCCTGCCATTTTAGAGATCAGTGTGCATGCATGTGTGAGTGGCTGTGTGCACATGTGGGGCTTTTTAATGAATGGTCAAAAGGGGGGTGTAAAGGAAGAGAGGAAGACTAAGAAAGAACATGTAAGAAGAAGAAACACCTGCAAAGACCAGGATATGGAAGGATATGGAAGTCCTTCCTCTAGCCCTTGAGAGAAACACTCATTTCTTGAAGCAGGAAAAGGCCCAAGAAGGATGAAGTCTCAAAGTTTTTGGAGGAAGTTCTTAGGAAAAGGAATTGATTCTCCTTGTTGTACCTCCAGAGAGGAGAACTGGAAGTAACACCAGGTGGATGCTGCAGAAAAGTAAAATACAACGCATCCTGGGAAGGTGCGTTCTCCCAGGTCAAGAGTTTCCAGGGGGCTGTGTGGAGCACAAGCTCCCAGTCCCGTGAAGTGTTGGAACCACATGTGAAGGCCATCCAGCAACACACAGGCTCAAGTGACCTCCAAGGCCATCCGAGGCAGTGTGGTACAGCAGATAGCACTAGGGTTTCCCCTTTTCCCCTACTTCTCATATCTCCCATATACAATCCATAGACACATCCTGGTGGTGCCAGAGCCAAAATATATCCCAACCCATCTTTGCCACCAGCTTCCAGCGTCCCAGTCCAAGTCGTTCCCTTCTCCCCTGGAAAGCTGGTGTCCTGGCCTCAATTCTTAGTACTCTGTGGTAGGCTCTCCCCACAGCAGCCAGAGTGGTGTTTCTTTATTGTGTGCATGTGTGTGTGTGTGTGTGTTTGTGTGTGAACAAATACTTGTTTATTTATTTTCATTGATAAATGAAAATTGTATATATTTGTCATGTACAACATGTTATTTTAAAGTATGTATACATTGTGGAATGGCTAAATTGAGCTAATTGACATATGCATAACCTCACAGACTTATTTTTTGGTAGTGAGAACACTTAAAATCTACTCTCAGCAATTTTCAAGAATACAATACATTGTTATTAACTACAGTCATTCACCACGTTGTACAATAGATCTCTTGAACTTATTCCTCCTAACTGAAATTTTGTATCCTTTGACCAACATCTCCCCAACACTCCCCACGCCCAGCCCCTGGTAACCACCATTCTGCACTGCTTCTGTGAGTTCAGCTTTTTTTAAATTCCACATATAAGTGAAATTACGCAGTATTTTTCTGTGCCTGGCTTATTTCACTTAATGAAATGTCCTCCAGATTCATCCATGTTGTTGAAAATTACCAGATTTCTAGCTCTGTGAAGAGTGATGGTGGTATTTTGATGGGGAATGCATTGCATTTGTAGATTGCCTTTGGCAGTATTGTCACTTTTACAATATTGATTCTACCCATCCATGAGCATGGGATGTGTTTCCATTTGTTTGTGTCGTCTATGATTTCTTTCTGCTGAGTTTTGTAGTTTTCCTTGTAGTAGTTTTCACCTCCTCAGTTAGATATATTCCTAAGTATTTATTTTATTCTTGCAGCGATCGTAAAAGGGATTGAGTTCTTCATTTGATTCTCAGCTTGGTCACTGTTGGTATATAGCAGAGCTAATGATTTGTGTACACTAATTTTGTATCCTGAAACTTTGCTGAATTCACTTATCAGTTCTAGGAAGAGGTGGTATTTGGTTACATGAGTAAGTTCTTTAGTGGTGATTTGTGAGATTTTGGTGCACCCATCACCTGAGTAGTATAACTGAATCCAGTTTGTAGTCTTTTATCCCTCACCTTCCTCCCATCAGGTGATTCTCCTGCCCCAGCCTCTTGAGTAGCTGGGACTACAGGCGTCTGCCATCACACCTGGTTAATTTTTGTATTTTTAGTAGAGACAGGATTTCACCATGTTGGCCAGGCTGGTCTCAAACTCCTGACCTCAAGTGATCGGCCCACCTTGGATTCCCAAAGTGCTGGGAATACAGGCGTGAGCCACTGTGCCCGACATATATGTCTTTTTTAAAATGCCAATACCACGTTGTTTGGATTACTATAGCTTTGTAGTATATTTTGAATTCAGGTAGTGTGATGCCTCCGGCTTTGTTCTTTTTGCTCAGGATTGCTTTGGCTATTTGAGGTCTTTTGTGGTTCCATACAAATTTCAGATTTTTTTTCTATTTATGTAAAAATATCATTAAAATTTTGATACGGATTGCATTGAATCTGCAGATTGCTTAGAGTAGCATGGACATTTTAACAATATTAATTCTTTCAATTCATGGGCATGGGCTATCTTTTCTATTTGTGTCTTCTTCAATTTCTTTCATCAATATTTTATAGCTTTCAGTGTACAAGCCTTTTATCTCCTTGGTTAAACTTTTTCCTAGGTATTTTTCTATAGCTATTGTAAATGTGATTGTTTTCATGATTTCTTTTTCAGATAGTTCATTGTTAATGTATAGTAGTGCTATTGGGTTTTGTATGTGGAAGTTGTGTTCTTGACCAAGAAATGAACAATAAGTAAATCATGGATCCACCAAATGCTATTAAAGCACAGTTGAGCATAACCATGAAAGAATGATTTTTATTAGCATCAACTGTGTCAGCCTTGTTAGAATTTATAAGAACTTTGGGGAATATATATTGGGTGGCTCAATGCTCTATATGAACCTATGCTTTTTTTCTCAATAAATTTTTCTACAGCAAATAGAGAAGTCAAAATCATTCCATGGATCCTAGGTCCTCCAAACACCTGTGGAATCACAATCTACTGGTTGACGACAGAGTCCCTCCTACAGAACAGCAGCTTGAGAATCACAGATTATCATTTAGTCCACAAATACTTATTGTACCTACTCTGTGCCAGGCGCTGTGCAGTGAACAAAGAACACAGAGCCGCTGCCCTCCTGGGACTTCCAGATTGGTGGAGGAACAATTAAACAAGTAAACATGCTGACAAAGAAGGACTGAACCAATGTTTCTCCCCTTTAGCCTGTCTTAATTTAGTCACCCAAGTAACTTATTTAGACATTTAATGACCACCAGAAAAGAATGATGCAAGCTGTTCAGGATTTGGTTCCTTTCCTGTGAGTTTCATTGGGCTAGCTTGCTTAAATGACTACAAAAGAACTGCTCATTGAGTTGACAGCCATAATGCAACTCTCGTTAGTATTTGTTTTTTAACTTTTTATTTCATGGGTACACGTGCAGGTTTGGTATATAGGTAAACTTGTGTCATGGGGGTTTGTTGTACAGATTATTTCATCACCCAGGTATTAAGCCTAGTACCCATTAGTTATTTTTCCTGACCCTCTCATTCCTCCCAGCCTCCTTCCTCCAATAGGCCCCAGTGTCTGTTGTTCCCCTCTATGTCTCCATGTGTTCTCATCATTTAGCCCCAACTTTTGAAAAAAACTCAACATCACTGATTATTAGAGAAATGCAAATCATAGCCACAATGAGATACCATCTCACACGAGTCAGCATGACTATTATTAACAAGTCAAAAAATAACAGGTGCTAGCAAGGTTACAGAGAAAAAGGAATGCTTTTACTTTGTTAATGAGAGTATAAATTAGTTCAACCATTGTGGAAAACAGTGTGGCGATTCCTCAGAGACCTAAAATCAGAACTACCATTCAACCCAGCAATTCCATTATTGGGTTTACAGCCAAAGGAATATAAATCATTCTATTTTAGAGAGACATGCATGTGTACATTCACTGCAGCACTATTCACAACAGCAAAGACAGGAGATGCCGAAACCAACTGCAACAAAAGCAAAAATTAACAGACAGTAAAAGAAACTATCAACAGAGTAAACAGACAACCTACAGAAAGGGAGAAATTTTTACAAACTGTGCATCTGACAAAGGTCTAATATCCAGCATCTATAAGGAACTTAAACAAAATTACAAGAAAATAAACAACCCCATTCAAAAGTGGGCAAAGGACATGAACAGATACCTTTCAAAAGAAGAAATACATGTGCCCAACAAGCATATGAAAAAAATATATACGGGTATTCTAATCTGAGCATCCAGACTCCTCCAGGGAGCTAGGAAGACAGCTGAGAGATGCTCCCCTCCACTGAGTACCTAGATTATGACCCTGAAAGAACTGTGGCTCAAGGAAGAAGACCAGAGTCAGCCCACTGGACACTCAACTTCCAGAGAGTAAAGGGCAAGTGAGAGGTATAATAGTAACTGCCAGTGCAATTTTACAACCTACTGAACTGGAAGCATGCTGCATTGTAAGTGCTCCCCTAATTCCTGTATTATTCATTTCCTGAGTCGGAGATTCCCAAATCTGGTGCCGCAGACAAATGGACTTCAGGTATCCATGAACTCCTAAAATACAGGGAGTGTGTGTACACTTCCTAGGTACAGAGTACATGGCTTTTATCCAATTGCCAGAAGCCTGAGCTTTAGAGGTTATGTTCTCATCTAACCAGCCATTATGAGCAGAGGCCTAGGTGCAGGATGCAGAGCAGTGAATCCACATTCTGCAGTCATGGTCATCCTCAGGAGAGCCGAGCATTTGACCGATTGGGGAAAAACAGATAATAATGATAGCAATAAGCTTTCTTAGGCTCCACACATTGTGCTGAGTGTCTCAGCTGCTGTATTTCATGCATCCTCCCCATGGCTTCTAAGACAAGTCCTAATATCATTACATCCACTTTCCATATGAAGAAACTGAGGCTTGGGAAGGTTAAGTAACTAGCCTATTAACAGAATGAATAACAGCTCAGATTCAATCCCAGACCTAAATGATTGCAGCGTCGCTTGCTTAACCACTACCCTAGGCTTTCCCCATGGCCAGAAGCACTTGACATCTCTTATGGGAACCAAAAAGCACTATTATTACAAAGAGCCTCTAGCTACCCACTTTGCTATCAAAACCAAGTCCAAAGACTGGTACCAGAAGGTCCCAACAGTGTCTCTGGCAAAATCTGATTTTAAAAAAAAAAAAAAAAAAGGAAAGGTAATCGAGACAAGTTCCCAAGATTACAGATGCTAGCAGCTCTGACGCCTGGTATGTATATACTTCAAAGAGCCATTGTGCATCTTAATTACAGGTAAATAGATAGGTATAATAGTCTCTGTTGACTCTTTTCAAGTCTAACTATTTAATTGTGGTCTACTCAAAAGTGAAAAACCCAAGTTCCCCATGCCCTGTCAAGATTACTTTGCCAAAGTTTATAATTCAACTCAATTCAACCCAAACCTGCATGGTACCTACTACCTACAAGACAATAGGCCCCAGGCAGCTGTAGGAGGGAGGGTGAATCACAAAGATGAATGAAACATTTCATATATCCTTCTTCGCAAGAAATAAGAATGCAGGATGCATTTGGTATAATTGATACAGTCCTGATCATTAGGTGCAAATCATTGCTTTAAATGTTTCTAAGGGATCAGATTGAAGAATAAGAACAAGGACCAAGAACAACATCGGGCCTGGCATATTATATGCAGTGTCTCAAAACCCTATAACAACTCTATGAAGGAGGTTTTATCGGCCCATTCTGCAGGTGATGTACAGTTGAGAAAACTGCCTGGTGGCACACAGCTAGTAAGTGAGAAACTGAGCAAGAGCCTGAGCCCAATTCTCATGGCCTGGAGAGCCCTCATCCTCCCCATGGCCTCCTGCTGAGAACCCTTTGCTGTAAGGAGAATGCAGTGCCTAGTTTATCTTTTTTATCTACTTCATCTTCCAAGAAGCAAATTCAAAATAGTGATATAAGAAACACATTTTAGGCTGGGCACAGTGGCTCACGCCTATCATCCCAGCATTATGGGAGGCCAACTTGGGTGGATCACTTGAGCCCAGGAGTTCCAGATCAGCCTTGGCAACATGGCGAGACCCCATCTCTACAAAAATATACAAAAAATTAGCTGGGCGAAGGGGTCCTCGCCTGTGGTCCCAGCTACTGGGGAGGCTGAGGTAGAAGGATCACCTGAGCCAGGGAGGTCAAGGCTGCAGTGAGCTGTGATTGTGCCACTGCACTCCAGACCAGGTGACAGAAAAAAAAAAAAAAGAAATACATTTAAATTCTAGATTGGAGCACTATGCGGTATGGACCCATGATCTCAGGAGGGTTAGGGTTTGCATGCCGCACTTCCTTTTCAATGTCATTTTTAAGAAGTCTTCCATCCACCACTTGCATTCAACCTTTTCATGTGCAACTGACATTGTCAGCAACAAGCACAGGTCCCATGTTCCAGAAGCCCCCCTCCTCAGGAGCTGTGTGACACTAGCTGATCAAGCTGGCTTCCTCTGTATGAAAATAAGCATAAGAAATTGTACCTGCCTCCTGTCACCCCATGCAGGAATATTATCTAGCGAGCCCATCTTTACACTGCAGTTAATCATTGACAGTATTTCTCACAACTTAGACAATGCCAGTAATGTATAGCATAAAAATAATCTACAGAAAGGTTAGTTTCTATGACCCCATTATGTTATAAAACATCCAGATTACTGGCATTTAGATTATCAAGCACTTGGTTTGTGGGGAAATGCCTTATCTCAACAGTTGCTTTATTATTATGGATAACTCTGATTACCAAAAGTTTTCTAGGCAAAGTCCACTATCTTCAATTTTTCAAACATCAGGCTCATTAGAGCCACATACTCTCAACTTACGGTATGCCAAGTATTGCATAAGATCTGATATGAAGTGTTGAACAGGTGTGATAATACATTTTAATTTACTGAAATTGATATATGCTGGAGATGCCATAAAATACTTATCATTATTACACCTGATAATTGTTAACAGAGAGCAATTATGAAATATTTTATTCGGACTTTTCCGTAGTATATAGAAATTTAGAAGGAAAATTAATCACAAGAATCAGGTGGTACAATATGGGTATACTAAGCCCCTCCAAACTTCATGTTGATTAAGTTTCTAAGATTGCTAAGATTATTAATATTTTGAAAACCTTTTGTCCAATAAAGGGAAAAGTTACCCTGTTCTCAAATCTTAGGTGACATCAGAATCTAGGGGTCTGGAATAGGCATAAGGATCCTAATATAGGCTCAGGTCATTCTAATTCAGGTGATTTTGGGGAATTGCACATTAAAGGGATATAACTGACCTATTTCAGTACAGGGCAATCTCTCCCCTGGCAAGAAGCCCATCAGAAATATCCTGGGGCTCACACACACGCTGGTGCAGGGAAGTGATTGAAATCGTTCCAGCCCTTGCTTTCCACTATCCTTTTCAGACCTAAGAGCTAAGGTGTAATGATAAATGCCACCTTAACCTTGGAGAATGTGGCTAATGTGTTTGCTTAGCAGTTCAAAGGCCGGGATAAGAGGTTATAACTCACAGAGGTAAGCATGATTAGAGTTCACCAAGCCCTTCTTCATCCCAGAAACTCCCAGCCCCTTGGCACCTACAGTATTCATCTTATCCCTTCCTCCCGCTTCTTGCCAACCTCCCCTTTCCTTCATCTCTCTTGGGCTCTGGCTGCCTCCCCTTTTCCTTGTTGTTCGTCATTTGGAGTTAAACTTTTAAAAATGTTTGTCATCATGGCCATTCATTTAAAAAATCAAGAGTCCCCTACTTCTAGTTCATTTATAAAAACTTACTATATTTATTTGTGTTTTGTTTTATATGACCATATGTTTTCTCTGTAGTCACTAGCTAATTCCTACTCATCTTTTTTGTGCAAGGTTTTGAGCTGGGACCTCTAGCCACGCAAAATCTGAGACACTTGTTTTCTGGAGGACAGAGGTATGCTTTACTCATGCCTGCATTGCCTCCCCACACAGGTAGTGTGCTCAGAAATACAGCAAGTGTCCAAAATATTTCTACTGAACTGAATTAAGTGTGTCTACGTGGCCAGAACTCACCTCCTGGCTGGGAGATGGATGCAGATGCAGAGAAAGGAGATCACAACACAGACTATGTGAATTTCCTGCAGCTGCTATAACAAATGACCCCAAACTGAGTAGCTGAAAGCAACACAAATGTATCATCTTACAGTTCTGGAGGGTAGAAGTCCAAAATGGGTCTTACGGGCTGAAGTCAAGGTGTCACAGGACTGTGCTCCCCTAGAGGCTCTAGGGGAACACCCATCTCCTTGCCTTTTCCAGTTTCTAGAGGCCACCCACATTCCTAGGCTCACGGCTCCTTCCTCCATCTTCAAAGCCCATCATTCCAACCTCTGCTTTGGTCATCCCATCTCCTCTTCTTCCTTCTGATCCTCCTGACATCTTCTTATAAGGACCCATGTGATTTACACTGTGCCCACCAGAAAATCCAGAATGATCTCCCTGTCTCAAGATTCTTAATTCAATGATGCCTGTAAAGTCCTTCTGCCATATAAGGTCACATATTCACAGGTTCCAGGAATTAGGAGAGAGACATCTGTGGGCAGGGGCAATATTCAGCCAAACTTGCAGGCAAGCACAAATCTAGGAATCCAGAAAACAGGGTTGGGGCAGGGAGAGCCCCCAGGCGGGATGGCAGGGCTTGGCTTTCTGGAGGGAAAGGTCTCCAGGTGAGCCGTGAAGGACAGATCAAATTGGGGGATAAGAGCATAAGTTTTGGAGTCAGGCAAAGCTGAAGCCTTGATTTCCTTATTTGTATATTAGTATAATGTCCATTTCATAGGGTCATTTTGAGGATTCAATAAGATAATGTATGTAAAGGGCCTGGCATGTGGTGAGCATGCCATGTGACTAAAATCTAGGACACGAAACGGCAGACAGGATTTCGGAAACATCAGAGATGATAACCAGCTTAACTGCTCATTTCAGACTATTGCCCTCAAGGCTAAAAGGACACAGCAAAAGAGAAATTGTGGGGGGGGGGTGGGAAATGTAGTGTCCTAAGAGTGACCATGAAAACAAACTTCGTGCCATTCTCCTTCCCAGAAGTTGTTAGCTCCACATCCAGAGGTCCCAGTCTCCTGCCAACCATACGTGGCTATTTCCGTTTAGAATCAAAGATGCTTGGGGTGTAGTCCAGCCAAAGGAAATGCTTATGACCACGATCAGGAAACCGTTTCCACAACAACCCAGTGCCAAGCAGCAGCCCAGCAGCGGTCATCTTGGGCCACGCCTGGGGAGCTGGCTATTGTCCTCATCTACCACGAGAGAGCGCTCCTCCTCAGGTTTCCTCAGACATTGTTTTCTTTTAGAACGTTGGGTTGGGTTCATGAGAAAAAGAAGCCTGACAGGGACTGTTGGTTATAATCCCAGTGGTGGCTGGCCGACTGGACCGTGACTCCTGGTGACCACCTCCTAAATGTGCAAAGCCAATGATGTTGGGGTTTGATGCTGCTGAATGTTTATGTTACCCCCGAAGTTCATGTGTTGAAACCTAGTCCCCAAGGTGATGGTTTGGAGGTGAGGCTTTGGGAAGGCGATTAGGTCATGAGGGCAGAGCCTCATAAAAAGGATTAACTGCCTAATGAAAGGGATCCCAAAGACAGCCCTCGCCCACAGGAGGACACAGCAACAAGACAACAATCTGTAAACCTGGAAGAGGACCCCCACCAGACACTACATCTGCCAGTGCCTTGCTTTTGGTCATACTGGGCTGCTGGGGGTGGGGCAGGAAGGGGAGTGGACCTCCTTCTTAGGCGACATGATTTTTCCAGCAATTAGATGAAACTGATGGAAGCAGGCCCAGATATCGGCATATTTCCTGAAGCCTTGAGTTGGACAGTTCTCCTGGTTGCCTAAACTTCAAGATAAGTTACAAGCACAGGTGTTTCCCACTGAGAGCTGATTTCCTTGTCTCTGGACCAGATGAAGTGGTGGAATGGGGTCCCTAACAAAGTCCAGATTGACCCTTTTGTACAGGGCAATGACTTGGCCCTACTTGAACTTCTGGTTCAGTTTCCCCTGTGGCTCCTATGTTGTATTTATGTCAGCACTGAGACCTGCTGCCTTCCAAGTCAATAGAGATGGCTTAGGATAAAAACGCATTACAAAAATGGACATTTAAAGGCACAAGAATAGAAGCTGTGCCTGGGGACAGGGAGTAGAAGGGGCACAAGGGGGCAGACCTGGCTTTGGAGGGGGTCAGAAGATCACTTCAGCAATAGAGTTGGTGTGACTCCATGTTTGCATGAACCAAGACTCTTGTGGTTGCAAGAAACAGAAACTGGAACTCCCAAGCAGAAAGGGTGTTTTTAATGCATATCTAGGGTGTCTCATGGTCCCCAAGGGCTAGGGTGCAGTCAGCCCTTGGGAGTGGATGGGAACTAGGGGCCTGGGCTCCTTCATCATCTCCCAGTCCCTCGTCTCTGCTCCCTCAGCACTCTGGAACTCCCATCTTGCTCACACTGCTTCCTTCCCCTTCTCTCTTACTAGTTTCCTCTGCAAGGAAACCTCAGGCTACCAGCAGCTCTCCAATTTGTATCTGCTCCTTTTAAGAAACCAACAAATTTGAACCAAGAATCTCTTAGTTCCAACCTAAGAAAATCAGTGCTTGACACTGCATTTAAATGGCAATTTATGTAAGATTGAGAGCCACTAATTGTCTACATCAAGAAATGGGGCCCCAGAGGGAGATTAGGGGCCTTGGGAAGGAGAAGTGGAGGTTTTAACCCCTTCTCAGAGCTGCCATTATCCTGGTCCAATCAACTGTGCCAGGAGGCAGAGCCACTTCGCAGAAATGGTTGCCTGGGTGTTCACCGCACTTTCCTTGTGAACTGAGTAAGGGAGAGCTCCAAAAACAATTGTGGATGAGGGAAAGAGAAGTAGGCAGAAAAACTAACAGGTACTCAGTACCAAGCTGTCTGTACTTAGGCAAAAAGCTTCCACCGAGGATGGGTACCTCAGACTTATTTCTGACATAATACTGCGGGCCCAAGCATTTCAGCAGGAATTCAACCCAAGCAGGAATTTATCATCTAGTACAGGAAACAGGAACACATTCAGAGGATGAACACAATGGTGAGGGCATGGGAGCCCACAGTCTAGGAAGGCTGCATTCCTTTATTATTTTATGTTTTGTTTGATTTTGTTTCTTGTGGCTGTTGGTTTTCTATAGTTTCAATGGCTAGAAATCGTTTTTACATGGTGGCTGTTTCACCTAGAAAATTAAAGACAGGAGTTGAGATGGGCATAACTGTGGCCTTTCAGTATGCAACAGGCTTGCTGCCAAAGTGGGATTTGGTGGTTCTGGTTGGCCCCACAGCCACAGCTGGGCCACAGAAACAGAACTTACCAGGGCACAGATTTTTTCAACTCAATGTAAGACTGAGTTGCCTTTGGGTACAGGGAGTCTCCCTTCCTAGGTGTGTGCGTTCAGAGGCAGATGCCTACAGTAGCACTTTGAGGGATGCCAGGTCCCATTCCTGGAGGTGTTACTCAGGATGAGCATCTCACAGTGGCAAGCTGTTGGGGGAACTGGGTCAGAGGACTCCCCAAATTCCCTCCAGTCTTAGCATGGAGCCACCAGTGCCAGCCCTATTCTGTGAGTCACAGCCCTCCTTGATGGGTGCAGCCTGAGAGGCTGCCATTACCAGACACTGGGGAAGACATGGGGGCACAGGTGTTCTGCAACAGTAGTCATCCTGGGGACCAAAATCCCCTCTCTGTGGGAAGACCTGAGAAGGTTCTGGGGCCAATTACCTTGGCCAATCACCTGTGCCCCTCACATAGCCCCAACATATGGGAAAGGTGTAAGGATCCCCAATACAGATAAACACACTGAACCCCAGCACCATAAAGGCTTATCATCCAGAAAATAGAAAAAATGGGTTGTGGCATACGCATGTGATAGAGTACTATGCAGAAGTCCAATGGAGTGAACTATAAATATGTATGTATGTATACACACGCACATACACGTACATATACATATATCTCTCAACAGGATAGACCTCACACGGTAAAGCTGAATGAAAAACAAAGTTGTAGAATAACACACAATATCATTTATGAAATTCTTAAGACCTACATAAGACAATGTGGACTGCCCATGGATATATATGTAATATATAAACGTATGAAAAAAACAACACACTAAAGTAATAGCAGTGGTTGCCACTAGGGTGGGGAGGCAGGAAGAATGGGATTGGGTGGGGATGATCAAAGTGAGTTTCTTTTTTACTTATAAAAAAGCAAATATAACGAAGTGCAAATTGTTAAATCTGGTTAGATGGAGCATGGGTGTTTGCTATGTTGAGAGGCAGAAACAAACTGAGGCCCCCAGAGATTAAATCATTTCCTCAGCATTGGCTGGGATGCTGCTTAACACACACTTGCCAGACTGTGCACGAAACAGCAGTGGATATTGACCCCAGGCTGCCCAGAGGCCACCTCCACTTCACTCTGGACTTGGACCATCATGCTTGACCACCCCTTCTCCACACATGCCTGCCATCTCTCCCGCATTCATCACCTGGAACCCCAGCACCTTCAACTTTTAATAACAGGGAAGGCTCAAGATGTCGAGGGAAGGTGAACCGCTTGCTCCACATCCCTGTAAGAAGTGACGCACATCAGAGCCCAGCTGGTGGTAGGGAGGCATGGGGGCTGGGTGGCGGATGGGAATAGAGGAAGGCAGAGGTGGCTGTAAATTAACACTCTTGCCACGCTAGAGAAGACTGACTTATCACCACCAGTTCCCAGCATTTCTTCCTGGGAGGAAGAGGGCCCAGCATGAGATGGAAACAGATTTGATCTTTGGTGTCAGGGGTTCTCATGCCTGAATGCCACAAGTCACCCCAGGCCACTGAGGCAGGAATTCCTCTGTGCCCTGGGTAGGTCAGGAATCCACAGTGGAGTGGGACCCCAAACCAGGTGGGTCCCTATGAACAGACAAGGAGTGGTTTAAACCAGATCACAGCCCAGTGCCAATAGGGGAGATTAAGCCCTGGTCATCAAAATGGGGAGAAATGCTTAGCAAGCAAAGAAACCATGAGTAGGGAAGATGAACACAGCGGGAGAGGACAGAAGCCACCCAAATTAGGGAACAAAAAGGTGCTCCTAGCCCTAAGTGATGCTCCCCTGCCCCTTAGGGCCTAAAGTAGCCTCATGTTTCAAACTGCATGAAGCCAGAGGCAGCAGATGCTTCCCACAGAGCAAGCAGGAGGCTGTAAATGTCTGTGGGTCCCTGTGGACCTCTCTCCACAGCCCCTCCACTCATTCTTCATTCATTCCTCAACTGTTCACGTACAGGGCTCTGGAGAGTCTGTGCACAAGGTCCCTGCTCTCATCGGGAAAAACAAGCAATGAATAAGCAAGGCAATGAGGCTGGGGTGTACAGAAGGTGCCAGACATGGCTGGGGCATAGAAGAGAACAGACAGGGGCAGGTGGTCTTGGAGCCACCTCTCCTGAGCCTGACAGCGCTGCCCACAGTCCGGCTGGAGGAAGCTGCCCGCTCCTGCCAGCAGACTTGTGTGTCCATCCTCTCTCGATTACTTCCTCCAGATATCCGTCCCTTTCACACCCAGGTCGTCTGACACCTCCCTGGAGTTTCACGAGGCCAGCTCACCCCCTGGTGGACATACCTCCACCATCATCACAAAATTTTTAGAAGGTGTTTGCTTTTTATTTAATCTTTATTTTAAATTCATGGATACATATGTCTGAACAAGTTTACCTACACAGCCACAATTTTTAGTAGGGCCTTGCCTTCTCTCCTAGCCCAGTAATAAATATTTGAAGTGTTCTAGACCTCCAATGCAATATACCTACCTCATTGTACTAGTCAGCGTTCTCCAGAGAAATAGCACCAGTAGGACATATAGAAATCTACAGAAAGAGACTGACTATGGGAATTGGCTCACATGATTATGGAAGCTGAGGAATCCTAGTCTGCTCTCTGCAAGCCAGAGCCCCGGGAAGCTGCTGGTGTAGTTCCAGTTCAAACCTAAAGCACCAGAGGTGCTGATGTCAGAGGGCAGAAGACAGATATCCCAGCTTAAGCAGAGAGAGAATTTTTGCCCTTACTTGATGTTTTTGCTCTATCAGGGCTCTCCACAGGTTGGCTGATTGATGCCCACCTGCAGTGGAGAGGGTGAATCTTCTTTACTTGGTCTGCTTAATCAAATGCTAATCTCTTCCAAAAACACCCTCAGAGACACATCCAGAAATGTTTTACCAGCCCTCAGGGCATCCCTTAGCCCAGTCAAGTTGACACATAAAATTAACCCTCACATCCACAAATAAAGAGGAGGTAATGCGGTTATAAAATGAACCAGTGGGAGGAGGGGGCCCTGTGTGAGCAGGGACCAGGTTGTACCAGATATAGCAGCCCTGGGCACTGTAGAAAGGGCTTGGCAGATGAACGAAGGAAGCAGGGAGAGCACATTAGCCAGGCAGGTGCACCTGGGGTGGTGGGCAGGGCACAGGGGCAAGAGGCACCCCCAAAGAGCCTAGGAGGGAGGTGATAGTGGCTGCATGGAAGAGAGGCAGCTCAGGTCTTTGTCACAAGGACAGGTCACTGCCCCCCGCCCCACCACAGGAGACGGGTTTTTGTGCCCAGGGCATAGGACTGCATGGGGAAGGCAGCCTACCTGGAGCACCTCACAGAGTCACACTGACCCAAGGCACAGCATATGTATCCATCTTGTCACAGCCTCCCAGTCCTCATCAGTCAAGAACAGATTTTCTTTCATGGGAATGTATGTTTCTGTCATGGGGAAAGAATGGGGTTAGGAAGCACTGGCAGGGAAGGTCGGGAGGAATGCACCTTAGTGCCACGTGGGAGCCAAATGAGAGCCACCTGCCACACTCTAGCTATTGCAATGGGATTTTTCACTTTTATTTCAGGCTTAAATTCAACAACATGAACCTGCTGGGGGAGTCGCTTCCTTTGGGAAGTTCCAAAACCGTGAGAAAAGTATGACAGTGAAAGAGATCTGACCTAACCAACCCCCATCTTGCCTTTAACCTCAAACTGCCTTTGGTCATGCCTCGACTTGGGCCAAATTAACTTTGGGAGAAATTTAGTTTATACTTTAAATGATAATAGCCCTTCCCCAAAACTAAACCGCCTTTGTAAAGCTAATGAAATTCCCCCAGGTTAGGAGGATTACAGGTGCCTGAATTCTGCTAAGGTGTAGACAGGTGTCCTGAGTAAAGGTGAGCAGATAGTGCTCTTCAGAGAAGAACTGTAACCGCCCAATGGGTTTTTCTTGCCCACTGCCCAGATAGAGCCAATTTATAATGATTACATTGATAAATAATTACCAGCCGTTATTCTGGAGGTCACAAGGTTTGCAACTTCCCCAATTACTCCTGCAGACAACAACACTCTTGCAGAACCTAAGGTTGGCCTTTTGAGATGTCCTTTCAGGTTTTTTGCATTTCTCATGACCAATGGCTCCACCCAGACCCACCAACCTGTCCTGTGGCCCCACCCAGAAGCAAACTCAGCACACATGAGGACCATTTCCCACACGCCTAAGATTGCAACCCCCCAACCAATCAGCAGCACCCATTCCCTAGCCATCCCCCTATCCCCAAACTATCTTTGAAAAACCCTAGCCTCCAAATGTTCAGGGAGGCTGATTTGAGTAATAATAAAACTCTGGTCTCCCATTTAATCCAGCTCTATGTGTGTAAAACTCTTTCTTTATTGTAATTCCCCTGTCTTGATAGATTAGCTCTGAGCAGTGGGCAAGAAAAACGCATTGAGTGGTTACAGTTCTTCTCTGAAGAGCACTCTCTGCTCACCTTTGCCCAGGACACCTGCCTTAGATCTGCAACCTGAGCCAATGCAGGATGCTGCTGGGGGGCCATCATGGGGGTCTTTTTCTGGGTCAGACAGGTGCTTCTTCTGGCTCTAGAGCTTGATAATGAGCCTCAGATTATTCCATTTTTAAATTTTAATTAATAGACTTTTTTAGAGCAGTTTTAGTTTCACAGCTAAATTGAGCAGGATGTATAGATAGTACCCCTATGCCCCCTGCCTGCCCCAACCCCCAGTCGCCCCCATTATCAACATCCCTCACCAGAGTCGTACATTAGTTACCTAATGATGAACCTACACAGACATGTCATCATCACAAAATCCATAGATTACATTAGGGTTTATTTTTGGTGTTGTATATTCTATGGATATTGACAAATGTATGTGTCTATCATTACAATATCATGCAAAATAGTTGCACTGCCCTAAAAATCCTGTGTTTCACCTCTTTATCTCTCCCTCCACCCAACTCCTAGCAACCGCTGATCTTTTCACTGTCTCTGTAATTTTCTAGAATGTTACTGTTTCTATAATTTTCCAGAATGTTATATAATTGGAATCATATACTATGTAGTTTTGTCAGATTGGCTTCTTTCACTTAGCAATATCCATTCAAGTTTCCTCCGTGCCTTTTCATGGCTTGATAGCTCATTCCTTTTTAGCACTGAATAATATTCCATTGTCTGGGTGTGTTGAAGTTTCCTTATCCATTACCTGCTGAAGGACATTTAGCTGCTTCCCATTTTTCGGTAATTATGAATAAAGCTGCTAGAAACACCCATGCTTGGGTTTTTGTGTGCACATAAATTTTCTATCCAGATGCTTTTAAGCATTTTTATACTTTGAGGGTTTTCAGCTTAACATACTTTAAGTAATTTCCACTGATGAGAACACTGTGGCTGAAAAATGTTTACCCCTTAGCCCATCCAGGACAAGACTGTGCTCAGGCAATCTGACCAATCCACAGTGGCCCCTGCAGTGAGAACCAGCATACAAGCCCTAGAGGCAGACAGCCTGGTTTCCACCCTCTGCTCTGACTTCAGTAGCTCTGTGTCATTTGGCAAGGAAAGCTGCCTCTCTGAGCTTGTTTCCTTCTCTAAAAAGATGGGTAGCAACATTGACTAAGGTGTGGTGGGAATTCAATGGGTTGAGGACTGTATAGACTTAGCACAGTACCAGGCACAAAACCAGTGCTTGATAAAAGTTAGCAAAAATGGGTGTATGGCCAAGGTTAAAAGTAGACACTGATGTGACAAGCCCCTAACTCAGTATCCCGAGAGAACATTCTCTTGAAACCTCCCTTCCCTTGGATGTGCCTTCGTGCATGTAAGAAAGCTGCTCATATTCTTCCATCTTGACTCCACCTTTCTCAATTGCTGTCCTTAAACTGAAGTCAGTGCAACTCATTTATGAAGGAAAGGACAAGAGTGATAAATGGGAAAATAGCTTAAAAGTTGAGGAGTCTTGGTTGTTGGAATTTCTGATGCAGTTTGAATACCACACAAATGACTTCCTTGGGCTTCTCTTCGTTGAGGTTCCTAGAGCCTGTTTATGCTCGGCATCCATGCAAGGCCTTTGGTGATGGTGCCTATTTTCTACACTGGGTATCATCTCAGACTTTGTGTCTGAATATAATGACTCATCAGAAGGGAACACAATGGAAAATGTACAAGACAGACGCGATACTCAAGAATCAACGGAGCCAGGCATCTGAGATGGGGAGACAGGTGTCCCTACGGGCTCTCCCTCTTATTGCCTACAGCATTGATGACCTTTCACAGGAGGTGATGCCCATGGAACATGGTGTGAACTTTTCAGTCTTAGAAAATCATTCCCACAAATCAACCACTGAGCTTGTGTCAGGCCGGCTTCACCACTTCAGAGTTAGACCAGTAGAAAATTACATCACGGTGCAAAGTGGGTCTTCAGTTACAAACGTTGGGCATCAGACAAAGGGGAAAATGGCATGGGGGTTAAAAGAGAGGGCTCCAGGGCCAGATATACTGGGTTTCAATGTGTCAGCTACCTCTCCTCCCTGCTGTGTGACTTCAGGCTGGTTACTTAACAGCTCTGTTCCTCAATGTCCTCATCTGTAAAATGGAGATTCTAACAAGATCTCATGGGGCAGCTGTGAAATGCTGTATGTACATCACATGTCATGGTGGTTGGTGGTGCTGACAATGATGGTGGGTGAGGCGCGGAGATGGGCTGAAGGAGGACCAGCTGGCGTGCATAAACGCTTACCTGACCAGGTGAGACACAGTTAACTGAACGCTGTTTCCAGACAGAGTCTGTGCCACTTTTTATTCTTTTTTTAAAGTAAAAACGCATTTGTTAGTGTTTATTTCATTTGATCTTTGCTGATTCCTGGCAGAGCCGTAACTGAGGCAATGTCTTTTAAAAGTTCTAAACGAAACAACTGCCCACTGGCAGGAAGTCCTCTCCCATGTGTGTGCCCCATCCACATTCTGACGGAAGCAGCAGGGCCTCGGCCTCCGAGTTGGGAGCTGGCACTGGCAGCAGTGAGTCAGCCCAGCTGGACCCCCCACATAGGATGCTGAGGGGGTGGGCAGCCCAGATAGACTCTCCCAGAACCAGGCCCAGTGCCCTGAAAAGACTGGGGCCCTACTGATGGGTTTTCAACCTGCAGACATGATTTGATTCCAAAACTGGCATCCCCTTGGCAGTCAGACTCCTTTCTGGGGGCCGTGGCTGAGTGATGTCACCCCTCAGGTATTTCCCAAGATCTCCAAACAACAGAGGAGCCTGGGACCCTTGTGCATGGTGGAGAGAGAAGGGGGCCCAGGGAGAACAGTCCACCCCCAGACACACCACGGGGTGACTTGAGAACTTTTTCAGGGACATGAAGGAAGCTCATCCAATCAGATCAGATAATGACTGAGGAGGTGAGAGAAAGAGAGAGGCAGGCAACATAGTGCTGGAACCTTGAAGAGTCTTTGGGGCATTGGCAAATCAGCAGTTTTTAAACTCAAATGACCATAACTTTTATCGCCTTGTGAAGTACAGGAGCTAGATAATAATTATAGGGACAGTAAAATAGACAGAGGTGAGTGTGGGACGGAACCTGGCATGTCCCCCTACTAGCTCCAGGCACTTCTGTTTCCCCATGTGCTAAAATGAATACTTGATCTAACAGCACAGACAGCCCCAACTTACAACGCTTGTGGTGTGGGAGCAATACGCATTCAGCAGGAGTCCCAACACAACCATTCCGTTTTTCATGTTCAGAACAGTACTCAATAATTGATGACATGAGCTATTCCACAATTTATTATAAACAGGCTTTGTGTGAGGTGATTTTGCCCAATGGAAGGCTAACGTCAGTGTCCTGAGCATGTTTAAGGTGGGCTACGCTGAGCAATGACGTTCGGTAGGTGAGGTGTAGTAAATGCATTTTCAACTTACAGTATTTTCCATCTACAATGAATTTACTGGGACAAAACCCCATCTTGAGTCAAAGAGCATCTGATCTGCTCACGAGGTGCCTAGAAGGAATGATGTAAGACAGCCGTGGTGGTGCCACTTATGACCAAGCATGAGCACATGGCCGGTGCCCACACACCATTCCCCGGCGCCTCAGACACGAGGAGGGGCTGACACCGGCCACTGGCCACTTTTTACAGATGAGGACAAGGAATCTCAGCAAAATTAAGGGAATTGCCCCAAGTGTCATGGTCAGTAAAGCCCAGAGCTGGGACTGAACCCACGATCAGGAGCATTCCCTCCACTGGGCCTTGGCTGCAGTGGTTTTGAGAGCAGCTGTTGAAAGAGGGGATCAATGGTAGACTCAGAGAGAGACTTCAATGGTAGACTTCTCGCCTCCACCTGAGGTTCCCCTCCCTTCGAGGTCAACGTGTGAGGCCCTCACAGGTCCTGTAGTGTATCCCTCACAAACCACCCACTTGCACTACTCTGAGAGTGAGACCCGCTCGCTTTAGCCCCTGGGCACCCCACTGGCCTCCTTCTGTTCTGGGCCCCACTCTCTCCCTCCCCAGCCTCACCCCCTCCTCACACTCCCACTCCCAATATGCCCAGCACAGTCCTGGGTGCACTGTGGTTATGCAAAAAGATGGATTCCATGAAAGAATGCATGCTAAGAGGATTCTTTCCTCCAGTGGCAGATGTGACTGTCCAGGGACGTGTGGGCCCACCTTAGCTGTCAGCTAATCCGTATTGACTGACACCTGCTTTGCAGGCTGGGTTCAGCCCTATGGCCTCAACAGTGGAAAGGCTGATGGACTTGGCCCCTTGGAGCTGCAGCCCCAGAGTGAGTCCCGACAAGGGAACAGGCAGTTAGGACAGCACATGGCCAGCGTGCGAGCTCCTGGCAGGGTGGCCGGGTAGGGCAGATGGTGAAGAGATGGGGAGGAGCTTCCATGCACGGGGCAGGGAGGGTACTAGGATTTAGGTGTGGAGACAGGAGAAAGAACAGCCTGTTCAAGGAATGGAAGTGAATTCCACATGACAGAGAATCGAGAGCAGGAGAGGAATGGAGAGGTGAGAGTGGAAGGAAAGTGGGGACCAAGTCAGGAAGGGGCTCAGATGTCCCAGAAAGGTGTTTAGTCTTGTTCCAGGGAGACTGGGGACGAGGCAAGGCTGAGTTGTGTGCTCCTGACCTGTCCCAGACATGGGAGCACTTGTCTCCTCTGGTCAGATACACCAGGCCAGGGACTTGGGGCCCCCACTCTCCCCACTCTCCTCCCTACTTCCCCACAAAGGCGTGTCCTACCCCCACCAGAGACAAGCTGAGTGGCCTTGGGCAAGTTACTTAATCTCTCTGAGCCTTCATTCCTTCACCTATAAAATGGTATAATAATAGTTTCTATTCCCTGGCATTACTGAGGGGACTAAGTGAGATATGTGTGTAAAATGCTTGTACTGTGCTTGGCACAGAAAGCCTTAGCGACAGCACCTGCTGCCACCTTCCACACCCTGCACGCCACATCCACACTCATCCTACGGTAGCATTTACTACGTGACATTGCCATTTCTATTGTTAACATCACTCTTCTCCCCCGGATGCAGCTCAGACATGATGCCTCCTCTCACCGGTTTCCCTTTACCATGGCAAGGAAGCCTCCAGTGCCCACCTGTTGGGCTCCAGAATGCTAATCAATGCACGCACCTGTCCCAGCTGGTCCAGGGCAGCAGTGAGCAGGGCTCCAAGGCTAGAACGCTCACAAAGGTCACCAAAAACATGTGTCTCTAAATGGGACTGGCTCTTCAAGAGAGATTTGATTGTTCTCTTGCCTCAGGGATAGAAAAGAGTCCCATCTCCTGAGCAAGTTACCCTGGAGGTGGGGGCAGTGCAGCAAAAAGCAGCCCCCAGGGCAGCCCACCTGCTCCCATGAGCCTGCTCCAGACTCCTCAGGCTTGGCTGTTCCCCGGACTCAACCAGGGAGCTGATACTGGACACACACCCAGAGCAGGGACCTCATCAGAAGGTCAGGGAGCTGAGAGGGAGGCCCAGACAGCAGGTCTCCTATTTTTTTTTTTTTTTTTTTTTGACAGGGTCTTGCTCTGTCACCCAGGCTAGAGTGTAACGGTGAGATCACAGCTCATAGCAGCCTTGACTTCCCAGGCTCAAGTGACCCTCCCACCTAAGCCTCCCAAGTAGCTGGGACCACAGGCACACACCACCACGCCTGGCTAATTTTTGTATTTTTTGTAGAGACAGGGTTTCACCATGATGCCCAGGCTGGTCTTGAACTCCTTGATCCACCTGCCTCAGCCTCTCAAAGTGCTGGGATTATGGGCACAGGCCACCACGCCCGGCCACAGGTCTCTTTTAAGCTCCTTCACACTGAGCCTCACAATCCGCCTCAACCCAGTGCTCTAGATGGTTCTCACCAATGGATCAGCATTCGCAGGATGGACAGCAGAAACCTATCGCCCTCCAGCACTGAGCCACTCTGACGCTGTCATACCTCTGACCTTATCTACAACCACCTTCAGAGGTGCAACCTTGAACTGGACTGGCCCATTCACCCAGATATATGTCCACACAACCTCAGCGAGGCCTGGCCCTGACTTCAGTGGTATTTGCTGAAATGGGCCAAGCATCCTTGCCAGCCCATGGAAATGCTATCATCCAAGGTTCAGACCTGTCTAAAATATTAACCAGGTGGAGACAATCACCGTGCAGGTTCTGATAACAACATGTGCTGCTCCTCACCACGCCCACCAGACAGGAGCATTCTTCCTAATTTTCAGATGTAGAAATGGAGTCAGAAAAGACAAGACCCCCCAGGCGTGGTGGCTCCTGCCTTTGGGAGGCCGAGGTGGGCAGATCGCTTGAGCTCTGGAGTTTGAGACCAGCATGGGCAACATGATGAGACCCTACCTCTACAAAAATTACAAAAATTAGCAGGGCATGACAGTGCACACTGTATTCCTGGCTACCCTGGAGGCTGAGGTCGGAAGATCACGTGAATCCGGGAGGTCAAGACTGCAATGAGCCATGATCAAACCACTGCACTCTAGCCTGAGCAACAGAATGAGACCCTGTCAAGAAAAAAAAAAAAAGACAGAGGACCCTGTATAGAGCTGCCCATCTCAGATTCACTCAGCCAAGCCTGAAAGGCACAGCAAGGAGACCCCTGCACACCAGGGCCTCTCTGCTGGCCAGTGCATCAAAAGAAGTATCTGGCAGGGCGGGGTGGGGACAGTCACACAATGCAGATGTGCTGGGGAAGCCCAGCCACGTGGTTGGCTCACAATTTGCAGAAGCTGGAAGCAGAGGACTAGAGCCAGGGGTGCTGGGATTGGAAGAGGCACTGCTGAGCCCACATTTGGTGAGCAGGAGTTCTCCAGGAGCCAGAACAGTGGGCAGGTGCTGGCCCACCAGCCAGAGGGCTGTTAAAGTGACCTTGGAGAGACCAGAAGCGGCCAAGAAGAACTAGAAACTGAGCTCCATGGAAGCAGAGATGGACCCAACTGAGGGCATTTTACAGATGAAAAATAGGCAGACAGGTTAAGGGACTTGCTCAAGGTCACACAGCCAGTAAGATATATAGACACTAGATTTAAACCCAAATCCATCTATAACTCCGAAAGCCATGCTGTTTCGACTCAGTGCTCTGCCTCCAGGCTTTAAGACTAATTTATGTTGCAAGACCCTGCATCACAGCCTAAAGCAAGCAGAAGAAACAACTATTCTGGAGGTCTTCAAATGTGAGGTGGGGGTTCCAGGACAAGTAGCCCCCGTGGGACACAGGGTCTCAAGGGTAAATGCAACCATATAACCAAACATGTAATATGCAACAATGTGGCAAGCTGCCATTTCTGTCCTGTGTGTGACCACATATGCAGGCAAAACTCCAACCCCGTCCAGTGTCCTGCAGAGATGTTGCAGAGTGTTTACAGAGGCCGCAGGCCGGTCTGTCACCAAGCCAGTTTCTTCCAGCAGAACTGTCTGTGATCTCCCAGATGCCTGACAGGCTGAAGACAGATAGGCTCAGGCCGGGGCTGGGTCTGACCTCAATGCCACCCACGGCATCCTCCCCACCTGTGGCAGCACCTCAGCTCCGGGGACCACCCAGGAAAGCAGGCCCACATACAAAACATCTGAGAATGAACCCCTGAAGCCACAAGCCATTCTGAGTCATCACCTTTAATGGAGAAGGGAGGGAATGCAAAACACACTCCCACAGCTAAAGGACTGGCTGGCTCCTTCCTGACTCTACTAGGTCATTCAACCTGAGAGCAAAGAGACATGCCAGGGTTGCAACGGGCCACAAGCTGCCCAGCCGCCGAGCACCAACACTGATGAGGGCCGTGCTCAACTGGACTGCCCCTGCATTTAAGTTGGCCCTTTGGCCTTCCGCAGCCTCCCCAGTTACGAGTTGGACCTTATGCCTCTGTTGATGGAGGAAGGATTCAGCTCTCAGTCGGGAGAACTGAACCTCCATCCGGTCCAAGTTCCTCCTTTTGACTGCTGACAGTTGGAAAGCTTTGACCCGCTGCTCTTGGTGTAAACAGCATCCTCTCTGGTGTGTGCTCCCCACAGGGACATAGGTCTGTGCAAACTTCCAAGCTAAAACTGTGCAAGTCCTCTTGGGTCAGCCTCCCAAACTTTTGGAAAGCTTTCATGGAGATAAAGGTGCCTGCGGCTGCTTCTAGCTGCACCTGTTTGAGGGCACGTCAAGGGGAGTCCTCCTCTAAACTCACCAAGGCTTAAGGCCTAGTTCTCATTTCACAACCTAGGGCAAATGAGGTCAGCTGCAGCCGTGTGCATTCTGGGCCCATTCTGGGGTTGCATCCTGGTCTCCTGAGCTGTCTCCCTTTCAGAAAGAGACTTGGCTTCTGAACTGAAGCTCTACAGAGGGAGAGCCTGCGTCTTTCCTGCTCTCACTGACCACACACTTACAATGCCTGGCACAGAGCAGAGACCCAGAAAATCTTTGTTGACTAATTGCATGCTGTATGAGGTCAACAGACTCTCTTTCATTTGACAAGCTCCGGATGCGAGTGCAACTGTCCTCAAGTCCCGCTTCATAAAGCCAGGGTGTCCGAGCAGAGTTGTTCTTAACCCTAGTAAATCCCATGGGATGATTTTGAAATAACTCATAAGACTAAGAGCTCAAACCTGCGTGGACAATGCAGTCTAATGAGGAGCCCACTGACATTAGAATCATTCCAAAAAGACTGCAACGAGCTGCTCTTGGGAAAGGAAAATAAGCACTACAGAAAGCAATGTGTAAGAAGTACTTTAATAGCTCAAACTCAAGAGTCATCGTGCTCCCAGTTCCAAAGAGATTCCTAAAAGAGGCAACTTTGGCCATTTCAGAAGCCGGCGCTCACCCACCCGGGGTCTCTGTGCATTGACCTTTGGGTGCTGACTTGGAGAAAAGCACAAACATGACCAGTCCCATCCTGGCTCCCGTGGGGCTTCTTCTATCTACGCATTGTATCGACTGCATTAGTTGGACTAAGATGATGACTCAGTTAAAGGAGGAGACAAATGCTGACTGTCTAAGCAAGAATGGCCCAAGCTGGCAAGAAAAAGCACACTGCATACATAGGATACAGAAGGGCAGAGCTTCTGCCTGCGGATCTGCAACATTACACTTGTTTTGCCTGCAAACTATCAAGGAGGATTCTGTTGGCGAGGGAGTCTCCACTGAACAAACAAAATGGCGGTCAAAAGTCTTGAGAGTCCTATTCCAGCAGCCCAGAGTCCTCATCCGTCATCCACGGGAGAGTCTTTGAGGGAAACATGAAGTCCAGCTCATGCCTCTGCCTATGGGTCAATTTCTTCAGGAATCACTGTGATCATGATGTCTTCATTACCCCTGCGGACCACCATGTTCAGGGTGCTTTCCCTTTTAATGACGTCACTGACATCATTGGCGGAGACCACGGACTGTCCATTGATGCTGATTATGACGTCGTTTTCCTTGAGACCACCACTGCAACACACAGGGAAACACAATGGCAATGTTTCATGTTTCCATTCCTCTTGGTCTGACTTTACATGGACAGAGGCACAGTTTAGAACCTAAAAGCCCAGAGCAAACAGGATTGGATGGTGGTGAACTTAGAATAATTCAAACCATCAGTGGGTCAGGCACAGTGGCTCATGCCTGTAATCCCAGCACTTTGGGAGGCTGAGGCAGGTGGAACAACTGAGGTTAGGAGTTCAAGACCAGCCTGGCCAACATGGTGAAGCCCCGTCTCTACTAAAATTACAAAAAAAAAAAAAAGAGCCAGGTTTGGTGGTGGGCACCTGTAATCCCAGCTACTCAGAGACTGAGGCAAGAGATTCACTTGAACCCAGGAGGTGGAGGTTGCAGTGAGCCAAGATTGTGCCACTGCACTCCAGCCTGGGCGACAGAGTGGGATTCCATCTCAAAAAAAATAAAATAAAATAAAAAATAAACCATCAGTAGATTGGTTTACTTTTTAAGGTTTTTTTTTTTAATAATGTTCGTTTTTCCCCACTTTTTTTAATTTTTATTTTTTGAGATGGGGTCTCAATTGTTGCCCAAGCTAGTCTCAAACTCCTGGGCTCAAGGGATCCTTCTGCTTCAGCCTCCTGAGTAGCTGGGATTACATGCATGTGCCATGATGCTGGGCTCCTTTTGAGATTTTTAGGCTAAATCATCCATTGTGTCCACTGTAGAAATGCCTACTAACACTTGTGTGGCCTTATGACCCCAGGGAGATCAAAGGTCAAGATTGACCCCAAAGTGGGGAAGGATGTACCAGGTACTATCTGCCATGTAGTTGGCCAGATATCTGCCAGATAGTTGGCCACTATCTGGCCAACTTGCTTATAATGGGTATTGCAACTCAGAATGCAGTTCCTACAGGGGTGGGCGGAATGCTTCTGTTAAGAGGCACTTCCTTTGTGTAGTTGCCACTATAACTGTAGCTCTTATATAGCTCAGCGTCAAAACGCTGTCATGGTCCTTCATGGGCTAGCACAAGGGTCTGCAAACTTTTTCTGTAAAGGGCTCCATAGGAAATATTTTAGGCTTTGCAGTACATATGGTCTCTGTTGAAGCTACTCAACTCTGCTGTTCCAGCACAAAAGCCACCACAGATGTCATAAACCAAATTTCAGTGGACACTGAAATTTGAATTTCATACAAATTTAACATATCACAAAATACTATTCTTATTTCAGGATTTTTTCAACCATTTAAATGTTCTCACTCATAAGTGGGAGCTAAGCTACAAGGACACAAAGGCATAAGAATGATACAATGGACTCTGGGGACTCAAGGGTAAAGGCTGGGACAGGGATGAGGGATAAAAGACTACAAATTGGGTTCAGTGTACACTGCTCGGGTGATGGGTGCACCAAAACCTCACAAATCACCACCAAAGAATTTACTCATGTAACCAAATACCACCTGTTCCCCCAAAAACCTATGAAAATAAAAAATAAGTAAAAATAAAAATAAAATGCAAAAACTATTCTTAGCCCACAGCTCCATATAAAAGCAGGCAGTGGGCCAGATCCAGCCCCCAGGGCACATTTGCTGGTCCCTCTCCAGCACTTTTCTCTGGATATTCCGCCAGTACAGGTAACAAACCCTGATGGATGGTTGAACTACTTCTTGTCATGTCACTTTGATATCACTTGGGTTATTTTTCTGGTATGGGCCTGTCAGAGACAATCTGGAAGACTCCAGGAGGAGAAGGGTCCCAAAGCCTAGAAAAGGACCACCATGTGAGGGTTTGGGGACACTGTTCCTGAAACCCTCTCTCTGGCCAGCCAGGCCATTCCAGAGACTCATTATGAGTCTGCTACTGCTCTGTCCATCTGGAGGGTCCTTGTGGAGTGAGGACTTTTGAAGACAGAAGGCAGTCTCCTATGGATGAGTCCCGAGCTGAACCAGGTCGGAAGGCCCGGCCAGCAGGAATGACCAGCAACGTCCGACCACGTCTGTCAAGGATCAACACAATCATCTGAGCCAGTAGAAAAGGAACAGCGCTCCCTCTTCCTGCTACCCCCATAGGAACAACAAGAATATTGGGAAAAGAGAAAATGACTCTAACTCACGCTTCTGCTGGGGTATCAGGAATTACTTCAATTATATACGCTCCTGAGATCACGTCTGGGAAGTCCCGGTGCCGGTCCTTCAGCTCTTTGGCTTTGCTGCTCCAGAGAAAAAGCACCCGTGTTAGTGTGAAGCAACACCAGGCCTTCCCCAGGCAAAACTCAGCTCTCACCAGTTCCCGTCTTCTCCCTGGGTCTAATGTAAAATTCCTCCAGGAGTTCTGATCCTATTTTAAAATTGCCTGTCTACCAGAGTCAAAGAAAGATTTACTTGGTAACAGCAAGGAAAGTGCTTTCATCATTACTATTATTTCTTTTTTTCTTTTTCTTTTTTTTTTTTTTTTTTTTGAGACAGAGTCTTGCTCTATCGCCCAGGCTGGAGTGCAATGGTGCAGTCTCAGTTCACCGCAACCTCCATTTCCCGGGTTCAAGCAATTCTCCTGCCTCAGCCACCCGAGTAGCTGGGATTACAGGTGCCTGCCACCAAGCCCGGCTAATTTTTTATATTTTTAGTAGAAACAGGGTTTCACAAATTGGCCAGGCTGCTCTCGAACTCCTGGCCTCAAGTGATCTGCCCGCCTTGGCCTCCCAAAGTGCTGGGATTACAGATGTGAGCCACCTCACCCAGCCATCATCATTGTTATTATTTCTTAATTAATAGTAGCTATTACTAAGGAGTCAGTAAAGTATAGTGGTTGGCCTGGTTTGCAGCCCTAGCTCTGCCATTTGCTAGCTGTGTGACCTCGGACAGTTGCTTCTCTGTGCCTTCATTTCCTCACCTGCAAAATGGGGATAATAACAGTACCCTACAACATGAGTTGTGAGGATCAGATGAGGTCATCCCAGTAAGGCACCTGGCCCAGTACATGTGATACATAGTGGCTGGCATCACTGTGGCTGGTGACCCCTGCCACCACTCCCTGATCCGAGCCTGGCCACACACCAGAAGCACCTGCGCTGTCATCCCCATCCTGAAGAGGAGGAAACTGAGGCACTCAGGGGTCATATCATTCCCAAGGTCACAAGGCAGGAAGTATCAGAGCAGGGACAGGAACCCAGGAAGCTGGGCGCCAAGGGCCTACCATCTTTCCCTACACCTCCTAGTCCAAAGGCAAACAACTGAGGGGACATTTTAACCTTGACGAGAGGCTCCATCTTCTGGAGTGCTGAGAAAGGGACCACTATTCACAACGTGTATCAAAATATATTAATACTTTTACAGTGAGTGAATCAGTAATTCATCATAGTAATGAACACATTCATCTATCTGTAACTATATTCTAGTCTTTACCTACTTTACCTCTGACAGTTTTAGCCATGCCAGGTAAATCTACTACCAGGACTCATGAGATTACACCAGAATTTTTGATCCAGGTTAGAACACCAGGATGCCATGAGCGTGCCAACCACAGGCCACAATTCCGCCAGCTCGGGGAAAACAAGCACATCAGTCATTCACTTCCCTGCACTGGGCCTGCCCTGGCATTCCTGGATCCACAGCCCACGAGCTGCAGAGCAACGAAAGCAGAGTGCCTAGAGCTGCGGGAGGGGCTTGGGGCCCTCCTGGAATGTGGATTTCGATAGAATGTGGGATAAGGAAGACGTGAGCCAGAGTGAATCAACAGCCCCACCACACACACACTGTTCAGGCCTGCCTTCAAAGAGGAGGGCAGAACCTTCTACACCGGAGGGCCTGCTGCCAATGAAGAAAACCAGCTCAGAATGCAAAAACACAGGCTAAAACCAAACAAAGGGGCCAAGGCTAATGACCTGTCCTCTTTCCCGATGCTACTTCATTATAAGCAGAAACTGAGATGTCTTAAGGCAGCATAAGGTTTCTCTTTCAGGGGTGCCCGTGAGCACCTTCTGAAGTTCAGGTTTATTAAAATTTAAGACACAGACACGCATCCTGTTTACCCACCTGGACGTGAGTGACATCATTCGGATACCAATATACTTCTTCTTGGTAATGGCTTTTCCTGGTGAGACAACAAAGGGACAGCAGAAGGTCAGCCCCAGTTGGTGGGTGTGCTGGGGACACCAGGGGCCGGGGGCCCAATCCCCCAGGTTGCAGGAAGGGCCACAGAAGGGTACACTGAGGTTGCGGCTCAAATCCTGGTCTGGACCCCTCCCCTCTGGGGGACCCTGGGAAAGTCCCATTGTTTCAATTAATGGTCAGGTACCTGGGCATGACCCTTAATTCCTCATGGCTGCATCCTGACAGCTGGCCCTTCCCCAAGCTTGCTCTACCCCCCATATATATCTGGAATGTGACTCCTCTGTCCCACCTCCACTGCCACCACCCTTGTCTGAGCCCCCAGCATGTCTCATCCAGATGACTGGGAGAGCCCCTTAACCGGTCCCCAACTTCCAGCAACTGCTTCAGCAGACTCCCCGCAGCCATCAGAGTGTCCTTTCAGTGACATCAATCAGATCATGAACTTCCCTGTTCTTAAATGTCGTTAGGATGCAACCCAGGCCCCTCACCATGGCCTGCTGTGAGCCTGCTCGCCCTGCCTTGGCCAGCTTTCCACCCTGGGGAACTCCATGCTGTCACTGTGCTCCGGCCCTCAGGCCACTTCAGGGGCCTTGTGCTCACTCATGCTGAGTCCTCTGTCTTTCCTTCTGGAGTGTTCCCCCGACATCCCTGCCTGCTGGTTCCTCCTCACTCAGACCTCAGCTTGGAAGGCATTTCCTGGCCACACCATCTCCACCAGCTGCCCCTCCAGTCGCTCCCTTGCCAGCCACCCTGATCCATTTTCTTGGGAGCACTAATAGTATCTTATGTGTTTGATTATTTACTGTCAGCCTTCCCATCCCCCAACAGAACATAAAAGTCACACCGGCAAAGGCCCCAGTTGAGCCCCAGGCCCCAGTTGAGCTGTCCACTGCCAAGCTCCCTGCTTGACTTAGTGCAGATGGGGCAATAAACGTTTGTAGAATGATCTCCCTGAACCTGTTTTCTCATCAGCAAAATGGGACTAGTAATTCCAACTGATAGGGCAAAAGAATTAAGTGACATACATAAATAAAACGAAATGATGTACAGAAGTCACCTAGGATCATGCCTGGTACATATTAGACTGACTCAAGTGACATTGCCATGATCAGAGGAGAAAAAAGGCGAAATGTCTGTGACCTTCTATGAGGGATTTAGTAATGTGCATTCCTGTTCACTTCTGGATGGGAGACGGCTTGGCTAGTCCTAGGGGCTGCCGCTTTTCCCTTCCCCAAGTCCCAAAGGGCAGCTGAGCTTCAGGCCCAATCTCTGGAGTCCCCAGGGCTGTGTGGGCCTTGCCTACCTTTGGCCTGTCGGTCATGGGACTCCGTGAGGAACTTTTTAATCTTATCAGATGGGATTGCAAAGGAGATTCCAGCTGTCACTTTCAAAGTGTTAATTCCAATCACTTCACCGTCCTGAAAAGCAAGAAGGACACGGCTTACAGAATCGTGAAGCTTTACCGGCAGGTACACACCCAAAGAGAATATGCATGAAAGAAGTCCCTGAGCTATTTCAGAGATTGAAGTGGGGAGATGCAAGGAGAGGATCCCCATGGCAGCAGGGAGAGAGGCATCAGGACACCCAGGCAGCGTGAGCCATGCGCAGCTGTGGAAGAATCGCACACACTCCAGGTCGGCACTGGGTGCTCACCTCACGGTAAGCACAGATAGTTTCAAAATGCACAAGTATTTGCTCCTGTTTCACAAGGAATATGTTTCCAAAGGCTCAAAGTCCTTTAGGTGGCTGCCCACACCTTCCTGCTTCTCCCATGTCTAATGATCTTAAGATGACTCTGCTGACTTCAGGGGGAAACAACCCTAGAGCTTAGGGCTGTCATGCTTCATTACCAGCAAAGCCATCTCCACTCCATCCCCATGGTGCTGTGCGGGGAGGCAGAGGACAGAGCTAGGAGCACAGCTGCCCCTCTGCTGGGAAGGGAAAGCTGCCAAGCGGGGATACATCACTCTATGCACACTACCCATGAGTGCTGAGATGTCAGTACCTGATGCCAAGACACCATCTAGGAGGTGCCATCACACTGGGCCTTGCTAAAGACGGCCCCTATAAATGGCCCCGGAGCTGCCCGCTATAAACGGCCCCAGAGCTGCCCTCTATAAATGGCCCTGGAGCTCCCCTCTGTAAATGGCCCCAGAGCTCCCCTCTATAAATGGCCCTGGAGCTGCCCTCTAGCTCTGATGGTCTGTGTTCTAAGGCTTCACTTTTTCTGCTCAAGTATTTAAGGGTAGACTTAAGTGATATCTTTGTGGGTGGGTAACTCCTCCTCATTCCAGCCAGGCCTTAAGGGAGGATTCCTGGCCAAGAGAAAATGTGTATGAGCCCAGTCAGCTCCTTCAGCAGCCCAGGAGATTTAATTTGGAGGAGGCGCTTTCGGTGACTGGCCAGCACTTTTGGTGACCTTCACCTTACTCCTGCATTGGCCCTGAATTTCACGGCGTTTACCTGTAACTCTGAGACACAAGTGTGTTCTCTGGCATAACATTTCCAACTCTCACCTCCAGCCTGCCTTACTCTTTCCAGAAAAGATCCGTAGGGTCATTTGCAAGCATGCAGTACATTTACAGAGCCATTTTAAAGGAATTTGATAACACGCTTTGGCAAGCTTATGTTTGAAAAGAACCCCTGCCTCAAAAACAAACAAACAAAAAAACAGCGTGTACATAGATTAGAAACAAACGACATAACATAGGTTTAAAAGACCTTACCAGGTTTACTAACGGGCCTCCCGAGTTTCCATACTGCAATTAAACAGAAATGAAAAGGTTACAAATTGTGTCATAACATGGTCCAATCTATGTCCCTGCCTGGCCGTTTCCTGAGCACGGTGCCTAGAGTGGGGGGCATGATTCTTCTCTGAGATTCATTCCCATTAAACTAATATTTTTCCGGAAAAAAATGACCTTAACAATTTTCAGAAAGTTTTAGAGGTGGCGTAAACAGGGAGATTTTCTCTCTGAAGCCCAGAAGCCAACTGCAATCACCCTAAAGCACCCAACACAACTTCTTCCTCCTGGGAGGAGGCTGGCTGTCCACCTGCTCCAGTGTCACTGTCCCTGCCGTGTGACCCCTGCCCCGCTGCTGGCACTAGAATCCACATGGCTTGGTCTAGTTCCATCCCTTCACACAGACTACAAGAAAGTCAGGGGCTGAGACCTATGCTGACTCCTGTCTCCTGGTAAAACCCTGCCCCAATCCCCACCCGCAGAGGGACAGAGGCTCACGTTGATGATGGCGTCGGTCTGGATGTAGTCCATGTCTGAGTTCCGGAGCCCCAGCTCTTTGCCACCTCGCTGGGTGGTGCTCACGATCCCAGTGGTGACTGTGTTTTGAAGGGAAAACGGGCTTCCGATGGCGACCACGAACTCTCCCGGCCGCAGCTCTGAGGAGCGGCCAAGCAGCAGGACAGGCAGCTTGCCCTGAAACCACAATGGCTGGCGTTGCTGAGTTGGTTTAATTTAACCAAATGGGTAAAGGCACAGATACCATGGAAAACCAAGCAGGGACAGTGACAGGCCATTTGGAAACACCAGGCCCGGTGGGGAACTGAGCTCACGACTAACATCCCTTTGCTGCGGGCAGGACTGGATTTCCCTCCCACCCGTAATTCACACATTGCAAGCTGTGCGGGAGTCATTGAACACGGAAGCCACACACACACCAAGGAAACCGTGGGGAGGTAACTGGAGGCCAAGTCGGGGTCTCATCACATCTTGAAGCTATCAGCACAGACTCACTCTGAAACCTTGAGGCCAAGAGACAGAGGAAGACAACATGAATTTAGGGTTTGGGGTGAGACTGCCTGGGGCAGCCCTAGAGAACCAAGCCCCAGGGAAGGATCCCAAGCTACAGGCGGTGAAACCTGCCCCGACTCATCATGTACACATCCGTCCTGAGGCCTGGAATATTTGGGGTGCTCTGCGGGCAGGAATTGCACTGACTCGGGTGCTCGCCTATGCTGAGTACAGGCCCACGCTGGTCAGGAGGATGGAGCATGGGGACAGCAAGGCCTCCAGGACCCAAGACAGCAAAACCCAATAGGTGGGCTGTCTCTCCTCTCCTGAAACGGCCCTCCGTCAGCCACTGTGCTCCCTGGTCTGGCGGGCTAATTGGCCAACTCCAGAAGCCCTGATCTCCAGTGTCCCACAAAGGCCAGGCAAAGCCAGGAGTCCCAAACAACTCTGCACAACAAAATGGAACGGAAGCCAGCTCCAGGTTCACCCAGGCCAAGGAGCTGGGGGGAACCACATAAGGGCCTCCCTAGCTCTATCAGGGAAGGCATTGGGGCCCCTTCCCTCTCTGCTTTCCTCGGAGCTGAGCAGACCTCCCGAGTTCCTTTAGCCTTTATTCACTTAGAACGAGCAGCTGCCCTGAATAACATGGACCAGGCCCAGAAAGCAGAGAGCCACCCCAGCCCTCGTGGGAACTGCAACTCCAGAGCCTCACATTTGTCTATCTCAACAAAGAAAGAGCCAGGGGACCAGTGGGGTGGGGCAGGTGGAACCCCGGGGTTACTTGAGTCATCTCCTCCACCAGGGATGGAGCAGACACTAGCTGATGAGGTGGGGTGACCACCATGCCCATTCAACAGATGAGGAAACTGAGGCTCCAAGAGTCTGGGTGACTTGAGACAGAGCAGGGATTGAAATCTGGAACTGGGACCGGAAAAACAGACTCTCTCGTCCACTACACAGTGCCACGCCACGCCACAAATATCCCCCAACACACACCAAATAAGGAAGGTGCTGGGTGAGAAAGCTCACGGAGGGAGAAAGGGATATGAAGACAGAGTCCAAGACCTAAAACTGACTATATGAGACTGAGGAGGAGGAAGGTCCCTCAGATCACAAATACCAAGAGGACCAGGAGAGCACTGTCCATGGTCAAGAGCACACACCTGGGGCCAGGCTGCGTGATTTAGATCAGGGCCTGAGCTTATGACCACTCAGGTCCTCAGTTCTCTCATCTGGAAAATGGGACTAACGTACAGCTACCTCAATGGTCCACTGTGAGAATGAAGCAACCTAAGATCTGAACAGCTCTTTGAATACCCTCTGGCTCCTGTAAGCATCATCTAGGTGTTGGTTTTGCTGTGAGCATCTGGGCCTGTGCAAATCCAACAGCGGGAACCACCAACCACCTTTCCACAGCCAGCCCGTGTCACCCAGCCACGGTAAAGGTCTGCCCTGAGAGTGGGTGACCCTTTCCCTGTGGGGCTGCCTGAGGTTGCAGCGTGCAGGGCAGCTGCAGGGAGGTGCAGGCCTGCAGCATCCCTACTCAGCCCCACGCTCACTTCCCACACTCCTCAAGCTCATCAGCAACCAGCAGCACACCAGCGAGCTCAGCGCAGCGTGTTTACTCTGGGCCTGGGCCAGTAGCCCCTGCCAGGCATGACTTCAGCACTCATGGCGTGCAGGCGGGGCAGGAGGCAGGGCTGGGATGTGCACTAGGCCACGCCGGGGGAGGTCCACCAGGGACACTGCCATCCCTTCAGGCCCTGGACTGGCTGGAAGACCAGGCCTTTGAGGCCTTCGGGGCTGGGCTTGGGACAGGTAAAGGGACGGGGTGTCACAGGTTGCTGAAGCGGGGTGACCTGGCTGCCCAAGGAGACAGACAGGAGGCAGGAGCTCAAACTCAACTCAGGAAGGGGGCCCAGCAGGCGTCTGCTTCACCACACATTGAAAACCCATCAGAAAGTTATGAGGCAGGGCTTGCTGTGGGGATCCTAATTCACATCTCACTCATCCCCTATCCTTACCACCCCTTGGCGCCTCCTAGAAAGGGAGGCAGGCCCAGGCTCTATGTCTCAGGAGACCTCAGAAAGCAGAGAGACTGAAAGGCAACTCTCCTTCCAGCTCTTCTTTTCCACTGTCTGAGCTCAGGCCTAGAGGATGCAGCAAGGAGACAAACACTTTTGGAGAAGCTGTGAGGCTGGGGCGGGGGAGCCCCTGGGCAGGGATGGAGTCTGCAGGCTGCTTGCCCATAGGCGCTACTCCCCATGCTCCCGGGGAGGGCCAGGCCTCCAGGGGATGCTGCCTGCTGCCGAAAATGGGGCCCAGAGCACCCCGTGGGCAAGCCTGGCTCAGTCACACTTGGGTGACCACATGGGCTGCAACAAGATGGACACCCATGATGTGAACCCAGGCAGTCTCCCCAGGAACCAGTCCTCACCTGAACACAGACGAGGAAATGTGGCTACGTAAGTGGCCATTTAGGCAAAGGCTGCACCAGTGGGCACCACCAGTGATCATCTCGTTTATGTTTTTATCCACTCAGACGTTTCCTAGCTCACGAAGGGCAACCCTAAGACAGAAAAAGGCAAGCAGATACATGCGGCAGAGTCCGGAGGGGTCTCACGTTGTAAACCCTGGATTTCTGTGAAAGGAATGAACCTTTGCCTGGCAGGTGACAAAGTACTCTCATGGCACCCTTAGGAGTTGAGCTATATATTTCCCCCATTTTAAAGATGTGGAAACTGAGGCTCAGAGATAGGGGCACTTCTCACAGCTGATGGGCAGCCTGGCTAAACAAGAGAACAGGTTTCCCAGCTGTCAGACCCACATGCCCAGTACATGTTCACCCAGAATTCCGATCACAGGCAGAAATCTTTGCAAGGGAATGATGTGTTGCAGAGATGTTGACCAGGCCAGATTTATGGCTCTCCATGAGGTCAAACCGCCTTTTGGGGGTCACTGCCCCAGCTCCCCAGAGGACCCACTGGCTGCAGGAGCATCAGGCCCCTCAGCTCATTCCAAAGCCAGATGGGGCCTGTTCTCAGCCATGAGCCTCACCTCGAGTCTGTCTGCTCAGCAGCTATACCTCTGCTGGCCAAATTCCTACTCAGTAATTGAGCATTTAATTCCATAGCTGTCTAGACATCAGCTCCACGGGGGAATGTGGAAGAGATGCAGAGCACAGATATGGCTGGAAGTGCACAGCCGCAGGCGCTGTGAAGCCCCGCGGAGCCCACACACTCTGAGTCCAAGGCCTCTGCACTGCTGTCCCCAGGCTGGTTCCCACGCCACCCACAGCAAAGCACCTCTGAGTCTCCCTTTAAAGCAGCACCAGCCACAGGCCGTCTTGAAGGTGGCAGCTCCTCTCCTTGGCCACTTCACCATCTCCCCGGAGCCCCACAGTGAGCCTAGAAGTAAACGCGGCAAACATCTGGCCCCCACTGACAGATGAAAAGGCCAAGGGGAAGAGGAGAAAAAAGAGGGCACGCGAGTCCCACTCCTCATGCCAGATCCTCACACTGCTGGGGGGAAAAGAAAATGCAAGTGAAGTGTGGGCATGACAGCAGTGACGGGGCAGAAACAATCCACAGCTGCTCTCACAGAGCCCAGGCGGAGACCTCAGGTCCCCCTAAAAGAGCTTGTAGCTCAAGTTTGGCGCAAGACCTTTGGGGACCACAGTCTTTCTGCAGTGAGCCCAGCACAGGCCAGTTCTCACAATCTCAGGAGCAGGGAGCCTGGGAGGCCAGAAGAAGAGAAGGGGCATCTAGAAGAAAAACGCCCACTGGCCGCCAGCCTGCAGGGACTCACAATGCTAAATTGTGTCCTCTTAACAGAGCCAGAAGTCTCTCAACAGAGGGACTTTAGGAAGACACGAATCCTCTAATGTCCTAGACAGCCACCCAGGTAGATGTAGAAACAGCTCCACTGAGGGTGTCAGAGTCCTGGCCATGGGCTCCAGGTCTCCCCACCGTATCTATGTAAATTACAGAGTCCTAGCCATAGGCAGGATGCTGACCAGGTAGTGGGAGCAATGCTACACCTTGGAAGAGGCTGGTCCACAGCATGATTAAAGATGGCTCTTAGCATTCATGCAGATTACAACCAACAGACAAACAACAAGCAGGCCTGGCAGCATCATTTCACAAAGCACTGCCTCCGTGAAAGAGAACTCTCTCAACGACCATTCAGTGAGTGTCTCCTACATGCTTGGTGCAGGGAACATACGATTAAGAAAATCCGCCCTCGCCCTCTCGGCTTTTGTCTCATGGGCAGAGACACAAACAAGCCACCAGGACACAGAGCAGTAAGAAGACACGAAGTCCACCTCCCTCACCATGGGCAGCTCAGCCCAGAGTCTTCCATAAGGGCCAAACACAGACCAGCACTAAAAATAGTTTGTGTGTATCAGTTAGGGTGTTTTCAACTGCAAGTGACAAAAAAAAAAAAAAAAAACTCTAAATGCAGTATGTAGAGTAGACATCTGTCCAAAAAAAAAAACTCCAAATGCAGTATGTAGAGTAGACATCTGTCCAAGGGCTGGGTGGTGCCAGGGTGATAACTCGAAGGCTCACAGACAGCATCAAGAACAAGGCTCCTTCCTTCCCTCCAACCAATCAACCTCAGCCTGTTCTCACAGCCACAAGATGGCCACCACCATTCCAGACATCACATCAAGATGTAACTGTGTCCATGACTGTGCTGTGGAAGCACCTCTTCAGAAGAGCAAAGTCCCAAAAGCGCCCTGGCACCCTCCTCCTCGTAGGTCATCAGCAGTATCCAATCAAGCAGCGACCTCAGCACCCGCTGGAGGAGGGAACGTGGCCCCCCTGACTGCACTGGACCCTACGGATTTGCCTGAGTCAGGAATGCAGTGGGGTCAGGGGTGGAATTAAACAAACCCAGGGCTCTGCCAGCAGGGACGGAAGTTGGAGGGTGGGCAACCATGAGTGTCATCCAAAGCCTGGGGAATATGGTTCATTTTAAGAGAAGATCCTGATACCAGCATTTAACAATGTTTAGAAAAGACTCTATAAGTCCACACTCCTTCATGCATGTTTTTGTTTGTTTGCTTGCTTGCTTGTTTGTTTGGCGGGGTGGAGCAGGAGATGTCTGCTAATCTGCTTAAGAGGAAAGCAATGGTCACAGCAGTTCCATGGTGGTGACAGGCAGGTTCAGGTGATGGGAGCAGAGTCTGGGCAAGGCAGGGAAACCACTCCTAGGGCGCGTGTCCATCATCTTCCCAGAGCTTCTCCCGCTCTGCCAGGTATGCAGCCTTCACGACCCACCACCCTGTGGACGGGTAGGATGGCTTCACAGCCGTTCTGCTGATGAGGGGACTGCAGGTCCCACAGCAGGTGGGGGTGGTACCGGGACTGGGACCCTCCCTGACCCCAACCTCCACTCCAGGTGTTCTTCTCACCAGCCCACTCCCCATCTCCCAGATGCTCAGGGCACACAGAGGCCAGCGGGGAAACAGCTGCCCTTGTGCCCAGGATCACTCCACAGGGACAGGGGACCAGGGTGGGTATAACACAGAGCAGGGCAAAGGGGAAGTTTAGGAAGAACCCAAGCAGGGGCCCACCACGGGAAGGGAGGGGAGGTCTGTGCACGCAGCCTCGGCTTTGGGGGCACTACGTGTGGTGTGAGTTCCATAACTGAACCACAGATGAACCATAACTGCTGGAACTCCCCCAGGGCAGAAAAGTTGGGCCTGTGCTGAATGAGGCCCCCAGGCTGACAGCGCGCCTCGGGCTCATTCTCCAAGATCAACCAAGGTGGGGCAAAAGTGAAAACTTAGGCAAAACACCTATGTGTATATGCGTACATGCACACACACGCACACACATTACCCCCTCAGGCTCCATGTATGCTGGGAGAACACTGTCCCAGACAGCAGGACATCTGGCCTGGGTCTTGGTCCTATATGAACTCAGTCTACGACCTTGGACCACTCGATTAGCTTCTCTGGGTTGCGGTTTTACCACCTCTAAAATTAGGGAGTTGAGCCCAGTGATCTCCAATGGTCATCTCAGCTCTGACAATTAGCTATTCTTTACGGAAAACCTGGTTGCTTTCCAAAAAATCCATTAGCAGACAATAGTTAAATGGGTAAGATCCAAAGAGGCAACAGGGTCCCTAATAAATCCCTTTTTCCATACAACTCCCCAGTGGGGTCAGATGATCCCCACAAACTTATACCACTGCAAGAGGAGGGGGGATTCCTAGAATTCTCCAGATGCTGGCTTGGCCAGTAATCTTTCATAGATGACTGTGAAAAGCAATAACCCATCGGTATTTCAGCTTCCTTCCATTCAGGGTTCTGCCTAGTAGCACTTGAGTGCTCATTCAATCTCATTCCCTGAAGCTTGCAGACAAGAAAAATTTAAAAAACCAATAACACCAAAACCAAAGAAAAAGTTGGCAACTCTTTTTCAACCTAATAAGCCAAGTCAATTACTTCTTTCTCTCCTTTGAAAATTACTAAGTGCTTCTGAGTTACAAAAATATTTTTGTTGCTGAATCTGCAGAATCCACTGCATCGTTTCCTGAGGCTGGGACTTCCAGGCTGGTCCTGTGTTGGTTCCAGTTTGCTTCAAAGGCTAACATTGCAGCAATTGGCTGGGACTCAAGTGAGTGATTCAATGTGCCTTCTGGAAACAGTTATGCTAACCTTTCATTTTCTTTAAAAAATATGCAATGGACAAAATAGCACATCCTCCATACCCAGTAAGAAACAGTGCCATAGAACTTGCACGCCTCCTAAGGAAAATCAAACCAGGCCACAGAAGGGTTGTTTAGGGGGGAGGTCAGCACCCAAAGACTTGCTTGAGGGAGTGAGCCAAGCTGGGTAAGGAGGGAAGTGAGCACATGGGCAGGGTAGGAACTGTGAAAAAGGGCGGGTCAGTGGACTGTGGACTCAGATGAACCAAAGATTTGCTGACTTGGGCTACTAGGGGGCAGGACCAGCTACAAAATTAGCAAAATTTTGCACTGGCAGGACCAGTGCAAAATGCAAATGCAGGCTCCTTGTTCATAAAGCATACAGAAAGCACTGTTAAAGGTACTAAAATAGAAAGCTTTTTCCTTTCTTCCACATGCTGTCTCTCTCGACCTATCACAATGTTTTTGATTTGCTTGTTATTACTGTGGTTATTTATGGGACAGTGAGTGCACACACCGGAGGTCCTCATGACTTGACATTGCGCCCACCAGCCCCTGGACCTCGGATTGTGCCCTGGCTGGGGGTGGGGAAGTCGAGCCAAGCATCTTCGCTAGGGGCCCACTCCTTGAACACATAGATAATGGATGACCCCAAGGACACAGCCGCTTCTGTGTCGGGTACATTAGATACCTGGATCAGGGTAGGAGTGGGTTGGCCCTGCCCAGTAGCCCACAGAACAACCACGGCATCATCAGCCTGAGCCCTGTACCACCAAGATGTTATGCGGTGCCCAAGCTGGAACCTAGAACTGCCCTGTGCCTACACCCCTTCCAGGGATGGAGGGTAGCAATGACCCCTGCATAGAGACAGGGAAGGGAATGTCAGGTGGGGCTGGAGGTCTCAGGGGACCAGGGAGTGGGAAGGCAGTAGGAGGAATCCAGCCTGAGCTAAAGCCCCAAGTTCCCTGAGCATGCTCCATTAGCTCATAGGGCTTTATTCACAAAAATACAAATTCAAAGATAAAATTAAAACAGCGAGCTCAGGGCACAGGGCCTGTGAGTACACGGGTCACATGCCCATGCAGCTGGCTCTTCCAGCTTCTCCAGACGGGGAGGCAGTGGACCAGGAATTCTCCAGATGCTGGCTTGGCCAGTAATCTTTCACAGAGATTGTGAAAAGCAATGACCCGTTGATATTTCAGCTTCCATTCAGGGTTCTGAAGAGCTTCAGAACCCTTCCTTTCAGGATTCCATTCAACTTCCGTTCAGGGTTCTCAACAGCTTCAGAACCCTTCCGTTCAGGGTTCCATTCAACTTCCATTCAGGGTTCTCAACAGCTTCAGAACCCTTCCGTTCAGGGTTCCATTCAACTTCCGTTCAGGGTTCTCAACAGCTTCAGAACCCTTCCGTTCAGGGTTCCATTCAACTTCCGTTCAGGGTTCTCAACAGCTTCAGAACCCTTCCGTTCAGGGTTCCATTCAACTTCCGTTCAGGGTTCTCAACAGTTTCAGAACCCTTCCATTCAGGGTTCCATTCAGCTTCCGTTCAGGGTTCAGAACGGACGAGGATGGGAGGTGGTGGACCAGGAGTGAGAAGCTTGGGATTCAGATTAGAGAAGGTGAAGGTTATCAGTGATCACAAAGTCAAGGGTGGTTGCAGTGAGCAGAAGAAGAGCCAGGGCAGGAAGGATCTGCCAGATGGGCACTGAGATCACCGACATAAACAGACTGAGAAGAACGGTGTGACCAAGTCGCCATCATGTTTCTCCAACTGACATGTGATTACTACTGTCTAGGGAGGGGAGTAGGGAAGGTAGGATGGATGGGAGGGCAGCAGGGTAGAAGGGGTTCAGGTGGGAGAGATCAGATAAATGGGGAGATGAAGGGAGAAAAAAGGAAAAAGAGAAGGAGAAAGAGAACAGAGGACAGTGTGCAAAAACAGAGAGAGAGAGAGCACACAAATGAAAAAAATGAAAAGACTTTCCTCCTCGGTGTTTATGAACACCACCAAAATATTTAGTCTCCTTTACACTATATCAGATGTTTGCCATTTCCAATATTGCCTTACTCTTCGGTGTTTAAACCACAAAATGTCAATAGTGCTACATGGGGGCCCAACAGCTAATGACTGTATATATTCGTGGCATCCAGAGGAGGAATAATATTGTCTTGGTCAAGTCTAACTTGTGTCTCCTCCACGTATCAGCCCCTTTGATCCGTCCCCTTTCATCCACCAACTTCAGAGTGGCTGATGCTGCTACAACAGCATGTGGCCATGGCAGATGCTCCATAAATATTTACAAAATCAATGAATAAGTAAATAAATGAAAGAATGAACCAGCTAGGTCTTAAAACATCCATTAGGATCTTAAAATTAGGTAATAACTGGGGTTAGCCAAGGCCTGACATTTGGGTCTGGGTAACTGACTGGGTAACTGATGCAGCCTGCTTTTCAGCTGTCTATAGGCTATAAAGCTCAGGACTCAGGGAGGCAAAGGGAACAGCTTGTATCTCCCAGCTGTCACGGTGGACAGGGGCTCAGTCCTACTCTGTTTGGTGGGCTCAGCGTCCAGCACACAGCAGCCTCTCAGCATCTGCTGAACTGCACTGAAGGCACTCTGGCTCCTCATTACCCATAACCACATAGAGCTTCTTTGAGCCCCATATGCAGGGAAGTTGCCCAGGAGGTAGCATTCTTTTCAGATTTATTTTAAAATGTTTAAAACATGTATAACCTCTTCTATATAAGAATAATTTGATATGCTCAATGACAAAGAGCCTTTTATAATAAGTTAATTAAATATATATTTATGACATAAAATGGGAACACAGGGAAGGCCAGTGGTTTCTGTGAGCTGCCTGGTAGATAAAGCAAAGAGGGAAATACCATGAGTCACATGTTCCCATTATCAGACTCTGGTGCTTTGTTTAACCAAAGGAACTGTTAATTCGCATGTTTATTAGGATAATTGGTCCTCAATTAACCAGAAAGTCTTATTTCTCTCTTGCCACAGAAAGAGATCTGGATGGCTTTAGGAAACCAGCTACGGAACTGCATCAACGCTGCTATGATTGAGAGGTGATCGTATCATTGTGAATCTTTGTGCTTTCAGACTCTTGGGAGACTGACTACTTAAGACATTGGAGCTTTCCAGAGTATGTGTAGGAACCCCAAAGAACCAGAACCAACAAGAAATGAGACAACACACAGAGAAACTAGCTAACCAGAAACTTGTTCTGGAGGGTTCTAATAAACTCATGAGGAAATGACAGTTTGCAATTAGTCCAAGATCCAGATTCTGCAGGCTGAGCAGAAGTGGGAAATTAAGCAACTCCACCTGCAACTCTTGTCACCCAACTTGTTTCCCTGGCTGGCTCTCACCGTCCTTTCCATCTCAGCTTAGATGTCACCCCCTCAGATAAGATTCCCTGCCTACACTATCTACTGTCTTTGCAGCCCGATACCTTCTACCCCTTCACCTGTTTGCTTCATGCACTGTACTTATCGCCATATTTACTTTACTTCACCCATTTCCCACACTAGATCTTAAGCCCCATGGCTTTGCCCACTGTTGCTGCATCCTCAGCACCTAATAAGTATTTGGCCAAGACAGATGTTCAACACACATTTATAAAATCAGGGAATTAACAAGGAAGCACTAAAAGAATGAACAAACTAGACCTCGAAAGATCCATTAGGATCTCAAAATTGGATAATTGCCAAATAGCTTGGAATTCTGACAAACTCCTTTCTACCAATGTCAGAGAAATGGACAAAAATAAGGCCTCCCTCTGCTTATTGCAGCAAGACCAAATCTTCATCTCTGCAAAAAAAAAGCACAAACTCTGGCAAAAGAAAGGGCAAACAAAATCAGCTTCTCTTCCTGCTCCCCTCGGCCACCTAGTGCTTCTCTTCACTTGGTTCTTATGAGCATTCCTGCCTCCAGCCACTTTCAGCTCCTCTAGGACAAGGTGTTAATTGCCTACCACTGGGGCTGGCAATTTTTTTCCTGTAAAGGGCCAGGAAGCAAATATTTTTGGCTTCACAGGCCATGTGGTCTTCATCCCAACTATTTAACTCTGCTGATGCAGAGTGAAAGCAGCCATACACTCTACCTAAATAAGTGAGCATGACCATGTCCCAATAAAACTTTATTTACAACAACAGATAGAGGGCCAGCTTTGGACTACTGGCTGTAGTTGGCCAACCCTGGACTCTAACACTCTGTCACCCACTTGATAAACTGTCAAATGGAAGCAATTTGTATTCCCCCCTCAATGAAGAGGACAGGAGACATTCCTAAACAAATCCAGTCCCAACAACTTGGGAACTGCTTTGTCAGAACCATAAATAATAGTCTTAATCCAATTCCCTGAAAAGAGAGTGCCAGAGTGAAAAAAGGCATTACCATATTAAGAGAAAAATATAGCCAAAGAATTTCCTTGACAATCAACTAAGTTCTTGAATCTGGGCCAGAGAACACACAGGGGATCCAGTTCTGAGAGTTTGGGGAACTGAAATGTTTCCCATGCCAGAAGGAGCTGCAATCAAGAGCTTAGAAGCCACGTCCCCACCCGCCTCTGGACAAAGCCTGGCACAAAATAAAAGCCAGCTTCTACTTCACTGTCTGGCTTCACATTCCCTCATGAAATATTGATTCCTGTCCCCCTAAAAATGGTAAAAATCAATACGGTAATAGAAGCCTTATAACGTCAACAGCGTCTGTGGGGTCACTAGCAAATGCAATGGTAGCCCTCAGAGTTCTCAGAGAAAAAGAAGAGACCACAAAATGCCCAGTACAGAAGGAGTGGGGGGAAAGAATCCAAAATGGAAAAACACAGAAAAAAGAGGGGAGCTGGGGCAGTGCGATGTGCATTCCAGGCTCCCAGGCGCTTCCTTCGTGAGGATGAGTGACAGATGACTCCAGAAGAGGGCAGCGGGTGAGCCCAGGCTCTGCGTTCTCTGATTCGCTTTTGGACGAGCTCAGGCCACTGAGTCAGCGCATCTGACCGTCAGGTTGCCTGAGGAGAACCGGCGTGAGTCACAGCAAGCACCACCCCACTCCACTCCCCAGCCACCGCCACGTCCTGGGGGGCTGCGTGAACCCCCTCACTCAGCTGACTCAGGGAAGATTCGCCATGTGCAGGGCCAAGTTCTGGTGGCCTGGAGAAGAGTGGCCTGCTCAGCAGCTCCCAGGACATGTACAAGGCCCCAGGCCCCTCACCCGCAGTGACCCCCCTCTGAACTTGATGAGGATCAGGGGTGTCGGCCTTCCTTCTCACTGCACCAGCCACCTCAGCAGTAAGAGGACCCTCTGCAAACACAGTGGCCCCAGCGCCCAGAGGGCTCCCTCTCTGGCCACTTCAAACAGGTCTGTGGGCGCCATCTGGCCCGAAGGTGGCCAGGGGGTTGTGGGGGTGGCGCAGGCCTACAGGGGAGGGAGGAAAACCACCTCACAAGCCTCAACAAGGCTGTTTCCAAATATTTACCTGGTTGTTGGCGTCAGGGAAAAGCACTCACAGGAAAGCTCACTGTTTCACCAGTGCTTTCCGTTACCAAAGACCATAGACCTGCTGTAGCCCTGACAGGACCACATGTCCATCAAACTCCAGGCAGGCAAAGCGGGGAGGCAGGGGCGTCTGCAGCCAGCCTGCTGCAGTGTCATTTCCTCATTGAATATAGGAGGGAAGCTCGATGCGGGAGCCCCAGGTGCCTTCCCCTCAATTCCATCCACGTGGCGGGTGCCCTTGCTTCCTCCGGGGCAGACAAGTGTGAACGTCCTACTCGGAACAAGGTTGCCAAGCACCTCCTACCTGAGGACTGACCAGCCGGATGTGCCCCCAACCCCGCAGTCCAGCTGCAGAGATGAACTTCATTTGACAAATCAGTGAGGCGACTCTAAATTGTGATAAATAGACGAGGAGGGAAAAACCAAGAGTGGAATGCAGTTGTCCCTGGGGTGATGTGTCCCCAAAGTGAGGCAGTGGGGTTGAGGGGACTGGGGCATGGGGCGCTACCTCACACAGCTGGGTGGGGAGAGATGTCTAAGGCAGAATTTAATCAGAAGCCTGAAGGACGGGAAGGTTGGCTGCATGAGGAGCTGGAGAGGGGCGCTCCTGGAAGGGGAACAGCCAAGGCCCCAGGGGAGAGCCCTGGCCTGTGGGAAGCAACCAAGGAAGGGGTGTCTGAGCCGAGCAGGGGGGGTGGAGAAAGGAGGGGAGGAGGGGAAGGGGAGGACGGGCAGAGAGAGGGAGGGGTGCCCAATCAGGTGGGACCCTCAAGGTCCTGGTAAGGAGTTCAGATCTCTCTCAGAACAGCAGGAAATCTGCAAAGGCTGTATATAAGATGGGAAGGACATGATTCCAAAGATGCTTTTCTCCAAGTTTCTTAATCAGCACAGCTGGACAAATAGCTGTAGCTAAAGTAACTTTCCCTCCTACCTTCTTCAATATATCCCATTACCTCTGCCTTGTACTCCAGCCTGAAGAAACCAAACTGCTCTCTTTTACTTTTCTCTCTCCCTGTCCCCACCCCTGCCCCAAACTGCTTAGGAAAAAAAAACCCTGCAGGGACAAAATGCCACCATTGGATGAAAGCTTGACATATGCTGCACACAGCCAGTGGCTCATGTTAAACACATTTGGAAAGAGTTTGTAACTGAAGCTGAACTAGTTTGCCCTCAAAGCTGCTTTCTATTAACATGTTTACACGCACACTGTCCCGACTTTCTGCAGCTGGGATTCCCTCCCCAGGCAGGCTGGCCCCAGTCGTGGGTCCCAAGAAAAGGGGAGTTTCAGATTTGGGCAGAAGCACAGAAAGGGATGCCCGGCTGGGGCTGCGGGTGGACACCTTCTCCCCTCCTGCTTGGAGGGAGACAGCAGGGAAGGCAAGAGGGGGCTGGTCCGTGAGTGTCTCCCAAAAGCTCTTCCGGGTCCCAAGACTCAGCAGGCAAAGTGAGCGCACATGTGTCTGCTCAGCAGTGAGAAGCAGAAAAGGAGTCATTTGGTCACAAGCCCAGAAACATCTCTGGCAACTTCAAGCCACTGGAGATGTGAGGGGAGCTCCAAGAATGGGAGGAAAAGCAGATATTAAACTGGACTCAGAAAGTGCAAGAACTCAGGCAGTACTGGGGGCTCAAGAGCAGGGGCTACAGCAGCTTCACCATGTTAGTCTCTGTGGGTGGCATCCAGCTTCACTTTGCGATTCCAAGGGAAGCCTCTGCTTGCCCTAACTGGGTCATGTGTCCACTCCTTGGCCACAGAGGGTAGGACACCATGACCGATGGTCCCACCTACGCTGTCCGACGACAGAGATGTGAAATGCCGGCTGCTGCTGCCAGAAAAGGGGCTAGGTGGGTGGCAAGTGGACGATGACCACAGATGTCCATGGTAATTTTTATTTCACTGAAAATCTCAAGAATATCACGTTTACAGCCGCGCGCAGTGGCTCACACCTGTAATCCCAGCACTTTGGGAGGCTGAGGCAGGTGGATCACCTGAGGTCAGGAGTTTGAGACCAGCCTGGCCGACATGGCAAAACCCTGTCTCTACTAAAAATAGAAAAATTAGCCAGTCATGGTGGTGCACACCTGTAGTCCCAGCCACTCAGGAGGCTGAGGCAGGAGAATCGCTTGAGCCCTGGAGGTGGAGGCTGCAGTGAGCGGAGATGGCGCCACTGCACTCCAGCCTGGGCAACAGTAAAACTCTGTCTCAAAAAATAAAAATAAAATAAAATAAACATGTTTATGAAGGACAATGGAGGCCCCTCCAAGTGAAATCAGGATGCCAGGGGAGGAGCTGGGCCCAGATGATAAGCCACCAAGTTAGTCACTGGCCCCACAGACGTGGCAGGCAGTCTCTCCAGCTTTACTGGGTTACTCTTAAGCGACTTTGGGGGAGGCTGGGCCACAGTCTCATATGACAAGGAGCTGTGTAGGTGATTTTCATTCCTCAAGCACAGTTTCTGCTGGTTCTGTTCTGCCTTCTTGGTTTTCCTGATCTCTTTCATCGTCTTTGTTATCCCTAAGATGACACAAAGCAAGGCCAGCCAGAGCCTCCCCCGAAATAACCCATCATCAAAACAAGGGAACAAAAGAGAAAGAGCTGGAAGAGATGCTGTTACTCTCCCTACTTTCAACTACTATCAGCAAAAAAAAGCAGTTTAGTCAGTGGAAACCAGTCTTTTGTGTGGGTGTCTGCAATTTAATATCCTTTCATTTCCAATTCCATTTTGAAAAGCCACATCAGTTCAATTTTAAATTTCAAGCACCCTTTCGTGGGGAGCTTGAAACACATGTCAAACAGCATGCTGCTGGCTGAAGAGCTAAACTCCCAGGACAGCAGGAGTCAGGTCAGACACACTCTGCAAAGCTCATCTATTGAGATCATTCACGTCTTGCCAGGACACGCCAGGGATGGCACGAGGAGACAGTCCCCACCTTGGCTCAAAATCGGAAAAGAATATCCCCCGGCCAGAAGCAGCTGCACGGTATGTGCCCACGCATTCCAAACACGAAGTTACTCAGTGGGGGCGGTGTCCAGGCCAGCGCCTCGCCTGCACACAGCCCATGCCCTGCTGCTGGCTGCCTCCCAAAGGCTCCATGAGGCTGAACAGGCCCCACGTGTGGCCACAGGCTGTGCTATTCTGACTGGCTCCTTCCGGTGAGACTACCACATCCTGGATACCTTTCTAGCAGCCTGTTCCTAAACCAGATGCACCCGCCTTCCCATGGGCTGTTTAAGGTCAAGCTGTCTCATCATGCCACGGGGCCGGCCTCTATCCCTCCAGCATCAGCTATGGGCTTGGACTCATGGAGCAGTAGCCTGGCTGCCTTAGGAGGGCAGGGTCACGAGGTATTTGCTGTGTGGCCTCACACAGGTTACTAGACTTCTCTGAGCCCCTGTTTCTTCTTCTCTAAAATTGGGATAACACAGCTATTATGCAGATTAGGTGGAAAAGAACAAAGGCAGAGGCTGGCCCAATAGTCCTGTGACCAATAAACACACTTTGAAAGATTAGTTGTCGCTAGAAATTCCACACTGACCTAATAGAAATAACACACAACTGCAGCCTCACTCAAGGCCAGTTACACACACCAGGCACAGAGCCTGTATCTACGCTAAGCCTCTTCGGCCATGCCTGGCCACCCAGCCACAGAGAAGCAACAGGAACATCAGGGAAGGAGGGTTGTAAATGTGTTAGCTGGTGGTTTTCTGAAGACTGGCCGTTAAGGAGCCTAAGCTGGGCAGCAACTTGATGCTATAAAAAGACGGAGAAGGAGACCCGGAATCCTACCACCCAAACAGCACACGCAGAGCTGTTTCCAGAAGGAGGTGTAACCAGCGTGCCATCAAACAGCCGGATTAACTCCACACTTGTCTGGAATTACTCAGCCCACACCCAGGTAAAGGGAGACAAGCAGAGGGCTGGACAAGAGACCCCACCTGGCTCAGCCTCTGGTCTTTTCCTTGGCCAGAGGCAGGATTCCAACCTCCTCTGATTGTTCCCTCCATCTGAAGTCTAGAAAATTATAAGGATGTGAAGAAACTGGAAACCACGTTTTCACTGAACATGCCACACAGCAAACAAAACCTCTCTCATCAACGTGTCGAGTGGGGGTTTTTGATGACTCAGTAAGAAATGGATATTGTCCCAGACATGAAGACTTCGCTAAGCAAATCAACAGAGCAAAAATGATTGCAAAGAGAATATTTAAATAGAAAGCATTTTCAAATACAGCATTTCCCAAACTGATTTTGGTATGTCTCAGTTCTGCACCCCCCCAAAAAGTTATATACTCAAATGATTATAATTTGGGCAAATAGTTCAGTCAACACCCTTTTGTAGGCAAGCCACATACACACTAGCATACTAAAAGCTCTGAGAAGGTCTGGAAAGAAGAAATCCATTAGCTCTGTTTTAATTCAAGGTTTTCAAGATGTTTAAAGTATGAAACATTCTTTTGAAACACATCTCATAACCCCGCAAAACCCCAATTCGGGAGAGCTGGTTTGTTTTCAAAGTAACTGTTGACAAGTTAAGGATGGCTCAGTCTAAAACCCAGTAAATTCTATGTTCATTGTGAATGCATGACGTATCTGTGGAGGATAAATAAAATCTGTAACAAGAGTTGCCTCAGGATTGGGAATGGGAAGGAGACTCAATTTTCACTACTTACCTACTGATTTCTTTACAAATCTATTGCTTTCTTTGACAAACATTTAAAACACTATTTTAAAAACTTTTATCTGGCTCCTTATAGAAGTTTTCCTGAGCCCCTTCCTCTCCCACACCCCCAGGCCATACTCAGCATCTCCTCAAGGCCCTCTTGTGACTGGTTCAGACTGGCTTCAGTGCCCCCCGAGAATCAGCTGCAATCAGAGAGCTCTGGTGCCTTTGCCAAGGGTGTTCCAGGGCATCTGAGAACTCACCTCTAAAGGCGAGAACACACTTACCTCGTGGTCAATTTTGATTAGCGCAATGTCTGCTTTCTCATCCACATCCTTGATTTTGGCTTCATAGGTGGCACCATTCTTCAGCTCAACTTTGACCCGGTGCTTGTTGGTCACTACGTGGGCATTTGTCACGATCAGTCCATCTTCCGACACAATAAACCCAGACCCACTAGCCACCGGCACCTCTCGTTTAGAAAACGGAAGCCTAAAATCCAAAGGAGTACACACTTAAGCCTGTAGCACCTTAAAATGAACGCTTGAGCACATTGATTAATGCGTTGTGCAACAGCCACACACACCTAGCCATCGCTCCTTTATATATCGGGCTTAGCATTTAAAAACTAAACATCCTGCCAATTTTTTGCATGCATCAAAAAATTCCACTTACAAAATATTCTTAGGGAATCTCTTCAGAGCCCGAGGTTCTTTAAACATTTAGACGGGTCAAGAATGTAGATTTATATAGTCGAATAGGGAAAATGTTCTAAAGGAGACACACTTATCTTAAAGTAGGAAGATATTCAGTGACACTTTGACACTTTAATGTATCTCAAAAATAGCTCTCATGTTTTGCTAGTGGCAGTGAAAGCTTCGGAGTTTATAGGAAAAAGGAAGGCTCTCTTTACTTGCGAAACAATTCGATATGAACCACGGCAGGGGCGATCTTCTCCACCACATCCGCAATAAAGTTATATTTATGGCGCAAACTATTGGGATCTTCCTGCCCTGAGAACAAAAGCAAAGAATAGATACTTAATGACACTCTGCTGTGGCCACCTAGAGAAAGACATGGGTTAGAGGAAGCCAAGATGCATGCCCAGCCTTTGGAATTCTGAAGGCAGAGTGAGCACAATTCCCCCACCTGGGCTCAGCTGCAAATGTCCATCCAACTCCCAAAGGAGTGCCCACCCAGGTAAGGCAGTAAAATCCACTAATGATAACCTCTTTGCTCGGGTTCTCTCCTCAATAACCTCTTTGCTCAGGTTCACCACAAAAACGTTGAGCAGAGGCACCAGCAAATGCTTCAACCTCACACCAGCCTCTCCAAGAAGCTGACGGCCCAAGTTTTTTTTTTTCTTTTTTTTTTTTTTTCAATTTATTTTTAGATGGAGTCGCACTCTGTCGCCCAGGCTGGAGTGCAATGGCGCAATCTTGGCTCATTGCAACCTCCACCTCTCAGGTTCAAGCGATTCTTCTGCCTCAGCCTACTGAGTAACTGGGATTATAGGCACCCACCACCTTTGTATTTTTGTATTTTTACTAGAGACAGGGTTTCACCATGTTGGCCAGGCTGGTCTCAAACTCCTGACCTCAGGTGATCCACCTGCCTCGGCCTCCCAAAGTGCTAGGATTACAGGCGTGAGCCACCGCACCCAGCCAAGGGTCCCTTTTTGATGTGGCGTCATCCTCTGCCTGCATCCCTTCCCTGAGTCCTCACCATTACAAAGAAGCAACAACCCTCCTGAGAAACACCGCAGGAGCAAAGAGCACCGGGGCTTTTTCTAGGAGAAGCCCACCAGGCGGGTAGATCTGAGACTATTACGAAGAAACACAAAGGCAAAGGGGCAGCTCCTATCTTTCCCACTGACACCCCAAGGCAAGCTGAGGCCATCGTCTGTCCCCAAAGCAGTTTCCACCATGCCTTAACCACGCTTTCCAACCCTGCCTGGGACATCCCAGACAAAAGGCATAAGAGGTGCCTTAAGACTGCGGGTGAGAAAAAGAGAAAAATCAAACGACCGTAATGCTTTATACCTACAGTCATGCACCACATAACATTTCAGCCAACGGCGGACCATAACACCATTGTTTTTACTGTACCTTTTCTATGTTTGAATACACAAATACTCACCATTGTTACAACTGCCTACAGTATTCAGTACAGTAACATACTGTACAGGCATGCAGCCTAGAAACCACAGGCTCTGCCATCTGGCCTAGGTGTGGAGTGGGCTCTGCCATCTAGGTTTGCGTAGGCGCACTCTAACATTCCCACAGTGATCAAATCGCCTAATGACGCATTTCTCAGAACGTATCCCCGTCGCTCAGTTGCATGACCGTTTATACTACCGTGAGTGGCCCCACGTGGTGGGCGTTTCCAAAGCTACTTTCAACAAAGCTATCACATGTCCCGATGTGAGGCTGTCACCCAGCAGGGCTAAAAGTTAGTTTCCATCAACCAGAGGCACAAACCCAAGGTAACTGATTCAGAAACGGACTGCTAGAGATTCAGGGTCCTGGGCTCCCATTTTGGTGGCACGGGTGATGGCAGAGGCAGTGTATCCCTGGAAGTGCAGGCTTAGCCTACTACTCCGGCTCCTAATCTGTGGCACCTGCTGCTACCTCTTAACAAGTCTCTGCTCAAGCAGGCTGGAGGGGTTCCAGGCTGGTCTGCAGCTAAGAGCCATGCACCGCACTCTTCCCCCTTGGACTAGCTCAGCGTTGCAGAAGCAGGCTCCAGGGACCCGCACTCCTCTACTAGCTGCTCGCTACGAATTGACAGGAAGCTTTTGGAAACTTTCACAGCAATTTCACATGGTAATCTTATGCCTGTTGCACTGAAAAATGAATAACTGGGGCTTGTATTTCCTGTCTCATATTTTGTATTTTGTAGGTATTCTGTGTCTCATTTACCAACAGGCCTGTGTGCCTGCCCCTAACACACATGCACATATACACAGAGATGCACATGTACACACACACACAAACTCACACATACACACTATGCATACACATCCACGCACGTACACACATAAACACACCCACACACATACACCCACGCTCATACACAGACCGTCACATAAACACCTATACACACTTCCACACACATTCATATACTCACAGATGTGCACATACACACAGTCACACATTATATACATACAAACGCACACATACATACACACGCATACACACACACATGCCTCTCTCACCACTAGAGTGGCAACCCTTCCCCAGGCTCTAGGCTGTAAGTAAAAGCTGTGGGACGTCCCAGCCCTCTTGTGACCCATCACAGCTTCACACCCACTGGCTCCCACATCCCTGCTGCGCTGGGTCACCAGGGGCCATAGTAACCCAACTTGACACCATGGGACACACGGACATCGGGAGGACCACCTGCCTCTCCCACACTTGCTTTCTTGGAAGTGAAAGCGCTTCTGTGAACAAAGGGCCACTTTCTGTCCTAGCCCCTGACCTCTGAATTGCTTTATTTAAAGATTGGAATAATCTCCTTTTACATAGCATGGTTTTCTAAGGTACAGAAAAAGATCTGCACTACTAGGAAGAATAATTTAATAAATTCAGGACAGTATCATATTATTATTTTTGCTTTCAAAACCCTTTCATCAGCTGGCTTAATTTAATTTTTTCTACCTTCATGTGGAATAGGAAAATCAGGTATCCTTCCCATATTATATATGGGGAAACTGAGGCTCACAGACTTTAAATAACTTCTCCATGGACACTGAAGTTTCTTAATAGAGAGTATAAGTAACAGATCTTACTTATAAGTAACAGATCTGGGCAAGCCCTCCCAAGCCCACAGTGTCACCAGATCTACAGCTTCTCACTTCAACACTGGCCTCCTACAGATCTGCTACCCTCCCAGGTTTCCAGGTAGTTGCAAATAATTGGAGTGCTCCCCGAGCACTCCAATGGGAGGTGTAAATAAGGGAATGGAAATGTTCCTTCTGAACACAGAGCCTGGCGAATGTCACCAGACAGCTGTAAACAAACGCATCTGGGCTTCCTCAGACCAGCTTCCTGGGGAAAGGCCAAGAAGAGGTTTAACTCTGGCCAGGCCAGCAACACAGAGACAGCGTGGTGTTTCAGAAACTCTCATGAGAAGGACCATTACCAGCGCCTTCCAACTAAGGATCATTAACTCACTTCCTCTTTCTGGCTTCCTGAATTAGGTATGGGAGGATTTGCCCACACCAGGGGCAAAAATGAAGATGGATTGAAGATGGATTTTGCTGGGTAAAATGAGAGGCAGTTGCCTTCTCACACAGCCACAGAAAGTGGTTCCAGGGTCTGCCCATCAGGAAAGCAGCAAGGGAGCTCAAGGAGGATCTGGCCTGGCCACTGGAAGGCCCAGTTCCAGCCTCAGTCCACTGGGCAGCCTCCATTTCCTCATCTGTAAGATGGACCAAATGCCTCTGGAATGAGATGTGAAGTCTGTTCCAGCTCCAACCTTCTATGATGGAATCCCTGTCTCTTTCTCTCCCCAGCGTGCTGCAGGAAGATAAATAACATGCGAAATTTGAGATCAGGTCCAGGACTCTCCAAATTCTGTAGTGAGGAAGCAGAAAGGAGCAGTGGGAGCACAGACCATACGACAAGTCTGACTGACAAGCCTTCGTGGCACATCTCAGATGAAAAAGCAACCATTGACTTCCATTCTTACCATCCCTGGGTGGACCAGTGGCAACAGGAAAATAGAACAGAAATAACTAAACAGAAGAAACATCAACTAACTGTTCAAAGACGGACAAAATGTCAACTGAAAGAAGAAGAAATATTTGGTTTGTCCAAACGCCGTTTCAGAGTGAGGAATAAAAGTTTGTCTAAAAGCAGCTTGGTTCAGTGTTAGATTCCTGTTCCATTAAAAAGGCTTGTCCATTAAACTAGATGGAGTGGCCACTGCCTGATGGTCTACAGACACCCTGGCTGGCCCACCTGCTGTGATCTCAACTGTGGGTCAACTGTCTTCCTTCCAGAGGGGTCAATCCCGATGGAGAATCCCCATAGATGGGCCCAGGCTGGGTCTGCCACTGCCCACTCTCCAAGGGGATCAGGGGACAGAGGGTAGGGGCGTCCACTGCTCCTTCTTTCTGTTTCCCCATCTATCAGCATGAGGAAAAGGCTGGCACAGGCTCTGGCCTCAGATGGACCAGAGTGTGACCCTCAGCAGGGTACTCACTAGCTGTGTGGCCTTGGACGTGTTACCTGACTCCTCCAAGTGTTAGCCTCTCATCCATAAAATGTGGTAACACCATCTACCTCAATGTGTTTTCTATGCTGATTTCATGATTTACTGTATATGAAATGCTTGATCAAGCCATGGCACACAATTTAGAAAGAAGAAAATCCAAAGGACTGGCCACGGTGCTGCTCAGTGGCAACTATGCATAGGTGCAAGCACGTCACACATCAGTGGCAGAGCAGAGAGGTAAAGGGAGGTGTCTGGAGACCCACACAGCCACCTCGGCGCCTCCTAACGATGTCGTCATATCACTGTGAAGGTATGATCCAGGGAAGTTGTGTGGCAGGCTGTTTTTTCTGGCCTTCACGTGTATCTCTTCTCCCTGGCTTACAAGGGTACCCCACAGACACTACAGAAAGGAGACATGGTCAGGTCGGCAGATAACCTAGCCTGCACTGCAGCCCAGGTGAGCTCTTAAACCTGACAAAGCAACCAACCTGAAGAAGGCCAATGTAATGCCCTAGTAGGTAAGGACCATGCCTCCTCTCCATACTGTTCTGTTAAGCCAGAACCGAGGCAGCAGAAGGCAATGAGGATGGG